>NC_057404.1:4638964-5238964 GCF_019320065.1 Cervus canadensis
ACAGAAAAAGAAATTAGGAAACATACCATTCACATGCCATTGCACAAAAAGAATAAAAATACTTAGGAGTATAAATCTTACCTAAAGAAAAAAGATCTATACATAAAAAACTAAAAACACTGATGAAAGAAATCAAAGAGGACACAAAACAGATGGAGAAACATACCGTTCAATAGGATTGGAAGAATCAATATGTCAAAATGGCTATTCTACCCAAGCAATCTATAGATTCAAAATGCAATCCCTATCAAGCTACCAACGGTATTTGTCACAGAACTAGACCAAAGAATTTCACAATTTGTATGGAAATACAAAAAACCTCGAATAGCCAAAGTAAGCTTGAGAAAGAAGAATGGAACTGGAGGAATCAACCTGCCTGACTTCAGACTCTACTACAAAGCCACAGTCATCAAGACAGTATGGTACTGGCACAAAGACAGAAATATAGATCAATGGAACAGAATAGAAAGCCCAGAGATAAATCCACGAACTTATGGACACCTTATCTTCGACAAAGGAGGCAAGGATACACAATGGAAAAAAGACAACCTCTTTAACAAGTGGTGCTGGGAAAGCTGGTCAACCACTTGTAAAAGAATGAAACTAGAACACTTTCTAACACCATACACAAAAATAAGCTCAAAATGGATTAAAGATCTAAATGTAAGACCAGAAACTATAAAACTCCTAGAGGAGAACATAGGCAAAACACTCTCCGACATAAATCACAGCAAGATCCTCTATGACCCACCTCCCAGAATATTGGAAATAAAAGCAAAACTAAACAAATGGGACCTAATGAAACTTAAAAGCTTTTGCACTACAAAGGAAACTATAAGTAAGGTGAAAAGACAGCCCTCAGATTGGGAGAAAATAATAGCAAACGAAGCAACAGACAAAGGATTAATCTCAAAAATATACAAGCAACTCCTGCAGCTCAATTCCAGAAAAATAAATGACCCAATCAAAAAAAATGGGCCAAAGAACTAAACAGACATTTCTCCAAAGAAGACATACAGATGGCTAACAAACACATGAAAAGATGCTCAACATCACTCATTATCAGAGAAATGCAAATAAAAACCACAACGAGGTACCATTACTAACGCCAGTGCAGGATGGCTGCATCAAAAGTCTACCAGCAATAAATGCTGGAGAGGGTGTGGAGAAAAGGGAACCCTCTTACACTGTTGGTGGGAATGCAAACTAGTACAGCCGCTATGGAAAACAGTGTGGAGATTTCTTAAAAAACTGGAAGTAGAACTGCCAATAGGGACCCAAGCAATACCACTTCCTGGGCATACACACTGAGGAACCAGATCTGAAAGAGACACGTGCACCCCAATGTTCATCGCAGCACTGTTTATAATAGCCAGGACATGGAAGCAACCTAGATGCCCATCAGCAGATGAATGGATAAGGAAGCTGTGGTACATATACACCATGGAATATTACTCAGCCATTAAAAAGAATTCATTTGAATCAGTTCTAATGAGATGGATGAAACTGGAGCCCATTATACAGAGTGAAGTAAGCCAGAAAGATAAAGACATTACAGCATACTAACACATATATATGGAATTTAGAAAGATGGTAATGATAACCCTATATGCAAAACAGAAAAAGAGACACAGATGTACAGAACAGACTTTTGGACTCTGTGGGAGAAGGCGAGGGTGGGATGTTGCGAAAGAACAGCATGTATACTATTTATGGTGAAACAGATCACCAGCCCAGGTGGGATGCATGAGACAAGTGCTCGAACCTGGTGCACTGGGAAGACCCAGAGGAATCGGGTGGAGAGGGAGGTGGGAGGGGGGATCGGGATGGGGAATACGTGTAAATCTATTGCTGATTCATGTCAATGTATGACAAAACCCACTGAAAAAATAAATTAATTAATTAAAAAAATAAAAATTAAAAAAAAAAAATTCTGAAGTTATAAGTTCCCAATGACCCAACTCTTTGGGATAATCACGCATTCCCTACTCCTGAACCACTTCCCCTGAAATAATCACCCGCTCCACTATCTCTCTTGGTGTCTGTTCAAATGTCACACTCTCAGCAGGGTGACCAGGTTGCCTAGGACAGTCCCAGCTGATGTCTGTTATCCCAGGATTACTAAATAGTGCTTTTTAGGTACTCAAAGAGACAGTAAATTATATAGTCACCCTGCCTTCCCTGACAACTTAGATAAAATCTGTTACTGGTTTTCTTAGCCTGCTTTATTAGTCTTCATGTTTTATGATGGTTTTTCTCTCACGGTCTCTCCTTTCCATGTAAGCTGCTCTAAAACAAAGACTTAAACAATTTTGATAAATTCTATCTCTATCATCTAAAACAATGACTGGAAGGCTCTTAGAAGGTGTTCCAAAATGTTTTTCAGTGAATTTTAAAATTAAGAAATGAGATACTTATTTCAATTATCTGATGAAATTATAATAAAGTTAACCAACTAAGTCCATACCTAGTCTTTTCTTAACACATTTTCATATTCTAACAAAGCAGTATGCTTTCACAAATTTGTTTTCTTGGTGTGTTTCTGCCAACCTGCCCGGAACCCACCACCCTCCACATATTCAGTGGAAGGCATGGCCAGTGGCATTTAGAAGGGATATTTTCAAATGGTCTGCCTTGGCCGCACCCCTACACAGTCTGTTCCAGCAGCTCTCCCAAGTGGGCAGAGACAGCCCTGTCCCTCGCCTGCCCAATCACACTACTTGGAATCAGAACACTGCAGTTGCAGAGCTTCCAGCAGAGAAGGTGAGAAGGCGGCCCCCTGCATTCCTGGGGGTTTCCAGCTCTCTCCTCCTCCTGACGCCTGCCCTGCCATGCATGCCTCTAGTTAAGCCAACTGATTACTTAGCCCGGTTTAAATAGCTTTGTGTGGCTGGTGGTACAGTGCTAAAGGATCCCCCTGCCAATGCAGGAGACGTGGGTTTGATCCCTGAGTCAGGAAAATCCCCTAGAGGATGAAATGGCAACTCACTCCGGTATTCTTGCCCAGAAAATTCCATGCACAGAGGAATCTGGAGGGCTACAGTCCACAGGGTCACAGAGTCAGACATGACTGCACACACGCACACATGTTGCTTAAAACCAACAACCTTAAGTCACCGGGGGAATTTCACCAAAATGGTTCTTTCTTATTACTACAAAGCACTGTCCAGGCAAAAACTCCCAGGTGCTCACTCCCCTGGAATCCAAAATTCCAAATGCAAAAATCTTTAACTCTCTGGAGCTGATCTGCATCCAAACAGGCTTAAGGAAAATGGAGCCTTTGAATGAAAATGTACTAATGGTATAAAGTCACTTGATGACTTATCCTTTATTTTCACAAGCCAACTGGGCATTTTCAACAAGATGTGGTTATTACTTGAGTGTAAAATATCTCAACTAGAACTTGGTTATTCCTCATCTTCCTCTTTCTAATCATCTCCACTTCTGGCAATAGCGCTCCTCTGTTTAGTGGGTTTCTGCTCTCCTCAACCCTTTTCCCTTCCTTTGTCTCTCTCCACCCTGTCACCAGAGCCATAAGCACTGCTTGTGCCCCCTTCAAAATATATCTCAGGTCTGTCCTTTCTCCTGATTCTCAGGAGTATTCACTTAAGCTCAAGTTCTAATGTGAAAAGAAAACTGCATTCAGAATTGGCAAGGTTGGGTTTCTTCTAAGCCTCTCTACTCATTGTCTTTGGATCCTGTATTTTTAAAAAGTAAAAATACAAGCCAGAGAATTTGAATGGATAAACCCAAGGCCCCAACTTAACTAAAAGAATTGGGTGGATGAATGATTATTTCTTATCCAATAAACTGACTCTTTAATAAAACTCCATGTGCATTTTACCCCATCAAAGTGTTTCCACACACTATTTTTTCTTTCCTTTCTACTTTTTCATTTACTTTCTTTTCAGTTACCTCTTTCCCTAGTCTCATTTCCTATTTCTATTCTGAAATATCTTGTTTCAGCTTTCTCCGCTCTTGACTTTTATGCCCTGGCACCTGAGCACATGAATCAGTTCCAATTTTAGAAGGCACAGCTGCACGTTTATGGGAAATGGAAAAGGACAAAATTTCTTCTTTAACAATCTGGAGAGAGCATCTGGCTTTTTTGATTGCTGCTTTATGTTTCACTTTTCAAAGGAGTAAATAACATTCTGTATCAACAAAGCACCAGTGGCCCTGTGTGCAATCTCCTGCTGTGAAAGAAAATAAAGATAAATAACCTGGCTTGTACATTTCAATATTTTATGAATGAACTCTAGGCTCTGGGAACTACTTCAGAATCAAGTCTAGGCTATAACTCAGTCAATGATTCACTGCATATCATTATTCAGAAGTCTGAGTTTCTTCAACTCCATCAGTGACCCTTAACTGCATCACACCCCATATCTCTTTTTGTACCAAGCATTTTAATACTCCTTTTACTATCCTGGAATAAAATACATAGCACTATAATCCATCTACTTATAAATAATGCATTCATTCCACAGTTTTCCTCTCCATAATTCTAAAACCCATAAACTCTGAAATCTAAAAACTTTTACCAAATTTTGGCACCTAACTTCACATGGCTGCATCTCCTGACCTGAACTGATGAGAGTAATTTATTCTATTTATCCCACCTATTATGAATATTTGCAACAACAAGATCCATGTGTTTGGTTACGGGGGCCCTCCCATATTCCTCCAAGAGTGTTCCATGCTATCAGGTGTATGTACTTCGTTGGTTTTCTAAAATCTGAAGCAGACTGAAAACACTTCTGGCTAAGAGATTCAGAAAGTGGCTTTTGGAACTATGTAACCAACCTTCACACAAAAGCTCAATTTAACACTCAACGCTCGCATGAAGAAGAAATTAAAAAATGTTAACTGGTAAGAAACCACACATACCTCATTGTGTAAGTGCTGAGACCTGACTTATAGGAGATGTGTTGAAGTGGTCTGGTGCCCACCACACAACACAGAAGCATCCGTCACTGGTATAATAAGACACACACGGAAAGTGGAAGGGGGTCCCGTCAACCACTCAAACACACAACCAACACAGCTTCATAATTTTTTGAAATGGTGAATCACTTTTGAGAAGTTTTCAAACAAAGCAAAATATCATACTCTTCTCAATTTACACATCAGTTGTACTTCCTAGTAAATAAACTGCACATTAAAACCACATAAAAAGCACGTGTGTTCACACGTCAGCTGGAGCTCATTTCCAGGTTAAGATTGTTTGAGATGTGCAGAGGATACGTATACATTTTTTGTGTAGGGCAAGACAATTAGAATCCTTGGACCCAACTTTATTAAATGACAATGAAGACTCCTCCCAAGTATTTAACAACCCAAACATGCCCTTCCACAATTTCCAGAATGCCCCCCCCTGCTGGGGGAAGTACTTTCCTTCCTAAGAACCACTGAACTAATGTATATTCTTTCTCCCAAACCACATTATTATAGGGGGATTTGGAAAATAAATGAAGTAGGCGCTGAATCCTATCCCAGGCCTTCTTGACACTCTAGAGTTA
Source organism: Cervus canadensis (assembly GCF_019320065.1). NCBI lineage: Eukaryota > Metazoa > Chordata > Mammalia > Artiodactyla > Cervidae > Cervus > Cervus canadensis. Next base: position 4,644,487 of record NC_057404.1, read on the forward strand.
TCAGATAACTCCCTTCCCAGCTAGTCCCCTCTAAACAGGAATCATGATCTCAAGGATATTAACAGCATTTTGTCTGTAAACTTGCATACCACCCCTGCTTCTTCCCCAAGATGCTCGTTCTGTTCATTTTTCAACTGTTCATTCCATCCATGTGATCGAGCACATGTCCTGTCAAACGGCAGGGATTCAAAACTTCTTAACTCCTGCCCTTAAAGCATTTCCAGTACCATCTGACAAGCACCTCAGAAGAGACACATGAAGTGCAGAGGAATGAGGAAGTAGGCAGAAGAGACGCTTAGTCTTCAGCGTAGAGCTTCAGAGGGAGCATCAGCAAAACGTTACTAACATTTATTCTTGTTACAGTTCTCAAGAATGCTGAAGAAAAGCCTTTATGCAACAAAGTCAAATAGAAATAACTGCTTGCACGTTTAAAGAAAAAAGAATTACTTCTTTAGTTAATTTCATCCTCTGGGGAAAGAAAACTGGATAGCAATCCTTTCATTCAAAAGCATAGTTTTTAGAAAACCTATAAATACAAGTTTATTGAAGACCTATAAAGTATCATATAATTCTAAAGTCTAATTTTTATTTTTTATTATTTTATTATTATTATTATTATTTTATGTTTACTATTATAAAAAATAACATTTTTTTATTATTTTTCCCAAACTAGGCTTTAGATTAGAAAATCTATCCAAATATTTCCTTTTCAAGAGTTCTTAACAATCCACAGATGCTACCTTGGTTGTCCTCACTTTTCTATAAAAAGGATACACACACACACATATACACCCATACACACATACATACACACACATACACACATATACATACATACATACATACATACATACGCACATATACATACATATATACACACATACACATATACATATACATACATACACACATATATACACATACACACACATACACACATATACATATACATACATACATACACACATATATACACACATACACACACACACATACACCCATATACATATACATACATACACACACATATATACACACACATACACACACATATATACACACACACACATACGCACACACACATACACACATACACACATACATACACATACACACACACACATACACACATATACGTGTATACAGTTCTTAGCATGGGTATCCAAAAGCACTATTTATCCGAAAACATGCTTTCACCATTTCTTCTGACTGTTACTTAGTTTACAAATAAAACAAAGGGAGAGGACAAACAAAAAGCTCCCTGGTGGTAACTGTTCAAAAAATAGAATTAGTTCCTTAAATAGAAACGTTCCTGCAAATTCTTTTACTATGTTGCAAATAATATTATAACTAGAACTTACAACTGAGAAGTCGCTTTTCATACGTGGGAGATATAAAAGACTATTCTATTTTCATAGTCTATTTAATTGGTTTAAATCATTTACTGCGTTTAATGCCAAAATATTCTTGCTTTTTCATGTGTGAGCTACATTTTTCTTAATTTCTCAAAAACCAAATTTTGTCCTTTTAAATTGTAAAATCTCACTGAAGGTAAGAACTCAGAAATTTAGAAAGTGCAATTTGAAGTGAGAAACTCGTTTTAGCTTCTATTGGTGTGTTTCCTACTGGATAGACCCATTCCTACTGGATAGACAGTGTGTTAAAAAGCAAAGTCGTCACTCTGCTGACAAAGGTCCGTCTAGTCAAGGCTATGGTCTTTCCAGTGGTCATGTAGGGATGTGAGAGCTGGACTATAAAGAACGCAGAGCACTGAAGAATTGGCGGTTTTGAACTGTGGTGTTGGAAAAGACTCTTGGGAGTCCCTTGGAAAGCAAGGAGATCAAACCTGTCAATCGTAAAGGAAATCAACCCTGAATACTCTTTGGAAGGACTGATGCTGAAGCTAAAGCTCCAACACTTTGGCCACCTGATGCAAAGAGCTGACTCACTGAAAAAGATCCTGATGCTGGGAAAGACTGAGGGCAGCAGAAGAGGGAGACAGAGGGTGAGATGTTGGATGGCATCACTGAGTCAATGGACATGAACTTGGGCAAACTCAGGAGATGAGGAGGGACAGGGAAGCCTAGCACACTGCAGTCCACGGGGTCACAAAGAGTTAGACACAACTTGATGACTAAACAACAACAGACCCCATTTTGGAGGCTTCATAAATAATAAATAACAATGATAAAGCAACATTTACTAAGTGCTTCCTGTGTGCCAAAAAATGTGCCATAGGTTACCTCTTTCATTCCTGAAAAATACGACTATGAAATATGCCATATTGTCCCCATCTTACTGAGAAACCTGAGGTTCAGAGAGCCTGAATGCCCTGGTCATTAAGGCCGAGCTTGGATTCAAATGCATATCTGGTTGAACCTTGCATTCCAGATCATAGACATCATGGTCTCAGAACTGAAAGACCGCCTCACTGATGCTCCTTTCTTTGACACTTCTGGCTGAAATGGGATTCCTGAATCCACACCCAGAAAACCAAAAGGCTTCTTTTCCTTAAAGTTTCTTCAGTATATGACCTGTACTCTTCACAGCCTTTGCACAGTAGAAATGTTTCAAATAACTTTTAAGAACCTTTTAGAAGTATCAAGTAGGGGAGAAAAGGTCCCTAGAGGGTAGTACAAACTGGACCAGTGATAGATATTTCATGACCTGGATGTCAAAATGCTATGATTTTTATGAAATCAGAGATTAAATACTGCACAAAGTTGACATGTTTTACAACTGACGTAGATGGTTTCATATGCCATCATCTCCCAATAACTATAATTTTACTTCTGTTCCTGGGACATGTGGAACTCTAAAAAACCTGAAAAGAGCATTTGGCTGAACCCATAATATGCAGACTCAATTTTGAGAATGGGCAGTGGTCCATGCTCATAGAATGTCAGAACTAAAAAAGAAACTTAGAGATAAAGCTTAGTTTCATCAATTTCACCAGTTTTTAAAGAAGAGAACAGGGAGATCACTTGGATAGATAGGGACATCACACAATGAAGACTGGCTTCCCCTGGGGACATTGCTCCATGGCCACTGTTCCATGCTACCAAGTCTCAATAATGGCTAAGAGATCGTATGCACACTCTCAGGTCGAGTTTTAAGTTCACTCTCTTTATTGCCATGCTGTGTACATCGTTAAATATACAGCAACTTGAGGCTATAAGTATTGTTTTGGATATTCTTTCCTATGAGTTTCTCTTGGTGAATGCTAATCACCTGCTTCTCCATTATTTCCCCTTCTATTCCACACCTGTTGGGCTCTATGACCTCTGGTTTGACAAACTTACCTCAGCATTTATCTTTCTCCCCTCTCATATTTCGATGCCAAACTTTTTTATGTGCCTTTGTTTGGAACAACAAGAATGGAAGTGAAGCCGGACAGAAGCCAGGGAAAAGGTTAAGATCAAAGAACAGTCTTATAAAAGAGGCAGGCTCAAACAAGGGGCCCACTGAGGGTAGGGGTGGGAGTGAGAAGAGAGGACACTCGGAAAGGACAGCATCAGGGTTGGAGAAGACAGACCAGGAGGAGAAATCAGTATCCAGGGAAGTGTGGCAAACTCCCCTTCCATTCGGATGAGTGCCTGGATTTGATGGGCTTCCCAGGTAGCGTGGTGGTGAAGAACCTGCCTGCCAGCGCCGGAGATGCAAGAGACACAAAAGATATGGGTGTGACCCCCCGGGTCAGGGGCATCCCCTGGAGAAGAAAACGGCTACCCACCCCAGTATTCTTGCTTGGAAAATCCCATGAACAGAGAAGCCTGGTGGGCTACAGTCCATGGATTGGCTGAGTCAGATATGACCCAGCAACTACACCCAGCACTCACACCCGTTCAGTGGTGTGTGTCGGGGAAGGCGGGCGGGGCAGCAGCAGAGTCCAGGGAGGGTCACTCTCAACACAGTGTCCAGGGGAGGGGGGTAACGGGGCTGGGCCAGGCTTGTGAGTCACCGCCCTCTGGGAACAAACACCATCATGAGACCCAGTACATACAAGACAGTTTTCGGCCACGGATGGTCAAGAGGGAGCCAGCAAAGAAAGCCAGGTGAGAACTGGGCAGGTTGTCAGAGACCCATCAGAATACGTAAGGGTTCAGAACTAAGGGCCAATCCAGCAGAACTGATAAAATGAAACAGAGACAGTAGGAATCCAGCTGTGTGGAGGGACCGACAATGCAGATACTAAGGCAAGGCTGCAAGCAGCTCCCTGCCGAGTGGGGCTAGCCCCGACGTTGTGGCTTTTGGCAGCAAAATTTGCCTTGTCTTCTATTGCTTGACAGACTGTAGTCTCCTACTTTAGTCTCTACTGAATCCAGAAATGAGTTAGACTTCAGTTTCCAAAGCTGAGCTAGAGAAAGCCGAGGCTGGCCGAGGCCACGTGCGGCATGCAGAATGAGCTCAGAGGAGACAGAGAAATTGGCGGCAAAAGGAAACACGGCCACTGACCTAGTGTTGAGCGCTGACTGTGAGAGCAGACTTGATGTCCCTAAAAAAGCGGCTTTGAAAACGTGCCTAAGCCTGCTCTGAGAATTTCCCTTCTCTATGAGGCAGGCACTGAGCAGCCTAGCTTCCGGGACTCTAACCTGCTCAGGACCCACGTGCTCCAAGGCTGTAAAATGTCACTATCTCTGGTTCACTCTGGATTCACTGCCTGTAGTATCCAGCAGAGCCTGACACCCTGAGAGGAAGACTCCCGTGCAGTTTTGGAATCACTGCTTCCATAAACCTAAGTTCCTAGTCTTAAGCACCCTACAACATCTGGCAGCTCTGGAGAGCAGCAAGGCATTCCCAGGTAGTACAGAGGGAAAGGATCTACCTGCCAACACAGAAGGTGCAGGAGACCGGTGCCTTCTTCTTGCCTGCCCACAAAAACAGAGAGCTTTAAAAGCACACATAGAATTTTATTTTTATTTTAATGGCTTTTCCTTAGGAAATTAATCATCTCTGTAATATGAGGAAGTATAGCGAAGATGATCCTGGTTTGTTTTTAAAGCTCTTTTTGTTGGCAGGCAGAAAAAAAAAATGTCAGATTGCTGTAGTGAAGGAAAAAAAGATATTACTATGGAATCACATTTATTTTTTAAGAACTTCAACAAATTCTGAAATTCTTATCTTGTAATTATTCAAATGCAGCATAGTTCCCTACATATGCTCAAAAGGTTATACTTATAGTTTCTGAAAGAACAGGAAAATTTTAGGACACTGGTTTTACAAACCACTTGGCAACAAACATAAGCATATAACTAAAAAAAAGATCAACATGTGATCTTGATTTTTTTTTGCAATCTGTTCTGGCTGTTTTATGTAGGCTCTGCCTGGAAGGGTTATCAGTAAGGTTCTTGTCAGGAAAACAGACACAATTCTAGGTTCTTCAGAGAAGAAATTTAATTGAGGGGATTGGTTACACAGATGTAGATGGGGTCAGAAAGAAAACTGGGGGTGATGAGGTAACTCAGAAATGAGTAGCTGAGTGTTCTGTTTCTTGATTTTTGCATATCAGAGTATCTCAAGCTTCAGGGGCTCAAAACAATCATTTCTTATCCTCATCTTTCACAGTTCTGGGATCTGGGGTGGCTCAATTCAGATGATGATGGAGGTTGGGGTCACCGTGAAATCTTACTTGCTCACCTGTTATAGTTGATGCTGGCTGTTGACTGGGACCTTAGTGAGGGCTGCTGGCCAGAGCACTCAGACACATGGCCTGGCTTTCCTTACAGCCTGACAGTGTCAGACTTCTTCCCTGAAGTGGCCCAGGCTTCAAAGGCAAGTAGTCCAAGAGGAAGGTTAGAAGACATATCCCCTTATGACCGACCCTCAAACATCACTTAGTGTCCCATCTGCCATATTCTGTGCTTGATTAGTCAGTAAGTTTAGTCTAGATATAAAAGCAAAAGATATAGCCCTCACCTCTTAGTGAGAAGAATGTCAGATAATTTGTGAACATGTTTAAAGACCATCAGACAGAGGAAGTCGCTACCATCTTTATGTCAGGAAGAAGAGAAAGAGTTGGTATTACAAGAATCAAAAACTATGGCATCAGAGCTATAAAAGCCTAGGTTGGAGGCATGTGCTGGAATTATGGAGAGAGATGGAAGAGGAATCTAAGTCTTGCTGTTCCAAGCCCAGTGATCCGCAGAAACAGTCCTAATTATTCCATCATACTTCTTGCTCTTGTTGTCCGCATCTTATAAAAATACGGCTGATTTGACAAAGTACTTCCTGGTGCACTAGCGTCAGGAAGCATTTAACAGGAGGCTTCCTGTGTGCTGTTTTGGATCTGGAAGCCTCTGGTCCTAATAAGGACCTGAATATTCAGGGATTAAGAGGAAAGGCACACCTTTCCAGGGGTGAGGAATCCAGGCACGTCCTTCATCAGTTTTTCAATATGGGATAAGTACCGTCTTCCTTTTTATGAACCATATGGTAAAAGTGATTGTTTACGACTCTCTCTCTTTGATAAGGATCGACTTATGTTTTGTAAGTCTGGAATTTTAATCTTTATCTTTGCTGAGAATAACTACCTTGTAAGACAGTATATATGCCCACACCATGTTGATTAAAACACCTTTGCTCCATCAGAGCTTGGGCCCTGTGTCTTTCTTTTTCTTTCTTTCTGTCTTTCTTTCTTTCTCTCTCTCTCTCTATTTCTTTCTCTCTCTCTCTATTTCTTTCTCTCTCTCTCTCTCTCTCTCTATATATATATATATATATATATATTATATATATATATATTTCTGGCTGATTCCCTGGAGCGTGAAAGCCGGCTGCGTAACCCAGGGAATATTAGCCTCTTTCCTTCTTTCACGTTCTCATCGTCGACTCTGAACCACCAGGTTCCAGTCCATTAAAGGACCAACACACTAGTAAAGTGATGAGTAGATTACTGATTTTTGTTATGATAGAGTTTTTCAACGAACAACACTATGTAAGTAGGCTGTCTGCTTTGTAGAAATGAAATATTTAAGGGTTTGATATATGGCAGTCTCTTTGATGAGTCAGGATCATGAGAAAAAGCAACTGGGCCAAATTAAAATAACCTAAGAGACACAATCTTAGGCTTGGAAATCAGTCCTGAATATTCATTGGAAGGCCTGATGCTGAAACTGAAACTCCAATACTTTGGCCACCTGATGTGAAGAGTTGGCTTATTGGAAAAGACCTTGATGCTGGGAGGGATTGAGGGCAGGAGGAGAAGGGGATGACAGAGGATGAGATGGTTGGATGGCATCACCAACTTGATGGACATGAGTTTGAGCAAGCTCCAGGAGTTGGTGATGACAGGGAAGCCTGGCATGCTCCAGACCATAGGGTCACAAACAGTTGGACACAACTGAGTGACTGAACTGAACTGAAGAGACACAATAACCAAAAGTAATGTGTGGTCTTAACGTAGACAAATCAACCTTAAAGGACATTTTGCAGCCAATTTTGAAAATTTGAAAATGATCTCGGTATTAGATGAGATAAAAATTTACTGGATAGGAAAGATAAGGATCATTGACTAAGAAAAGCAGCTTACAAAACAGGATGTACAAAATTAATGTTTCCTAAGGCAATCATGGTGCTGATACCTAAGGGAGTGAGGATGTAATGTTTGTTTTTATTTTGCTCATTTTGTGTTCTAACTTTTTCTAACTCATATGCATTATATCTATAACTATAAAAGAAGTTATTCTATTAAAAGCCTTTTAAAAAATTATGACATATTTGTGAACTCAAAATCACACAGAATCTGTCTCAGATTCACAATTTCAAAAATGCAACATAAGGCTGAGAAACAAACTTATTTTTAAGAACCTTGAATCCAGAGAGAACCCAGAGGCAGAGATATGACCCCCACGTGGGGATCAATATACTTTCTCTTGAATTTAAATAGATATTAGTGATTCTGAACAAAGCACAAAGGAAAAGGAAATTAAAGTGTCCCTCTAAACTAATTTCCTCTCTCTTGTCTCAGCACATGAAAATATCTAAGTCTCTCCATCTTAAACTAAACATGATGCCCCCCAACAGTTCTATCCTTGATTTTATCCTGCATTTTATTTTTATTTTATATATCCCTACAAAGCAGATCATCATCTATAGTGATGACTTCCAAATATATATTTTCATTCCTGATTGCCCTGCTAAGAACAGATAAACATTTCCATTGGAATTCTCAAGGGACCTTAGAATTAAAAATATCTAGCATTAAATTTAATCACTTTTGTCCTTGTGAAACATAATATTATTTTACATTTCTAATACATATTAATGATAGTGATATCAAGTCAGAAATATAACGGTCATTGAAAATTTCCTCCATAATCCCACTACCCATACACATTACTAGCCATTCACAGATACCCTGATTATCTATGCAGAAAATTTATGTAGCTACTAAAACTAATAAATGAGTTTTCAAGGTTTCAGGATAAAAGATCAATGTTCAAAAATTATTGATTGTATTTCTACTAAAAACCACTGGAAATTGCAATAAAACACATTTTTACAATAAACACATGAACTCTGGATGAGGGGCTCCCAGACGGCACTAGCGGCAGAGAGTCGCCTGCCAATCTAGGAGATGCAGGAGATGCGGGTTCGATCCCCGGGTCAGGAAGATCCCCTGGAATAGAAAGTGGCAACCCTGCAGTATTCTTGCCTGGAAAATTCCATGAACAGAGGAGACTGGAATGCTACAGTCCACGGGGCCACAAAGAGTTGGACACAACTGAGTGACTGAACACACAGGAATAAATATGTTAAATATGGACACTGAAAACTATAAAATATTGAGAAGAGATATTCAAGATCTAACTAGATGGAGAAATATGTCATGTTTATGGATCACAAGACTTAATTTAGCTAAGGTGGCAATCTTCTAAAATGAATGTACAGATTCTAATTAGATTGCAATTAAAATCTCAGAAGTTTCTTTGTAGAAGTTGACAAGTAATTCTAAAATTTACTTGGAAATGCACAGGATTTAAGGTAGCCAAATAACTTTGAAAAGAAGAACAAATTTCTTCTACCTTACTTAAAAATTTAGCATAAAAGTATTGGCTCCAAGATAGACAGATTGATCTATGGAATAGAACAGATAGTACAGAAATATACCAATTCATATATAGTTAATTGATTTTCCACAAAACTTCAAAGACAATTCCGTGGAAAGTCTTTTTAACATAGATATCTATACATATACATATGTTAATATGTATATATATAAACTTCAATCAAATTTTATGCCATATACAAATATTAACTCAGAAATGGATTACAGATATAAATATAAAATATAAGGCTATAAAACCTCAAAAGCAAAGTGTAAGGAAAATTTTCTGTGTTTTATTTAGGCCAAGATTTCTTAGATAAGGTATCAAAAGCACAATATATAAAATAAAATATTAATAAGCTGGACTTCATCAAAATGAAGAATTTCTGTTCTTAAAAGTGTTAGTCATTCAGTCATGTCTGACTTTTTGCGACACCGTGGACTATAGCCCACCAGGAGCCTCTGTCCATGCAATTCTCCAGGCAAAATACTGTAGTGGGTTGTCGTTCCCTTCTCCAAGGGATCTTCCTGACCCAGGGGTTGAACCTGGGTCTCCTGCATTACAGGGGAATTCTTTACTATCTGAGCCACTGTTCTCCAAAGTGAAGTGAAGTGAAGTGAAAGTCATTCAATCGTGTCCGACTCTTTGCGACCCCATGGAACATGGAAATCTCCAGGCCAGAATACTGGAGTGGGTAGCTGGTCCCTTCTCCAGGGAATCTTTCCAACCCAGGATCAAACCCAGGTCTCCCACATTGCAGGCAGATTCTTTACCAGCTGAGCCACAAGGGAAACTCAATAATACTGGAGTGGGTAGGCTATCCCTTCTTCAGCAGATCTTCCCAACCCAGGAATCAAACCAGGGTCTCCTGCATTGCAGGCATATTCTTTACCAACTGAGCTATTGGGGAAGACCCCATTCTCCAAAAGGCACCATTAAAAAAAATGGCAAAACAAAAAAGACCAAACCATAAACTGAGAGAAAATATTTGAAAATCTCATATCTGATAATGGACACTTATCCAAATACAAAGAGAAATATCAGACCATAATAAGAAGGAAAAAAAAAACAATTAAAAAGAGTACATGATTTGAACATTTTGCCCAAGATTTACTGATAGCAGATAAGCACATGAACAATGCTCAACATTATCCATCATTAGGGAAACGCAAATAAAAGCCATACCATGATACTACTACACACCCATTAGAATGTCTACATTTAAAAGACTGGTCATATCAAGTCATAACAAGTATTAGGGGGTATGGATAACTGGAACATATGAGAATGCATGTTGCTGATAGGAATATAAACTGATGCTACTTTGAAAAACCATCTAATAGTTTCTTAAGCTAAACATACATCTACTCATTGGAAAAGACCCTGATGCTGGGAAAGATGGAAGGCAGGAGAAGAGGATGACAGAGGATGAGATGGTTGGATGGCATCACCAACTCAATGAACATGAGTTTGAGCAAGCTCCAGGAGACAGTGAAGGACAGGGAAGCCTGGTGTGCTGCAGTCCATGGGGCCACAAAGAGTCAGACATGACTGAGCTGAATGACTGAATAACAACAGCTAGATAACCCAGTCATTCCAATCCTAGGTATTCACCCAAAAGAAATACAAATATGTGTACATAAAAAAAAAAAAAGTGCAGATGGATGTTTACAGCAGCTTTATTTGTAACAGCTAAAAACTGGAAATAATCCAAATGTCCATCACTGAGTACATGGATATAAAAATTGATTCTTCTATTCAGACAATGAAAAACTATTCAGCAGTAGAAAATGAATAAACTACTGGGACATCAATAACTTAGAAAAAATTTCAAAATGATTATGCTGACACCTCATTTTTTAGTAAACACATATATAAACCTAATTAAAAACTGATTTTTATTATTATTAATTTAATATTTTTTAATATTATTAAGAAAACTGAAGTGGGTGGCCAATTCCCTCTCCCAGGGATATTCCCAACCCAGGAATCAAACCCAGGTCTCCCACATTACAGGAAGATTCTTTACCATCTGAGCCACCAGGGGAAGCCCATAATATTATAAACTGCACACATTTATGTGTTGTGATTTTCTACTCATCAACTTGTTGGAGAAGGTCATCAAGAGGACATGACTATCAGTTGACTGATAAGCTGAACTTAGGCAACCAGAGGCTCATCACTGTCTCCCCTGCTGGAGTCATTTCAAATGTAGATCTGAGATAGTAGTATTTTGTTGAGACCATCTAGATGGTATATGTAACTGAACCAGTTAAAACCTCTACATAAAATTTTAAGATTCTGGTGGGTGGATGTGGAGATCATGGGGCTGCCAATAAAAATTTCACATGTAAAAGCTCCCTTGCTTACTAAAACTGCCACCTGCCTTGGACAAATGTCTATTTAGGTTTTCTGTCAACTTTTTAATCAGGTTGTTTGTTTGTTTGTTTGTTTTGTAGTTCAGTCTCTCAGTCGCGTCTGACTCTTGGCAACACCATGGACTGCAGCATGCCAGGCTTCCCTGTCCTTCACCATCTCCCAGAGCTTGCTCAAACTCATGTCCATTGAGTCAGAGATGCCATCCAGCTATCTAGCATTCTGTGATCCCCTTCTCCTCCTGCCTTCAATCTTTCCCAGAATCCAACATTTAATATTAAGTTATATGAGCTGTTTGCATATTTTGAAAGTTAATACCTTATCTGTAGCATCAATTGCAAATATTGATATTTCCTCCCAGTCCATAGGCGGCCTTTTCACTTTGTTTGTGATTTTCTTTGCTATGCAAAAGCTTTTAAGTCTAATTAGGGTACCATTTGTTTTTGTTTGTTTGTTTGTTTGTTTGTTTTTCCAATGTTCTAAGAGAAAGATCCAAAAATATGTTGCTGTGATTTATGTCAAAGAATGTTCTATGTTTTCCTCTAGGAGTTTTTTGTACCTGGTCTTACATTTAGGTCTTAAATCCCTTTTGAGCTTATTTTTGTATATAGTGTTAGAGAGTGTTCTAATTTCATTTTTCACATGTGACTGTTCAGTTTTCCCAGTACCACTTATTAAAGAGATTGTCTTTTCCCCTTTGTATATTCTTGCCTCCTTGTCAGAGATTAATTGCCCATAAGTGCGTGGGTTTATTTCTGGTCTTTCTACTTTGTTCCACTGATTGTGTCTGGTTTTTTCCCAGTGCCATATTGTTTTGACTTCTGTAGCTTTGTAATGTAGTCTGAGGTCAGACAGTGTGATTCCTCAAGCTACATCCTTCTTTGTCAAGATTGATTTGGCTACTCGGGGTCTTTTGTGTTTCCATAAAAATTTAATAATTTTTTTTCTGATAGAAGCGATCTAAATGTCCATCAACAGATGAATAGACAAGCTGTGGTACATATACAGAACAGAATATTGCTTAGTCATAGAAAAGAATGAAGGAATGTCATCTGCAGCAACATGGATGCATGTAGAGATTATTGTAACAAGTGAAATAAAACAGAAAGAAAAATATCATGTGATGCTACTCATATGTGGAATCTAATTGTCAAAAAAAAAAGATACAAATGAACTTATTTACTAATGGAAGCAGACTCACAGATATCAAAAATGAAGTTCTTGTTACCAAAGGGGAAAATGCAGAGAGGGATACGTCAGGAGTTTGGGATGAAACCCACACATTACTTTATATAAGACAGAAGACCTATGGAGATCTACTGTACAGCACAGGGAATCCTACCCAAAATTCTGTGATAACCTATATGGGAAAAGAATCTAAAAAAGAATAACTGAATCATTTTGCTATACTCTTGAAACCATCACAACACTGTAAATCAAATATGCTCCAATAAAATTAAAATATTTTTAAAAAAGAAATACAGAGATTCCAGAAAGACAAGATTAAGAAAACAAAAAAACATTTCAGTATAACTGTTAAAGTTTTACAAATTAATAAAAATGCTTTCCCCTATATTTAGAATCAAACATCTCAAACTTGCTGCAAAATACTGTAGGCTCTGGGTGTAAGACTTGGTTACAGATGGAAAGAAAGAAGACTGAACATTTGTTCCCCTGGAGGAGGAATTAAAGATGTGGCTTCTTTGTACCTTCTCTAGGGCAAAAACCACTGAATTTTATGCACCAGTCAATCTATTAACAAGCCTATTTCTTATATCAACTTGGAAGCAGGTCCTATGTCAGATAAAAATCTAAATGTCAAAAGTCCAGGTAATTTCTATTTTTAACACTCTTCTAAAGTTGACTATCTTTTTTTATTATGATACTACAGGGGACATTTTAGGTCAGAGATGAAGTAATATGCCCACATACAGTTTTTGAAATGACACTAACCTTCTATTTCTGATTCATCTTCCTTTACTGCCTCATGTTCTTTTCATAAAGATTGCTTCCAAATGTTCCATTCCTAATCAAAAAATTTTATATCACTCCTAAGAGACTAAATATCTTTTTTTAATTAAGTGATTTATAACAGCATAGAATTTGCTTACAGCTGGTTCAGTCACGTTGAAATTCATGGTCAAAGTTTCCACCATCTGGAAAGGTACTGATTAACCCCTAAGCGTACACAACAGTTTACATAATGCCATCATGTTCATTTTTCTAAATTTCACTTTATCAACTCAATATTCTTTATGTGTTTTTTAAAATTCTTATCATTTGTATTTGTTTGCTAAGGCTGCCATATCAAAGTTCTACAAACTGTGTGGCACAAATAACAAAGGCTTTTTGTCTCATAGTTCTGGAAGCTAGAAGTCTGAGATCAGGGTATTACAGAGTTGATTCTCTCTCGGGGCTATCGAGGAGCATCTGCTCCAAGCCTGTCCTCTGGCTTCCGGGGGTATGCTGTGATAATTGGCATCCCTTGGCTTGTGTACGCGCCACCCAATCTCTGCCTTCACTGTCACATGGTATTCTTCCTGTGTGTGTATCTGTACCCATATTTACCCTTTTATGAGGACACCAGCCACATTAGATTAGGGCCCACCTAAGGACTTCAGCTTAACTAGTTACATTTGCAATGACCCTATTTTCAAGTAAGGTCACATTCTCAGCTACTGGGGGATAGGACATATGATTTTGGGGGAGACATCATTCAACCCCTCGCAGACATATGCTACATTAGGAAAGTTATATCATTCTATATTGTTGATGGTCCTAAGAAAATTGTTTTCATCTTATGAAAACAAACATGAAGAAAGCAAATGTAAGTGCTTTTCATTTAGCACACTTACCTCAACAATATGGAACAATAATATAATGTAATAGTCAAATAGAAGTCCTAAAGTCAAATCAATTCAACCAATAGTTCAGTTGTAGACCCTCCAGTTTATGCTCACCTCCCTTACCTAGCGTCTTTTGGTTCTTGTTTGCTGCTTTCTAACTATACACATACATATATTTTCACTGTCTCCTGATCAATTTTATAAATACAAAATAAAATAAAATACATGACCTCTAGCTCCGGGTGCAGTCCACTGGTTTTGGTCATCAAGTTTTAAACATAACAGCTCTGTCATGGGCAGCAAGTGGGACTATTCAAGCTTGTTTCACGAGTATTGACAAGGAGGGGAGCAAGGAAGTTTCCTTTCTCTGTTAGTGCCAACTCTCGTCAGTAGGTACACTGAATTACTAACGCGCTCAATTAAAGACTGAGGTGTCCTGATTGTTCTCTTCCTCAAATCGTGCTTCTCCCTGATTTCTTGTTTGTGAATTGTCTCCCTCCATGCTATCTAACGGTACCGACAATCTCTCTGTCCCCACATCACTGGCCCTCGAAACTCAGCTCTGTGCTTCCTTTTCTGGCTTGCGTCTGCACCAAGCATCTGCCAGGTGGTATAGCCTGGAAGCAAATTAGGTTGTGTAAGTCAAAGCCCTTTTCCGAAGCATCCAAAGGCGTAAATACAGCAAGGACCACATTCCTGAGCCTCTCAGCTGCGGCTGCTGTCAGGAAAGCCGTGGAAATATAAGGCCGGCGTACCCGTGCCCACCCTCTGGCTCCATGGACTGAGGGGAAGAGATGACGCTTCTTGCTTCCAGTGGGCTCAGAAACAGCAGCTTGCCTGGATGGACGGTGATGCAGTCTTCTAAAAACATTTCTGAAAACCCAACCTAGCTCGCTTCCTTTAGCTTCTCCAATTATTTTCAAAGCACCTATTTTGGGGGCAGGAAACCTCTTTCTGCTTCTAATACTTAGAGTGGTACTCATAATTACAGCAGATTTAAATGAATATGAGGGATAGGGCAGAGCCATGAAGAACTTAGGGCACAGAACTACAATTTCAAACTGAGCATTAGGCAACAGACACTGGACTCTTTACTATTTTCTTTGGATTAATTCCTTGTGGGAGTTTTTGTTGGATACTTTACACCATATCAAATCCCAGCCACATGCAATCTCACCCCTCGTTTCTAGACTGTTTCTGACTTGCCAAATTCTCCCTAACTGCAGAGAAATTCACTCTGCTCATTTCCCAACCCAAACCTAGTTCTCAGGCCAATTTTGTACACCCAAACCCAGCAGCATGCAGAGCAGCACAAAAGAGCCCACATAACAGGAGCTACTGTCCTACACGGCAGTGGTGCTTGCACACAATAATTTCTTCACTCACTAGATGATACTGGTTGATGTGGAAGCCAGTGGAACAAGAGCTGATACGTCACATGAGAAGTTTAAAGTGTGATAAAGTGTGACCATGTGGTGTTATCAGAGATTATCAAGTTTCCTCCATCACATGACAAGGGAAAAGCTTTATGTACTTCCCAAAGGGATACCACTGGGAGCAGAGTGAAAAGCCAGGTCAGTATCCAAAAGCCTGTTTGCACTCTTTCTCTCTCTCTCTCTCTCTCTCTCTCTCTCTCTCATCTCCAGCTCCCAGTTATGGAAACCGATCCCGCCTGGGCACTTCCAATCTGAATACACAGGTCTTTCTTCAACCCAGGGCTGTTTTTCCAAGTTATTTCAATTGCTGTGTTTCCTTCTATCTATCCCTCTTTCCTTTTTTTAAGAATCTCTAGCTTTTATGCTTCAGAACTCCTGATGATGCCTCAAAATCTCATAGCTTCTTCCTCATGATTTTATCCTCTTTGTATTTTTGCTGTTTTACAATGTTTTTCTACTTGACCCTCCAGGACGATCTCTACGGTGACTAAAGTGAAAGTCACTCAGTCATGTCTGACTCTTTGTGACCCCATGGACTGTAGCCCACCAGGCTCCTCTGGCCATGGAATTTTCCAGGCAAGAACACTGGAGTGGGTAGCCATTCCCTTCTCCAGGGGATCTTCCCTACCCAGGGATCAAACCTGGGTCTCTCACATTGCAGGTAGATTTTTTTACCATCTGAGCCACGAGGGAAGCCCATCTCTTCACAATTCATCCACTCAGATTTTAAATTTTAAAATTATCAGATTTTTAAACTTCAGAAAGTCTTTGTGAAGCTATAATAGAATCCCCTTAAGCTTTCTTTTCAAACATTTTGTTGAGGTTATTCTAATAGTCACCTGTCTCCTCTAACAGTTTTATTACTATGCTAGAAGATTTCCTATCCTTTTATCCATTCTCTCTCTTTTTCTCACTCACCCTGCCTCTCTGTCCTCTTGTTTTATCTCAAAGACACTGCTGCTGGATCTCCTCAGACTACAATTTCTTTAGCATCCGCATGAGTTTATTTACATACCAAGCTAACAGAGCACCTGTGAGTGATGGAAATCCACAAGTGGTAGGTAGTATTGCTCTTCACAGACAGGGGTATAAAGTGGGAAACCCTTTAGTTCCTTCCACAAACACGAGAAGAAGTGTGACTGCTGATCTCCAAATCAGGACATCAGGAGGTTCACAAGGCCTTGACAGTCAGCAGGTCTTCCTAGAATGACAATAAATGGAAGGATAACACTCTTCCTCTGGGGGATCCACAGAACTCAGAGGTACAATCCTTCTTCAGGAACAAAAGAATTCAGGTTCTAAAAAAAAAAAAAAAATTCAGATTCTCCTCCTGGTCAACTGCCAGGCCCAGAACTGAGAATCATCCTAAAAATCCAGCCCCTAGAAAGGTCAAAGTGTTCACACACACTAAGTCTGAGCACCTGTTTCTCTACAGAGACAGAGTTGATAGTTGGATTAGAGTTGCAAATGGATGTGTCAGGCCACCATCTCCTCAAAATTCTGATCACTTTGATGTAGATGGAAGAGACAAAAATAAAGATGACAGGCAAGATAGATTGAAACAGCAAATATTGTTTGGTTTATGCCTTATCACTTTCCACAAAAGATTTAATATGACTTATGGTAGAGTACACACAATAAAACAGCAAAATGTAAACAGAGATTAAAATAAGAACCAAGCGAAACATAATTTAGAAGAAGAGATCTACACAATGAAAAATGAAATCAGTAACTTTTGTCTTGAGCTGGACCAACAGGCAGATTAGCCAGGAGGTTGCCTGGGACACGGATGTCTAGTGGATAATAAAGCATTACTGGGGTAAATTCACACAGTGTAAATTGCTCCCATTCCCATTAAAGTAGATAGAATGAAGTCAAAATTCCAAACACCCCTTAATGTACTCCTTTATCTTTTTTCCTTCCAGTTTCACTGAGATGTAATTGACATATATCAATACGTAAGTTTAAGGTATACAAAATAATGATTTGACTTACATACATCATGAAATGACTTCCACAGTAAGTTTAATGAACATCTCATATAGATACAAAATAAAAGAAAAAAAATAAATTTTTCCTTGTGATGAGAACTCAGGATTTACTCTTAAAAACTTTCATATATAACATATGGCAAAGTTAATTAAATTTATCATGCTATGTATTACATCCCTAGTACTTACTTATCTTAAAATTAGAAGTTTGTGCCTTTTGACCGCCTTCATCCAATGCCCCCTCACCCTCACCTTCCTGCCTAACCTCTGATAAGCACAAATATGATCTCCTTGCTACTTTATCTTTTGAAAATTTTTCTCCTACCCTTACAAAATTTTAGTGAGTTAGGTGTCAGCAAAATGAGCTGAGGTTCTAAAAACAAAACCAGATGTAGATCTGCTTATGGGGATGAGTAATTCAGTTTATTAAACTTAAAATATGTACTTCTAAGACATTGTCTCAAAACTCTATAACCCTATAACATCTACAAATTAAAAATGATAGCAGAAAAATGGAAAGATAAAAGTTAGGTAAATAGAAAAGAGTTTGACACATATTTTAGAGAGTATTAATGCCTACCTCCTTTCATCACGCTTTGCAGATACTTCATTTTTTACAAACTGAAGGTGTGTGGCAGCCCTGCATTGTCAGATGATGGTTAGCATCTGTTAGCAATAAAGTAATTTTTTTGAATTAAGGTATCTTCATTGTCTTTAGACATAATGCTACTGCACACTTAGTAGGCTATAAACATAAGTCTGACATGCACTGGGAAACCAAAAAAAAACTCACGTGACTGACTTTAAGACAATATTCACTCTATGATAGTAGTCTGGCACTGAACCTGCAGTGTGTCCAAGCGATGCCTGTATGTGATTCTGTCTGTTATAACTTCTTAGGAAAAAGTTTCTCCTCACCACCACTACATAAAGGTTTAAAATAAATTTTTTAAATTTCTGTCTGGAAAAAAATTCAAGTCTGTAACCTGCCTATTAAGTCCTCCATCTCACTGCACACTCATGAAGCACATTCAGCAATAAGCCTTATTCAAACCATTCTAACTCAGTTTCAGCTTTCCCAGAAACCAGAACCTTTACTACAATAACATATTATCTACCTCGTTCAAGTACCTATCTGTGTAAAGACCTAGAATTATTTTTAAATGTATAACATTTGAAGGGAAAAAAAATTGTTTCATTGAGAACTACTAGTCACATACTTTGAATGGGAACAGGTGAGTTTCTCTGTAAACTGCATGAACACTAGAATTCCTAGCAGAACGTGACATCAAACCAGTAAATCCTAAAGGGAATCAGTCCTGAATATTCACTGGAAGGACTGGTGCTGAAGCTGAAGCTCCAATTCTTTGGCCAACTGATGGAAAGAGCTAACTCATTGGACAAGACTCTGATGCTGGGAAAGATTGAGGGCAGGAGGAGAAGGGGGTGGTGACAGAGGATGAGATGGTTGGATGGCATCACTGACTCGATGGACATGAGTTTGAGCAAGCTCCGGGAGATGGTGACGGACAGGGAAGCCTGGTGTGCTGCAGTTCCTGGGGTCGCATGAACTGTTGCTAAGTTCATATCATGCTGAGTCATATGATGACTTAGCAACTGAACAACAAAGGGACTACAAACTATGTAACTTATTTCAGGAATCCCTGAGCTAGATCCCCTAAACGCATGGAGTCTCTCCAAGGCTACACACCATGAGAGAAAGTATGCCAGAGGAAAATTTAGAGTGGAGAAAGGAGTCTTAGCTGATTGCTGTTAAAATACTGTATTTTTTTTTCAAATTTTACAAAACTGTGACCACTAGATGCCACTGCTAGGGTCCCTCTCTGCGGGGCCTGAGATGGGCTAGTGCACGTGAGGGGCCCTGGGGCTTCACAGAAAACCCACCTCTGCAGAGGCCCTTCCCCAAAGCCAGGAACCAACGTAATCAGAAGCCTCCACTTCTCTTGATAAGAGGGAAAATATTTCTAGGATTCTTAAGCACTATAAAAGAATAAGTTAACTTCTTATAAGACCACCTTTATGCTTCCCTTTATGAGCTTTTAACTTTTTATTTATTTTTATTGACGTATAGCTGTTTACAATGGGCTTCCCTGGTGGCTCAGATGGTAAAAAAATCCACCTGCAATGTGGGAGATCTGGGCTCGATCCCTGGGCTGGGAAGATCTCCTGGAGAAGGGCATGGCAACCCACTCCATTATTCTTGCCTGGAGAATCCGCATGGACAGAGAAGCCGCAAAGAGTCGTACACGACTGAGCAACTAAACACCACACAGCTGATTACACTGTTGTTAATTAAGGAGTACGTCAAGGCTGTATATTGTCACCCTGCTTATTTAACTTATATGCAGAGTACATCATGAGAAATGCTGGGCTGGAGGAAGCACAAGCTGAAATCAAGATTGCTGGGAGAAATATCAATAACCTCAGATATGCAGATGACACCACCCTTATGGCAGAAAGTGAAGAGGAACTAAAAAGCCTCTTGATAAAAGTGAAAGAGGAGAGTGAAAAAGTTGGCTTAAAGCTTAACATTCAGAAAACTAAGATCATGGCATCTGGTCCCATCACTTCATGGCACATAGATGGGGAAACAGTGGAAACAGTGTCAGACTTTATTTTTCTGGGCTCCAAAATCACTGCAGATGGTGACTGCAGCCATGAAATTAAAAGATGCTTACTCCTTGGAAGGAAAGTTATGACCAACCTAGATAGCATATTAAAAAGCAGAGACATTACTTTGCCAACAAAGGTCCTTCTAGTCAAGGCTATGGTTTTTCCAGTGGTCATGTATGGATGTGAGAGTTGGACTGTGAAGAAAGCTGAGCGCTGAAGAATTGATGATTTTGAACTGTGGTGTTGGAGAAGACTCTTGAGAGTCCCTTGAACTGCAAGGAGATCCAACCAGTCCATCCTAAAGGAAATCAGTCCTGGGTGTTCATTGGAAGGACTGATGCTGAAGCTGAAACTCCAATACTTTGGCCACCTGATGCGAACAGCTGACTCGCTGGAAAAGACCCTGATGCTGGGAGGGATTGGGGGCAGGAGGAGAAGGGGACGACCGAGGATGAGATGTCTGGATGGCATCACCGACTCGATGGGCATGGGTTTCAGTAAACTCTGGGAGTTGGTGATGGACAGGGAGGCCTGGTGTGCTGCGATTCATGGGGTCGCAAAGAGTTGGACACGACTGAGCAACTGAACTGAACTGAATTCCTATTTTACAGCAAAGTGATTCGATTTTACGTATATCCACATTCTTTTCTAATATTCTTTTCCATTATGGTTTATCATAAGGCTTTATTTTTAATTCACAGATAATTGCTTTACAATGTCTTGTTAGTTTCTGCCAGCAGTGTGAATCAGCTATAAATATACCTATATCCCCTCCCTCTTGAGCTTCCCTCCCACATGTGCCCCTTTTAATTTACTTTTTTTCTTGGATTAGTCTTGTTGCTTTGAAAACCTGAGGAGCATCCAGGCAAAGACAAGCAAACGATTTATAGCCAGGAGGAAAACATATCGATGTGTTGGTTGTTCAGCTTATGACATTTTGAACATTCTAGAACATTTCGCTCTAACCCCAACTTTGCTTTGCCCATGTTGTATTACCATTTCAGATTCATCTTAACCTTGAAAATGCTAAGCTGAAAAGATTCTGTAGCACTTAGCCACAGGAAGTTCCTCTTCTGACTTGTTTTCATTTCAGCATGAACTCTGAGGAGTCACTGAGCTGATTCAATTTTCAGGCCCATTAATCTGGAACTTCAAATCAAAAGACAGATCATGCAGCTCCCCAATAGGTTGGCAGGGCAGAAGCAAATGCGGCAGCAACCTCTTAAAACTCCTCTTGCCGCCTACAAATTAGTGTGCATGCCATTCCCCAGCCCCGACCTACTTGAGGCTGGCTCCTTAAATGTGGTGATGGGGGAGGCTACCGCCTGTCTCGTCTTCACTGTTCGTCATTAATCCTAAGGAGCCTAGCCTCTAAGCATCGTGAAGTAGACAATGCGTGTTTACGGACACTGGCTGCACATTAAAATTACCCAGGGACTTCTGAAAACAATTTCAATATCTGGGCCCTAATCCAGACTAATAAAAGCAGGTACTCTAGGGGTCAGATCCAAGCATGGGGACATTTCTAGTATGTCCCCAGGTGAATTTATTTTGTCATTTTAATTTTCATGGGAAAGGAAACAGAAGGGAAAATCTGGAGAACCATTTGCAGAATTTCAGGCAACAGAAAGCAAGGGAGGTATTTTAAGGAGCAGATGGCAGAGGGCTTTTTCAGCAGCCTGAAAATCCCTGAAGTCCTCGATTTACTTCTCCCATTCACGGACAGAGGCTGCTCTACATTAGCATCAAACAGACCAATTGAAGGGCCACTGTCTTCTAACAATCCAGTCCCAAGACATCTGTGTAAGGTCGCCTTCATATTTCAGTTATGGATTTCACCCACTGCACTTTCTGCATGTCACAAAGAGTGACCACAGATGTCAATATAGGACAGAGATTGTTATTTCTCTGTTAACGTTGTTTATTAACAAGCATTATATAAGCCCCCACCGAAAGACCTGTCCTGGGAGCCATCGGGAGACCAGGAAACAATGGCCGAACTGATCCTTCCTTAGCCGTACAACATTCTATGATTTTAAGGAAAACCCCTCCTGTGAATGCTGAACACTTTAGAAAGACCTCTTGGGAGATAAAATTCTGGAGTCAAGAAAGAGCAAATTATTCCCCTAAACTGTCTCTTTTCTTCTCTGCCTGAAATTCCTGTTTCTACTGCTCCTCCGGCATACATTGGCCACCAGATCACCTAGAACAAACCCCTCAAGGTTCAGAGCCCTGAGCAGGAAAGCTCTATAGTGGAAGGGATCAGAACAGTACCAGCCTCAGTGAGGCAGCGTGAACACTGCAGGCCTGGAAGGGACATTGGTGCCCAAAATAAAAGAGCATTCAGAGAGGGCAGGAGAAAAGGTTGGAAGAGTGAGGGTATCACAGCCTCTACCTGCTTCCCAAGTGTCACCCGGACGGGTCCGGGCTCTTTGTTTTCAGGACACTCTGTTGCTGGTTTAAACATTTGGGCTCTATGGCCTTCGTGTTATTTGACCATTCTCCAGTTTTCACCTGACTTCTTGCAACCCAGCTCCCTCTGCTGCCTGCTCCTGGTTTCTGCCTAATTCTTCCTCTCACCAGCTGCCCCCACCACTGCCTGACCCCAAACATAGGGTAGGATGATGTCTCTGTAAAATAAAGTTGAAAAGTGTACAACAGGTCATTGGGAAGCAAGGGAGAAGTAAGATCCACGGTGGCAAAGTGTGTGTGTGTTTGTGTGTGTGTGTGCGCGCGTGCGTGCGCGCTCAGTCGTGTCTGACTCCTTGTTACCCTATGGGTAGTAACCTGCCAGGTTCCTCCATTCATGGGATTCTCCAGGCAAGAATAATGGAGCGGGCGCCATGCCCTCCTCCAGGGGATCTCCCCACCCAGAGATGGAACCCACGTCTCCTGCATTGGCTGGTGGATTCTTGACCACAGCCCCACCGGGGAAGCCCCTGGTGGTAAGAGTAATGGCAATTGTGTTTCTAAGACACTGCATGTTTATTGCGGAGGAGGCAATGGCAGCCCACTCCAGTGCCCTTGCCTGAAAAATCCCCTGGACGGAGGAGCCTGGTGGGCTGCAGTCCGTGGGGTCTCGAAGAGTCGGACACGACTGAGCGGCTTCACTTTCACTTTCGCTTTCATGCATTGGAGAAGGAAATGGCAGCCCACTCCAGTGTTCTTGCCTGGAGAATCCCAGGGACGGGGGAGCCTGGTGGGCTGCCGTCTATGGGGCTGCACAGAGTCGGACACGACTGAAGCGACTTAGCAGCAGCAGCATGTTTATTGTGAACAGGTGTTTCAGCAGTGATCAGGTAATGCTCCCATTTCCAAGAATGCATTCTTCCCTTCCCCCTTCCTCTCAGTGGGATATTCTGATACTATTCTCTGTCTGGAAAGACAGAGTTCAGAGCACATGTGAAAAGGTCACATAAACTCCAGGCTGAATGGAGCAGTCTGAGGATATTTTTCCTGCTACATGGTGTGTGAGACCTGAGTCTGAATGAATGCTTTTTAGTATTTCTATGTAAAAATTCTAAGGTTAATGTAATCTGTAGAATTATGGGATACACACATATCCAAGGAATTTTTATGACATTGCTGTTACATACCACCTCTCGTGAGCATTCTTAGAGTGTCGGTGCCTTGAGAGTAAATTCAGCGAAACAGAGGAGGATGACAAGAAGGAGGTAGCACGTGCCCAGGGATGCTCACAAACTTGTCCTCTCTGTCCCCTGAATCCAGTGCACAGACTCGGAGCCCATGAAGGTCGCTGAGCTTGACACACCCAGGCTCAAAATCAAGCTCCATGGTTCACAGGCTCTGGCATCCTGAGCATATTATGATGTAAGAGTTTAAGGCCAAAAATGAAGGCTCACTATCATACGCTCCTTTCTTATGTATAAAACCGGGAGGGCTTCTGATGGCCTAACAGCAAGTCCCCATCCCAGTCTGTTCCCGTGACTACGGTCACCAACCCAGACAAAGCTCTTCATGAGAGGGCCCAGGCACAGAATACCCATCTCTGAGATTTGAGTTTCAGTTCCCTGAAAGGCCTCACAAATATTCAAACCAAGTCACACCCTCTCCTGGGAACCAGGGGTCACGCCACCCTCTTGATTCTGTTAGTGTAAAGCCTGCCTCACAGTGCCTGGGTGTCCATTCTGTTCTTGAGAACAGACCTGTATGGCCCTGAGCAGCAGCATGCAGGGTCCTCCTCCCCTCGCGGGAGCGCACGTGGCTATGAAACTGCTGCGATCCCCTCTGTCACTGTCCAGGGCCTTGTGTTCAGCCACCCTCTTCCCCATAACCCCAGGGCAGGAATCCCCCCATCACCAGCAGGGTGAAGAGGAGGTGATCAACACACATGCATTACCTCTCTTGTCGTTTCGTCTATGAAATATGAATTAAAATCACATCAGTTATCTGGCACAGTCTCTGGAACAGATGTTCCTTCTTCTCCCTAAAGGTGGGGGCCTCTGATCTCAAGAACCACTTTCTTTGAACTCTTAGAGCAAGTATAGCAGTTGTTACTCTGACTGTATGCACATTATCTTCGCATATGTATTCTTCCTGACTGCCACTCCCAAAACTGTCAAGGAAACAGTGTATCTTACACTTCTCTCCTATGCCTCAAAGCACTTCATGTGTGCTTGTGACCATATTAGATGTGATGTGAAATTTCTACGTCACGTCAAGGATGGTCATTTAGTTCTATTTGGCTGGCAAATGGGCTGATCTGGAGGAGCCAAGATAACCTTGCTTTCGTGTCTAGAACTTCAGTGGAGACGGCTGGAAGGCTGTGCTCGTTTGAGACTCTCCCCTGCACTGCTGAGTCATGAGATAAGACTGTATTATGTACGTGGAAGTACCAGGTTCCAAGAGCAGATGCTTCACGAGCGAAATGGCAAGACCTTTATGACCTAGCCTTGGAAGACATAGGGTGTCATCTCAACTTATACTACCAGTCAAGCAGTCTCAAGCCCCTCCGTTTCACAGAGAGGGGACACAGCCTCAACCTATTGGTGGGAAGTATGTCATAGAATTTGGGGCCACTTTTAAAGCCACCGTAGATATTAGTGAAAGTCATTCAGTTGTGTCCGACTCTTTGCAACCCCGTGGACTATAAGTCCATGAAATTCTCCAGGACAGAATACTGGAGTGGGTAACTGTTCCCTTCTCCGGGGGATCTTCCCAACCCAGAGATCGAACCCAGGGCTCCCACATTGCATGTAGATTCTTTAACAGCTGAGCCGCCAGGGACACCCAATAGCTATTATCCCAACTCTAAAAAGAAGCAAATTTGGACTAACAGAGGGATTGAAAACTCGCCATATGTCATGCAGCAGGGGAACCATACTGACCGCTGGACAGGGTATTCGTTAACCACACTCCAAGATAGGGCCCCTTCAGGGACTTGCCTTACCTATTTAATTAAGATACTATATGTTGAAATCTTTGAATGTTCTTCAAAGAACTCCCAGTATATGAAGAGAGAGCTGCTTCCTACAGCCCATGTATTCCTGAGACAATTACCCCACAAGTCAGAGCATATAGTTTACCGCAGAGGGAGGCTCATCACTTTGCGAGAGCTCACATGTGGTTATGACACCTCTGTAGGAGTGGTTGAAATGATTCGGGAAGATGTGTCTAAGTCGAGTCACATCACCAAAGATGATGAGGCATCCTGATTTAAAGACAATATGGCCAATGTTGTTGCTGTTGAAACTTGCTTTGAATCTGCGTTATGCCGGCCTTGAAAAGCAAAGTTACTAGAATCTGACTTTTCCAGAAACTGTTTAATTATCATGTTGAACCTAATGTGAACGTGGAAGTCACTCAGTCATGTCCAACTCTTTGCGACACCATGGACTCTGCAGTCCATGGAATTCTCCAGGCCGCAATACTGGAGTGGGTAGCCTTTCCCTTCTCCAGGGGATCTTCCCAACCCAGGGACCGAACCCAGGTCTCCCATATTGCAGGTGGATTCTTTACCAGCGAGCCACAAGGGAAGCCCATCGTGTGGAATATTAGTTCACTTAACACGTGTCCCTAAGGCTAAAGTGTACGTGTGTGTGCATGTGCAGGTGTGTTTCTTGTGGGGGTGAGGCTATTAGAGACAGTATTAGCACATTACTTCGAACACATTACTTTGTGCAAAAATGATCCTATCTGTGGGAGATGCTGACAAGAGAACGGACTTAGAGGGAAAGTAACAACACGGTATCGGCAAAAAGAAATGCAAAAGATGGTGGCACAGGGCCGTAGGCTCCTGATGAGAAATTCACTGAAGAATCGAGGGGCACAGCAGTGAGGCAGGGTGACGTCAGGAAGAGACAACGGAACATCCAGCAGGCCGAGGCTGGAATCCCAGATCAGACACTTCACAGCCACCTGAAATATAAGTGAGTGAAGTCGCTCAGTCGTGTCCGACTCTTTGCGACCCCGTGGACTGTAGCCCCCAGGCTCCTCGGTCCATGGGATTTTCCAGGCATGAATACTGGAGTGGGTTGCTATTTCCTTCTCCAGGGGAATCTTCCTGACCCAGGGATCGAACCCGGGTCTCCCGCATTGCAGGCAGACGCTTTACCGTCTGAGCTACCAAGTAAGCCCTGAAGTATAACCGACTGCCAAATGTATCTGAGCCTGTTTCTTTACCTGCACAACGGAGGTGAGAACACCAAAATAAAGCACAGATGCAAGAATGACAGTGAGTGCACTTTCGAGGGTCTTAATTAACGCTGTTTGACGATGATTAATAATTCCCAGTTCCTCTGATCAGCTGTAAATTCCATGATTGGGAGAAACAGGCATCGAATTCCTTGCATTGAGGTCGTCCGGTACAGGGCCAGGCACATGTGAAGAATCTGGTAGCTCGTTGATATATTATGCACGACGGAATCGCTTGTTGGGACAGAGGAAACAATAGCAAAAGACAATGGGGCCAGGGAAGAGATGCTGTGGCAGCATCTCCAGGTCACTAAGGACACGAGCTTTGGAAAGAGAAGAGACTCAGAATGTCTCATAGCTGAAGGCAGTTGTGAGGTTCTTGACCCCTCCCTTGCGGGTTGTGGTGAGGAAATGAAGAGCTGTACGCAAAGGGACCTGCGCTGGCTCTTGCCTTAAGTGTCGTTCATCACCTGGATTAGCTACCCTTTCCCATTCCCTGGCTTTCCTCCGCTGTGAGTCCAATATACTTGTGCATACACCCAGTTAGAACCAGAATCTGGTGAGCCTGTAAACTTTCATGAACGTTCTGCAGACCTACAAATCTGTGCGCTTTTTTTTCCCTACTTTAATGTTCTGGCTGTAGGTTCACGCTAATTCTACTGATTGCTTCAATGTCACAGCTAGTATTTTTTCACTTAGTGAGGATGTTAAGCATGGCAGGAAAATGAATATAAAGCTCCACAGTACAATTATCAAAACATGCTATTTTAATTCAAAATACAATGATTCATACTTTATTCCACCTTCCCCCCCTCCAGCAGTTGACATGTGCACTTATCTGATTTAATTTTATTTTTTTTTTGTTCTCTGTAATGGCTTGTCTCCATTAATTATATACTAAGCCCATTTCTCCCCAAACTAGCTGCAACATTTCAGTGTTCTCATCACAAAATGTCAAACTCAAGATTGATTCTGTACTTTAAATATATGGTTGCATAGTCTTTTGAGCTCCATAAAGAAATGTGTTTGTTGTGTTCCTTTTTACACCAAAACTTGGCTTTTTCCATTGTCTTTCTTTTTAAATTACAAAGGCAATACCTGCTCTGGTCTACAGATCGATTGCAGAAGTCAAAGGTATTCTGTCCCAGTATTGTATTTCTTAAATGCACTCTCTAGATTTAAGAGTTTCATTCAAATACTAAGTCTGATTCAGTCAATACCCAGTCTCTGTCCCTTCCTTCCTAAAGAGAAAATACTGCAATACTATCTTAAAGGAACATTGTAGAGAATCTTTGGGCTGAATTTTCTGAAAGTAAGTCCATGAATAGGATAGTTGCAAAAGAAGAAGCACAAATGTGCAAGAAACAAGAAACTATGTTACCTTTACTATGACCAGGAAGGAAAGAGTCCTTTCCCACTAGCCTCTTAGGTTCTCCATCTGGGGATCTACAAGTGGCTGGGCAAAAGATAGGAGAAAAGCATACAGGTTTATTTAATATAAATTTTACTTGACATGGAGCCTTCATAAGGAAATGAAGACCCAAAGAAATTGTTAAACCTAGGAATTTTTATATTAGGTCTGATGAAGAAAGTCATGGGGAAAATATATAGGACAAAGGGGGATGAGCCAAAGTAGTAAATGGGGAACTTAGAAGGCTGTGTGTTCACATCCCTATCAGTGTCAATCTTCTCCGGGATATGGGTATTCATTTCCTCCAGTATAAGGGGAGCACCTCTCCCAAGAAGGCTTTACAGTCTGCTCGGGGGAGAAGGAGGAGGTCAGAGAGTTCTTCCAGGACCTGCAGTTTTCTCATATTCTTTCAGGTTAAAATAGCATGCCATATTGTGGGGTAGTGTGTTCTGAACCCCATCACTAGCAAGTAAGTACTAATATAACCAGTATTTACCTAGTGCTTCAGATGGTGCTAGTGGTAAAGAACCTCCCTGCTAATGCAGCAGACTTAAGAGACATGGGCTCAATCCCTGGGTCAGGAAGATCCTTGAAGGAGGGTCTGGAAACCTACTCCAGGATTCTTGCCTGGAGAATCCCAGGGACAGAGGAGCCTGGCAGGCTACAGTCCATAAGGTCGCAAACAGTCGGACACGACTGAAGTGACATGCATGATTCACACAGATGACTGAAAAATAGATATATAGACTGATATAGACATACAGATATGTATAAAGTAGTATTACATGCAGGGAAAAGAAAACAAAAATTTTAGAGAGTAAATTTCTGAATTAAATACATAGATATGCATAAAAATTTATGAAAGATAATGTACCTAAAATTTTAAGTACTGAAAATTTTGTTGCTGGTGTAACACAGATATATGCCTATCCATTTTTCCTTCTACAGGTTCAGCAATATTTCTGATACTTACAACCAGTGCCCAGGATCACAGCTCATTTCTCTACCTTCAAGTTGCGAAGTGAATTTACATAAATATTTGAGTTGAACTCTGAGACTTTCCCTTACACACACCATCACACTACTGTCTGCAGGCTAATAGGCAGGGATTTCCCTTCTTCTCTGAAGGGATGAAGAACCAGATCATCACCTTTGAGTGAGGTAGCACTTTAGACAGAACTAATTTTTAGATTTCTCTGGTAACCATTTCACCTCGAGAATGGTTTAGGCATAAAATCTGGAAGCAAAAGAGAAAAGATAGTACTTTTCCTCACATGGTTCAGAAAGTCACTGTGGCTTATACTACAGACTGAAAGAGGAGGGGAAAGCAGAACATTGAGCAAAACTGGTTGATGAAGGAAAATATGCAATGTGCTAGTGCATCTTGAATTTAACTCTAAAAGATTTATGTACTTAAGGACTTAACAAAACAGTAAATTTAAAGGATAGACAGCAGTGAAGGGCATGGTTATTTATTTTATAAATGTAAGGACAGTGTCATTGACATTTATAAAGTGAGGTATATTCACTTTATTTGAGGGTCATAATATGACCCTCAAATTTCAGGACATATCATGAAATTTTAATATCTTCTTATAACACAATCACTTGAATTTGACAGTGTTTCAGTTCTTATCACAAGAAGGCTTGTCAATTCCTGGCTGAAATACCAAGTTATAAAATCTTCTCCTCAATTTTTGGCATAGTTATTTCAGTTCCAACCTGGCCACCTGTATTTTACAACATTACTATCAACAGCATGCCTTAAACATTGTTAAAAGTTTTATATGAAGGTGGCAGAATGCAGATTCTAAAAAGCATGTAAACCTGCAAAACATAACTAGGCTGTCAGGAAAAAGATTTGTCGGCAACATATACAGGAAATTCATTTTGCAGTCAACCTGGGTCTTATCAAGGTTCTGTTTGCTATACAAACATTGATGAAGTAGAAATCTAAGAGGCGATTGGGGCTGCTCACTGGGTAATCACCCACTGCTCTGCGGTTGAATACACAGCATTAGGTAGTTAACAGAGAAGGAACCCCGACAACTCAACAAGCAAGGCTCTTTTATCTTCAGGTGGTTAAAAAAAGAAAGAAAGAAAGTCCTGTTTTCCCTTATTTAATGTACCAATTGACCCAACACAAAATAAATAGTTGGGTCATTGGTTTCTGTTTGTCTTTAGAGTATGAAAAATCTGATTACTCAGTCATACCCAGAGAGATGGAAAGAAGACATTAGTGATTTATAGAAAGAAGCCTGAAAGAGTTTAATGCTCAAAGAGAGGAGTGGAGGTGAACGTCTCCTCCCTCGTAACTTCAGGGGAAGTCAGAATGAAAGACGAAAAGAAAGGGACAGCTGCCCAGCTGGCCAGGTGTTTGGAGGCAAAATAGTGCCACGTTATCTTGGTAAATCCATCTCTGTCTAACATCTGGTTGCCAGATCTATAAACTAAAAATCCTGATTTAAAAAAAAAAAATCACTTATAAGTTTTTCTTTTAGCAACAGTGATCTATCAGAGAGAATTAAAAATTAACTCTTATCCCCAATACCAAGAAAAACTATTGTTGATCTGATTCTACTTGCTCTCAGACGTTTTCTGTGCACAAGCCCTTTGAGAGACAAATGCTACCTCAATGTCCTACGGGGTCTCCAGATTTATGCTAAATTTTAATTTTAGTTAAAATTTAATGTATTCATTGGATAGTTAAGAGCATGGTCTTTGAAATGAGACAAACCTGGACTAAAGTTCAGTAGTTTGGAACAATACACATTAAAACTCTTCATGACCTTATCTCAATCATAAAAATGCAGAAAATAAAATTTTCTTAGAGCTCAAGATTCAGTGAAGATGTAATGACACAGTGTACAATACTTAAAGCACTGCCTAGAAGGTAGATCATATAGTAAGCCCTAAATTATTAGTAGTTTTCACATTTTTATCTGTTTTAAAATTAGCAATTAAACAACCTGGCAGTTAATGTGTGCCAAGTTACTCTTTGGAAACTTGGATTCTGGTCCCTCCAGACAAGAACACTGTCACCCAATGCATGTGCCAACCAAGGGTTGCTGGGACACATCTCCTCTGCAGGTCAGGGCCCAGGAGTTAATAAAAGAAGAAACAGTCTCAAACCAGTTGCCTCTATTGAAATGAAAGTGAAAGTGTTAGCCACACAGTCATGTCCCACTCTTTGTGACTCTATGGACTCTCTGTCCTGGAAGTCTCCAGGCAAGAATATTGGAGTGGGTAGCCTTCTCCAGGGGATCTTCCCAACCCAGGGATCGAACCTGGGTCTCCTGCATTGCAGGCAGTTTCTTTACCATCTGAGCCACCAGGAAAGCCACCCATCATTTAAAATATAGATATCAAATAGATACTTCTTCATCTAGTGATGCGCTACTTACTTATGAGCTACAGAGATACCGGGCACATGGCAGGGAGAGAACCTCGGCTTGAATCCCCACTCTATGTTCTGTCCTCCAGGACAACCACTTAACATCACCTGATCTCAATTTACTCATCTTTAAGATAGTAAGGAAAACTTAGAGCAACATCTAGCACTAGGAAATTTATAACTAAAACCAGCATCATACAGAGCTTTGTGGGATTCATATCCTGAAAAGTACTGATTTAAAGATTGTCCTAGTACTCCCGTGAGACTGAGAGCTACTTCTACAAAGACGGCTTTTCATACTTCCACGCCGACACTGACCGTCTGTCTTCCGCAGTTGCTGTGTGCAGATGACTGCAGCAATCCCAGATTCCCCAACAGACGTAACTCAGTGAAGGAGAGGGGCATTTCCGACCATGAACATCCTTCTATCGGCAAAGGAAAAGATGATCAGATGGTAGAGAACCTGCCTGCAATGCTGGAGACATGGGTTTGGAGACTCCCTGCAGAAGGGAATGGCTACCCACCTTAGTATTTTTGCCTGAATTCCATGGACAGAGGGGCCTGATGGTCTGCAGTCCACCGGGTCACAAAGACTCAGACATGGCTGAGCAACTAACCGTTTCACTTCACCAGACCAGTCTCAGATCCCCCTGGCCGGAACTGATGGTCCCTGAGGAGAGGAACAAGACCACCAAGAATGACGCAGATGAGAGATGGCTTGTCCCGAGGCATAGGGGAGAGTGGAAAACGTAAGCAAATTTTGTGGGGGGTGTCTGCCTGAAAAAGGAAGCAGGGGGTTGGGGGGGAGGCAAGGAGAAATGGCTGCTATAGCAAACCACAAAACCTGCCCCCAAATTATAATCTCTCAGTAATATCTACCACATGCCAAGCACATTATGTACCAGACACTGGACTCGGGGGGATTACAATTCTCATAACCATCCACTCCAGTCCGGCGCCTGTCCCCGTCTCTCCAGGGCAAGTGCGCTTGTTTTGAGTCACTGTGAACAAACCTTAAGGCCATGTCTCTATCCTCATTTACTCATGCTTCTCAGCAGCAACAGACACAAATAACCCCTTCCCAGACACAGAACATTTTCTTGTTTTTACCCACCAGCAAGCTACTGCTTTCCAAACTCCTCAGCTGATTCTTTCGAATGTGACGTGCCCCAGGTCCCCTGATCTCTGCTCATTCTTTTTCTCTGAGCCATCTCTTCAGGGCCTGTGGCTTTAAAATCAGCAAAACTATTCGTTCCCGAATTTATACCTCTCCAGCCCAAAGCTCTGCCCAGAGCTCCAGCTTGCATATTCTACTTCTTATTCTTAGATACCTATGTGATATCTCTACTTGAATCCTAAAATACAACTTAAAATTAACATATGAAAACTGGAACTCTCAATTTTCTTACCCAAATCAGTTTCCTCACAAATTTGACTCCCACCGTTTGATTGTTCTACCCATCAAAGGGGGCTTCCCTTGTGGCTCAGATGATAAAGAATCTGCCTGCAATGCAGGATACCTGGGTTCAACCCCTGGGTTGGGAAGATCCCTTGGAGCAGGAAATGGCAACCCAACTCCAGTATTCTTGCCTGGAGGATTCCATGGACAGGGGAGCCTGCAAAGAGTCAGATATGACTAAGCAAGAGGCTGCTGCCCAATTTATGAATCATGAGTCACCCATCAAACAAAAATTTAGGATTTATCCCAGACTTCTCTCTTTATTAAACCCCTCAAATTTAATCCATTGGCAAGTTTTGTCATATCTACCTCTAAAATACATCCTGGATGTATTCATCCAGTGAAGATGGATTCACATCTTTTTATCACCATTTCCATTATTACTTCACTAGTTCCAGCAACATCATCTGGTACCCAGAATAGAGGAATAGCTTTCTAACTATTCTTCCTGAAAGACAGATAGCATCTATCCCACAGTCCATTTTCTACACAGCACTCAACTTTTTGAAATACAAATCAAACCATGTCATTACATTTCTTAAAAGTTTCCAATGATTTCCATCGTCCTTGGAGAATATGCAAATCCTTACTGTGGTTGAAATGAACGACATCGTAATCCAAACTCTGCCTTCCTCTAGACCTGTCTTCTGTCTGCTCTTACTACACTCTGGACTTCCCTGGCGGTCCACTGCACTTCCAGTGGAGGAACTACGGGTCTGATCCCTGAACTAGGGTCCCACATGCTACACAGAACAGCCAAAACCAAAAAAGTTCCCTGTTCTAACCGACTTTAAGGCCTTTGCATTTCCACGCCCTGTCCACAGAATGCACGTCCCCTGACCGCTCACAAGAGCAGCGCTGTTTTGCCATCAGGTCACCTCCAATGCCGAGTCCTCAGAGAAGCTTCCCCAGTCTCCTTGTGTGAGGCTGGGCTGTCCCTATCAGCCAAGGCATTCTTCTCACGCTGCCCTGATGGATATCCTACATAACACTTAGGGCTACCAGAACCGTTTAATTCTATACTGTTTGTCTTCCCCAGCTAGAAGGCAAGCTTCAGGAGGATAGGGCTTCTGGACCTCTCATTCAACAATGTATCCCAACATTTAGAATAATGCCTAGCACAGAACTGCTACTGAATAATTTCTGGACTGAGTCAACAGCACACTAGAAAGTTAGTGTGTTTATCCCCAACGCACTGATGTTGGAACTGAGAACCAAAGAGGTCTGAAAAATTTTGTCAGAGGTCCTCTAGCTTGTGGCAGGAGAATCCACACTTTAACCCTGAATGTTACAAACTTATCCAGTGTTCCTTCCACTACTCCACTGAGAATTTAAATAGTTTGTTTAGAACCAACGTTAACATTCTTTTCTGACCACATGATCGTTTTTTTAATGTGACCAAAGATGGAATACAGCTAAAGTGGTAGTAGCAACAATTACAGAAACATATAAGAGGACCTGAAACTCTGAGGTTAATAAACCTGTTGAGACAAGAATTCCAGGACTTCAATCAAATGTTATCACTGAGCAAGCGGAGATCAAATGGAATGTTAGTATATGTTAAGCATCATGTGAAACTCTACAAAAACACTATCAAAGTACTATGAAATTTAAAACATTTTCAAACAGAAGTCCCAGCTTGAGCCCAAACTATTGGAATGTTTTACTTTTTTATAAATCATATTTTGATTTTATAAAGCATATTCTTTATCTTACTACATCTATAAGGCTTCCTTTTATTCCTTCCAAAACTGGGGAGGCGGGGGCTGGTTACAAAAGTCTAGTCCATCAAAACACAGATTTACTGAACACATTCACCACAGCTGAGGGCTATGACTGCACTGAGCCCAAAAAGCCAGTTATAATTTATGATCCTTTAAAGTTTTAAAAGGAAATATCAGTTGAACTCACTGCAAATTTGACAGTCCAGAAGCTTATTCGGTGTTTTCTCCAAGATCCGAATGAACCTTGGGGAATACTAAAATTCACTGGCAGCTCTGACGTACCAGAAGGAATCTAATAATGTCAGGACCCCCTGCTAGTCAACAGTCCCCTGGGTTTCCCTAAGTCATTCCAAAAAAATATTATCGTCCGTCACCCGGCTGGGCTTTACAGAGCCACATGGCCCAACCGGCTCTGCTCCCCGTGATTGATTCAAATGTGGGTTTCATAGATAGCAAAATGCTTAGCATGGTGTGACGCTCCGGTTCCCAAGGAAAGCAAGGTCGGCATTGGATTTGGCACCATGCTTCACTCATTGCCCCTTGGGTATCTCCAAACATTTGATGTGGCATCGCTGAGCTTTCTAAACATTCAGTTTTATAAATATCATACACCTCCTTTCACGTGTCACCGGGTTTCAGTCCCCAGATGAGACATGCTCTCTGCTGGGCTGAGAAGCTGAGTGCGGTTTGCCGGCTTGTAGCTGCAGTACCCAGAAACGGCCACGCGGGGGACAAGCGGCGCTGCCATCAGACCAACGTCCCTAAATACTAAACAAATCTAGAACGGAACTGCAGAGTCTTGTGTGTATGCATATAGACACGTACACACATATATGTATAAACATAAAGCATATTAATATGTAGACGCTTTCACCTAACAAGACGAGAAATTCCCAGTTCCACCTGCCCCATAGCCTTCAAATACGTCTCCATTTGGCCTGTCCCTTCTCCAACCTGTAACTGGAATTTCTTTCAGGGAGCGCAAAACAAAGGAAAGGTCTCATCTCTGGGAACCCACAGCTACATTTACGTATGAACAGAGCCTAAGGTGTCTCAAAAGTACGGTTCCTTTAGGACATTAGATCAGAAAAGGTATTTGTGAAAAGTAGGCATTTCCCAGGTGGCTCAGTGGTAAAGAATCCGCCCGCCAATGCAGGAGATGCAAGACATGCAAGAGACGTGGTTTTGATCCCTGGGTCGGGTAAGATCCCCTGAAGAAGGAATGGCAACTCACTCCAGTATACTTACCTGGGAAACCCCATGGACAAAGGAGTCTGATGGGCTACACTCCATGGGGTTGCAAAAGAGGCTGACGTGATTTAGCAACTAAACAACAGACAACTGCATACTTTAACATCTGAGACGCACAACTGTTGTTTTTTCATGTTCACTTGGAAACACTTTTTTTTCTTTGTTGTTGTTGTTAACATGAAGAGGGTAGTGTCCAGTGTGTATAGATAAATTGCACAATACACCTCCCATTCTCTACTCTCTGGGTGCCTGCCTCCCTCTTTATTCACCTTTACACAAGAAACTTTACTCTTGCCAAAAGGGCAGCTGAGATAGAAATTATAATTTATTTGTGCCATCACTCTGAAAACTAAAAAGGAACCAACTTATATGAGGAACATTGTAGGGCAAAAAGGAACCACTATAAATTTACCTGTGCAGATAAAACTTTGAACAACGTTTTTTCACTCTGAACTACTTCTTTTCATTCATCTTCCAAAACATGGCCAAAGGTTATAGTTTGTGATAACAGGTCTTGGGTGTCAAAGAGGCACAGTGAAACCATGATCACAACCATATATATTTATATACACACACACCACACACACACAAAGAGGTCATTCATTCAAATCTTAAGAAGAAAACAGATAAGCAGTGAGGATTTACTGTATCACCCAAGGGACAATATTCAATAACTTATAATAACCTATAATGAAAAGTAATCTTATTTATATATATATAAAGCTGGATCACTTTGCTGGACCTTTGAAACTAACACAATATTGTAACAACAATACTTCAATTTAATAAAGAAGAAAACCAGAAGACAAGATAGATGAGGCCTTGACTGGTACCATGGTCAAATATTGATGTTGTTGGATTATTAGGACAGAATCATCAAAACAGAGAGAGTGAGGTCAAGCAAGCCACTGGCAGTTTCTCCTAAGCAATCTCCAACCAGTCACAGGCATGCTGTGACCAGCTTCTGTGTGGCCGCAACAAGTGTTCACAGCTGGTCTGGCAAGCAGGAGCCTAGAGCCCGGAGCAGGAAACACATTTTCTCTTGGTCCAAAAAAGGATACTTGAGGCAAGAAGCCAGTTCAAGAACCCAGTAGCTCTTTCCGTTCCAAGGTCAGCCTGTCCTGTCTGAGCCAAGACCAGTTCCCCTATTCGTCTATGAGATTTCCTTAAAGATACACAAGTAAATTTAATAAATAAACAGAAAATAAAAGATGAGACAAAACAGTCACTGCTTCAGCAGAGTCACGTTTAGGTGCTGCAGCAAGAAGGACCCCATTCAGGGCCCGAGTGGGTTCTAGCCTGACTCTCAGAAATGAATCGTCCAAGGAGACACACATGCTGAATTTTTTGGGAAGGGGCGCCCGGGTGGAGAGCGGCAGGGTAAAGGAACCCAGAAGAACTGCTCTCCACGTGTTTCACAGACTTGGGTTTTATGGTGATGGGGTTGGTTTTAGTGTGTCTCTGGCCAGTCATTCTCAGGGTTCTTTCTGGTGGCGTGCACACTTCTCAGGCAAAATGATTTCAGCATAAGGGTCTCTGGGAGCTTAGCAGGACCTGTGTCTCTTCCCTCCAGCTTCTGGCCCCCGAGACTCTCCTGCTTGTTTGGGGGGCAGCACTGTGGTTTTTTTATCAGGCTCTGCTGTTGGGAGACAGCTCAGGCAAACGGCTATCCATGCGTCTGGCCAGGGTGGGTGGTTTCGGTCAACGGTTCCCTAACACGGGGAACCACGGAGTATTTCATTCTGAGAGGTCATCTTCATTCAAATCAAGAAGGGCCTACGACTTTATGGTGAGGGCCAAGAGGTGGCTGGTCTAAATGATCTTCCAGGAGGTTAATTGGTTTAATTCGTTTTTCTGTGTCCATTAGAATCTTAGAGTCTGGAGTAAGTGGTTTAACTTGAGTTACAGAGAGAATTCCCTTACGTTCTAAGCTCTACCACTTGAACGTATGATCGACATTTTGAGCCATGGGATCCTTTGTTGGGGCTCCTTGTTCACTGTAGGATATTTAGCAGGATCCCAGGCCTCTTTATCTGCTCGCAGTGCTCCGTATTCTCTACCTCCTCCCCATCCCCACTATGAAAACCAGGAACATCTACAGATAAAGCAGGTATCCCTTGCCAAATATCCCTTGGAGGGCAAAATCTCCATTAGCTCAAAATGTCAATAGGGTTCATTTTTAAAGCTTTGCCCTTAAATATGTCATGAATGTGTCCAGTTCTTTCCATCTCTCCTGCCAGCGCCTCGGTGCAATGCAGGAGCCTCTCTGGCTTTCTTCCTCGTGATCTCCTAAGCAGTCTGTCATATCCTTCACTCTGCCCCCCACCACCACCTCAATCTTCTTTCCACACGGGGTAATCTTTATGAAACATGAATATGACCCTGTTAAAGCCCGACGCCACTATAATACTTTTGTTTAGATGATGCTATTTTCAGCGGGCTCCAAAGCGCCATCTCAGGGAAATAGCACGTTTCCAAAGTGACTTCTGACCCTGGAGGCTCATGTGACCTCACCCACATCTTTCCATCTCTAGCTGGAGTATCCTTGGCTTCCCTCTCCTACCGCAGCAATGGGCACCTTTAAAGGAGCAGCATGATGGCCTCGGAGCTTCCCGGGAAGCTCTGCTGGTAAAGAATCCGCCCGCAGTACAGCAAACCCCAGTGTGATTCCTGGGTCGGAAAGATTTCCCTGGAGGAAAGACAGGCTGCCCACTCCAGGCTTCCTGGGCTTCCCTGGCGGCTCAGACAGTAAAGAATGTGCCTGCAATGTGGGAGAGGTGCTCGACTCCTAGATTGGGAAGATCCCTGGAGGAGGGCATGATGACCCACTCCATCATTCCTGCCTGGAGCACCCCCATGGACAGAGCAGCCTGGGAGGGCTGCAGTCGATGAGGTCACAAAGAGCTGATGAGGCCACAGCTGAGCGGCCGAGCACCGCCCAGCACGCGGTGGCCTGGAAAAGCGCTCAACGACGGCTCTAGTCCTTCCCTTTAAAATAATTTATCTTGTAACATTAACTTTTATACCTTTCAGAAAGTACATTGTGAATCTTTGTGGAGATGGTGAGATAAATTCTTACCACCTTGAGGACAGTGAGAGCTGTTATAACAGGGAAGCAAAGAGAAATAAATCGTGTTTGGGGGTTGAGTTTTGGGGTTTATTTTTGAAACTCAAAAAATAAGTTCTTGAAGTCCTCATCAGAAGCAATAGTTTTGAAAGTCAAAGCCACTAATTTTCAAGAGTTTAATTTGTTAAGATGAAAAAAAAAAAAACACTTGAACGTCAAAAGGGAAGGTTCTAGGGGGAGTAGTGTGCAACTGATGCAATAAAAATATGTGAAATAGAATAGGACCTGAAATAATCACCCAACCTCTGGGGGCATCAAATGAGTTTATCTGGTCTAAGAAAGGATTGCAAGATGGACTAAAAGAAAGTGCTGTCCCTGTGGCAGGGGCCAGTAGATCCTTCAAACCTGACCAGTCTTGGGGGACCAGGTAGAGAGAAATAGAATCACTCTTCAGAGAGAACTGAACCCAACTGGTCTCCCACTCCAGAAAGCTGCATGGAGCCGAAACAAGCCATCCAAAGGGCAGCCACCAAGGCCCATGTGACTATTTAAATGTAAATTAATTAACATCAGATGGAACGCAGAGTTCATTTTCTCAGTCTCACTCACCGCATTTCCAGTCCTCAGGAGCCACACACAGCCTGGGACTCCTGAGACTCCTGATTCGGACAGAATAGAAACTTGTCCACGATTGCACACAGTTCTACTGGCCAACAGAGTCCCTCCTCAGGCTCCACGTTCAGGAGCGCTGGCCACAGGAGAGACTGAGGCAGGATAGACGCGTACCGTGTGCCTAAATATTTATTCAAGGTCAATTAAAGCTGTTAAATACAATTATGTCCTTTCCCCCTACTTTGACAAATATACTCATAATTACCTGGAATTGCAAATTTAGAATTCTCAGACACCGAGTCCCACAGAGATAGAAGCGTGACGGCACATGGAGGGTCCCTGGTCTACATCCCAGGCCCTTCTCATCTCACTCACAGCCGCTCTGACACTGTGATGAGCCTTCCACGCACACACAGACACCCCAGTCTATGCATCCAGGTTCCATCACAGCTCTGCAAGCAGGAGCCTAGGAGGGTAGGCACAATTGTAGCACAACCCACCCTAAGGAAGGAGAAGGCAGAGAAGAGTCCCGTTTGGGTCTCTGGGAATGGGATCAGAGTCTTTTAGGTCCCAAGATCCCAAATATATAGGACATAATCTACAGAGAGAGGGGAAGGTGCGGGCTCTTGGTGGCCATGTACCCTCAAGCCTACAGACTCCTTAGTTCGTGAAGGATCATAGCCACGAAAAGCCAGAACAGGGCCTTCTAAAGAGTGGGCCCCAAGGCAAGTTCCCATTTGCTCTGCGTGTAATACTTGTTCTGGGCATGCTGGATGAATCCGCTGAAGAGTCCAATACTACCGATCTTAAATGCACACTCAACACTGTCTGATAATCCTCTCTCTTTCCTTGACTTCATTCAGAAGGAAATTCCATTCGTTCCCGAAAAAATCTCTCTGCTACCTGCATCTCTACCTACTCGACCTTCTTTTTGTTACAGTGAACAAACTCTTCCTGCCAGAAGCAAGGCCAGCTGTTCTGAATCCCTTTCCGGATTGCCTTCTCAAAGACCCCGGTCCTACAACCATGATCTCTTTGTGCCAGGTCATTCTCAAACATGCTCTGCTATTCCCTTCCTTTAAAAGGAAAACACACACACACACACAACCCTCCCCTAAATACATGTTCCACTTGCAGCAAACTCCTCATGAGACTTCTCTACAGTTGCTAACACCTCTTTCTTGCATTGCATTCTCTGCTCCATTTACTCTTATCAAGGTCAAGGATATTCTCCCTGTTACCAAACTCAGTGGTCATTTCTGGGTCATCACTTGTTTGAATTCTCAGAAGGTTTTGGCATAGTTGACTATTCTCTTATTGTTAAGATGCCTTCTTTTCTGAGGGTCTGGGTCATAACATTCTTCTGATTTTCTTTACCTACTGGATGCTCCTTCTTAGTTTCTTCTGTAAGATCCTCCTCTTCTGCTCAAGTTTTAAATGTTGGAGTTCCCGAGCAAGGGCTTGGTTGCCAGGCTATCCTCTCCAGCCTGTCTACAGTCTCTCCCTGGATTACATCTTTTATTCAGATGGCTGCAAATGCCACACATATGCTTTCAACTCAGTGGAGTCCAGACTTGTATATCCAAGTGCTTTCTTGACAACATCATCAGAATGATTGATTTGTATCTTGGAACAAAACTCTCTCTCTCCACCCCAAACATGTTCTTCCTCCAGTCTTCCCACCTCAGTAAACTGTTCCACCATTCACCTAACTGCTCTTTCCAAAACCTAGGAGTTATATTTTATTCCTTTCTTTCACTCATGTCCTGTATCCAATCCAACAACAGCCCTGTCAAACTGCGCCTTCAAAATATACCCTCGATATGGCCATTTTTTTACCACCTCCATCACTGCCACCTTTATCCAAGTCCCTATTACCTCCCATCTGGACCACAGAATAATCTCTTAACTGATAGCTCTGTTCTATACTCACCTCTCCACAATCCATTCTGTACACAACCGAACTGTTTGTTTGGTTTTAGCTGCATTTGATCCTGACACTTTCTGATTAAAAGAAGAAGTGTTGGTATAAGGGTGAGCAGCCATCATACTCTGAATACATTTTAAAGGCAGATGGCAGGACTGCTAAAGGGTTGGAAGTGCTCCCCGTTATCCTTAGAATAGCGTCTAAACTCTTGGTCAGGGCCCCAGAGCCCTGAATGAAACGGTTTCCATCCACCTCTTCAATCTTATCCCATCCTGCTCTCCCCGTCCATCACTCAGTTCAGTCCACACTGATCCTGGTTCTCATCGTAAAAATGCAACCCTCTGAGCTTCTGTACGTGCTCCTCCTTCCACCTGGGATGCTCTGTCTCCAAATCTTTGCGTATCACTCTGGGGTCCGCTCAGACGCCACTTTGCACATGCTTTACTTCACCACCCCAGGCTGAAGTGGGTCCCCAGTCACTGTCATCTCACCCTGTTAATATGTTTATAGAACTCACTGCTACCGCACGCTTTGTTCATTTTTGTCTCCTTGTTAATAATGCAAGAAGAATTTAACTTGCTTCCATTTGTATCATCCTCGGGTCTAGAAGACTGCCTGACACATAGTAGGTGCTCAGATAACATTTGTTGTGCTATTAAGTTAGGTTAAGAGAAGATTTTAATGTCATCTTTGATGAAGACCCAGTTAGTTGTTCTTTTTGTCATCTGCTGAGGGTGTCCACTGGAGAGAATAAGTCATTTAAGTGACTGAATTTCACATGTAACAACTGTAGGCAGAAATGATGCCCATCCATAGCTGAGAGTTTGCTAAGCCTAATCTCAACTGTTGTCAATAGACACATTCCCCTTTCAGTGACAAAGAGAACCAAAAACACCAAAAATAAGAAATGCAGTCCTTGACATCAAAAATTATAGTGATTCTATTAGAGGCAAAACTCATATCTGTACTTGAGAGAGATTAACTAGGCCAGTGGGAAATGCAACCATTTGTTTTACACTTGTTTATACACTTCCACACATACCTCAATGCAAGGTCTGATACCCTCTATGAAATAACGCATTGGTGTCATTGGATAACTGCGAGTGGCTATGATGGCCAGTATTTTATACAAACCCATCAGGTCTAAATCAAGTACAACAGAATAAAAGTAATCCAGAAGAATGTCTTAATTTAACTTAGTAACTGATCGCTTTAGAGTCTACCTATATAACTAATATAATTAATGGTAGTTTAGGGGCTACACTTGAGCTGAGGGAAGAACTTAGTAAGCTCTTCTCTAGGACTGGCCATAAATTTGAAATTTCAGCCTTTCTTTTGCTGAAGCGCATTGAGGGAGCTAGGAACAATCCAAAGTACCTTTTGTTCTCCGTCAAGAGAAGGGACAAGTATACACCGCTTCCTGCAGCACAATTTCTTAA
Source organism: Cervus canadensis (assembly GCF_019320065.1). Taxonomy (NCBI): domain Eukaryota; kingdom Metazoa; phylum Chordata; class Mammalia; order Artiodactyla; family Cervidae; genus Cervus; species Cervus canadensis. Next base: position 4,687,755 of record NC_057404.1, read on the forward strand.
ATGCCAATGTGAAAAATATCCTTTTCTTTTAAAATTTCATTTGAGCCTAGTTAATAACAAGTGCCCCAGCCAAAGCCCAGCAGAGCAATCAGCTGTGACTGTGTCCTTTGTCACAGCATTGAGAATGTGCCAAAGATGGAAAGTTCTTCTCTGAGTCTAAATGCTCCCAGGGCATGTCAGGACTACTAAGTCAAATCCGCACATTAGGAAATGAGAGGACAATCATGGTGTCCTAGTTGCAGAACACAGGGCAAAACAGCCTGGGTTGCTGGGCTCCTCTGCTCGATCTGAGACCGATATAGAAGCAAGAGGGGAGCGTGAGTTATAGTAACCAATGCACATACAAAGTGCATATGCCCATGAAACCCTGGGGAGCAAGCGCTTTTTCTAACTGGATTGGGTGTGAGAGGTAGAAGATGACTGCAGCCTGGGGCCAGCGACAGCCAGCACCAGTCATAAGAGAAGAAAACCTTCCAGGCTGGCTCCTGCATCTTGCCACATTAGTCTGCGAGATTATAGTCCGGCCTTCTACTGTAGAAATCAGCCACATGACTTCAAGTTGCCCTGGTGAGAGCATTGCAAAATCTCTGCTGAATGAAGTGTAGATGAAAATATGTGAGCTGCCCGGACAAACTGGAAACCTACCCCTCCTAACCCTTCTTCCCTCAAGCCCTAAATTGCTAGCTTCCAACCTAAAAAGGTACAATGTTCTGCTAAAGCTTTGCTATTTTTAATATTTTTATCATATTTATTTTTTAGATCTAATATTTTAATTGAAATATATTTGACAGATAACATTGTATAAATGTAAGGTGTACATTTATACAAGTACAACAATTTGATACATTTATATACTGGAATATGATTGACACTATAGTGGTAATTAGCACTTCTATCACATGACATGATTATCATTTCTTTTCAGTGGTTGGAATAATTAAGACTTAGTCTATTAGTAATTTTGATGATTACAGCACAACATCATTGTTAGATTCGCTATACTGTGCGTTAGAGCTCCAGGACTTACTACTCACAAGTTTGTACTCTGAAACAACATCTGTCCTATCCCTCCCACCATCTCCTGATAACACCATTGTACTTATCTCATTTGGCATAATGTCTCTCTGTTAACTTAAAGGTGAAACTCTGAGTTGCTTGGTGAAGTGATAGCAAATGGGAGTGATACAAGCAAGTGTTTTGTACCTGGAGACCATACCCTTCATTGTCCTTAAACTCACCATATAGGCAATACAAAACCAAAAGTTGGTAGAAGAAATAAACCATAAAGATCAGAGCAGAAATATGAAATAGAGATTTAAAAACAATAGAAAATATCAATAAAACTAAAATCTAGTTCTTTGAAAAGATAAATAAAGTTGATAAACTTTTAGCCAGGCTCATCAAGAAAAAAAAGGGAGAGGACTCAAATCAATAAAATCAGAAATGGAAAAGGGACAGTTACAGCTGACACTACAGAAATACAAAGGATCATAAGAAACTACTACAAGCAAGTATACACCATAAAATGGACAACCTAGAAGAAATGGACAAATTCTCAGAAAGGCACAGTCTCCCAAAACTGAATCAGGAAGAAATAGAAAATATGAACAAATCAATTACCTGTACTGAAATGGAATCAGTAATTTTAAAACTCCCAACAAACAGAAGTTCAGAACCAGATGACTTCAATAGGCAATTTCTACCACATCATATTCAAATGAAGTTAATCTTAGAAGTGCAAATTTACTGTAGTTATGTTTGATGAAATTCATCAATGCCATTTATCTCATTAGTAGATGCAAAAATCATATTATTTAAAGGATGAAAAAAGACTTTAATCAAGTTCCAGACCTGTTCATTTTTTCAAAAATCTTAGCAAACCAAGACTAAGACTAGAAAAGAAATTGAGCTGGGAATGACAACTTAGAAAATCAATAGCACTAACTTACCCCATCAATAACCAATGAGAAAATACAACAGTAGCAAAAAACAAAAAAGAAAGAAAAGGGGGGAAAAGCTATAAAATATCCAGAAATTAACCAAGAACACACTCCATGGAGAAAACATAAAAACTCTAGTAAAGGTCATACTAGATGATTTATAAAATTAAATAGACATTCTATTCTCTTCGACAAGATGACTTAACATTACAAAGATATTCACTCTTCCTAATTTTATAAATTCAATGTAATACCCATCCTACTTCCAGTTGGATTTTTAAACAGCTAAATAAATGTATTCTATTATTTAATAGGAAGCCAAAGTTTTAAAAGATTTTTTTTAAGTGGCAAGCCACCAGATATGAATACACACTTTAAAATTGTAATATAAAAAAAATAAGATACTATCACAAGAACAATTATATCGACCAATGAAACACAATAGAAAGCTCAAGGATATACCATTTATATGGGACATTTTTATATACGATAAGGATAGCATCACAAATTCATGGAGAAACAATGAATTATTTAGTAAAAAGGTTTGGGAAAAGTGAGTCCCTATTTAATCTTACATGCCAAAGTAAACTATGAAGCAGTGAATATCTAAAGGTGAAGGATAAAACTAGAAAGTTGGTAGAATAAAATGCAGGACAGCTACAGATTTGAACAAAACTTTTTTGTTTAAACAAAACTTTGAAAGCACAAACAAGGAGAGAAGTGATTAAGTTGTCTACATCAAAATGAAGAATTTCTGGTCAATAAAAGACATTATGGATAAAGTTAACATACAGCTGACAGAATGGAAGAAGATGTTTTCAAAGTATAAAACCAACTAGGGACTAATGTTTAGAATATACAAGAACACTTAAAATTCTATAGTGAAAGATAACAACCCAAATAGAAAAATGAATTGAAAATATGAATATCCAATATACAGAATAAACTCAAGATGCTGACAAATAGATGACAAATCAAAACAAATGGCAACTACAGAAATACAAATTAAGTTCTTGTAGGCTGGCAAAAATTGGAAATCTGGATAATGCTAACTACTGACAGAGATGTTGGTAGAAATGAAACTTTGTCCATTGCTGGTGAAAATATAGACCAGTGCAAACTTCCTAAAGAGCAATTTGGCACTAGTCACAATAAATATGTATCCCATATGGCCCAGAAATACTGCACCATTATGTCCAAAAGAAATTCTTATAAGGTCCCTGAAGACACGGACAGAGTTATTCATCACAGCTCTAGCAACAACACCAGAGTTTCCCACAGCCCATGACCAACAGAGAAGGCAGCTGGACTTGACCTATCTTGGCAGGACCCCACTCAAGAGCTCAGTTCAGCTGTGACAGAATTCCATCAACAAGAGGCAAAAAGAAGGCTTATTTTGACCACAGTCAAGGGGGAGAAGAAGGAGAAGGGCCAGACTAGCCCTCACCCGCAGAGAAACGTTCAGTATCATCCCTAAAGCCTCCCCCCAAACCTATATGTGTGTCCTAGGAGGAGGAGTCAGTATTTGATCATTCACCACGGAGAGGGCATTGATTGTAAGTTACCGTTAGTCAAAGAACAGCAAAAGAAGGGCATCACCAGTGAACAGTGAAGGTTAGAGATAAAGATCTCTTTTCCCTCTTCCTCCGCCTGTGTTAATGAAATGGAGGAACTGAACTTTAAGGAGAGTGTGGAGAGGAAGCTATCTCAGAGCTACATTACAACCATCATCCTTGTATTGCATCATTGTGTAGAGGGTACCCACCAGAGCTGGCTTGTCCAATAATGTGCCCAATCATAGCAGCTCTCAAACGATGGGAATGAAAGTGTTTATCAGGTCACAGCACACAACTTTGCCTCCTGTCACAGCTGGACCACAGATGTCTAAAAGGATTAGGATGAAGAAGAGAAGAACAAGCAAGACGATCATGTCCCCAAACGTCTTCCATTTGCAGGTCCTGGAGTACACAATTATTGATCTCCAGAACTTGAAATGGAAATCGATGGTTTCAAAATGATATAGAAAATAAGAGAGTTAAAGGATAACCTTACAAAAAGTATAAGCCATTAAATGGGGAAATGTTCACATTCAGCATCTATATCTGTGTGCGCAATGACAAAATGAGTTGTGAACAAAAAAGGTCAGTCTTAGTTTCTCAGAGGGGCTTCACGTTTCACAAAACCCATGAGTTACTCTTTTCAAGTCTCAAAATATCCTTTGAACAACTAGACTGCAACCAAATCGAGCATAACATGTGTTTTTTTAACCCTGATTTATTCTTGGTAACATAGCTGGCAACCCATCCAGCTATGGCTGGTCAAACTGCCTGATTTGAGACCTGAAATAAAAACATCATTTCCTACTAAACTTTGATTTTGTGCCAGATGTTCCAGCTTCAGATGCCCTTGGGAGTTGATTATTAATGTAATTATTGCTGAATGCATAAGAATATCCAAATATCTTCAAATATTAAGTTTTGCCCTGAAATAAGATAACCCTATGCAAGTGTGATGATTTGGATTTGAGAAATTAAACAAAATAGAGAAGCAAAGAAAAATGTCCCAGATATGAATAGTCAATAGGTAATGAGGCCACGATACGGGCTTCCCTCGTGGCCCTAGTGGTAAAGAATCTGCCTGCCAATTCAGGAGACATAAGAGACGTGGGTTCGGTCCTGGGTCGGGAAGATCCCCTGGAGGAGGCTTTGGCAATCCACTCCAGTATTCTTACCTGGAGAATTCCATGGACAGAGGAGCCTGGTGGGCTCTATAGTTCATGGGGTTTCAAAGAGTCAAACATGATTGAAGTGACTGAACACGCATGCAATGAGCCCATGGTATAGTCACAGCTCCTGTATATCAGTAAGATTTGACAACATAGCAATAAATATCAGGTCAGGTCACTCCTTTTGCCTTCAACAGCGTCTCCACATCATCAAGGAAAATTCTTCTGTTAAAGCTCAAGTTCTCAAAAGCAGGACTGGGTACAAAATCTTTCACTTCTGTGTAGTACTAATGAAGTTGGTTGTCATTTTATTTATTATACTCATTCAGCTTTATATTAGGAAAAGAAAATGACATAAAAGAAATTAATTGAGTTCAGGGCAAAAGATATCCTACATTTGATGTTTTTGAAGTTCTAAATATAAATAAAAGTGTCAAAGCATGTTTCTGAATTTTTATAAGATTCTAATTATACACATATTTAATAACCCCATTAGGCAGGATGCTTTAGGAAACACTGAAGACTCAGATTATTATGATTAGCATAATAATTAGGTCATTTATCAGGAAAAACTATGAATAATTCATTTTAATTAAGAAACTGATATAACAGTAAATCAACCATCAGTGCCAGAGCCTAGTAAGTTATGGACTGCAGTAAATCACCAGTAAAACTAACTTCTGGGTATAAGATAATAAATTGAAACTTGTTTCATTAATTTAAAAAAAAACACCAAAATTTTTCTTGAACTTTGCATATTTGTCACTCAATTGATTTTCCCCGAGCATGTGAAACACTTTGCCACTGCATAATTTGAAAACTAGAAAAAAGTATTAGGTATCAGAGATATGAGAGGAAAATGTGCCTCTCTCCTAGATAATAAATGTTGCCACTGTGTTGTTTTCCTTACGGCTATGCCAGATGGCTAACTTTTAGAATTAAGAGTAGGAATATGTGTTATACAGAGAAGAAAAGGCCCATGCAGAAAACAAGTATCTGAAACCAACTATTGCTGTCCATAAATGCTGGCTGAAATGATTCTGAAAAAGAACAAAAGATTCTTTCTCCACATCCATTTACCTCACAGGGAGAGCACAACCAGCTTATAAAGCCTGTTGAGATCCCAGGACTCAGAGCAATCCATTATGAGATATCCTGCTGCTGCTTCCGGTTTAGCCAGAAGGAAAACAGGCCAAGAGTTATAATTGCTTCTGGGAAGAGAGATAAAGATCAATTTAAAGATTGTAATAAATAATCAATATTAAGATACAGGGATGCCTAATACACGAAGGCCTAAATAACTTATAAAAGTATTATTCTGAATTTTAGGATGTGATACTCTTTAAAGCAGTGTGTTTCTATTTTTTTCTTATAATCTATAAGTTTAAAGATCATCAAGTAGACTTTGGAATTTGAAAAGACCAAATAAGCCCTTTTTTAGCGTAAGAGTAACTAAAAATAGGGAATATGATGAAATTCATTTGAACATGGGAGCTTGGGGACTGTTTTCTGTGCTGAGCAGAGGACACGTTGGACAATTAAGCATTTTACTCCAACACAACTGAGCTGAATCATCCCCCAGTTAACTCTGGCCACAGCCCTGATCTCAGAAATGCCACTGCTGCGATGTTGAATGGGGTTCGGAGAGGCAATGACCACCGCCAAGCAATCCAGTAGTCTGACCGTCAGCCAGGAAGCAAGCCCGCTGGACGCCTGCAGCCTATCATTCTTCAGGATGGTCAGGCCGCAGACTTGGATGCCGTCTCAGACTCCTTCCTTTCAACGTCCTGACCAACTGGTCTGCGTGTGCTATGGACTCAATCTGTAAACATCTTTCCACGCTGTCCCGTCATAGCTGTCCCCAACACTACGCTCATTCATGCACTAACCATCTCTTTAGTTGCTGTAATAAAATAGTCTCCGATTGACTTTTGTGCCCTCCTATATGCCCTGCTCCAACACAAGTCTGATCGTTGCATTCTATCACTTAAAATACTTCAATCATTCCTAATTTCTTTGCTTACATTTAGTGACTACTTACTTTTCCAGCACCTGCCTTACCAACCCTAGAGATGACTCAGTTCCTACAGATCTTAGTACATGTCCTGTTCTCATCTCTGAGCCTATATGCATATATTCTGGATTCAGCCAAATTGAAGCTTTCACCTCTGTAGCAACAACTTTGAGACGAGATAGCATTTGATTGTAAATTCATACTTAAACAGAAGTCCTGAGACACCACAGTAGCAGAGCTGGTTCCTGCTTACCCCTTCTCCTAATTTCCTGTTATCTATAGTGCCAGCTATTAACAACACTGAATTTTGTCCCTCTGCATAAAGGTAAGGGAGCTTTATCCACCAAGACCAGCCCGAATTCAAACTAGCGTAGAGTGAGATGACTTAGTACTAAGTGAAGACCAGACAGGGATTTTCTGAAATCAGCAGCTAGGCCCCTCTAAGAATAACAGGATCACAGTCCCAAAGAAAACTTCCAGTGCTTTCTGTTACTTCACTCAGGAACAAAATTAAGATCCCATTTGACTTCCATTCTTTATATTTTTATAACTTCTAGGGGCAGTGGGGACAGATTTTCCCCTAGCCTATTATTCATAAATACCCATAAAAGAGGAAGTTAGCACAATTTTCACCAAGAAAAGGAATTTTTAGCAAAAGATGCCCAAAACCAAATAACACACTTTCTGCACTAGAAAGATTTAAGTGATCAATTTCCCAGAAGAAACCCAGCAACACTGGCTGAGCTTGTTTAAAAGGAAGCATCGATATTAAGAATTTGTGTTAATTTCTGTGTGTATGATAGATGTATTATATTATTAGTCAAAAAGTTTTATTCATTAAAGATAACTAAAGTGTTTGCTGATGAAATTATATATGCCTAGAGTTTGCTTTAAAATAATACAATGGGGGGCTGGTAAACATAAATGAAACAAGGTTGGCCATGAGCTTGATTATTTTTAAGCTAACTTATTAATACATGAGAGTTAATTATACAATTCTCCCTTCTTCCATATAAGTTTCTAAAATTCTGTAACAAAAACTTTTTTAAAAAAGAAAGAATATTTATAGCCCACTGATCCCATTTGTTCTTATAAAAGAAGAAAATGACTACAAGGAATGCCAAGAGTGTTTCAGGCCTCTGTTGGGAGATTTTTCTAAGGGTTTTCCTTTTTTTTTTTTCCCCAACTATTTTTATTAGTTGAAGGCTAATTACTTTACAATATTGTAGTGGTTTTTGCCATACATTGACATGGATCAGCCATGGATTTACATGTGTTCCCCATCCCGATCCCCCCTCCCACCTCCCTCCCTATCCCGATCCCTCTGGGTCTTCCCAGTGCACCAGCCCAAGCACTTGTCTCATGCATCCAACCTGGAGTGGTGATCTGTTTCACCCTTGATAGTATACATGTTTTGATGCTGTTCTCTCAGATAAACACCAATACAGTATACTAATGCATATATATGGAATTTAGAAAGATGGTAACGATAACCCTGTATGCAAGACAGAAAAAGAGACAGAGATGTATAGAACAGACTTTTGGACCCTATGGGAGAAGGCGAGGGTGGGATGATCTAAGGGTTCTCTTTAATATGATTCTACTGTCTCTACTTGAAATCATCACCTCTCCCCTCACTCCCCCCACAGTATTTATTCTCCACAGCTTAGTTTAGACACAGCCCTCTTAGAAAGCCTGAACTTAACATCTTTCTCCTTCCCAAGTCAAGGTAAAGTGTTTCTAATACATGTTTTCATAGCACCTCATGTTTCTTTTAATAGGGTTACTATTACACTAAATTGTGCATATTTCCTTACTTATCTGCCTCTTCCACTAGAATCTACAATAGAATCCAAGGTTTTTGAAGATAAGAAACATCTAAAATACCTTAGAACTTCCCAGATGACTCAGTGCTGTGTTGGGAAGATCCCCTGGAGAAAGAAATGGCAATCCACTCTGGTATTCTTGCCTGGGAAATCCCGTGGACAGAGGAACCTGGCAGACTACCGTCCATGGGGGTTGCGAAAGAGTCAGACATGATTATTCAGAACTAAACAAAAATTTATCTTAAGAAAGAATTTTAAGCTACATATTATTTTCTTTATCTTTACACCTTATTTTTTCATTGTTCTTTGGGTTTAATCTCTTTCCTGGTGATCCTTCTTACCTTGAAAATCTTTCATCATGTGGAGAGGTCAGGAACAAAAAAAAAATTTATTTTGAATCAAGCAAGTCCTTAATTTTTGATGTTTCCTCTAAATTTTGCTTGAAAGCTGAACTGTTTCTTTTTTAACTCATCTGTCTACTTGTATTTTATAATAAGCAGTGAGATGAAGGAAGGTGGCATTGTCAATGTTCTGCCTGGAAATCTTGGCTAGATCATTGGGCTCATCAGTTACATTTGCTGTTTTCCATTTTACTGCATGGTAGAGTGCTAAAATATAAAGAAAGCTGAGTGCTGAAAAATTGATGCTTTTTTGAACTGTGGTGTTGGAGAGGACTCTTGAGAGTCCCTTGGACTGCAAGAGGATCAAACCAGTCCATCCTAAAGGAAATCAGTCCTGAATATTCATCGGAAGGACTGATGCTGAAGCTGAAACTCCAATACTTGGGCCACCTGATGCAAAGAACTGACTCATTGGAAAAGACCCTGATGCTGGGAAAGGTTGAAGGTGGGAGGAAAAGAGGATGACAGAGGATGAGATGGTTGGATGGCATCACCAACTCAATGGACATGAGTTTGGGTAAACTCCAGGAGTTGGTGATGGACAGGGAGGCCTGGCATGTTGTAGTCCATGGGGTCACAAAGAGTTGGACCCGAATGAGCTACTGAACTGAACTGAACTGAGAGTGCTGAAAAACTTTCTTCTATTATATAACAAGGGTCTGTTTTCTTCTAGCTTCCAATAACATTTTCTCTCTCCTCTAAGCGCTCACCAATAGTCTATTTGAGGCCCTTTTAGCAACTGCTAACATGGTCCTCACGGCCCTTAAGATTTTATTAACATCTCCCCAAGTCTACCCACCATCAAGTCCATATGTTTCACTGTTTTTTATGGCAGTGTCCCATTTCCAAATATCAAAATCTGTTTTTGTTATCTATCACTTTGTAACAACTCATCCAAAAACAGTGGCTTAAATAACCATCATTTTCTAACATTTCATGATTTCTTTGAGTCAGAAGTTTGAGAAAGGCTTGGCTGGACAGTTCCGGTTCAAGATCGCCTGGGTAGTTTTAGTCAGTTGATGGCTGGAGCTGAAACAGAGCACCTGGGAGCTGTCCAGACTTCTCTTTGTCTTTCTTGGTGTACACGTGGCCTCTATGCATGTGATGGTTTGGGCTTCCTCACAGCATGATGGTCTCAGAGCGGTCATCCAGTTCACATGGGGGCTGAGGGCTCTCAGGACAGATATCCTCGTAGAGAAGGTGAAGGTTACGTGACCCCTTATGACCTACCTCAGAAGTCACATTACTTGTGTTACTTCTTTGTATTCCAGTGGTTAAAACAGTCATAAAAGGTCACCCAGTTTAAGGAGAAAGAGATGTAAAGCCTCTCTTTCAATGCAAACAGTATCACAATCAGATTGTTTAAAAAAAGAAAAAAATGGGGTAGGAAACAGGCTGTGGCCATCCTTGGAAAACACAGTCTGCCCCCCTTGGTTGTTTATACGTAAATATATTCCATAGAGCTGTTATGATGATTAAATAAACTAACTGAGAGCCTCTTGCATACAACAGGTGCTTAATAACATTTGTCACCTTCCTCGCCCCTAAGAAATGACACAATACAATACACTTTGAATAGTACATTTTTTAAAGTTAAAAAAAAGAAGCTCAGTGTGGCCAAATATTAGTCTGTCTCCTCCCACTCTGCCCATTATTTCCATATGCTTCACAGGATAACTAGAACTCTTCTTACACAAGGGGTGATTATTTTTTTAGGCCAATAATGGTAAACTTACTCCCCTTCTTGGTACTCAGTTTAAGAATGAACAAATAAACACCAGCTCTAGCCTTTCAGATCTGAGACAAAAAAATATGGAGTGGGAGGAATTCTAGGAAACCCTCCTCACTCAAACAAAGCATCTAGAATCTACTCCCAAATGCCCCCACTTCCTGCAGGCGTGTCTGACTGCCTGGTTGCTTCTTCGTGTATACTCACATCCCTGTCTTAGACACCACATTTTCCCAGTTGGGCTTACTGAGCTTTTGTCTAGGATCTGAGTCTGATATAAGGGGGGAATTTTCCATATACATGAGTCTTCTACTTACACATACTTTGACAAAAAGAATGGGTCTATATAAATTCCTAAGCAGATGGTATAAAAAGACAAAAAAGGAAAGATATACCCATTTGAATGCAGAGATCCAAAGAATAGCAAAGAGAGATAAGAAAGCCTTCCTCAGTGATCAATGCAAAGAAATAGAGGAAAACAATAGAATGGGAAAGATTAGAGATCTCTTCAAGAAAATTAGAGATACCAAGGGAACATGTCATGCAAAGATGGGCTCAATAAAGGACAGAAATGGTATGGACCTAACAGAAGCAGAAGATATTAAGAAGAGGTGGTAAGAATACACAGAAGAACTATACAAAAAAGATCTTCATGACCCAGATAATCATGATGGTGTGATCACTCACCTGGAGCCAGACATCCTGGAATGTGAAGTCAAGTGGGCCTTAGGAAGCATCACTACAAACAAAGCTAATGAAGGTGATGGAATTCCAGTTGAGCTATTTGAAATCCAAAAGATGATGCTGTAAAACTGCCACACTCAATATGCCAGCAAATTTGGAAAACTCACAGTGGCCACAGGACTGGAAAAGGTCAGTTTTCATTCCAATACCAAAGAAAGGCAATCCCAAAGAATGCTCAAACTACTGCACAATTGCACTCATCTCACACGCTAGTAAAGTAATGCTCAAAATTCTCCAAGCCAGGTTTCAACAGCACATGAATCATGAATTTCCAGATGTATAAGCTCGATTTAGAAATGGCAGAGGAACCAGAAATCAAACTGTCAACATCCATTGGATCATGGAAAAAGCAAGAGAGTTTCAGAGAAACATCCATTTCTGCTTTATTGACTATGCCAAAGCCTTTGACTGTGTGGATTGCAATAAACTGTGGAAAATTCTGAAGGAGATGGGAATACAAGACCACCTGACCTCCCTCTTGAGGAACCTGTATGCAGGTCAAGAAGCAACAGTTAGAACTGGACATGGAACAACAGACTGGTTCCAAATAGGAAAAGGAGTACATCAAGGCTGTGTACTGTCACCCTACTTATTTAACTTATATGCAGAGTACTTCATGAGAAATGCTGGGCTGGAAGAAGCACAAGCTGGAATCAAGATTGCTGGGAGAAATATCAATCACCTCAGATATGCAGATGACACCACCCTTATGGCAGAAAGTGAAGAGGAACTAAAGAGCCTCTTGATGAAAGTGAAAGAGGAGGGTGAAAAAGTTGGCTTAAAGTTCAACATTCAGAAAACTAAGATCATGGTATCTGGTCCCATAACTTCATGGAAAATAGATGGGGAAACAGTGGGAACAGTGGCTGACTTTATTTTTCTGGGCTCCAAAGTCACTGCAGATGGTGATTGCAATCATGAAATTGAGAGACGCTCACTCCTTGGAAGGCAAGTTATGACCAACCTAGATAGCATATTAAAAGCAGAGACATAACTTTACCAAAAAAGGTCCATCTAATCAAAGCTATGGTTTTTCCAGTGGTCATGTATGGATGTGAGAGTTGGACTATAAAGAAAGCTAAGCACAGAAGAATTGATGCTTTTGAACTGTGGTGTTGGAGAAGACTCTTGAGAGTCCCTTGGACTGCAAGGAGATCCAACCAGTCCATCCTAAAGAAAATCAGTCCTGGGTGTTCACTGGAAGGACTGATGCTGAAGCTGAAACTCCAGTACTTTGGCCATCTGATGCGAAGAACTGACTCATTTGAAAAGCTGACTCATTTGAAAAAATTGGGAAAGACTGAGGGCAGGAGGAGAAGGGGACGACAGAGGATGAGATGGTTGGATGGCATCAACAGCTTGATGGACATGGGTTTGTGTAGACTCTGGCAGTTGGTGATGGACAGGGAGGCCTGGAGTGTTGTGGTTCATGGGGTCGCAAAGAGTCAGATACGACTGAGCGATTGAACTGAACTAATCTACTTACTTATTTATTTTTATGCCCCTACCAGTTTTCTCCCCGTGCTCCACAGATGATTATTATAAAGTGCTTTTACTAACATGATAGGCTGGATTATCAGTCAGGCTCACAAAACCCATGTCTTACCAAGCATCAAGCTCTACTAGTGATTAGTCAAGTTTACAAGAAAGGAGCCACATCACAACAGGATACAGCTTCCTGAATCTCTTCCTCACATTGGGATGCATTGGGTTTAGAGCAACAAACACAATGGGGAATGCAAAATGACGTAAGGAACTTCTGTGCTTCTCTCAGCCTTTATGCCCTCTGGTCATGTGGTAAGAAGATCTATGTGATTAACTTCCGTTATCCAACCCAGCTATGGCTCATAAAGCTAAAAATGTCATGAAAGTGTTAGTCACTCAGTCGTGTCTGACTGTTAGCAATCCCATGGACTATAGCCCGCCAGGCTCCTCTGTCCATGGGATTTTCCAAGCAAGAATACTGGAGGGTGTAGCCACTCCCTTCTGCAGGATATCTTCCCAACCCAGGAATTGAACCCAGGTCTCCTGCATCGTGGGCAAATCCTTTATCGTCTGAATCACCAGGGAAGCTCCCATAAAGCCAAAAACTGAAGACTAATTAATAATGAATAATCCAGATGAACCAGGTACCTCCTGCTATAAAGATTCTTTACATAAGAATCAGAGCTCCGTACCCTCAGATCTTCAATTACCTTCCAGCTAGTAAATTTCATCAATTTGTTAACAAAGGGGTCTTCCTAAAGTCAGAACTGCAGACCTGTTTATTAATCCTTTTATGGTGTTTACAATTTACTTCTTATTTTGACATATTCTTGCAGCATGTGTATTATTTGGTGAGCACGTATGGATACACATTTGTATCCAATATTTATTCGTGTTGCATATTTACCTCAAAATTCTGTTTCTTACTGGTTTCTTTATCCCAGTGTCTTAGGATCTATCCATATTGCTACATGAACACCTAATCCATTGCTTCTAACTGTTGCATACTACTACATTTTATTTATTCCTGTCCCAATGAGGAGAGCTGGCTATCCTCACTTCCTTAGTAGCTGGAGAGCCAGCTTGCCTCCCTTCCTTAGTACCGGAAACAACGCTGCAGGCAATATTTTTAGATATGAGAACTTCATTAGGATATTTAATCCAGAGCATTATTCTCGGGCAATATGAAACAAATATACTTCGCTTTATTAAATACCACCACCTCCAAAATAAATACACTCAGACTATACTCCCACCAGGGCACGAAGAGCCCTATATTCCCACATTCCTGCCAACATTTGCCATTATCCAACTGATTGGGGGTAATAATTACAACAGAGACATCTCATTTTTTTTTTTTTTTGGAACTTTAATTACTAGCTATGGTGAGGATTTTGACATATACTTGTTCCCTTTTGGAATTTCTTCTTCTCTAAATTGTATGTCATGCCCTTTATGCATTTTCCAAATTTTAGTTACAATGGCACATTCCCAACTCATTCCTCTTGACTAGATTCAAAAACTGTCCGTGGATTCTTGAATACGACACGAAAAGGGGACTGTAGTGAAGGGGTGGTCAGAGTGGCAAGAGCTAGTGGTCCTCACTAACTGCAACAACAATAACTTACTCTTGCAAATCTCACTAAAACACATAACACTGTGAGTATCTTGGGAGGGCCCCTTCCAAAGCAAGTAAGGAGACCCAAACCTAAGCTTTGTTTGTGCCATGGTGTACCCACCTGTATGCAGTAAGTTCCACACACACATGGGTCCAGTCTGAGCCTTCTGTTCGGTTCCATTGATCTATTCGTCTGTTCTTGCACCACACGAGGGCAACACAAGTTTATTAGCATTTATTTGTAGTTGCTTGAATTTTATCAATAAGCATGTATTGATTTATTTTGTAACTTTTAGAATATCACTGAAAATTTCTTAGAATCCCAAATAACATTTCATATTTTATTTTTAATTCAAATTTTATATATCCCCACCACCGATCCCCTCACTATGCCTAACAAAATTCTCTAACCAACATGATTTCCCACCTTTAGAGGATACCATTCTCCTCATATTCCCAGGGACATTATTCTTTATAGTTTTTATTATTTTTATCAATGGTGTTATCTAGCTAATAAGACACTTCCTAGAAAAACTCATCTAGCCCCTTTCATATTAGTGAATTAGCTCATGCATTCATTTACTCAGTAAATAGTTTTTAAGTGCCTACAATATATCTAAATGTTATGAATTCAACAGCAAAAAAACATATGTTAACTCTCATGGAGTCTAATTCTTACCATAAATCATTTCCTTTACAGAGAAGAAAGCAGAAAATATATGGGGATATATAAGTACTTTCTTCCTTTCTTTTATAATATGAAGTTATTAATAATAATATGCCTCTTTCTGATATCCATTGCTGTAAATGTCTAGACACTGCAATGCACCAGTGGTGGTTTCTACAAAAACAGACTTTGTCTTTGTTCCCTTTTCCATAGGTCAGCTCACCACTCTATATCACTACAGCGTGTAGGTCTGAGTCACAGTGGTCCATGCAAAAATTGGAGTGCTCTTTTTAATGCCCCCGATGCACACAGTGCTGACTTAGATACTATCCTGTTGGACTACAGTTATTTCCCACTGTGTTCACGCCTCTTTCCCTCACACTTTAAAGAGACAAAACTTCATAAACCATTCTCATATTAAGGAAGATCAACACGCTCTAAGGAAAACGAGCATGCTTTCACAACATGATTGAAAATGAGTGCATTCTTCTTTTAAACCAATGGTAGTGGCGGCCGTAGTGGCTGTTTTCCTAATGCAGAATTCCTGACATCACTTATTCATAGATAAATTCAAGCTTGTCGAGTTTCGCAGATTCTTTCCAGAAACTAGCTTATCTCTCCAGCCTAATTGTCTGCCTCTCCTGCACTCTAATTTGCATCCTGGCAAAGTTCCCAAAATAGAACATGCTATTTCCTACATCTGCATTTCTAGTTTCACTGTGACTTCTACCTGGAATGTGTTTCCAGCACTCATTTCTTCACCTGTTTCCACCCTTCATGCAAAACTCAGCCCCAGGGGACATGACTCTTCTCCAATCACATAATGCTCCTCTCCTGAGACCCCCCCCCCCACCAATGCCTTGAATATTCCTGTATCATAACTCTGAAATAAGTCTTTTATTTTTTTTCCCTTTATTTTTATTAGTTGGAAGCTAATTACTTTACAACATTGTAGTGGTTTTTGCCATACATTGACATGAATCAGCCATGGATTTACATGTGTTCCCCATCCCGATCCCCCCTCCCACCTCCCTCTCCACCCAATCCCTCCGGGTCTTCCCAGTGCACCAGCCCCGAGCACTTGTCTCATGCATCCAACCTGGGCTGGTGATCTGTTTCATCCTTGATAGTATACTTGTTTCGATGCTATTCTCTCTGAACATCCCACCCTCGCCTTCTCCCACAGAGTCCAAAAGCCTGTTCTGTACATCTGTCTCTTTTTCTGTTTTGCATATAGGGTTATCATTACCATCTTTCTAAATTCCATATATGTGCGTTAGTATACTGAAATTAGTCTCTTAAAGTGATCGGTTTACATGCCTGTCCAGTTTACCAGCCTACAAGTTTCTCGAGAGCATAAGCCTGTCATTCCCCCCTTTGCATATCCAGCTACTGCCTCAGCCCCTGCCATGAGCATGCGATCAACAAACACTGGACAGAGCTCAACTCAACTAAAACAACTCTCTGAACCAGAACTTTGAGCTCATGCAAATCACAACTATCCCTGAAACGAACCCTGTGGGTAAACCAAATAGCCAGCTCCCCACATAAGAAATGTGAAGAGCAGAGAAGGCAAGTTAACTCTGCAACCACTTTGGTTGAATTCCCTCCTTATTCTTTAAGTGAGAAAATTAACACCCCAATTCGTATACTGAGCATGCAACACCTTAATAACTATCAACCCATTTCTTGATAATACAATATTATCATGCCTGGCTTAGCAAAGTGGTTTTCAAACTTGGCTTTTTGAGTTGGGGCAGAGATCAATTTTGTTTATTTTTTGGTGCATATTTTCAGTTGTGATTTTTTCCTCTAAGTAAAGCATGAACAGAAAAATGGTTACATGGAACAGATAAACGTGAGTGAGCTAGTTGAGGATGGATGAAGAGCTGAGCGGACCCAAGATGGATCCTCGGGATCCCTACCGCTCCTTGAAGCTCACATCGACAGCCATTGTCCATCCATAGGCAGCGCATACAGTCCTGGGATGGAGCACAAAAAGCTAAGCTTGATGACCAAGACTTCTTTCCTTCATCACACCTCATCTCATGATCATATTTTAATTTTTTTTTTTAATAGTTAGACTCTGAAACTACCAACTTCATTTGTATTCAGAAGGATCAAGTTTCCATCATTTCTAGGATTCTGAGATGACTCAAGAATGTTAGAGCTAGAAAGAAAAAATGACGAGGGAGGTCATTCTATCAGTGATATACAATTACCTGCCTCACATGCTTTATTATACTTTATTATTATTTTACAGGTATTGTATGAAAAGTGCTATAGAGCAGCATTGCTCAATTTTTAACATGCAGAGGAAATATCTGGGATCTTATTAAAATGAAGGTTCTGACTCAGTAATCAGGAGTGAGATAAATATTCTAACAGTCTCCTGTGCATGCTAAGTCACTTCAGTCACGTCCAACTCTTTGTGACCCCATGGATTGTAGCCCACCAGGCTCCTCTGTCCATGCGGATTCTCCAGGCAAGAATACTGGAGTGGGTTGCCATGCCCTCCTCCAGGGAATCTAGGAGGATCTGACGCAGGGACTGAACCCATGTCTCCTGCGGTTCCTGCATTGCAGGCGGATTCTTTACCACTGAGCCAGCAAGGAAGGCGACAAGCTCCCAGGCGATGCCCATGCTGCTGGTCCACAGACTGTGCTTGGAGAAGCACTAAAGGATGCAGGGGGGAAATGGGTGAGAAATAGTCTCTAGTTTTCAGTGAGTTCACAGTTTCATAGACCTGAACTGTAAGAACTCAAATACGAAGCAGCAAGGTGAATACTGAAAAGGATGCTGATCACCGGGAAGCCTTGAGGTCTTCCATGTGCCACATGGGCTGTTCTCAAATCTCACGCCAAGTTCTTTAAGAAAGTAACATGAGGGTCTCTCCTGTAGCTCAGAATCCGCCTGTCAGTGCAGGAGACTTGAGCCCTGGAGAGGCAACTACTGAAGCTGGCGGCGCCCTAGAGCTTGTGCGCCACAGCAAGAGAAGCCGGGACGCTGTAACTAGGGAGCAGCCCCTGCTCGCCACAACTAGAGAAAAGCCCCTGCAGCGAAGAAGACCCAGCTCAACCGAAAATAAATAAATAAGAAAACTGCAAACAAAGAGAAAAGTAACACGAAAGAAATCAGGAGGACCCACTCAGTAGGTCCCAAAAGAAACTAAGCGTGTTCTTTTTCTGATCCTTTCTCGTGCGCTTTTTTAGCCAAGTGGTAGAAGGCTGACCTTGTTTACTACCAACACACTTCTGCTTTCTTTTTGCAGAGAGAGCAGTAAAGGAAGATAGACCTCAGAGAATGCCAGCTTCCTCACGGTTTCCGAAAACAGACTCTGAGACTAAGCAAGTATTCATCCTGGCGGAGATGTCACCTTACAGAGACAAAAATCGAGCTTGTTATCAAACAGCCAAGCCCGCTCTTGGGTGTAGGTGTCTGGGTGTCAAGCTGAAAGGGAAGAAGATGCAGGTCTGCCCCCACACACATGGCCAAGAACTGCTCTGGAAAATTCCATTTTAACAGGTTAACAGTTTCAGGGCTAAACTTTCAAAACACAGCTTTACAAACCTGGATTTCTTTGCCATGAAATCAAAAGACCACAGGACTGAGCTGCCGCTCAGACCCCGTCCTGGGAACGCGTGTCAGGATTTCACTCTCAGACCTCAGCTTCCCGGAGACGTACAGGATAAGCGCCCCCAGTCTGCAGGAAGAGTCTGCTCTGAATTTCCTCAAGACCCATTTCTCAGAAACAGCCAGTTTTTCCCCTCATCTCTTTTCCCAAACTGATGATAATGCAGCGCAGAAGGAAACACATGGACTTGGAAGGACAAGTCTTTGGGCAATGCTCCTCAGTCTAGGGTTTTCATCCATAAAACAAAGACAATAAGATCTATTAAAATTACCTGACAGCATATGGTGAGATTTAAAGAAGAAAATGTAAAGAACCATAAAAATGACAAAATAATAATGGTAGCACCTAATATTTATTGAGTGAACACTGTATGTACCTGAAATTTCCCATATACTACCTCAGCTAATACAGCAATCCAAAAGGCAGGAATCATTATCATCATTTTACAGTTTTAAAATCCTGAGCCTAGGGAGATTAACTCAACCACATCACACTGCTAGTAAAAAGCCAAGCTTGAGGCACATTTGCTGTTTCTTAGCCCCCAGCTTCCACTGCAACTTGCCCACAGGACTCCAGTTTCCTTTTGGGGTATCAGATCTCATTAACAAGTCTTCTGATGCTGGGAAAGATTGAGGGCAAGAGGAGAAGGGAGCGATAGAGGATGAGGTGGTTGGATGGCATCACTGACACAATGGACATGAACTTGAGCAAACTCTGGGAGACAGGAAAGGACCGGGAAGCCTAGCATGCTGCAGTCCATGGGGTCACAGAGAGTCAGACAGAATTCAGCAACCGAACAACACTAGGTAGCAAAATAGTTGATTTACACTGTAAAAGTTGAAGGACCAGATCTTTCTTCCCACTAGACTGGAACTAGAAGGGCAATAAAATTTAGCCAAACACTCATTTCTGGGACTCCTACCCTTGAAACATTGGTGCAAGACTTTAAAAAAAATAGTGAGGTCCTATTCATTTAGAAGTAAATGAATTGTTCCTGTCTTGAGAAATTTCCTTTAGTTCTTGTTCCTTGCTCCACTCAAAACTATTGGTTTCTTCCTATTTCAAGACGTGGTTCTCCAATTTTCAGTCTGCCAATAAGTTTCCTTTTTTTTTGCTTAAGTGGGCCACTATTTGTTTCCTTGCAATTAAAAAAGTTAACTGATATACCAAGCCAGGATTCAACTCAGGGCTGCCTGAAATCCTAAGCTCGTGAACTAAACTAATAAATTATATTCTCTCTTAAGTGTCACATTAAGTATTAAAATGTACAGTGTTTCTCTTCTCCTCCAATCTGCACCTATATTCATCTATAACCCACCCATTAGTTCATATGATAACTTCTACTTTCTAAAAACAAATGTGAAAATTATTTCTTAAGGGATAATTCAGAAATTCTCCTAAGTGCCGTGGATTTAAGGTGAATCATTGAGTCATCTGAAAAACTGAAAGAAGAGCTGATAAGAATCAATGAGATCACTGTCACCTAACTTTGTATAAATAGAAATATCATAATAATTTAATGAAAACAGTATCTGGTACCCCACTGCTTAGATGCAATGTATCACAGACAAGTCTCTCCAAATACAAACAGTAAACAGGGACTACAAAGACAAAATTTATTTTTTCTCAGCTTTGTCTGTTTCAAATTTTAAAACTATCCAGGCTCTGCTACGTAAGCTAGCAGTGTCCCCGGGAGTGGTCTAAGCAATCATCCTGGACATCAAATAACAGGAAGCTTTCAGAAAGGAAAAAAAGGATAAAAGTTCAGCCACAGTTTAATTTCCTCTCTAATTCCAAAGGAATATATTTACTGAGCTCCTTGGCAAAGGGACTTTCTTCCAGTCTCTCAACACTTTTTTTGTTTTTACTAGATGAAAAACAGGCACAACAAATTGATCTGGGCCCTGAGATTCAAAAGTTTCTGAAAAAGGGACGGCAGGAATGTGCTACAGGTTGAGAGGAGAGGAGGGAGCCAGAGCCACGGGTTCCTGCATCTGTCTGGAGCTGTTACCACTCACTCAAGGAACGGCCAGTGTTTCATGAAAGACACAAAATGCATGTCGACTGAAAAAAATGCATAATCTAAACGCTGAGAATTATGTTTTACTTGGCAGACTTGCTAAGGAAGTAAACCCAGAAGATAGCCTCTCAGATAGCTCTGATGAACTCCTTTGAGGGGGAAGGGACGAGCCAGGATATACAGAAGTTTTTGCAACAAAAACCAGGTAGTCAGAACATCAAAAGATTACTGTTCATAAAAGAAAACCAGACATCTCAAGTTAATGAATTTAGTGCTTTATATGAATGGAAAGATGCAAGAGTCTGGGCTCATTAAAATCATTCCTTTGGTATGCCCCTTAACTACCTAGGGCCAGTACCCTGCTTTTCTCCATCCTGAGTCCCCTCAGGGTGCTCAGTAGGGGGTGGCTGCAGAGGCTGGGGGCTTGGTCGCCGCAACATCCTTTGCTTACTGACAGCAGGCAGCATTTCCATATGCAAAACATTGCACCCCATTGGAGTTTGTATTTAAGACTAAGTGATATTCTCAAAATTCCCTCACATTAAAGGGTTGAAGGATTCTTTCATTCAGAGGAACATTTTTTAGCACTTTGAGGGACTATATTAAGCATCTAGAGAGCTCAAATCAATACCTCACTGTGAAATTCCAAGTCAGAGGATCATTGGGTAAAACATGAGAGGGTCCTCCTAGTAACCCTGATAACCCAATCCTGTTGAATCCTGCTGAAACCACAGAACATTGAATTGCATCAAATCCAATATGCTGTCAACAAGTAGGCTTTGTAAGTTTAAATTCTAGCAAAATAAATAAAGACAAACTGATTGCACATTAATTTGATGACTATTTTTATTGAATGTGTGACTGGAATCATATAAATATTATAAATGACTTGGTCTAATACAATAAAATCGATCCAATTGGAATTCTTGAAAAACCATATCCTAAAAAAAATGAGAAGAATGAAAAACACTGGCATAGAATTGCAAATGGAATTATCTGATGGATCTGGAATGCCATTAGAAAAATTTCTATTCACTTCCTTGAAGATTTGTAGAGAGAAGGTTAGAAGTCTTGCTATAATGGAACAGGAGCCTTCTATGTAGACATTGCAAGAAGGAATATCTACAATGACACAAGCTAAGAATATCCCCTTTATCCTAAGAGCTACGAATTTTAATGTTTTCATTTACAATTTATTTCAAAAGTTGGTCTAATACTCCTACTCTTACTCTTTGATAAACAAGCTTTCATCAAAATGGCCTTTCTAAGGAATAAACTTCTCTTCTGTTTACAAAGACTGCATTCTGTTCTTAAGCAAGCAATTCTGATTTTATATTTACTGCACCATTCAATAGAACTGGAAAAGTTGCTTTTTATTTTGTGTGTTTTTTTGCTGTAAGTTTTACTACTTCAAACTTTTCTGTGTCTGCCAAAGGGAAAAAAATAAACAAAATCAATATTTGGATTTAAACTTGAAAATATGATGAGAAGAAATGGTATATCAACAGTGCATGTGGGCATGCTGTTCTTTGTTTTGCCTACTTTCTAGAATGTAAGCTTATGATACATATATTTACAGATAGCTTCTTCTCCTTCTATTACAGAGATTAACAATTCCTTTCTCTCAATTAACATAGAAGCTATCATTTATTGAGTAGTTGTTATATGCTCCATACTATACTAAGTTCTTTAGACTCATACAAGAACTCTATGACAAAGGTCAGATTAAAATGGTGAAAACCTGTACATTATTCATTCAAGAAGTATTTATGGAGCAGCTACTACCAGACATTATTCTGGGCTTTGACAATATAAGAATAAACAAACCAACAAAAAGAACCCAAAGTCACTGTTCCTGTAAAAATAACAAAAATAGAAAAAAGCATTCACAGATGAAAGAATATTTTTAAATTATGACAGTTTGAAAACAAATCAGAAGTTGCAATGCTGACAGAAAATGCTGAGAAAATATATTCAAAAAATACATTCAAAAGGCAATCTAGAATTGTATGTCCAGTTCTAGAAAGAGGGCAAAACATGAAAATCATTAGATGGAAACAAACTGATTCTTCCCATTAATAAATAAAAGCAGTTAAAATATACTTCTAGAAGAGGAAAAATCATCTATAATGGAAGGTCAGCAAAGCATACAGGAAGGGTGAACAAAGTAGATTCCACAAAATACCAATAACAACAGTGGTGGCCATATTATTATTTGTGTATGGATATGTCCTTACCTTAAAAATTATATCTACAAACATACACCAATATTTTACTACCATTATATATATATATATATATGTATATATATATATATACATACATAATGTATACAGTATCATGGGGAAATTTTCCTCTAAAAATTTAACCTGAAATAGATCCATTTATATGAAGAGAAAATTAAGTTCTGTTGTCCTTTAAACACAATTATGAATAATGACTTCTTCTAGGTGCTGCTGTTTTAATCAATTGTTATTTTTATTGCCTATTTTTATGCTCAAATTGTCACAGCTTAGCCAGTGGGAGGTCTTTTTAAGTTGGCTTTGAAGTCTTGTCAACAGCATATCAGAACATTTCAAAGTGTACTCGCTTGCTGGTAACAAAAATTTCTAGCCTAATCTTGAAATATCTCTTTCCCAAGGCATAGAATTATCTCCTCCTAGAAGCACTGCTATTTTTAGTTGAGAGTTACCATTTCTCTATGATATCCCTACTTGAAATTTTAACTGCTCACAAAACTATAATTAAACTTCCTTACTTTTATAGACTGATGAACTGAATACATTTTATTAATTTTATTAAAATTTATATAATTACTTGATTTTTAAAAATCTGTCAATAAAATCTGTCTAAAAAACAGTGCTAGTATTTTGAGTGATTTGTGATATTTTATTCTGCTATGATTTTATGCACTCAAACTGCATTTCAGCCCAATATTTCTAATTATTTCCAGGAAGTTTCATAATTTTTCAAATTTTTATACAGCAATATTCCTAAAGCTGTTGCTTTCTTTAATACGTTTTATAATTACTTTTAATTATGAGACAAAAATTTTAAATCAACTGCTTGGCAAATGTCAAGACATATACTTTATCCATCTATGAAATAAAGTGAAAATGTTAGTTGCTCAGTTGTGTCTGACTCTTTGAGACCACATCCATGGCAACTGTAGCCTGCCAGACCCCTCTGTCCATGGAATTCTCCAGGCAAGAATACTGGAATGGGTTGCCATGCCCTCCTCCAGGGATCTTCCTGACCCAGGGATCAAATCCAGGACTCCTGCAGGGCAGGCAGACTCCTTAGCTTTTGAGACACCAGGGAAGCCCCTATCCATCTATACACAAAGACTTCCAAAAAAAAATTTTTTTTGGTAGTACATTTTTTAATTAAAATAAGAAAAGCATTGTATCTGTAAGCAATAAGGCAAACTAAAATTGGAAACAATCTCCATTTTTGCTTGGAGAGAAACAGATTCTGAGGCATGCAAAAAGATGCAATGCATCATGGAAGTTCAGTATGTAAGCCCTCACAGAAAAAGCATCTTCAGATCTCTTTGATGATGCTCATATGGGAAAATGGTACCCTCTGGTACAAGACTGATTGAAACTGACACTTTCAACTCTATGCTCAAATTGGAAAAATGTCCCCTAAGGATAGAGAGGCAATACTCAATTAAAGATGCCTGATTGTTAGAGAAAATGATACTGATTATCTTGCCTCTGAACCTCAAATTAATTATGCAAGATAATTCTCTACAATTTAAGACTGCCTCTATTATGTGATCTATTAGAACTATCTGAACCTCCTGGCCACTTAACATATGGCTTTTCAAAAGTAGCTGAAAAATGTGTTTCTTTTCTAGCCAGAATTTATTTAAAAAATTTAAGGACAATAACTTGAGCTATATCATCTAGATACATTAATATTTATAAATCTAGGTTTAGCTTTGTTAAAACAGAGCTGCTACTAGAATCCAAGCTTTCACAATCATTTGTACAGTTTAAAAACCAAAAGTAATTTTGACTGAATCTGAAATGATAATTTGTCCCAAATCATTGCCTTAAGGTCCTATAGTCATTACAGTGGGAAAGCAAAGAGATTAATCTATAGTAAAAAGTAAGTTTCCCTAAGGTTGTTTCTATGCTAGATCATCAGTTAATACATAATTTTAACCATCTATATAGAGTACAAAATCTGATGTTTTTTAGAAATACCAGCTAGGTTGTGTTGCATGCACCAGTTCCAATTATCTGATTCTGAGTAACTCCAGGACTATGGTGAGAATTCTGAGAAAGGAGTTGAGAGCTAGATACATATTTTTAGCCATCCTGACTCCCAAGAAACTAGAAAGAATTTCTTAGAACATTACCTCTACCTTTCAAAATATGAATGAATACTCTTTCTACTTCGAATTAAGATATCTAATACATGTTTATTTCTATAAACACCTTTGAAACTAAATGTTTATTATATCCAAAGATGTTCAATTTAATAGGAAAAAAATTTCACTCAATGCCTACTAAAAGCCTGTATACCTAGAAATGGGGATAAAACAGCGAACAAAATAGACACAATTTTTCCCTCACTAGGTTCTCATATTAGCAGGAATGTAATAATTTTTATAATAATTATCTAAATAGTAAAAGATCTTCAACACTATAATAACAAACTAAATCCGACAATGCATAAAGAGGACCATAGACTATGATCAAATTGGATTCATTCCAGAGTCGTAAGGATGATTCAACACACACGTCAGTCTGTGCGATACGTCACACTAACAAAAGCAAAGATAAAACCACACAGTCACCTCAGCAGATACAGAAAAAGCATCTGACAAAATTCAACATTCAGTCATGATAAAAAGTCTCACCAGAGGTAACATGTCTCAACATAATAGAAACCATTTATGACAAACCCACCGCTAACATAATACTCGGTGGTGAAAAGCTGAAAGCCTTCCAACTAAACTCAGGAATAAGTCAAGGATGTCCACTTTAATTATTTCTATTAACACAGTATTAGAAATCCTAGTCACAGCAATCAGGTAAGAAAATAAATAAAAGGAATCCAGATTGGAAAAGAAGAGGTAAAGCTGTCACTATCTGCAGATGACATGATACTCTATATAATGAACCCTAAAGTCTCCACCAAAAAAAACCTATTAGAACTAACAAATGATTTCAGCATGGTAGTAGCATACAAGATTGATATATGGAAATCCACTGCATTTCTATACATTAGTAATGAAATACCAGAGACAGTAAAAAAAAAAAAAAAATCCCATTTAAAATCACATAAAAATATGCCTAGGAGTAAACTTAATCAAGGAGGTGAAAGGTTTATACGCTGAAAACTATGAGACATTGATAAAGGAAATCAAAGATGATTCAAAGAAATGGAATGATATCCCATGATGTTGGATTGTGGGAAAGCTGGACAACTACATGTAAAGTAGACATTTTTCCAAAGAAGACATGCAGACGGCTGACTGCCATGTGAAAAGATGCTCTGAATTGTTAATTATTTGCAAAATGCAAGTCAAAACCACAATGAGATATTACCTCACACAGGTCAGAATAGCCATCATCATAAAGTCTACAAATAACAAATGCTGGAGAAAAGTTATTTCATCAAGATGGAAGAATGGCTGCTCTTCAAGGATACTGAACACAGAATAATCACAAATATACTTTAATAAAAAGCTTAATATTAAAAGAACAATTACTAAGAAAAGGCTTACCATTTCTAGGCAATTTTATGCCTTTTTGTTTGATGCCAAAATAATCAGCCAAATTTCATCTCTTCTTTATGGCCAATAATAGATGATGTTTCCTTCTTAGAGTCTTTCTTCTTAAATCTTTTCACAAGACCTATCTTTCTCTTTGAGTTGTTCCTTTAAACTCTTTCTAAGGTCCCTTTGTATCTTTCCAATTTTGAAACAGGAGAACTAAATATCAAACTCTAGAACTACCTGACAAATTGTATATAAAGCAAAAGAATGATCTTAGGAACTCAGAAGCCCCATATGTTTTCTTTCTTTAATATTGTTTTAGAAGCCTTAAATGAGGAGACTATGCAAAGTGGGTCAGTGGAGGCAAAGGCCTCCTGTACAGAGGAAATCTTGACAGACAGCTTCCTCATCACCTCTTTTCTTATTAGGACCTCAGAGACTGTGCCCCCTGTCTTCCTGTGTGCTACCAAGTACTTCTTCCAAAGAGAGTTTTCCATGATCCTAAACAACTCGGAGCTTTCCCACAGTTTTTGCAGATTGTCCATTGCAAAAATAAATAAATTAAGATAACCTTAACTAATCACAAAGATCTTATATTTTCAGTAAGTTACTGAGCAAAATAACTCCAACATCTGTAAGACCTAGAAAGAAAACTATGCCTCCAGTCCTTTGGCTCTGTCTCTTCATTCTCTCTTTGGTTCTGGTGATGTTACATCTCAGTGGACATGAGATAAATATATTTTGCTCCTTGGACTGGTGATTCTGATAAGGATGAAAAAAGTTAATTATGTCTTAATGACACACATATCCCTTCAGGGGTGGGCAATAAAGGATCCCATATTTCTTTGCACACAGCAGCCTCTAAATAAACATCTGCTGCATGAATGAACTAATGACAAATAAGTTAAAGATGACACTGAACCCTTTAAATCTTAAGGTCAAGGTAAGTTTCCTCTACATTTTAAGAAATAGAGACTTTTATCGGTTTTTTTGTTTTTGCTTCTGCTTCATGAAAGTAAATTATAATTACCTTAGTCATCATTCTCAGACAAGGGATGACAATTCATTCTTCTTTCATGAATAATTAACTCAAAATATTAAAGTTCATAGAGGTAATCAAAGATATTAGGGAAGCAGCTGTTTTTTTTTTCAAAGGAAATTACAAATCATGGCAGTACAAATCCTTTTTGGAATAAAGCAACATCATAAACCTATAAATTAAAAATTTTACTTATCCATTTTTAATTATAATAGGAAGAGAAAAATATATTCAGTTAACCCATTAATAAGTCTAGGTTAGGGATACAAAGAAAAGGTTATGGGTAGAAATAGAGAAGGAAGCAAAAGAGATCAAGAAGATAGAGGGAGAGGGAAAATGGAAGAGACAAAAGGAAAGAAACAAGAATGCAACAAGAATTGAAAGAGAGAACTGTCCCCTATTAAAGGCTTTTTAAGCAATTACTGCTCCAGGCTATTAAAGTTGGCCAGTGGTGCTTCCCCAATAGGATTAAACAGTAAAGTCAAATTTTGAATTTTCCTAAAGAGTCAAAGGACAATAAGCTACGAGCTGAAAGTTTGCTATAATTTAAAGACTACAATAAAATTTAGTATTAATTTAGGGAGAGAAATACATATTTCCTACTCTATCAGTTATAACTAAGTTTCAACTGCAAGTGAAGAAACCACGATTAAGAGCAGCTTAAACAAACAGCTTCCTTTTTTCCCTCACAGAACAATAAGTCCAAGGGAAGGCAGTGCCTGTGTTCCCTGACTGTTCAGTGATGTTACTGAGGATTCACAGGCTTTTCTCTCTATGCCCTGGCCACAGTAAGAGACCTCTTTTCATCATCGTGGCCTCCCAATCTCTTAATAACTCCCGAACCAGCAGGCCTCATGACAACAGGTAAGGAAAGAAGACTGCAACTGGAGAAAAGTAGTGATGAACAAGGCCCAAAGGGCCTTTCTGCACGCCTGTCCCTCCTCCCCAGAGAAGCCACGGCATCGGGGACGCCTCACTCAGCCCCTTGGGCTTGCACCCACAGGCCAGCACCACATCCCGTGAGGAGACGGGCTTGTGTATGGGACTGCGCGAATCCCCGTGTCCACCACACTCACATCTTTAAGGGTTCTGGTTATTTTGCCTGGGGGGTCACACTTACATGAAGCAGACAGCGGCCATTTTTGCTTGGTGGTCATGCTCCAGTGATCTAGTGGCAAGCAGAAGAAAGATTCTGCCCTCATATGACATTTAATTCAGGGACAAATATATTGCCTTGCAACTGTACTCATTCATTCAAAGACACACTCCAATTTACATAACACAGATCTCATAATCAAATCAATAGCAGGCCTTTGAAATTTCAAAATGCAACCACAATACATGAAACTTCTCCAATTCTGCCAGGTCCTTACAGTTTAAAATGCAAATTACTGTGTGCTCCAAGCAAACTTAATTCTTCATGAGTTTAACTTGTCATCTAAGTCTTACAACAGAAGTACTTGACCTTGTGTATATTCAGTGAATACAACTGGACACGAGTATTCTCATTTTCTCTCATGGACGCTCAGGAAAACACAAGCTTGTTAGATAAATTATGTACTCTCTCTGGGTTCTCTGAACAATAAACATAATTCAAAGTTAGTATTCCTAATAATTACACACAATAAACATTTATATACTAGGGTACATATACACATATATGTGTATATATACAACTATATATATTAGTATATGTAAACTATCACATATAATTAGGATATATAAACTGGGCTTTCCTGGTAACTCAGATAGTAAAGAACCTACCTGCAATGTAAGAGATCCAGGTTTGATCCCTGGGTCAGGAAGATCCCCTGCAAAAGGGAATGGCAACCCATTCCAGTATTCTTTCCTGAAGAATTCCATGGACAAAGGAGCCTGGCAGGCTACAGTCCATGGGGTCACAAAGAGTTGGACATGGCTGAGCAACTAACACACCTAAAAAAAAAAAAAAAAAACTGATAGATATATTTATATATATAAAACATATATTATAATAAGTCACATATATATATGTAAACTATCACAGATAATGGTTTCTGGTACTTTACTATGGCTTCATGAATATTTTTATCAAAATTCTTATTATCAATACATTATATTAGAAATGTTTGCATGTTATGCTCTCCCATTAGTTGTAATCTCTATAAGGATGCAAGGATTCTGTCACTTATTACCAAATTCATACTCTCTAGAATAGAGATTTCTACCTGGAAATTAGTAGGTGCTTCTTTTTGCAGAATGAATGAATGAAAGAAGGAGTTGGATTTTTTACTTTCTTGTTCAGGTCAATGTCCATCTATTCCTTCAAGTGCTCCAACTCGCATTTGATGATCCACATTGCTATGATTATGCTAATATGTTAGAGGTGCTTCCAACTAAAAATCGTTGCTCTCCATTGGGTTCCAAATGCATGAAGTCACTAGTCACTACAGTCCCTGACCTTCAACATAAACTGAAAGTAGTTCAAGGTGAAAATCAGGAATAAGGCCCTCTGTACTCTGGGAAAAACAGGCAGGATAGGCCTTCAGATAGATATTTTCAGGAGAAGATTTTAAGAGCTCAATTTCTTGCATCTTTTCATACCTAGAAAAGCACTGAAATCATTAATGGAGACATCTGCTCCTCAGGACTAGCAGCAACCTTCTGCCAAAATGTGTGCTTGAATGCACATATCATCCTTCTCTAAAATCATATATATCCTGATCTTCCCCTCTACCTCTTTGGAGCAGTACCTCAGAGATACCTGAGTAGCTGTCTCTGGGATATAGTCCTCATTTGACCCCAAATAAAACTTAAGTCACAACTCTCATGGTATGCTTTTATGTTTTTTAAGTGCTAACGTATTTTTGAAAGAAAAAAATTAATGAATCTCTTAATATTCTTCAGATGCCACTGAGAATAACATGATTTCATATTTCTAACATTGCCTTAGGTCCAATGATTATATAGAAGTTGATACCAAACGCTGACCCATCACTATTGAGAATCCCCTCTAAAATTACATTCAAGTACCACTGCCAGATAGTGGAAGGCAGGGAAGCCTAGAGTGCTGCAGTCTGTGGGGTCGCAGAGTCAGACATGACTGAGCCACTGAACAAAAACCACCACCATTGCCAGATGCCCGTACTAACCTGAACCATTCATTATTTTAATTTTCTATCCAGAAAAAAAGCAGCATTTTTATCAACTTGTCTTACAATTACTTAGAAGCAAAAACACAACTTTAAAATACAAAACAATCAGGTCTAAGATCTGATTTGATTTACAAGCTAATAAATTAGTCTTATTCTTCCCTGGATGCTGGCAGAAGAGACAAAACTCCTGAGTCAGAGACAAAGGTTTTATTACTCACGGCCCAGCAAGCAGCTAGAGCATCAGCATGTTTACAATGGTTCTTCCTGCCCCCAGATCTCACAAGGAGACGAGGAGGAGCCCAGACAGATGCTGCATATGCAGGGTATGTGCACCTTAACCGAAAAAATTGAGATTGAGGAATCCAAAACCACTTTTATAGAAAGGAATGAACAAGTTCGCCCTTTGTCTGGGGGTAGAAGGAGATATTACCTCATCTCTCAACCTCATTAATTGCATAAACAGCCCTGAAAAATGACCTCAGTAAACAGCAGTTAGGGCTGAATCTTAGGACATTCAGCAAGACATAAAGGACAACTAGTGACCTACAAAGGACCATCTCTCCCAGTGAAGCTATTATTATATAAGCACAAATAAATCATCAACCAAAATTTGCAAACTTTTGTTTATTCTGCAGAAAACAGAGAGCAAGCATATTTCTACGTAGTTCAATGTCTGGGTTCCACTTGGCTTTTATTCCCACCTACTATGACTATGACTAGAGCAAAGAGTTCATAAATGAAATGCAAGCAATGAGGCTGCAGCGGAAGTCAAGGTCAGAGGATGAGGGCTTTTAAACACCATGATAAGGTCATTGGACATACCCAAAGAAAACAGGAGTTACTTGAGGGTTCAAAGTGAGAGAAATTCAATTAGCATTTTAGATAAATGGCACAGAACTGGCAAAAATAGAGGCAGCAGCAGCTTAGTCACTCAGCTGTATCCAAATCTTTGTGACCCCATGGACTGTAGCCCACCAGGCTCCTCTGTTCATGGGGATTCTCCAGGCAAGAATACTGGAGTGGGTTGCCATGCTCTCCTCCAGGGGATCTTCCCAACCCAGAGATCGAACCCAGGTCTCCCACATTGTAGGTGGATTCTTTACCATCTGAGCCACCAGGGAAGCCCAAAAATAGAGGCAGGAAGGCTAATTTGGAGGCAGTTGAATGATTGTGAGTTGACCCAAAGAGTAGGAGGCAGGATGCACATAAAAGTAGACGTGAGATATGTTTAAAAGGTAAAATTGTCCTAATTTAGAGTTTAACTGTATACAAGAGGTGAGAAAGAAGAATTTAAGAAAACTGCCCGCTTCTGCTTAAGCAGCCACGGAAAGGTAACACACTATTCCTGAATGCACAGAACACAGAGAATGTAGCAAATGAGGGAGTGAAGTGTTTAGTTCTTTTGATCCTATAAGGAGTTCGAGATGTACTGGGACATCTAAGATGTCTAATAGAAGTTGATACGCAGATGTGGTGCTGCAGAGATAAAGCGAGGCCGGTGCCATGGAACTAAATGGTAACTGAAGCCTCTGAAGGAGGAGGAGACCGTGTGGGAGCGTATGAAGAACAAGAGGAAAAAAAAAAAAAAAAACACAGGCTCAGGAGAAACCTTCAAGTATAACCAAATCCTGCAGCACAATCACTCGAAGACTCAAAAGAATTACAATCAGAAAGAAGAAAGGAAATCAAGAATGCGTGATACCACAGTCACTAAAAGAATATCTCAGGAAAAGAGACATCAGAGTCAAATGCTAAGGTGGATTCAGCTGACTTCAGGACTTAACATGTTTATTAAACTGAGTAAGGCGCTCTTTGATGTAAGCAGTTTCCTTGGAATCGTGGAGGAAGAAATCATGTCACCAGAAAGAGAAAGAGAAGTGAGATGAAGAAATGACAGATGTGTGTGTATGCAGGCAACTGTTTCAAGCAGTGTAAAGTACAAATGGAAACAGAAGATTTCCAGCATTTGTTTCATTTCTTAATGATAGGAGAGATTTGAATATGCTTTTAATGAACATAGGAAGGAACCAATAGATAAAGATTAAAGAAATGGATATAAGACAGGAGAGATGGTCAAAAGAGACGCAAAAGGAGAATTTTCAGAAAGATAAAATCACAACTCTCATACAAATATAAAAAGAACATGTATCAAAAATGCCCCTTGATTTGCTAAACAATGAGGTAACTTGTAAGATATTAAGACCAGCTCAAAGCGATTTAATCAGATGATTTACCTTTAAGTATTACTAAAGAAGGGCTTCCCGGATAGCTCAGCTGGTAAAGAATAAACCTGCAATTCAGGAGATCCCAGTTGGACTCCTGGGCCAGGAAGTTCCCCTGGAGAAGGGATGGGCTACCCACTCCAGTATTCTTGGGCTTCACTGGAGGCTCAGACAGTAAAGAATCCACCTGCAATGCGGGAGACTTGGGTTCGATCCCTGGGTTGGGAAGACCCCCTGGAGGAGGGCATGGCAACCCACTCCAATATTCTTGCCTGGAGAATCCCCATGGACAGAGGAGCCTGGAGGGCTACAGTCCCTGGGGTCACAAAGAGTTGGACACGACTGAGCAACTAAGTGTAGCACAATTATCAAAGAAGTGTAAGGACAAGATTGCTCAGCAAGTGCAAACTGATTAATATCCTAAAAAGCAAAACCTGAAGTCTTTAGTGCGTTTGTACAGAAGAGAAAATTTAGACAGACCTTGTTTACATCACTATAGTGTAAAATGCATAAATTAACTATGCATGTAACTTGACTAAGTCTGGGACCTCTAAATCATAATAAACTGTGAGCTGAACAAAGTACATTCCCCTGGATAACCCTTGTGTGGACCTGTAAAACCATGACCCCTTGTGATAATAAAAGGACATTCTGTTCACCTTTGATCTTATTTACAAGTTCCAGACAATTTTTCTTGATGAGTATTTGCTAAGAAGTGTACCCTCTAGTTCTTGACAAGTAGAAGAAACACTCAAAAAAAAAAAAAATGAATGAAGTTAATGAGATGAAATTAGAGACAGAATTAAGAAAAAGGAACCCAAAATGGTGAAGGGCTCCTGGGGTTGGCAACAGTGTCACTCCACTAGGTCTGGTAACAGAGCAAATGGTTACCATGACCTTTTGAGACCTATAGCTCCAGTGTAAATGCTGTGGACTTCGATAGAGGAACACATTCATCACCAACCCCTGAGCCTGAGAAGGAGGATAATAAGTGAAAGACTATTCCTCAACATTCTCCTGCTCTCTGACTTCTGGTGACTTCCACTGGAGAAATCCATCCTGATGCCAGAGGGCAAAGGAGCCTTGATGTAGGCCCTACATCTCATTCTGCTGGGACATAAAGGAGGGTAGAAATGGCGGAAAGTGGACGCAGAGGGCGGATGAAGAATATCCAGCTCAGGAAGGGAACTAGAGCTTAGAGGGAAAGATAAGGCTTTGAGAGGGAAGAGGACTTTCAATGGTAGCAGGGAGACAAAAGGTAATGAGTGTAGTTATAAGGTTGTTTGTACATTGGAAGGTATTTCTGGGGCTTCTTACTTAATGAATTGAATTTACTATCTTTAAAGTCACCAACATGGTTGGTAAGACTGGAGGTTTTAAGAAAAGAGGAAAATTTGGGGATGGCTCTTGTAGAGAAGTATAGAGGGAACTGACCAGATAAATAACAGTAAGAATTTTTGAAGGAGGGGGTAGAGGTACAGAAAAGGGGAGTTATATGTAAAGAGGATGAATTCATAGTGGAATCCATCTTCAAGATCATTTGTTTTTTCTCCAAAATTCAGTTACAGCCTTACTTCTTTCGTGACATCTCCTGTGACCTCTTCAGTACACGTATAAAAGAACAATGACTAATTGGTACTAAACCAAAAGAATTCTCTTGATGAATTCTAATATTCATGGATGTAGTGTCTCATTGCATTCTGATTACAAATTAGTACATTCTTTATTGCTTCTCAGGAAAGGAAACAGATGGTCAATGGTTATGATTGGAATGAATCCATCTTGTAAGCTAAAATATTCAAGATTATTTCAGGTCAATGTGAAATCAGTAAACTTTATATTCATATTTATATTATTTTTCATAAATTAACCAAATTAGCAAAACTTGCTCAGTGTATCAAATGTCATCATTAGTTCTGAGAAAAGAAAATACAGCATCCAGCAATTTTTCATAACACTAACTACTTGGAGTATTTGTAAAATACTGACTGGATTATGATACCTAATGAGTTAACAAAACAAATTTCTTTTATTATGCTATAATTTTAGACGTTGCATCTTTCATCAGGCATTTTTTAACAGAAATCCAGAATGATGCAAAAGGGAAGGCCACAATTATTTCAAAAGAAAGATGTTGAAATGCAGGGTATATTCAAACAAACTGGATAGCCACGTAGGATGATTTGTTCTGTGCCAAAGTATACTCACATGGCTCCACAAGGCACAAGTTTTGAGCTTCTGTAACTTGCTGCTAACACCACTTCCAGTTCTCTTTGGCAATTATTACACGTTGCTGTAACATCTACAACAACAGTATCTTTCAACAGCAAGTACCTCCTACTTGAATCCTGTCATTTTCTATATTTAAATAAGCCTTTTCCTAGATCGTTTTAACCAAGAGTTTCATTTCAACAGCAAAGAATTTGTTGAAATATCATGGTAGGCAAAGAATTGTACTCTGAACTTACCAAGACTATATGTCTAAGTCTCAAATAAATGTCATTTTCACTTTCTACCATGTTTCTTACGGATGTGCATACATGTCCTCTCTTCTCTACCAGAATATAAATTTCTTACATGTAAGCTCTCTCTTATTTACCACTGTGTACCTTGTGGGAATAGCACATTGTGGGCACGCATGCGCATTTGGTAAATATTTGATGAATGAATGGATAGGTGGCTAAATGAATACAAGAGCAAATTAAATGGTCTGTTAATTAACAAATATTTGAAGAGCTCTCATCTATTTATGAGCTTCCCTGGTGGTTCAGCGGTGAAGAATCTGCCTGCAGCACAGGAACTTCAGGAGACATGGATTTGATCCCTGGGTCAGGAAGAATTCCTGAGAAGGGCATGGCACCCCACTCCAGGATTCGCGCCTGGATAGTCCCATGGACAGAGGAGCCTGGCGGGCTACAATCATAGGGTCACAGAGTCTCACCAACTGAAGCGACTTGGCATACATGCACATCTGTTTATCACCTGAAAGGCAGTAGTGTATGCCATTGCTAATTGTTCTACTAGGCATATCAGCTGAAAATGTATCTAATTATATTCTTCAATAACTATGTCAAAAGTCAATTAGAGAACTAAAATGAAAATCTCCTCAAATGTGGAAACGCAAAGCATAAACTCTTAGTTTTGCTTTATAGTTGAGATCATGAAAAACTTAAACGGTTTACAAAAGGTTTGACACAAACGCTAAGAGCGGCATTATCCATAATCACTAAAAAGAGGGAAAAGCTCAAATACCTACCAACTGTTAAATAAATAAATAAAACGCAGTATGTCCGTATAATGGAGATTATTTAAAATAAAAAGGAATGAAGTGTTAGTACATGTTGTAGCATGGGTGAACCTTGAAAACATTTTGTAAAGTGAAATTTATATGAAATGTCCAGAAGAGGCAAATCTATAGAGACAGAAAATATTTTAGTAGTTGCCAGGTTTGGGAGCAGAGTGAATAAAGAGTGACTGCTGATGGGAATTAGGTTTCTTTGGGGGTAATGAAATGTTCTCAAATTAGACTGTGACAATTGTATAATTCTGCAAATATACTATAAAGCATTGAATTATATGTTTAAATGGGTGAATGGCATGAAATATAAATGATATTAAATAAAGCTTTTTTTAAAAAGTAAAGATTAAGTGACTTGTTCAAAATTACATGAATAATTAGTGAAACCAGAACTGTAATCTACTTTCTCAGCCAGTACAGTTATTGCTTCTTACTTTGCTGTTGTCTTGTGTGTAACAGTTGGATTTTTCGCCCCTTTATTTTCTGAAATTCTTCATTGCTTTTTTTGCCATTTTCATATTTTTATTTAGTTCTCTTTCTCCACCCTCCACCGCCTCCCCCACCCCGCATTTCTTAACTTCCTCAAGCACCCAGGCTGTCCTCTCCAGCTGTTAAATGACCTTCATTTTAATGATCACGAGACTCGGTTTCTTATTTGGCTGCACATCGGATGACTTCTCATGCTATTAATCTATTTCTTCCATAAAAGGGACATTTGGGACCAAGCATGTGAAACTTCCCGGGCAGGACTTTGTAGAAGAAGATGACTTTAGCCAAATGTGCCCAGCAGGTGGGAAACCATTGAACAAAAGAATGACTCTGTCACTGGAATCTCATTACATTCATGGAAATGAGAGACTTGCAAGCGTTGTTGAATCTGATACTCCTGCCAGGGAGATTGACTTACAGCTGGTGTGTGAGAAATGCCATTTTCCAGATGACTTCCTCTCCTGTTACAAAGTCTGGCTATGGCCCCTGCAAAGTGCTGGATCTTCTCCATACTTGAGTGTTTGAGACACTTATCTTGTCTTTCCCCTCTGTGCTGGCTCTTTCCACTCATCTTTTTTTAATTTTAAGTGTTCTACTCTAGGAAGATTAATTCTTCTCTATTGAGTTCCATGTCTTTATGAATATACGTGCGGCCATGGTGATCATGTCCACTGGGACTGAGAGAAGGCATAAGGTAAATGGTAGTTCACACTATTAAAGAAAAGCTCAAGGTAATGCATTTTCTCTCTCTGCAGGACATGGCTGGATCACTTCCCCAAGCCTAAGAAATGAAAAATGGACATCTCCTCATCTATCACTGTCAGTCTCTAGAAACATGGTTAGATGTAATTAGCAGGTGACATTTTTTCTTTTTTCCCAAGTGAAAATGTCCAATGTGAGTCTTTCGCTGGTTTAAATTGTAAAACAGATAGGTTTTCTTCTATTTTTAAAAACATTTTGGACTCTGTGGGAGAAGGCGAGGGTGGGATGTTCTGAGGGAACAGCATCGAAACATGTATATTATCAAGGGTGAAACAGATCATCAGCCCAGGTTGGATGCATGAGACAAGTGCTCAGTGCTGGTGCACTGGGAAGACCCAGAGGGATGGGATGGGGAGGGAGGCAGGAGCGGGGATCGGGATGGGGAACACATGTAAATCCATGGCTGATTCATGTCAATGTATGGCAAAAACCACTACAATATTGTAAAGTGATTAGCCTCCAACTATTAAAAATAAATGGAAAAAAAATTTTTTTAATAAAAATAAAAACATTTTCTGGTGGCTTTAAGCAGTTTTTATTCACTAACTGCCCATAGTTATTATTCATTTTCCTTTAATCCCAAATTATTTGAGGGACTCGTGAAACTTTTATGGGAAAATAGGAGAAAATTGGTAAGTTCATGTCATTCAACCTATAGTACAACTTGTAAATTGTGGAGTGAAGAGAGGAAAAAAGGAAAAGACAGAAGAATGTTCTAGGTACAGACATAGTAGGAATAATGGCCCAACATGGAGTCTTGATGTTACACTGTCATATTTCACGGAGTTAAAAGAGAGGGTTTTAGGAAGCTGACAGTGATGGTTACCTACCCAACAGGCGTTTGTCTCCCTTCTTTCTTGCTAACAGAAGTGCAATGTGTTTTGAGTTGACGGTGTGCCCAGCTCCAGGAACTGAATCATGTCTTATCAATCATGACTTTAATGTCTCTTTTTGATTCCTTCCTATTTGGGATACTGGTGTGCCATAATGATGCTTAGAACTTCAGCAGCCATCTTTCCACCATAATGCATTAAAGGAGGATAAATATAAATGTGCTTAATACCTGAAACAAAACTGGGTCTTTGATGACATCACTGCACTGATGAACTAGATGCCCTGGCTCCTCCAGACCCTGTATAATATAAGGAAGAAAAGTGTCTCAAATGCTCAGTTGGTTGTTTATTAATTGCAGACCTACACATCATAACTGAAACAGTGTCAGAGCATTTTCATACCATCAAGAATTTAAAGGATGCTCGAGATTATAAGAAAATTGAAGTTTTTGATCAGGCTTAGATAATTTAAGCCTTCCATCAAGGTCAACTGATCTCTCAAAGAGTTGCATCTTTTCTCTGATATGCGCTTCTGGATGGCCTGACGGAGGTGAAAGGCAGTTATAGATAAGCAATGGATACAGCGCTGGGTCCTCTCTGAATCTTGAGTTATCATTCACAACAAGGACCACTGATGGCTTATGGTGAACAGTGTTGGATTCGTGATCTCTGAAGAAGAGAATTTAGCTTTGGGACCAGAGACACAGCTTCACTCACTCAGAGCGTCACTACAGTTTTATTACAGTGAAAAGGGGATAGAGAAAGCTTCTGACCTAACATCAGAAACATCAGAGAGTGCCCCACTGACTAGTCTTATCAAGGCCTCATATACTTTTTCAATGGGTTACTAACAACAGAAAGGCCTGAGCAAACCCACTCCCACAACATACATCTTAAGATAACAGGATTAGCCAGAAGGTTCTTGTTAAGAAGAAGAAACTTGCCCTCAAGCAAGATACATTGTTGGTATATAATAATTAATACAGAGTTTAAGGGAAAACATACTCTTGAACAAGATGAGATGCTTTGTTGTGTAAACATTCAGTCAGTTCAGTTCAGTCACTCAGTCGTGTCCAACTCCCTGCAACCCCATGAACCGCAGCACGCCAGGCCTCCCTGTCCATCACCAACTCCCAGAATTTACCCAAACTCATGTCCATTGAGTCGGTGACGCCATCCAGACATCTCATCCTCTGTCGTCCCCTTCTCCTCCTGCCCTCAATCTTCCCCAGCATCAGGGTCTTTCCCAATGAGTCAACTCTTTGCATCAGGTGGCCAAAGTATTGGAGTTTCAGCTTCAGCATCAGTCCTTCCAATGAACACCCAGGACTGATCTCCTTGAGGATGGACTGGTTGGATCTCCTTGCAGTCCAGGGGACTCTCAAGAGTCTTCTCCAATACCACAGTTCAAAAGCATCAATTTTTCGGTGCTCAGCTTTCTTCACAGTCCAACTCTCACATCTGTACATGACCCCTGGAAAAACCATAGCCTTGACTAGATGGACCTTTGTTGGCAAAGTAATGTCTCCGCTTTTCAATATGCTATCTAGGTTGGTCATAACTTTCCTTCCAAGAAGTAAGCTTCTTTTAATTTCATGGCTGCAGTCACCATCTGCAGTGATTTTGGAGCCAAAAAAAAATAAAGTCTGACACTGTTTCCACTGTTTCCCCATCTATGTGCCATGAAGTGATGGGACCAGATGCCATGATCTTAGTTTTCTGAATGTTGAGCTTTAAGCCAACTTTTTCACTCTCCTCTTTCACTTTCATCAAGAGGCTTTTTAGTTCCTCTTCACTTTCTGCCATAAGGGTGGTGTCATCTGCATATCTGAGGTTATTGATATTTCTCCTGGCAATCTTGATTCCAGCTTGTACTTCTTCCAGCCCAGAGTTTCTCATACTCTGCATATAAGACAAATAGGCAGGGTGACAATATACAGCCTTGACATACTCTTTTTCCTATTTGGAACCAGTCTGTTGTTCCATGTCCAGTTCTAACTGTTGCTTCCTGACCTGCTTCAGATTTCTCAAGAGGCAGGTCAGGTGGCCTGGTATTCCCGTTTCTTTCAGAATTTTCCACAGTTTATTGTGATCCACACAGTCAGAGGCTTTGGCATGGTCAATAAAGCAGAAATAGATGTTTTTCTGGAACTCTCTTGCTTTTTTGATGATCCAATGGATATTGGCAATTTGATCTCTGGTTCCTCTGCCTTTTCTAAAACCAGCTTGAACATGTGGAAGTTCACAGTTCACGTATTGCTGAAGCCTGGCTTCGAGAATTTTGAGCATTACTTTACTAGCGTGTGAGATGAGTGCAATTGTGCAGTAGTTTGAGCATTCTTTGGCATTGCCTTTCTTTGGGATTGGAATGAAAACTGACCTTTTCCAGTCGTGTGGCCACTGCCGAGTTTTCCAAATTTGCTGGCATATTGAGTGCAGCACTTTCACAACATCATCTTTCAGGTTTGAAATAGCTCAACTGGAATTCCATCACCTCCACTAGCTTTGTTCATAGTGATGCTTTCTAAGGCCCACTTGATTTAATCATTAACTCTGGGCTTAAAGTAAGTTAGTCTTAGGCAAAACAGATTGTTGCCATAACAACTCAGAGCTGAAGGAAAAAAACGTCTTATGTGACTAAGATGAAGGGATATAGAAGAAAAACCTTTGTCCCTTTCTCCTCCTTGAGGGCCCTGGTCTCCTTATTGACCTACCAAAGATTAGTTCCCTCAGGATCATTTAAGAAACAATAGTGAATGACTATTAAGATTCCTGGAATATTCCTAAAGAAGACAAACTGTTTGATCACATGAGTACATGGATAGTTACAACATCTGTTAGGCTATATAATAAAAATGAACTTTGTGTGTAGGGGGAGAAGAAAGCAACAAAGAATTTCACTGTGTCAAGTTTGAGGTGCTTGTGGATCAGAAGTTCCTAAGATTTCAGATTTCACATGCCATCAAAATCTCCAAATAAATGTGAGAAACTAATTTAAGACTATCAGTTTTTCATTTTGTTATGCCAGGATATATATTTTTAAAAACTATCCACTAATATCAATATTTCATTTTTTACAAAAGGATATTTAAACACCAGAAATTAAGGAGTGGATCTTAATATAAAAGGCAATTTGTCAAATTAAGTAAATGACTTCATTTTAAAACTACATTAAAATGTTCTTTTATTTTTCATTTCCTCTTGTACCAACATAATCCCCATCACTGACTTACAACATATCACAAATTGGCACTTAAAACAACAGAAATAGATTGTGCGTACAGAGATTTGGGGCCCCACAGAGAAGCGATAGTTGAAGATCTAGACTCATAAGCCTCTTATTTGGAGTTGACAAAACAGATAATCACAAATACTATTTATTCACTACCTCTCTACGTCAAGCACTGTTGTAAGGGTTTTACATTATTTCTCATTTCAGAATCACAATTCTGAAAAGTAAGGGAGGGTAGCTGATTTTTATAGTTGAAAAAAATTGAGACTGAAGGCTTTAAGCTGCTCAAGATCACAAAGCAGAAAGTGTCAGAGTTAATATCCAAGGTTTCTCTAACCTGAAGCTCTATATTTTTAAGTGTGATGTGACACTGCTACCCTGGAAAGAATATATACAGTGAGAAGGTCATCAAGGATGGAGCTCTAAGGAATACTGACACTTAAGCTGATGCTCCAGAAGGAAAGAGCCTAGGAAAGGGAGAAAAATGAGATCATGTAAAACAAAGGAGAGGAGAAATCCAAAAGAAATGTGTTGTCAAAGATTCCAGATGTCACGGAGAAGCAAAGCGAAAGCGTTAGTGGCTCAGCCATGTCTGACTCTCTGTGACCCCACGGACTGTAGCCCACCAGGCTCCTCTGTCCATGGGATTCTCCAGGCAAGAATACTGGAGTGGGTTGCCATTTCCTTCTCCAAGGAATCTTCCTAGCCCAGGGATGGAACCTGCATCTCCTGTGTTGGCAGGCAGATTCTTTACCATCAGCACCACCTGGACAGCCCCCTAGAATCAGTAGCTGACTAGAACTCTAATCCTTTTCACAAGTCTGGAACCAGCCTGGATCTCCTTTTTTGTTACTGGCTCATTGTAAGGGACTTAATCTGGATCACTTGAGCTGTTAGATTAACTACCATTTGAAGTTTTGACCTTGGTGCTTTATCAGTATCATATCAAACCATATTCAAATTTATATAATATCTATTATATATATAATATATTTATATATATTTATAATATATATATTTATATAATATCTATTACTTATAACAATAAGTGCCTCTAATAGAAATAGGGTTTTTTTTTTTTTAACAATGTAATTTGTAATTTAGGAACTCTGGATGTAGAGGAATACATTTGCTGCAACCTTATAGCCTGTTATAAAATTTCAATTATAAAGGGCTTCCCTGGTTGGTAAAGAACCTGCCTGCAATGCAGGAGACCAAAGCTGCTTCTAATACGCACAAAGACTTGAACTGCAATTTCAGCTTACGATCATTAGGAGGCACTGACACACTGATATCAGAGTTTGAATAATTAAGCCTATACTTTGTATTAGGGCTTCCGTGATAGCTCAGTTGGGAAAGAATCCGCCTGCAGTGTGGGAGACCTGGCTTCAATCCCTGGGTTCAGAAGATCCCTTGGAGAAGGGAAAGGCTACCCACTCCAGAATTCTGGCCTGGAGAATTCCATGGGCTGTATAGTCCATGGGGTTGCAAGGAGTCGGACACAAGTGAGTGGCTTTCACTTCATACTTGGTATTCGATACAAGTTTAGGACAATCCCTTTTATCAAGTCCTAACAGAGATTTCCAGTCATGATTTCTTCACCCTTTCAGTGCCTGACATATATTTGTCTCTCAGGTCCAAATTCTTTCCTTTTGCCTGCTCTGTGAAAATGGATCTGGGCCCTTTAAATATTTTCCACCGTCAACTGTACGAAGTCAAACGTTGTAAGCAGATATGCTGGAGGGACACCTCAGGGGGAAAGGATTTTGCATCCTGGTTCCCATGAGCTCACTTGGCAGACTCCTGCGGCACATGCCCAGGTCCAGTTGCAATAGCTCAGGCAGCTTCCAGCACCTCGCTCCTGCAGGGAGCCAGCTCTTCCAAAGCCAGGCTCCTGTAGAGTGGCCAGGAACACAGTGACGGTCACCACCTCTGCACAGTTTTGCTGCATTACTTTAGGTGAGATACCACCTCGGGAACAACCTTCCCTGGAGCCCTAGAGAAAAGCAAGTTCCTGAGACCAGATTTCCAGCATACGCCCCCAGGGTAGCATCGCAGTGACATTTCTGACATTCAGGGAGGGCTGTGCCTTCTGCAATAGGTTCCAGATCTCAGTTCTGGAATGTGGGGAGGGGAGGATGAGTTGGGGCTCTGTCTTGCATGCTCTTCTCAGCCCTTTGGGTTAGGACCACTCCTTAGACCTGTTACACTGTATTCTTTACAGTTCTCTTACCAGTGAAAGAAGCATCGCTCAGTCTCCTATTATAGTTCATGATTCTCTATATTAAACTTTCTGTGTTCAAGTTATTATGTGATTTTTCTTTCCTGATATGACCCATGCTGATAAATTCCATTTACACTTACCTTTATTAAAATAACTAAAGTAATTATATGGGCTTCCTGGGAGCAGGAGGAGAAGGGGACGACAGAGGATGAGATGGCTGGATGGCATCACCGACTGGATGGACATGAGTTTGAGTAGTCTCCGGGAGTTGGTGATGGACAGGGAGGCCTGGCGTGCTGCGGTTCATGGGGTCGCAAAGAGTCAGACACGACTGAGCGAATGAACTGAACTGAACTGAGGGGGCGCTAGTGGGAAAGAATATGCCTGCCAATGCAGGAGACACAAGTTCAATCCCTGGGTTGGGAAAATCCCCTGGAAGAGGAGATAGCAACCCACTCCAGTATTTTTGCCTGGAGAATTCTATACAGAGGAGCCTGGCAGGCTATAGTCCATGGGGCCCCAAAGAGTCAGACAAGACTGTAGTGACTGAGCACA
This sequence comes from Cervus canadensis, assembly GCF_019320065.1. Lineage (NCBI taxonomy): Eukaryota > Metazoa > Chordata > Mammalia > Artiodactyla > Cervidae > Cervus > Cervus canadensis. Next base: position 4,732,080 of record NC_057404.1, read on the forward strand.
AAAGTAATTAAAAACAATAGTAACTCAATAAATTTCAAAGATAACATCACAACTTTTAAAGAAATAAATCATTCAAATAATACCTTTCCCACTACACAGTAATTTTGCCAGTTCACCATGTTTCCCAAGAACAAGGCAAACACCCTTTCTGGTGAATTTTCCTTAACCCTTAAATTTCCTAGACGTGAAAGGAGGAAAGAGGAAGACAACTGAAAGAATCTGATTGAGAACCTATCACATCTTAGAAATCTATGTATCTCATCTGCCTTAATTCCCAGAGAAATAACTATTATTATTCCAGTTTATCTATGAGGAAACTGAGACCAAGAGAGGTTAAATAACTCACTGAAGATCACATACCCAGTAAATGGTAACAGAAGATTCAAAGGCAGGTACAGCTGATTCCAAACTTCTTATACTTCACCACAGACCATTATTTGTGTGACTGTGTCTCTTCTTTCTGAATCAGATACAGAGGGCGCTCACTGTGACCGAACTGTTAGTTTACGTTTTCACAACCTCCATGCCCTCAAAACACAGCTTCTTTTCTTTGCATGCTTCAGAAGAAAAAGAAAGAAGCAACTACCTAGAAAGCATGTAATAACAGAGAAAGCTTTCATGTGCATTTCCCTTCAGTCAAAAAAAAAATTTTCTAATAATATAAGCAGTGTGAAATTGTAAACTGCCTGTTCTTTTTCCAATCAAAACATACTATTTAGGTGGCAGTGATAATTAACTTTGGCAACTTTAGCCCTAGACATATTGGTTTATATTATATCAAATTTAGCACATTTTTCAAGTGTTGAAAGAAAAAAAAAAAACTGTCAGCCCTAAATTCTATCCTTCACAAAAATATCCTTCAGGTATGAAGAGGAAAAAAAGACATTCTCAGATGAAGGAAAACTAAGAGAATCTGTTCCCAGGAGACCTAACTTAAAGAATGTCTTAAAGAAATTCTTCAAACACAAAGGAAATGACTTCAGAATGGTAAAATAATAAACCAGTAGGCTAAAAAAAAAAAACACACACACACAAGGAAAGGGTGAATTTAATAGACTATCCCTCTTCTCATGGATTCTAAATCATGTGTGATGGTTGAATCAACAACTATAATACCAACTCATGGAGTGTTCCATGTATATAGAGGAAAGTAATTTTTTAATGGGGAGAGTTAAGGGACTTATTTGAATGGAAACAAGAGTCCTATACTCCACTTGAAGTGGTAAAATGTTTCCCACAGATTGCCACTGCAGTTATACACATTCATTGTAATACCTAAAAGCAACCACTAAGAAAACGGTATATTTAAAAATAGTTCAAGGAAGACAAAGAAGGACCCCTCTATCACATATTAGGGTCTCCTGGAGAGAATCAACTTCAGAAGAGGTGTCCAACACCCAAGAGGACAGGATGTCTCAGTCACCCAGCCTCAGTCTTCAGCTTCTCTGGCACTTGAATAGAATAACCATGAACCAGAATAACCACAAAAAGTGTCGCACTTTAACAGCATTATCCTCTAGGTTTTGAAATAGCTCAACTGGAATTCTATCACCTCCACTAGCTTTGTTTGCAGTGATGCTTCCTAAGGCCCACTTGACTTCACATTCCAGGATGCCTGGCTCTAGGTGAGTGATCACACCATCATGGTTATCTGGGTCCACTGGACTGGAAAAATTTCATTCCAATACCAAAGAAAAACAATGCCAAAGAATGTTCAAACTACCGCACAATTGCACTCATCTCACACACTAGCAAAGTAATGCTCAAAATTCTCCAAGCCAGGCTTCAGCAATACGTGAACAGAGAACTTCCAGATGTTCAAGCTGGATTTAGAAAAGGCAGAAGAATCAGAGATCAAATTGCCAACATCTGCTGGATGGTCGAAAAAGCAAGAAAGTTCCAGAAAAACACCCACTTCTGCTTTATTGACTACACCAAAGCCTTTGACTGTGTGGATCACAACAAGCTGTGGAAAACTCTTACCGAGATGAGGATAACAGACCACCTTTCCTGCCTCCTGAGAAATCTGTATGCAGGTCAAGAAGCAACAACTAGAACTGGACATGGAACAACAGACTGGTTCCAAATCAGAAAAGGAGTATGTCACCCTGATTATTTAACTTACATGCAGTGTACATCACGCAAAATGCTGGGCTGGATGAAGCACAAGCTGGAATCAAGATTGCCAGGAGAAACATCAATAATCTCAGATATGCAAATGATATCACCGTTATGGCAGAAAGTGAAGAAGAACTAAAGAGCCTCTAGATGAAAGTGAAAGAGGAGGGTAAAAAAGTTGGCTTAAAACTCAACATTCAAAATACTAAGATCATGGCATCTGGTCCCATCACTTCATGGCAGATAGATGGGGAAACAGTGGAAACAGTAAGAGACTTTATTTTCTTGGGCTCCAAAATCACCACAGATGGTGACTGCAGCCATGAAATTAAAAGATGCTTGCTCCTGGGAAGAAAAGTTATGACCAACCTAGACAGCATATTAAAAAGCAGAGACATTACTTTGCCAACAAAGATCCATCTAGTCAAAGCTATGGCTTTTCCAGTAGTCATGTATGGATGTGAGAGTTGGACTAGAAAGAATTGGAGCACTGAAGAACTGATGCTTTTGAACTGTGGTGTTGGAGAAGACTCTTGAGAGTCCCTTGGACTGCAAGGAGATCCAACCAGTCCATCCTAAAGGAAATCAGTCCTGAATATTCACTGGAAGGACTGATGCTAAAGCTGAAACTCCAGTACTGTGGCCACCTGATGCAAAGAACTGACTCATTTGAAAAAACCCTAATGCTGGGAAAGATTAAAGGCGGGAGGAGAAGAGGAGACAGAGGATGAGATGGTTGGGTGGCATCACTGACTCGAGGGACATGAATTTGAGCAAGCTCTGGGAGATGGTATGGTAATCAGCAGGGAAGCCTGGAAGCTGCATCCCATGGGGTCACAAAGAGTTGGACGCGACTGAGTGACTGAACTGAACTGAGAATGACCATGGTGGAAACAACTGACCTCCACATGGGCGTGTCAGCCTGGGCTCCTTTGCACCGACACTACACTAGCTACCGCCACTGGTGAATGTCTGTCTTGCCAGCAGCACAGATCAGTGTGCCCCCACTATGAACTATCTTTCTGTGAAACCAACCAGGCACTTACACTCTGAAAAAGGCAATGTTTCATCCTGCCTGGGCTTGTAGTCCAGATAGGGCTCTGCATTTTCTTTCCTGGCCGTGGTTCCCAGCCAGCACCAACAAGGTGTTCATAGAATGGCTAAATTTATCATCACAGACTGCGACGTAACATTACTATCAATCTACACGCCCACAGTACAGAGGAGGAGGACCAGCAGGGTCTTGTGACTGCAGTAACCATTGCTCTACCCCATATTGTGCCATCGAAGTTGCCAGCCCCATAGAAGACTGAAGCGGCTTCATAAATGTGCCGCAGAGAGCAGCTTGGCGAGAACATGTTGAAAGGATGTTGTTCTTTAGTTGCTAACTTGTGTCCAACTCTTTTGCAACCCCATGGACTGTAGCCCACCAGGCTCCTCTATCCATGGAATTTTCCAGGTAAGAATACTAGAGAGGGTTGTCATTTCCTTCTCCAGGAGACCTTCCTGACCTAGGGATTGAATCCACATCCCCTGCATGGGCAGGCAGGTTCTTTACCACTGAGCCACCTGGGAAGCCCTCGGAAGTATCAGGCCCAATCTTTTAGGATGCAGAGTGTGGATCTTAAACAAACAGCCGTTATGTTGTTCTATGTCCATAATGAATAAACGGGACTGGCCAACACTGGATGGAGATAGAAGCAGTCACACTCATGACCACGTCCAGGAACCCACTTGGGAAAAGATGCATGCTCCCCCACAATTTGGAAGGCTGTGGAATCCTTCCACTAAGGACAAAGCAAGAATCTCACTGATCTTAGAGCTAATGCTGCTAACTGTTCACTTTGGGAGCCTTATGCCCGTAAATAGGCGAGGAAACAAAAGGATTACTATACTGACAGTGACAAGTGACCATCTCTGCTATAAAAAGGAAATTACAGCTGCCATGACCCTATAAAGACAGAGTGACCAAGAGGCTCACACCACTCAGAATAAGGTGGGCCATCCATCCACCAGGCAAATCACACTGATCGGCAGACGTGCTTGGCGATGGGGAGAAGAACTCAGGATTGGTAGTGAAGGAAGGAGGTAGTGAATATCACTCATGGCCTCAGCGGCAGCTGGATTTTATTCATCAAGGTAAGCTTCTTGTAAGATTTCCAATCAAAATTCTCGAGAGGCTGTGCCTGAATGCATGTGTATCTGAGTTCAAAGGGTAAACTGTGAGGACTGTTGTCGGAACCCACCCACTTCGGGTAAACAGGGGCGTCCCCCTCTTCCCCGGCTACTGTGAGCAGTGGTTGATATCTCACAGCCACTCCCATTTCTGGAGATTTGCCCTCACAGGAACGGGAGCGGCCTCACCTGGGAGGCTATGACTGCCCATCTCTCCCCAGGCACGACCACTGCCCTGGTTGACCCCCATCATGGGGCATGCCCTGGCTGTACAATTTGTCCTCTGCAGCCTCCTGTGGGATAATATCCATATTCTGGCTCGGGTTCTTTTTCCTGTCCTATTCTGTTTTCCTCAGTTTCCTTCCCCTGAAAGTACTTTCCTGAAAAAACACTGACAGAAGACTTCCTGTGTCATGGTCTGCTTACAGAAACTCCAGGGAGGACACCTATGAATCATGAAACTGAACTATGCTAGACATGCCTTGTAAAACTTGATAATTTCCATCAAATGTGAAACCTGAAACCAAACGGTTAAATTTAAATCCATAGATAACAGAAACTCCACTATGTATTTCATATTACTTGAGTTAGGAAACAAGCATGCCTGCATGATGCTGAGTCATTCAGTTGTGTCCGACTCTTTGTGACCCCATGGACTGTAGCCCACCAGGCTCCCCTGTCCATGGGATTCTCCAGGCAAGAATACTGCAGTGGGCTGCCATTTCCTACTCCAGGGGATCCCCCCAATTCAGGTATCCAATCTGCATCTCCTGCATTGCATTGCAAGTGGATTGTTTACCTCTGTGCCACCTGGGAAGCCCCAGGAAAGCAGAGTTTATAGTAAAGATAATAAAATATCATTAATTCAAAAGAGGCAATAAGCTTTCTGTTTCTGCTTTAATGATGTCGTTCCAAAATCTTCATTACTCTAAAGGCAAGAAGCATGCTTCACAGAAAGCCTAGCTTTCACATTACTAGTTTCGTATGGGCCAAGAAAACCAAAACGGAGGCCACCGACAACAGGAAGAAATAACTTTTGAAATAATTTCACTCTGCCATAAAATTTACTCTGCTTATAATTAATTGTCATTCAGGTGGTTTTCCATAAGAGTCCAATTGTAAAAAATATACTGGAAAACAAAGTCACAAATCAGCATTGTACTATAGAGGGAAATATTTTTGGAAATTATATATAATATCATGGATTCAAAACACATTAAATTGAGGGGAAAAAATTAAGAACACCACAGAGAATTGCAATATTAATTGGCAATCATAACACTAGGAAGCTTGGTGGGTTCAATTCTTGTCTAGAGGACACAGAGCAAGCATATTATCTTTTAACTCTGGTTCTTGTAGGGCTTCAAGACTAGAAACTTATAACTTAGGGGACCAAATGTAAATTATTTTAAAAAGTGCTCCTATCACCAGTAAGAAAAGAATATGTCATCAAAATCCACTGTTCAACTTCCAAAGATCTAATGTTTACAAATCTCATCTTCCATCACAGGGAGCTTCCAGTATCTTAACAAACCATGGTGAGGAGCACTCAAATTAGCACCAAATCTTATCACAAGCTTTTGGTACAGAACACAATAATGCCCTACCTATTGAAATAATGGTTTCTTTTAAAGTTCTTCAGTCTGTTTTCCAAGGCCTTTCAAACTTTGGCCCTAACCTACCTTTCTAAGCTTGTCTTTGACTTTTCCCACATGGCCCTACGTGCTGCATCGCTTCAGTCGTGTCCGACTCTGCGACCCCGTGGACAGCAGCCCACCAGGCTCCTCTGTCCACAGGATTCTCCAGGCAAGAATACTGGAGTGGGTTGCCATTTCCTTCCCCTAGAGACCAACAAAACTGGGTGGTTTACTGTTCCCTTATTGTCCCACATTTCTTTATTTACAGGATAACTTCATCATCCTTAGACTCTGGAAGAAACTGCTTGGGTTCAAGTTTCTCATCATTATTTTGAAGGGAACCTCAAGCATCAGTATCAATTTATCCGTAAGTACTTCATTGTATACCTTTAAATACAAGGGCCATTTTTGTTTCCAAACACAGCCATGGTGTCATTCATTATCACATCAAAAATACTGAACCATAATTCCTTCCAATAAACATCAGATAAGCAGTCAGTATTCAAATATCCATGACTGTCTTGTACATTTTTAAATGTTTAGTTTGAATCAGGACTCAAATAAGAATCACACATTGCATTTGACAGTGTTTCTTAAATTCCTTAAGATTTTTCCATGCCCACCTTTCCCTCTTTGAAATTTGCTTATTAAACAAACAAGATTATTTGTCCAATAAAGTTTTCTACATTCTGGATTTAATGACTGCTTCCCCATGGTGTCTTTTAGCATGTTATTCTATCCCCTGTATTTCCTGTAAGCCAGGCTCATAAACTGCTAGTTAAATCTAGAGGCTTCATCTGTTTCAAGGTAAAAATTTTGGCAGGAATATTTTGGAGGTGGTGGTATATACTTCTTTCAATAGGTACAATACATAATGTCTAGTAGTTTCTCTTTTTGTGGTGGTAACAGCTATAAATGACAATTTCCTAGATTAAACATATCATTGAGGGTCACAAAATGGTGATATTTGCATCCTATTATTCCTTCTTTGTTTATTGGCTATGATAATTTTATAGAGAGAAACTTACCCTCATGAACTATTTGACTGCCCTGAGGTATAGTTGACATAGGAACAGATGATTATATGCTAGGGGTAGGATGGGATTAGAGATGGGGAGGAAGTTCAAGAGGGAGGGTACATATATATACCTGTGGCTGATTCATATTGAGGTATGGCAGAGGCCAGCACAGTAGTGTGGAGTAATTAACTTAAAAAAAAAAAAAAAAAAGCTTGATTCTTTCAATAGGAAGAAAAATTTTGAAGATGATTTCTCAGGCAAGAAGAGCTCTGTTAATACACTGCCTAATGGAAAGATTTGGTGTGCCTCTTCTCACCTTAAAGCTAGTTATAGGAGCTTCACTGGTACTACGAAAGAGCTTAGTATGGACACAGTGTGGGGAACCCAGTAGCCTGGAACTCACTCCCACCTGACAGATACAGAGCTAAAAGCAAGGTGATCCGCTGCTGATGACTGAACCCAAGGACTGTGAGGTCTAACTTCCCTCCAGGGCTCATCAGGTCAAAGGGTACATCATGGAGTCCAGTGCATCAGATATGGGTCACGTACAAAAGACAGACCCTGTGAAGGTTTTATATCATGTCCTCTCCAACAAAACCCACTGGGGAGTGCCCTGGGGTTACATATACAGCCTGCTACATTCCCAGCAACTCAGGAGAGAGCATCATTTGCCCCAAGAGGACGATCAGTGAGAAGTTCTTAAACTTGTGAGAGGGGGGCTCTGAAAATCTCACGAGAGAAAAATTCATCTTTAAATACCTGCTGAACTCAGACAGCTCAAAGCCATATTAAGTCATTTTAAATCTGTGGTTAACAAAACAGATTGTGTGTCCATTATGGTTATGAAATTTTTTTTTCTCTTTATGGATTTTGATCTCTTGGCCATAGATCAAAATGTTAATTGTGACTGTGGCTGAGAAATGGGATATTTTTCCTACTGAAATACTATTATCTTTTTTCCAGAAGTTCTCTATTTTTATATGAACAAAAATTAAGTTATAGGGATTTACTGTTTAGGAAATGAATGAGTAAACTTGTCAAGGCAAATAATGGTCTATTTCTTAACTTATAGACATTTTTGGATTGATTTTCCTAGTTCTCATCCTACTCTGCCCTAGGCTATTTGAAAAGCTGCAGCTAAAACTCATCCTCTGCTTTGACTATTTTCTGCCCAGTCATTTTATGCTTCAGCAAAATTCTTGTTGCCTTCCTTAATGGCCTTCTGGGAACGGAAGAGCAACTTCAATAAAAGTACAATGAAGTAAGTGATGGTACCAAGCCATTAACAAAACTCTAAGCTTGTCCTATATCCCAGAACATATTATATTAGTAAATCCCCTCTAGCTTTTAACATATTTCTATGCATATTATTCAATTTATCTAACAAACACGTGTTTATATTTATCAAGTGCTTTTTCTGCATCTACTTAAAGTCACACTTTTTTTTTCTTTTTTGTCTGTTAATATGGTAAATTCTCTAGTTATACTTTCTTATGTTGAGACCTGGGATTACTGGGATAAACTTGATCTGAATAATGAATTATTGTTTAATAACCAAATGTTAGATTGGCTAATATTTAATTTATAATATTGAAACATGACTTAACAAGAAAAATTGGCTTATAATTTTCTTTCATTGCCTTTACCTGATTTTGGAGTCAATATTGCACTAATCTCATCAAATAAGTTGATAGTACTTATTTACTGGAATAAATTTGAAAGATTAGTTTTCCTTGAAAATTCAATAGAAATCCCCTTGAAATAAACTGGGGGCTACAAAGTTCTGGTAGGAGGGAGGTATTTTCCCACCATTTTAATGTTTCTACTGCTGATTGACCTATTCAATTCTCTTAATTTGGGCCCTTTATATTTTTCCAAATAGTTGACTTCTTATTAGTTATCAAGTAAATACTTATATAGTTTATACTACTGATTTTTATTTAAGATATGCTATAGCCGTAGTTTTTTTTTTTTATTGCATGTTTCTGTTTTCATTTTTTTTTCTTGCTCAGTCTTAGTTTTGTTGATACATTTCTGTTTTAATTCTTTATTTTATTAATTCTTGTTTTATTGTCATTAATTCCATCTCTGTTTCAGTTTGTTTCTTTGGATTTCCTCTATTACATTTCCAACTTCTTAAATTGAAAGTTGAGCTTATTTATTTTCAAATTCTCTGTATCCTGGTAAATTTATTTGAAATCAAAGGATTGTGTTAGCTATGTCTTAACAAATATGGCATGAGGCTTTATTGTTATTTGAGTCATAAAACTTCATAATTCCTTCATGATCTCCTTTTTAGCCCAAGGATTGTTTATTAATGTAAAACCTGACATTTAAGATTATGTAAACTATACTTCTTTTCTTCATTAAAATTTCCAGCATTAATCAATTATGGTTACAGAATATAGTCCACATGATACTGATTCCATGGAATTATTGAGGCTTCCTTTATGGTCCAGTAAATTTTCCAAGTGAGAGAATATTTTGTAAATAATCTGTGCGATCATTTGTCTTCTCAGTTGCGTTCATGGTTGAGTTGTAGTTTGTGCCTATGTGTGTTTGTATATGTGTATATCTTTGGGGAGACAAAATTCAACCAAACAGACATGACAAGAGGGACTTTGCAGATGTGATTAACTTAAAAATCTTAACGTGGGGTTATCATCCTGGGTTATCCAGGGGCCCACTATAATCACACAGACATGATAGACGCAAACACACAAACACAATACACACATACATACATCTGTGTACATAAAATAGTTCAAGCTTTTCTACTGCATTACTCAGTTCTTCTGTGTCTCTAGGGTCTGTCTGATTTATTTGTCCATTTATGAAGGGAGCATGTTAAAATCTCTTGCAACATATGTTGACATATCTATTTTTCTCTACCATTACGCCATTGTTACTTTATATAATTTAAGGCTATGTTAAAGCATCTATATAAATGCTGACTATACTTCTTTGCAAAGACCTGACTCATTGGAAAAGACCCTGATGCTGGGAGGGATTGGGGGCAGGAGGAGAAGGGGACGACAGAGGATGAGATGGCTGGATGGCGTCACCAACTCGATGGACATGAGCTTGAGTAAACTCTGGGACTTGGTGATGGACAGGGAGGCCTGGAGTGCCGCGATTCATGGGGTCGCAAAGAGACGGACACGACTGAGGGACTGAACTGAACTGAACTGAACTGATACTTCCTTTCTTTATTATTTTCTTTAACATGCTCCCCTCATAAATTGGTCCTAAGTGGCATCTGAGCAGGAAGGGGACAGCCGTTACTAATGATCGCAGGGTCAGCCCTCAGAGGCAGTCTGGACCTCTGAACACAGCCAAAGCAACATGGTCCACGCGCTGACCTTCACCAAACCCCCAGCCAGCCCCTCCTGCTCCCATACTCCTCCCCTCTGCAGCAAGGGAGCTGATGCTGGGAAGGCAAAGAGCGCGCACTTACAGGGACTTGAGCGAGCGGAGGCCAAGCCTCACGGCTTCTGCTACAGCAACGTGGGACCTGCTCCTGCCCCTGCAGAGCAGGCACAGTCGCTGACCAGTGGGATCTGACCCTCGCCACTCCTCCGGCCCCATCTCCTACCACGGCGAGAGCTACCAGCACATCCCGACGCAACGTGTGACTCCTGTTCATGTCAAATCCAACTCTCCCACCAAAGCCAGTGGGCCCACACACTGTGTAGGGAGGCTCCCACAGAAGGACACCCCTTTGAGACCTCCACGGGTAACACCTGCACTGAATCTCACTGAGGCAGGGAAAGCCAAGCAAAATGAGAAGGCAGAGGAATGTGCCTCAACTCAAAGAGCAAGAGAAAACCCCCTGGGGGGCAGGCGGAGGACACAGTAACGAAACAGAAGTAAACAGTTTCCCAGATAAAGAATCCAAATCATGGGTAATAAGAGTGGTAACTGAATTGGCACAAGGATAGATGAACACAGTGAGAATTTTTGACTAGAAACTAGAAAATATAAAAAGAACCAAACTGAAGAATATAAAAAGGAAATGAAAAGCACACTACAAAAATAAATAAATAAATAAACAGCAGACTAGGTGATACAGAAGAACACATAAAAGACCTGGAAGGTAGAATGATGGAAACCTCCCAATCAGAACCACCAAAAAAAAAAAAAAAAATTTTTTTTTAATGATAAGAGCTGAAGGGATTCTGAGGCTAGCATTAAGCATTGCAACAGCCACACAGTATGGGTCTGAAGAGAAGGAGAGAGAAAATGGGACTGAAAATGTATTTGATGAAGTCAAGCAACATGTAACATTTGTTACTTAAAAACACCTTTTCCTTCAACTCTTCTGTTTTTATTCTGTGAGTACTACTACATTCAAATTACTTTAGAGATTCAACATGCCCATAAGGAGCAGTAAAAATGAAAAACTCCTCAGAAGAGTTCTGAGAAGAAAAGCAATTTAATGTCTACCAAGCTTTTCCTCAGACAATTTAACCTAGTGAATGACTCCTACACAATTACAGAGGAATTGTTAGGAATCATTTTTTTTTCTTTAAATGAGTGGCTTACAGTTTGATGGATATTTATTACTTCAGCTCTACAAAATTAACAAGCATAATTACACACATAGTCTTTCAGAAGCCTAAATAATGAGACCCCCAAGAATTACTAAAGAAAGACAAAGAACCAAAATTATACAAGTGTGAATTAGAACTATTTGAACCCTGGGTTTAGAATCCCAAAGAAGAATAATATCCTCAAAGAAATAAAGGAGAAAAATATATACTAGGATTTCCTTCATGTCCTCCCTCCTTTATCTCTCATCACTAGACAGAGTTTGTGCTATAAGTATTTGCAGTACATATGCTGGCTCAATATTTTTTATCTAAACCATTTTATTGAAATAATATGACATACAAAAAGCTGTACATATCATTTGCATATAATTATATGAGTTTGGAAATTTGTATATGTATCCATGAAACTATCACCATAATCAATGTCATAAATATATCCATCACTTCCGTGGGTTTTCCCCCATCTCATCCATCTATCTATTTATATGATCCTAACATAAGATCTATACTCTTAGAAAAATTTTACACATACCATAAATAATTTTTTACAAAGCTACAATAATCGTAGTATCATTAGTATGGTATTGACATAAAAACAGACATAGACCAAGGGCACAAAATAGATAGCCCACATGTGTGCGTGCTAAGTCACTTCAGTCGTGTCCAACTCTCTGCGACCCTGTGGACTGAAGCCTGCCAGGCTCTTCTGTCCGTGGGAGTCTCCAGGCAAGAACACTGGAGCAGGTTGCCACACCCTCCTCCGGGGGATCAGGTGTCAAACCCGCATCTCTTACGTCTCCTGCATTGGCAGTTGGGTTCTTACCACGAGTGCCACCTGGGAAGCCCAGGGAGCCCGCACATAGAAGCAAACCGATCTTTAAAAAAAAGTGTCAAGAATACTCAATGGGAAAACAATAGTCTCTTCAATAAATAGTGCTGAGAAAACTAGATGTCCACATGCAAAAGAATAAAAGTGGATGCTTTTCTTACGCTGTACGCAAAACGTCACCCCAAATGGGTTAACGACTTAAATGGCAGACCTGAATGCACAATACTGCTATGAGAAGACATAGGTAACAGGCCTCTTGATATTGATCTTGGCAACAATTTCTTGGATCCGACAGCAAAACGACAGACAACAAAAATAGGCAAAAGGATTTACAGCAAAATAAGAACCACCTGGGCTTCCCTGGTGGCCTAGTGGTAAAGAACCCACTAAAAGGTCAATATCCAAAATATATTTTGAAACTCCTTCCTACAACTCAATAGCAAAAAGAAAACAATACCAAAAAACCCAAGTAATCTGATTTAAAAATGGGCAAACTGCCTTCATAGAAAATTCTCCAAAGAAGACATACAAATGGCCAAGAGGTATATGAAAAGATGTTTAATATCACTCATCATAAGAGAAATATAAATCAAAACCATAATGAGAGATCAACCTAACATTCTTATTAATGCATTTTAAAGCAGAGCCATAGTTTTATCACCTGTGCATATGAGAACCAGATCCAATTCTCTCATGTTATCCAAGCTCATAAAAGAAAAGGATATTATTCCCTAACAAGAGAGCAGCAGAAAGGAAGTAGTGAGGGACTACCTATCCGCTAGGCTTTCTTAAAATATACATTCTGTCTTTTTGTGTGCTGAGTGATGAGCAAAGTTGAGCACACTCCGCACACTCTGAGCATTTTATAACCATAGAATCATTCCTTCCTTTCCAAATGGAGGGTTATGATCTCTGTGCCTCATGGGTGAGGCAGTTTTGAAAGAGCATAGTCTAGGAATCAGGAAACCAGGTTCCAAATAGTCTAGCTCCGCTGTGGAACTTTAGACAAGCGATTTAATATCTCTGTGAAACGAGGGTAGTGATCCTTCACCACAAACACTTCTCAGGAGTAAGGATCAATTGAGACCACATAAACACTCGAAAAACCTAAGGTCTATCAAGGAGTCTTATGTAGTTCTAGAAATATGACACTTGGTATAAAGTGTAACATTCCAGCTGTTAAATGATGAAGAAATGTTAGTTTAAAATGAATCTAGGCCATGATCTTCAATGGCTAAGATCACACACACACACATACACACACACACAAAGAGAGACAGACATTATTCATGGATTCCTGAAAGAAAGATCTAAATCAGATCAAACCACCAAACCAAGTCTCTAGATTGAACTGCCAGTTTTCAGGAAGCAAAAGTACATGTTAAATGACACCACACGGAAGTAACCATCAAAATCCAAAATTCAAGAAACTCTATAAGGGAAATTGCCTTGTTTTTTCAACAATTTGCTGAGGAAAAAAAGAGACTAGGGGAATTTATAGAAAAGAAACTTAAGGGATTTCCCTGGTAGTCGAGTGGTTAAGAAGCTGTCTTCCAGTGTAAGGGGTGCAGGCTCAGTCCCTGATCAGGGGAACTAAGATCCCACATGCCGTGGGGCAACTTTGCCCGTGAGCTGCAACGTTGAACCCGCACGTCCCAAGTAGAGAGACACCTACATACCACAGCTAAGAACCCACATGCCACAGCTAAGACCCAGTGGAGCCAAAAAACAACTAAATAATTTTCTTTTTTATGAGAACCAAGTGAATGTGTGAACACTGTTTGGAAATCAATTCAATAGACCAAGATGAAAAAATCATTCTGGAGACAAACATGGAAATCTGAACACTGGATATTTGTTGCTATTAAGGAATTTTCCATTTTTAGGTGCAATAATGGTATTGTGGTTATGTCTGCAAGCAATTCATTATCTTTAAAGAGACAAACTTAAATATACATGGGTGAAATGATATAATGTGTGAGTCTCCTCAAATAAGCAGAATGTACAGACAATGGAGGCTGCAGATAGAACTGGGTGGGGATAGACATGAGCCTCCTAGTAAACATACCCGGACCATGAATTAAAATAAGGAAACTAGAAGAACAGGATATAAAGTATACAGTAAAAATCTGTTTTTAGGAAATCTTGAACATGCCATGCTCCCTGTGGAGTCAATTAACTTTCACCCATCACAAGTTCTAACAAGTGCTCAGGAGTCAAAAATCACAAAACATGAAAACATTGTTTTTCAGTACGAAACTTTCAGGTTTCAAATACGCATCAATGAGAGGAGTGTCTGTTTATCTCCATCGCAGACTAAACACTTTCAAGGATACCAAATCCTTTTAACTTATACCTCCTTCTATTTTTTTCAAAATGTAACTGGAAAGGTGAGCTTTGTCTGTTCAGTTATGAACGAAATCTTGGGAACTCCTGTGAGATTTGTGATCACCAGTCGTAACCCTCAAAAAACAAAGTGTTCTCAGGGTATTTTAAAAACTGGTTTGTGGTGTACTGCTTGTACCTCAGGATCCCAGACCCTTGACCATGCGTGACACAGACACATTTCAGCTGCAAATCATTTGCTTTATTAAACTTTAGAGTCCATAAAAACATTCACGCTACTAAAAAATTTGATCCCTGGGTTGGGAAGATTCCTTGGAGGAGGGCATGGCAACCCACTCCAGCATTCTTGCCTGGAGAATCCCAAGGACAGAAGATCCTGGCGGCTACAGTCCATGGGGTCACAGAGAGTCAGACATTGAATGAACGACTAAGCACAGCACAGATTTCCAGGAAGAAAAAATGAAGGCAAATGCCGGTCTGTACTTTTATTTTTAGCAGATTAAATAATCATAATATAATTACTAGCAACTTCAAACCATTCTGCCTTTATGTGCACTTCCTAAAAATGTATATAACGATACTAGAAATTTTTGGACCAACTCTTTACATGGAAAATAAAAATGTATCTTTAAACACTCAGCCTCCAAAATCCTCAATAACACACAGTTCTCCTAAGTATACAGCCACCTTTGGCTTCCGTTCTTAAAACCCACAGCAGCTTAAAAGTAATTCTGTAATTAGGTGATGTCCCAGACAAAATGAAGAGAAAAAGCCCAGAGTCATGCCATTCCAGCCACATAAATCTAGTCCCCTCTCATTAAAGGATGGAAATCGTATTAATTTCCTGGAGTTGAGGAAACAAAGGGCCGTGGAGCTCAGCGGCTGAAACAACAGCAATGTGTTGTCTCACGTTCTGGACACGCACGTGCCCAACGTCCAGGTGTCGGCAGGGTTGTGTCTCTCTGTTGGTTGTGAAGAAGAAACTGCCCCACGCCTCTCCCCTGGCTTCTGGTGGTTTCCTAGTGATCTGTGGCACTCATTGCTTATGGAAGCATCACCTTGATCTCTGACTTCATCTTCACATGACATTCTCTTTGCATACGCGGCTGTGTCCAAATTTACCCTTTTTTTAAGGACACCAGTCATACTGATTCAGGGCCCTCCCTCCTCCAATATGACCTCATCTTAACTAACCCGCTACAGCCCTATTCTCAATAAGGCCACATCCCATGGTGTGAGAGGTTAAGACTTCAATATGTGAATTTGGGGGATAAACTACTCAATGTATACCAGGAATTAAGATAACTTATTTGCTCAGATGGTATGCAAAGTCAGTCAGCCAAGATATACAAAAGGCAGGGAAAAAAAGAGAAAGCTGTACATATCAAAGTTGTAGAGATTTAGTTCATTTCAACAATCCATTTATACACACATTTAAGAAAACTTATTGAATAATACCAACAATGTAAAGATACAATTAGGGATAAAGGAGTTCACACGCCGTTAGGGACAATCTGATACATGTGCCCTGCACAGACAAATAACATTTTAAATGTTTATTCAATACTTGCTTAGTGGCAGTGGAAAGAAACTGATGTCCTATTAATAAAATTACATACTTTCTTTATTCCAAAATCATGCATTAAAACTATAATTAATATTTGCTTTTATTTGGGAAGTTTTTCCTCTTCACAGTTTACTGTAATAGTCATAATTAAGTAATGTTAATAATCCATACTCATTAAGGACCAAGGTAAGTTATAAGACTCTAGTTACAGCTACATTGTTCAGCAAATATTTGAAAGGCTTTTTTTTCTAGCTATCAGGTTGGTAAAAGAGTCTCTACTTTTTTGTAGAAGAAGTCCTACATTTTTATAGTTCTTGATCTCTTCTCAGTCTTCTTTTGCAATTTTCAAACTAGATAAAGTCTCGGGAGGCATACCTAAAGGTTCAAACTTCAGATAATAAAATAAATCACCAGGCTTCCCTGGCGGCTCATTGGTAAAGAATCCACCTGCCCATCCAGGAGACACGGGTTTGATCCCTGGCCTGAGAAGATCCCACATGCCTCGGAGCAAGTCAGCCCGTGCATCACAGCTGCTGAGTTTGTGCTCCAGAGCCCCGGAGCTTCAGCTACTGAGCCCTCACACCCCAAAGCAACAAGAGGAGCCCCGCACTGAGGAGCCTGCGGAGAACAGCTAGGGAGAAGGCCCTGCTCTCTGCAACCAGAGAAGAGCCTCCGCAGCAACGAAGACCTAGGGTGGACAAAATCAAACAAACAACATCGCACAGAAAAAATAAACCAAAGCACCCACTCTCATCAAATGGGCCTCCCAGGCAGCACTAGGGGTAAGGAACCCACTTGCCAATGCAGGAGACATAAGACACATGAGTTCGAGCCCTGGGTCAGCAAGATGCCCTGGAGAAGGACATGTCAACTTCAGGGAACTGAAACTGCCTGGTTTCAGAGTACGCAGCATGACCCAATGGACCCATGTATCCCCAACATATTACCGGGGATAGAGAACATTTAGGAGCATCTTCTTCAAAATTTCCATTTGTTGGTGCCCCGTAGTCAGAGGTAGGAAGCAAGGACAATATGAACTTTTCTGTTGTGTAAGGAATTATTTATGAAACTGTAACATGATACACATTTTATTTCCCACTCATTCCAGTGAGCTCAGTATTTCCTTATGAATTAGAGGCCCAGGAAGCTTTTGATGTGCCCCTTAATTAGTTTTGCAAACTAGTAGAGGATATAACCACATAAATCAGGGAATCTCAGACTGGACACAGCTTGTAGGCACAGGAAAAATGCAGAACATCCCTGCAGTCTGTCTGTTCCCAGCATTACGCACCAGGGAAAATAACCGCTGAGTGGTGCCCAGACTCTGGAATAGATATCTGGGCACAAATCCTACTTTGGGCATTTAACTCTGTGACCTTGATCAAGTCATTTGACCTTTCTGTATCTCATTTGCCTCTTGGACAAAATGGTAATAATATCAGTGCCTGCTCCTTGGAGTCTTACACAGATCAAATACATCAATATCTGTAAACTGTTTAAAACAATACCTGGCACATACCAAGCACTAGCTATTATTTATTGTAAGTTTGTAATTGAAAAGTTAAACTGTTTTGTTGTGACGTTACATATTGATGTGAACTTTAAACAAGCATATTTATTAGTTGGCATGGAGTGGGCAGTGAAGCAGCTGGGCATACATTCTACTCAACAAACTTCCTAGGAAGGGAAACACTGCTCTCTCCAGGGTAGGCCCACCTCCCTCCACCCCCAGGAAGATGCTCTCTGCTGAGGCTGATCTCATCCCAGAGGCTTCAGAAAGCACTCTGCTGTACAGAAGAGAACCATCCAGCCTCCGAGGACACACTCAGCTCACTGAGCCATTCTCTTACTTTTTCTCAATTATCAATAGCACACACAGACTTCTACCAGACACCTGTTAGCGACTTTTCCTCCATCCTCTTCTGATCAAGGAAGATAAGGATCAATCTCATGGTTGTATTATTGCTGTTTACCCTGAAATTATTCTTGGCATTCTCAACATTAGAGGCAATCAAAGGTAACAAGAATCTAAAATACATTTGTAACCATGTCTGAAACCTCAGAGCCCTCAGCCACCCACAGATAGACTTCACCATGGTCTTCTGGTCCAATCATTTAACAGATGCTTATATGAGAAGCTATAAAACTTTGAAAAATCATAATCAAGTATCACAAAGTATAAATTCTGTAAAAAGAACCAAAGTTCCTGAGACAGTAGAGGAGGGAAATGAGCATGTAATTGCTAGAGGGAGGAAACAAGGGTGAGGAAAGAGACTGAGGTTTAGAAAGATTCTACAGAGAAAGCATTTGAATGGGCCTGGAAGAATGTGTGACAAGGATCTGCAAACTTATCTTCACCAAAGAGAGGTGAGGAATAGACCCACCTCCAATATTAAAAGCAGCTCACTGCAACAGTGACTACAACAGAACCAGGTTTGCTAGGAAGAGAGTGGCACTGATGGCTTGAAAACAATTTCACCCACTCAGTCAGTCCAGTCCAGTCGCTCAGTCGTGTCCGACTCTTTGCAACCCCATGGACTTCTGCAGCAAGCCAGGCCTCCCTGTCCATCACCAGCTCCCAGAGTTTACTCAAACTCATGTCCACTGAGTCGGTGATGCCATCCAACCATCTCATCCTCTGTCGTCCCCTCCTCCTCCTCACTCACTCCTCATCAACCCCCACACACTTATCTTCTACAGAATCGCTAATGCCCAGAAAAGAGACTACAGAAAGGGCACAGATGTGCGTTTATCTCACTGGACGTGAGCACAGAATCACAAGCTGGAATGGTTAGGACTAAAAGACAAAATTTTATATTGTGAAAATACCCAAACGTAGGATAGCCTAAGCTTTCAAAGCCAAGTCCTGATCATTTTTCTCTGCCGCAAGAGATGTCTAATCCTGTAGGATTTCTGTCCTAGATGGGTCTTGCAGAAAGGGTAGCAGGATGGAGCAGGAAGGAAACTTTTTTTCTCTTCTTGTTTTCAAGTCCCTTATAGCATACACCATAGGAACTACTCTCTCAAGATAAGATCCAGCAACACCCACAATGCCTTCCAAAAGCAAACCAACGTAGCTTCCAATTTATTTGATATTTGGTGTTACCTGTGTTCCCATCCATGAGAAGAGACAAGTTTTCCTACAATGAAACCAAGTCAAACCAAACTAAACAAAATTCCCCATATTCTTAGAAGGTACCAGCAACTCTTTGCTGACCA
Source organism: Cervus canadensis (assembly GCF_019320065.1). Classification (NCBI taxonomy): domain Eukaryota; kingdom Metazoa; phylum Chordata; class Mammalia; order Artiodactyla; family Cervidae; genus Cervus; species Cervus canadensis. Next base: position 4,751,543 of record NC_057404.1, read on the forward strand.
CAGAAAGGGTCCCAATTCCTGAGCTTGGCTTAGGTCCTTATCTTTTCCTCCTAATGTGTTGAGACAACTCTCCTGACTTTTCCCCAATTGTATTCTCTCCTCTCTGCCTGCATACTTATTTTATTTTCTTTTTTATCTAAATAATACCCATTCTTCATGTTCCAACCTGCCCTCCTCCTGTCAGCTACTGTTCTGACTCTTATGTATTAACATAACACAATGAGAGGGTCCCATCTAGGAGGATTGGTTCCTGAAAGAGTGAAAGACGTGTTCACTTTGTGAGCACAGAGGCCTGGGCCCTCTGTCCACGTCTCACCGGGGTCCCAAAGTGTGCAAGGCCTCGCAGAGCTGGGTGTGCGTAGGTACCTTTGACGCTGAGCGCAAGGCCCAGTGACTGAGATGGGATACAGCAAGAAGAGATTTGGGGACTGTGGATAGTGAACCCCCTGACCTTCAGAGAGCCATAGGAAAGATCAGCAGTGACCTTGAAGAATTAAGACCAGAAGTGGTCTTCAAAATTCCTAGGCTTCTTAAAATAGAGAGGATTCCTTAAAATGATGGACAATCATCCCCACAAATCCTGTTGGATGGGGACTAAACCAATTAAAGCTGATTTGAAAAAATTAAGAAATATGATATCTGCCACAACTGAGAATAATAGAACAAACTCATGACTTTGGTCTGTTTGGCTTCGCTCATTTTTTTAAAGTAGATTCCCTCTCTTCATCTTGAATACAAAATGTTTCCCATTTCTGTGGTACAGCCTCATATATAAATCCCCACATGGACAAATTAGATAGCCAGAAAAAGATTACTGGGCATGTCATGATGCTGAAGATTCTGTTGCATGCTCAGTCATGTCTGACTCTTTGTGATCCCATGGACTGCAGCCCGCCAGGCTCCTCTGTCTGTGGGGGTTCTCTAGGGAAGAATACTGGAATGGGTTTCCATGCCCTCCTCCAGGGGATCTCCCCTATTACTCAGAGATAAATGAGAAGCACTGGTAGGTTCAGCGGAAGGAAAGCGGCAAGAATGAAATGGGTATGAATCCCTCAGCTCCTTCTTCTGATGTCACCCTGTACATCTTCATGGGGAGTCAATCCCCTGTCTGACCGCCTTCAGTCAATTCTGGTGGACAGCAATGGTCAGGCTCTTTAGTATGGATCAGAAGATTTTGGTAGTGTACTACAACTTCATTACAAAGTGGCATGTGACTGTGAAAGCAAGATTTAGCCCAACCCTCCTGAATGTCTGAACAGTTAACAAACAGGCACCAGGAGAGTTTCCGTAGCTTCAAGGGGACGACCACACTCTGCCCCCAGCAAGACTGCCTCATACCTTGCATGAAAACCTCAGTCTGCCCCAAGTATATCCTGACAGCAGAATTGATCAGCCTTAAAGTTAGGTGAAGAGACAGACTCTTGCATGAATCAGAGGGATGCTGGGTGGGTGAGGGGGCAGAATCTAACCTCCCACCCGTGAAGGTGGTCTATCACACAGCTGTGAGTGCAGGAGTAATGGGCCTGTGCAGACTTGTAACCAGTCATATATGTTGAATGACACTCATTCATTAAGGAAATATTATCTCTGTCATCTTTATGCCAAGGACAAATTCTCTAGCATAAATATTTCCCAGATTTATTAAGGAATAACTGAGAAATAATACTGTATATATGAAAAGTATACTACATGATTATTTGGTATACACTGTAAAAAGATTATCACAATAAAGTTATTTAATACATCCATCACTTCACATAGTTAACTTTTGTGCACGTGTGTGTGTGTGTGTGTGTGTGCTTAAGATATACTCTCAGGAAACTTCAAGGATATAATTCAATGCTGTTAACAATAGTCACGTTACACATTATCTCCTCAGAACTTGCTTATAACTGAAAGTTTGCATACTTTGACCTGTGTGGCCTCATTTTTCCCTCCACCTAGACCCTGGCAACCACCATGCTACTCACTGTTTCTATGGGATTGGTGTTTTTCTCTTTATTTTTTGTTTTAGATTCCACATATAAATGATACTATATAGGATTTTTCTTTCCCAACTAGCTCATTTCTTTTAGCACAATGACCCGCAGGTCCATCTATATTGTCACAAATACCAGGATTTCCTTCTTCTTATAGGGTTAACAATATTCCATTGTCTATATATATGTACACAGAGAGAGAGAGAGTTACGTTTTCTTTATCCATTCACCTGTCAGAGAACATATCTTGACTCTTGTGAATGCTGCTGCCATGACCATGGAAATGTAAATTTCTGTTTTCATTTCTTTTGGATAAATACCCAGAAAGGGGATTGCTGGGTCATATGGTAGTTCTATTTTTAATTTTTTTGAAGAATTGCTACCACTGTTTTCCATAATGACCCTATCATTCTGAGATTCTGAGAATGGTATTTAAGATGCTAAGTGCTATGGACTAAATGATCGTATCCTGACAAATTATGTGTTGAAGCCCTAATCCCCAGTGGATGGAATTTAGAGACTGGACCTTTGGGGGGTGACTCGGTTTAGATGAGGTCCTAAGAGAGCGTCTGCACGGGGGGATTAGTGCACACACAAAACAGAGGAAGAAGGGCTCCCTGGGGGCTCAGATGGTAAAGAGTCTGCCTGCAATGAAGGAGACCCGGGTTCGAGCCCTGGGTCGGGAAGATCCCCTGGAGAAGGGCATGGCAGCCCACTCCAGTATTTTCACCCAGAGAATTCCATGAGCAGAAAAGCCTGGCAGGCTACAGTCATGGGGTCGCAAAGACTTGGATACAACCAAGCGGCTAACGCGAGCACTTTAAACAGAGCAAGGGACCAGAGCCTTTCTCTCTTCTCCCTGAGGATACAGCAAAACAGCAAGCCCCTGCCACCAGGAAGAGGGCACTCAGCAGACAGCAAATCTGCTGGCAGCTTGCTCTTGAACTTTCCAACCTCAGAGCTGTAAGAAATGGACATATGTTGTGTAATCCACCCAGTCTCTTCATTTTGTTATTAATAGCCAAAACTGACTGAAATACTGGGTAAGTACTCGAGTTGGCTGTTGATTCTTTTCACTGTGGTTGATTCTTCTCAGGGTCTTTCAGATGCCATCCCCAAGACACAGAGTAGAATTTACCTGTGTTCACACTCAGATAACACTGTTTATACCAAAATAAATTTAAATTACAGACTATAAAATGTTGGGGTGTTGTTTCTGTATATTCTTTGCCAGTAAATAATTGCTAATATATACAAAGCTGGTAAGTTGTAATTAGGATAGACATCTATTTTAAAGATGGGAAAACTGAAGCTCAGAAATCTATTTACTAATTTTGGACATTTCTAAGCCTTAAATTTTTCATTTGTATGATATATGGTCGTTGTGATAAATACAAATGATAAAGGAAATACAAATTTCCTTTCTCAGTACCAGGCATTCAAGAAGCATTCAATGAATTATCATTTCAATATTCTAAATGAAATATAAATGAATTAAAGAATGTTTGAGCCCTCATTTTAATACCTGAGGACATCTGCCTCTAGGCAGTAATAGAATTTTACTTTTACACAAAAGTTTAGAGCTAATTTAAGACCAGTTCCTCTAAGAAAGATGCTTAAAGAAGTCTTTTCACTTGCCTGAGAGAGCAGAGAAAATCTGTTGCTTGGTCATCTCAGTCCTGAAGACTGTGCGACCCTGTGGACTGTACCCTGCCAGCCTCCTCTGCCCATGGGATTCTCTAGGCAAGAATATTAGAGCTTCAAAGCTAAAGTCTATCAGGGATCTAATATTGGCTGATAAACAGAACTAGTACATTTTTAATTAAATCCTCTTATGTTTCATTTAGCATAACTATACTCAATGTCCCACATCCCAAGATTCATCCCCCACACCTACGTTTCATAGAAGCCATCCCAAGCATCTTATTACATCAGCTTGTTCATTTTCCTCTGGCTATTTTCATTATCTTCTTTTTGGTGTTATGTCAAGAGATACATGACATCATTCTAGAGGGTTGCCTTGTGGTTCTATTTCTGGCTGTAGTCCACCACTTTCAGTCCTGGCCCAATGCCAGGTTAGTCATATACTGATTCACCAGCTGGCAAGAAACCAAAGTGTTTCTAGCCATGGAAACTACAAGAGAGAAAATGAAATGGGGAAGGCAGTACAGAAACCCAAAGTCAAAGACTCACTTCCAACTCCTGGCCCAAGATTCAATTTAGAAAGAATATGTGAAATGATGCCAGTAGACACTGGGAATTTTACAGTGTTCTGAGTAATTTTTGACCTTTCCACAATTTCTGGCATGAACAATGCATTAAAAGAATACTAAATCATCAATGATTTTTTTTCTCATTTCTAAAACTCTTTTCAAATGATTTTTCCTTAAAGTCTTAGATTTAAAATGGATATTTGAGATTTTAATATTGTCTTCCAAATAACATCTACTTTTGTAACATCCCCTCCTCAGGGGGCAGTCAGCTACATTGTTTGACAGATCCAATTATTAGGAAGTCCTTAGTTTCATTCAGAGACCTCTGCCTTTCTGTAATTTCCAGGTGCTGGTCAGAAAATCAATCTTAAGGCCACAGCATTTCAAAGTTGGCAAGAATCTCAAGACTGTTCTGCTCTGTAGATGTCCACAATCATAGTAAATCTCCTTAGCACATTAGAACTCATATTAGTTAGTTTTTGCCAGGTAACCAATCATCTCCGTTATCCTAAACAAAAACACTTATTGTCTCTCATCTGAGTAATCCTTCCACTGGCTGGCTCAGATGCAGCTAGGTGGTCTAGAGTGAGTGGCCCGATTCACATGTCAAGCAGTTGTCAGGCTGGTGGTTCTGGAGGGGACCTCAGCTGGGACAGTTTGTCTTTGCTCCACATGGTATTTCATCATTTCATCCTTCAGTAGACACCCTGGGTTTCTTCACATGATTATCTCATGGACCAAAGAGCACTACTTTTTCAGCCCCGGACGAACCATGTTTGCTAACATTCTTTTGGCCCAAGCAAGTTACATGGGTGTATGGGTCTTCCCTGGTGGCACAGCAGTGAAGAATCTTCCTGCCAGTGCAGGAGATGCAGGTTCGATCACTAGGTCGGGAAGCTTCCCTGCAGAAGGAAACGGCAACCCACTCCAGTATTCCTGACTAGGAAATGCCATGGACAGAGGCGCCCAGCAGGTTACAGTTCGCAGGGCTGCAAATGAATCACGCATGACTCAGCGGACTAAACATCACCAAAAACAGGGCTGGACAGTGTCACCCCAACCCTCTTCCTAAGTTCATATCCTTCCCAGAACGTTGTAATGTGAGCTTATCATAGGGTTATAACAAGGGTTACTAAAGACGTAATTAGTTAAGTTAAAATGAGGTCATACTGAAGTACAGCGGGCCTGTAACCAATAGGACTTGCACTTTATAAGAAGAGATACAGACACACACAGGGGGAATGCAGTGATGACTGCAGGAGATCAAGGATTGCCATTAATATCAGAAGCCAAGAGAAAGGCAAGGAACAGATTCTCCCATGGAGCCTTCAGAGAGAATATGGTCCCACCAATAACTTGATCTCAGACATCTTGCCTCCAAAGCTATGAGATAAATGATTTCCCTTGTTTTAAGTGACCTAGTTTGTGGTAGATTGTTATGGCAGCCCTCGGAAATCAATCACACAGCCTAGCAGACATTCAAGGGATGGAGAAGAAACATTACCACTTTTTACTTTTACTTCTACTAAAGAAACATCACCTTGCAAAGTGATGTACACAGGGATGGGAAGAATCTGCAGACATGTTTTCAATTTACCAGAGAGCTCTTCAGGCACGTGACACTTATATTTATCACCATTCCCCCCCGCCCCAATCATCCTTTGCAGGATAATTCCTCCCCATTTCTATAACAAGATCTCAAAACCCCTTCCATATAAGAGGCTCTCTTGTATTACAAATTTGTTCCTGTCCCTCTTGAAATGCAGGGCACAGGCTTCCCTGGTGTCGCGGTGGATAAGAATCCACCTGCCAATGACACAGGTTTGATTCCTGGTCCAGGAAGATTCCACATGTCAAGGAGCAGTGGGGCCCATGAGCTGCAACTACTGAACCCACGTGCTACAACTACAGAAGCCTGCGCTCTGAGAGCCTTTATGCAACAAGAGAAGCCACCACAATGAAACCACGCAATTAGAGAAATCCGGGGCAAAGCAACGAAGACCCCGGGCGACCAACAGTCAAAGCAAATAAATAAAACCCTTTAAAAAAGGAACCACGGGGCAGTAGCTGGGGGTGGGGAGAGGTGGTGGGTGGAATGAGTTGGGAGGTTGGGATTGACACATACACAGTATTTATACTACTGGTGAAATATGTAACAAATGAGAACGTGCTGTGTGGCACAGGGGACTCTACTAAAGCGCGGTGGTGACCTGGATGGAAGGGAAGTTCAAACGGAAGGGGATATCATGACAACCGATCGCAGTATTCTTGCCTGGGAAATCCCATGGAGAGAGAAGCCAGGCGGGATACAGCGCATGAGGCTGCAAAAGAGCCAGACACGACTTTGTGACCAAACAGCAACATTTATATGTGTGACTGATTCACTCTGCAGTGCAGTTGATACTAACACAACACTGAAAAGCAACTCTACTCCAATAAAAACTAACTTTTTTTAAAAGGGCAGGTCATTGATATTACTATACACTCTGGATGTTTTCTCTTGAGCCACACTATTGAGTTCTGTGTTAGCCAGGCTGTGTTTGGCCGCAAGTAATAGAAAAATCTGTCTAGCCAGGGCTTATTGTTTTGCTTAAGAAGTCTGGAGATGGCTGGTCCCAAGTTGGATAACTCCACAGCATCAGGGGTTATGTCTGAAATAAGAGAATCTCTGAAATTCTCTTAGTCACCCCTGAATGACTGCAAAAGGTCTACCTCAGCACTGAATATCATATTTCCATGTGGCCGTGTCCCATGTGAGGCCAAGCATTGGAAAGCAGAAATGAAAGAGAAGTTCCTTGACTTGCCGTCATCATGTCATCAGGAGAGAAACACTGCCAGGAAGTCTCTCAGAAGATTTCCCCACATTCTCTCAGGCTAGAACTGAGTCACATGCTACTCCTTGCTACCCAGAGACTGTGAAAGCAAGTTCCTGCTTTGCCAGCTCTACTGAGGGCCCTGGTAAGGGAGAAAGCTATCGGGAAGGTCTGTTGGGTATAGCTCCTGGGCCGCCAACCAAGGGTGTTAGACACGCTTCCTCAGAAACACATGACATTTTGAGGCAGGTTATTATGGACGTGCTCACTTTTACATAAGGGATTTTTAGAGATGACCAAGAAATTGTCGCTGACTCTCTAAATTAGCAACTAATGTACTTATCATATAAGACAGGGAATAAAACAGAGAATAGGAATTAAGCATGCGGGTTCTGAAGTCAGACGATCTGGGCTGGAACCCCAGCTTTTAATTTACCAGGTGAGTGACCATGGGTAAGTGACTTAACTTCTCTATGTCCAAGGTTCTGCATCTTAAAAATAAAAATAGTACCTACTGTTAGGGTTGCAAAGATTAAATGTATTACACCTGTTACAATGTCTTGTACAAGGTAAATACTCAACAAATATCAGTCATTACCTCTGCGCCCACTGTAGGGATAAGGTAAGGACCAGATGCGGAACAAGGAGCAATGATGTGAGTGGACATATATTTACATTAATAACCTATAAGAACACGTCAGAATCTATTAAAGGGAATTAACTTTGGTAGTCATAAAGAGGCTTTTTAGTGAATATTTTCACATATTCTAATTGTGAGAATATATAGTATCTAATCAAGAAATATTCCAAGTTCCCATTAAGTATTTAAATCAGGTAGGTCATGATTTCAGGAAGTTATAAGGTAAAACATTTTCCCAAATTGCAGCAAGTTACCTTTGAGTGGCTGAGTTAAGGATTTTGTTTGCATATTTTTACCTTTCTGGAGCTCTTCTGTGGAAAGTAGCATGACGCCCACTTCCCTGCAACTGAAAGACGTCTAGGTCTGAAATGCTGGAATCCATGACTATTTTAGGTTACGTGACCAAGACGAACTAAGGTTGCAGATAGAATTAAGGAGGTGGCTGACAGTTGACACTAAATAGGGAGATTCTCCTGGGTGATCAGCAGGCTCAATATCACAAGACCCCTTAGCTGTGGGAAGGGGAAGCTGAAGAGCCAGGGTCAGAGCACAGCTGATAGGGACAGAGCAAAGGGGTGAAGCAGGTGTTTAAACAGGTAGTAGTTAATAAATCCCGCTAAGGGATCATAAACAGAGAAAAAAGTATGGGAGAGCCCCGAAAGTGAATAATAACTTCAGAAAGCAGGCTTGCCTAATAATAAAACCATGTAACAGATGCACAAAACATGGCCCAAACAAAAAACAATGGTAGAATGAGACCCACAACCTGGCCAGTGAGGCCAGCAAGTTAATAATTCCTAGAACATGCTCCTTCTCACTCACTAAAAGCAAAAATATAATGGGAAGGTGACATTATACTGAAACCTGTGATGATTTCCCATATTTTAGTGTATGTTACGGAGAAGGCAATGGCACCCCACTCCAGTGCTCTTGCCTGGAAAATCCCATGGATGGAGGAGCCTGGTGGGCTGCAGTCCATGGGGTTGAGAAGAGTTGGACACGACTGAGCAACTTCACTTTCACTTTTCACTTTCATGCATTGGAGAAGGAAATGGCAACCCACTCCAGTGTTCTTGCCTGGAGAATCCCAGGGACGGCGGAGCCTGGTGGGCTGCAGTCTATGGGGTCGCACAGAGTTGGACATGAGTGAGGCAACTCAGCAGCAGCAGCAGCAGCAGCATATGTTACTGCTCTTTCGCTCACTTCAGTTGCACCAGGACGGTCCTGGTTTGACCACACTGGGACAAGAACGTTCCCCCACCGGACATGGAGAAGGAACTGATGGTGGAAGCTCAACATGTGCTCCAGAATGAGGAAAACGCTGGTCTTCTGCTCCTCCCCACTTATCCCCCGATTATAAAACTGTAAGTTCACGGGGCAGCGTCCTCATGCTCCCTGCCTGTAAACCTCACAAGCGTCCTGTTCTAATAAATAAATCACTTATTCTCCACCATGTTTCCCCTGGCCGAGTTCTTTCTGTGCCAAAACAGAAAGAACCAGAGCTGGCCTCGGTTTCAGGGCCATGTGAGAAAGACTCAACTGGCCATTGCTGGTGGGGAAGGCAGCAGGGGACAATGAACAAAGGCGTACAGGCAGCCTACAGAAGCCGAGAAAAGTAAGAAAATGGAGTTTGCCCTCATTTCATTGTTCAGTCGCTCATTCGTGTCCAACTCTTTGAAACCCAATGGACTGTAGCAGGCCAGGCTTCCCTGTCCTTCACCATCTCCTAGAGCTTGCTCAAACTCATGTCTATTAAGTCGGTGATGCCATAGAACCTCTCAAAAGAAAACAGTCCTGCCAACTCCTACATTTTAGCCCAGTGAGCCCTATTTTGGATCTCAGATCTCTAGAATTTATGGTACTAAGTTTGCGTTAAGTCATTAGGTTTACAATTATTTCTTATTGAAGCAATAGAAAGCTAATATATATGTTCCCCATGTTTTAAATAATGAGAATGAATCATTTCAACAGTCAGAAATAAATAAAATTTAAAGATTTTATATATATATGTATACAAAATGGAAATGGGACCAGAGTATTAAATAACATTTCCTTAATGTATACATGAGATGACACACACCACCAGCTTGTCATTTTTCATAGATATGGGCCCAAGGCACCCAGGCAATTTTCATAAGGCACAAAAGAGGCCAAGTGTATGCTCTCACATGCCTGGTATTAATATTTTTCATTCTACCTATTTCTGAGTCCTTCACAGACTGTTCCACAGGCAGCAGGCATGCTGCATCTACCTAGTCTTCCACAGAAGTGCAGATTTTACAAAAACAACAACAACAGGAAAATCTAACTGCAAAAAGGAAAGACACATCAAAAAGACTGATAATACAGCATCATTGCTTGAACAGCAGAAAATGCTCTGAGACACCAGATAGAAATCTGTTTCTAATGTAATATACCTAGTTTTCCAGAGAACAGAAAATTGTCTGTTATAAATGCACTGTCATGATGACAATTGGGGAAAAAAATGTTGCACCAAATTCCTCTGTTTTTCATCCTAGCTTTGAAACCTAGGACCTAAAAAAGATTTAAATACAGTAGCTTGATGTTTTCTAAAGATGAAAATTAAAAGCAGTTGGAAAATCTTCTTTAAAGAGCAAATCAAAGTAGTTGTTATAAGAAAAATGTTTAAATTTTTTCTTAAATTGTTCATTTCCCTCTTGATCATGAAGTAATGTAGATGGTAAGAAATGTCTAAAATACAGAAAAATATGTAAAAGAAATTACTAACCATTCATATTCAGAGGTAATCATTGCTAAAAACCTTTGCTATATTTTCTCCCATTTTGGAGGCTTTTTTCATAGCAAAGATAAAATAATATATTGTATATGCAATTTTATTTATTCTCTTAACATTAAAACAATAGCCTTTGCTTTGAAATACAAAATTGTAGTAATACCATAATTTTTATATTGCATAATTTTCATATTTGCATCCACTGTGTGGATGTGCCAAAACACATTCACACTTTCCCTGAAGTTGAAGAATTAAGTTACTTGTAAGTGTTCATATTGACAAATAATGCTTCAACCAAAAGCTTTATAGGTAGATTTTTCTATATTAAGGATTGTTTCTTTAGGATCAACAGAAGTAGAATAAAATAGGTAAAACCTAAAAGCTTTTGTGAAGTGAAAGAAACCATAAACAAAATGAAAAGACAGCCTACAGAATGGGAGAAAATATTTGCAAATGATGTAGCCAACACATGATTAATCTCTAAAACATGCAAACAATTCAATATTAAAAAAAAAAAAAAAAACCAGTCAAAAAATGGGTAGATCTAAGATACATTTCTTCAAAGAAGACATACAAATGACTAAAAAGGATATGAAAAGATGCTCAAAATCACTAATTATTATAGAAATACAAATCAAAACTACAATGAGCTATCACTTCTTATTAGTCAGAATGGATGTCATCAAAAGTCTACAAATAATAAATGCTGGAGAGAGTGTGGATAAAAGGAGCCCTCTTGGTGGGGATGTAAATTGGTACAGCCACTACGGTGAACAGTATGGAAGTTCCTTAAAAAACTAGAAGCAGATCCCACTCCTGGGCATATATCCAAAAAAAACCATAATTCAAAAAGATACACGCACCCCAATGTTCACTGCAGCACTACTTACAATAGTCAATTGTAACAAAGCATCAAAACAAACTAAATGCCCAGGAACAGATGAATGGTTAAAGAAGATGTAGTATATTTAGACAATGAAATATTACTCGGCCATAAAAAAGAATGAATGCCATTTGCATCAACACAGATGGACCTAAAGATTATCATACAAAGCGAAGTAAGCCGGACAGAAAAAGACAAATATATGATACTGCTTATATCATTAAAAAGGTACAAAATAACTTAAATACAAAACAGAAATAGACCCACAAATATAAACAAACTTTGGTTACCAAAGGGGAAAGGTGGGAACCAAAGGAGTTTAGGATTAACAAATGCACACTACTATATATAAAATTGATAACCAATGAGGACCTACTTTAGTTCCACAGGGAACTAAACTGAATATTTTGTAATAACCTCTAAGAGAAGAGAATCTAGAAAAGTATATATATATATGTGTGTGTGTGTGTATATATATATATGTACGTATGTATGTATATCGGGCTTCCCTGGTAGCTTAGCTCAGCTGGTAAAGAATCCGCCTGCAATGCAGGAGACCCTGGTTCAATTCCAGGAAGATCCCCTGAAGAAGGGATAAGCTACTGGGGTCGCAAAAAGTTGGACATGACTGAGCAACTAAGCACATATATATACGGAATCATTATTCATTAAACTTACACCTGAAGGTAACACATTTTAAATCAACTATACTTCAACAGATTCTTTAAAACATAGCTTAGAATTGGAGTAGCTGAACTGAAACACAAGAATATCTTTGAAAATGTAATACATATTGCTAAAATTCTTACTAAACATGTATAGATTTATCTTCAACGAATACTTGAGATAGTCTATATTACAACTCTCATAAGCACAGGGTATTATTACTTTTAAATCTTTATAAGTTTGATAAACAGAAAATAATATTCCCGTTTTTTAATGTATTCTTTAGTTAGGTTAAACACCATTCACTTTCTATTGGTACATCCTCTTTTGTAAATTTTCTAGTCACATCATTTGTCAATTTGTTTTTTAGGATTGATTTATTAGAATTTATAGCAATGGGGCAGAGACACTGAGCAAATGACTAAAGCAAATACTAGTTTATTATGGGGTTAGTTTCAGATCAGATACTCCCAGAGAGCATCCTCTCTCACAGCAAGAAATGACAAGCAAAGAAATACTGCAAGACCCTGCTCCCTGCCTGCCTCTAGGGAAGCCTTTCCAAAGATCACCCCCATACTGGATGTTTATACTCATAAAAAAATCACAAGACATAATCACACGCATAGAAAATCACAAGACATAAATTACTTGCCTGTACTTTCCTAAAAATTCTTACCTTCAGGAGCAAGTTTGTGGTTCCAAGGAAATCCAGACATACCTTATCTAGAAGACCTCTCATAGAAGGAAACGGAGGTAGGCAGAGCAGGGCCAAGAACACACGATTGGAATAAGACTTCCCAGGCCATTGCATGTCCGTGCGGATGATTCCCTTTAAAAAAGAGAGGGGGTCCCTGAGACCTACCACCATGGGATGAATAGTGAGTGGATCAATGAGTTTCATCAGTTATTTGTACTCAGTGATATGAATCACAAATGGAGTTGCCCTAATTATGTTTTTAGAGTGGTTTCATATAATTTTCATGAACTGTTTGTATAATGACTCTCCACCCTGTTAACAGCTTGGTTTGGCTTAAGAATAATGTAACAAACATTCTAGGTTTGAGGGAGTTTTGGTTTATCTGGGGAGGTTTTGTTGGTTTTTCTTTGGGAATAGCTAAATAAATCAAATCAAATGGGTGGTTTCCTAAAAATAAAACTTAAGATACAATTATTGCTTCAGGGAGGTAGGGGGAGGGGTGTGTGCAGAGCATTCCAGGTGGATTTTCAGATCAAAATCTCATCCACTTGAGAAATCAAAGAAAAAATAAAGCATGTCATGAAAAAAATAGAGGGGGTCCCTCATTGAGCGAGATGTCTGACTCCAAGGACTTCTCCAGGCCAGAATACTGGAGCGGGTAACATTTCCCTTCTCAGGGGATCTTCCCAACCCAGGGATCAAACCCAGGTCTTCCCCATTGCAGGCCGATTCTTTACTAGCAGAGCCAGGGAAGCCCAAGAATGCTGGAGTGGCTAGCCTCTCCCTTCTCCAGGGGATCTTCCCAGCCCAGGAATCAAACCAGGGTCTCCTGCATTGCAGGCGGGTTCTTTACCAGATGAGCTACCAGGGAAGCCCCCTTATTGAGCAAGACACCCTATTGGTAGTTGCGCATGGTATCCACTCCCTGAGGCTTCCACTTGACAACTCATAATGATGCATATTGGGACACGGGTAGGAGGCAGCAAGGCTGCAGGAGGAAGAGGAGACTCCATCTTTCCTCTCTGTTTCCTATTCCTGTGAACATCACCAAAGTGTTTCTCCACCCTGAGGGCAGTTCCTTCTTGAAGTAGCAGTTGAATCCAGCTGGCATTTTTTTTTTCCAGTACTTGAAGAGCCAGTTTTATCAAATCCCACCCCAGCCTGAGACTCGCAGCAGCCGGGCAACACCTCTTCCTCAGGCCTTGCTCTGAGCTCCGAGACACCAGAACCTGCTGAGCAGCGGCCCCTCCTCGGAGGTCTGAGTTTTGGTTCTCCAGGGTGGGTCTTCTCAGACTCTCGACTTTAGTAATCCCAGCCTCTGCCCTCTGTGCCCTCCGCCCTAGCTGCTTCCTGCCATGGCAACCTCCATGACACTTCAGAACTCTCTTGTGGTCTAGGGACAGAGGTGAGGCTGGGGTGGAGAGACCAGACTATTTCCCCCACTGCCTCTCCACCTCAGGCAGTGTCTCCGCAGCTCCAGCTCCTCCTGGACAGGGTTTCAGCTTCTTTTGGGTAATTCCAGCCCCTGGGCTTTGCTAAGGGCATCTCTTCCCTTAGATGAAGGTAGGTGATGTCTTCCTGCTAAGACAAGTCCCTGCGTTATCTCACCATCCCCAACTGAGTCTCTCAACCCCTTCAAGACCTGAGTAACCAAATTAAAAGTCCTCTGTTAAAAACACCAGAAGCAGTTTCTGGGTTACTGGTTGAACAGTGGTACCAAGGGAAAGGCTTTTCCTATTATTTCCCACCATTGGAAGGAGCTCCAGTTATGGAATAATCCTGGCTTCTCTCTGCCACGTACCCATGGAACCACTGACAGAGGACTAAACTGATTTGACTCACGAATGTGGACGCAGAAATTAGGCTCATAGAGTCCAGGCTTTTCCCTTCCCCTTTTCTCTGAATGTCAGTGCACCCTCAGGCAGAGTGTGCTCTGTTCGACTTTCACCAGTATGATAAAAAGATCCAACCCTAAACAGGATGCTTGCAGATTTCCAGGGCTGCAAGCTGGGTAAATCTGCCTAATTTTAAGTTTGTGGATTAGGAAGTCCACGGCTGACAAATGCAAGCACACTGTTCTTTATCAGCAGTATCAATAATAAAGGTAATGTTTTGATTATTCCATCTTTATCACTCTGGTTTCATACGCCTCAGTACAGAACTCAAACAGGGAAGAGAATCTTATTAAGACCCCTCAGAAACCCAGCATAAATAAACATCATACATATTATATTCTAATTAATCATATTCCTAAATCCCTAGACCAATTAAAAATAATAGCTAATCCTATAATTTATAGTGTGCCAGGAATCATTCTGAGTATTTTACATATAACTCATTTAATCTCAAACCAATACAATGTGTATTATTAAGATTCTGTTTTAGAGCTAAAAAAAAAATGAAACAGAGAGATATTATATAACTTGACCAAAGTCACACAGATAATAAGTAGGTAGAATCTATAATCAAACTCCAGAAGCCAGGCTATAAAATCTATACACTGAAGCATCATGCTGCACTGCTTACAGTTTAGATTTTAACAAATGATCCTGCACTTCATCTAATGTGATTTAATTTTAGTCTTTGATGCATTATTTTCAAACATTTCATGGAACCCAAAAAGCAGTCTCACTTCTTGCTGCACTTCAACTTTGATATAGAACCCTGTGTTATTTCCCTCTCCAAGAAGAATCCATTCCCACCAAAGACATCACTAAGCAACATGAGTGCTTGCAAGCTAAGTTGCTTCAGTCGTGTCTGACGCTGTGATTCTATGGACTGCCGCCCACCAGGCTCCTCTGTCCATGGGGTTCTCCAGGCGAGAATACTGGAGTGCGTTGCCATGCCCTCCTCCAGGGGACCTTCAACCCAAGCATCAGACCCGCATCTCTTGTGTTTCCTGCATCGGCGGGTGGGTTCTTCACCACTAGCGCCACCCGGGAAGCCCACCGAGCCGTGCCGATTTTACCAAAGATTTCACAAAAGAAATGGAAAAGGCGATTTGCCACTAATAGCCCGTGGCAAACTACCATGTTTCTGCAATGAACACATTCCTAAAGACTTCAGTCATTCTCCTCTGGCAGCCTGAAAGATGATGATCCCATAAAAATACAGGTAAAACCTTTCCTCCAGCACCCACCCACACCACACACAAAAGCTTCCACCCTTCATTACACTCTGCAGTATACTCCTGCTTCGTCCTCCAGACCTATTTATTTAACCCCCTACCACAAAGTTCAACAAAGATCCCCCCGTCACAGGGGCCTACCCTTCTCAGGAAGAGGAAGAAGTGGATAGAAACAGATTGAATGTTGTGTCAGAGCTACTCTATACCAGCTTGCAAGAGCCAGCTGCCAAATTTTCAGGAATTCTGCAAGCAGTCCTTATGTACATTAATTATAAAAAACTAAATTACATAAACTTAACAGTAAACAACTGGCATTAGAACAAAAATTATAAATACTCAAAACTGCTTCCTAGTTCTTTTGCTATATTTTGCACTTATCTATGCTCTTGAAGTTATTTACAGTTACTATTTCTGTATGGTGAGAATACTAAATAAAAATGTTCTTTGTATCACTTCCCAGCTCTGTATTCAACAATATCTTATCAGTAGCTTAAAATGAGCCATGGTGGGAGAATTTATGCCATGGAAATAGGCAAAACTTAAAAACAAGAGGTTTTTTGTTTTTTCCTGGAGAGCCTATTGTTAAACGTGTATAAGCACACCAGTAGAAGACAGTGTACAGATGATAAATTTATTGCCAAGATGATAAATAAGTTGCCAAGTCATGTCTGACTCTTTGTGACCCTGTGGAATGTAGCCCACCAGGTTCTTCTTTCCATGGGATTTCCCAGGCAAGAATACTGGAGTGGGTTACAATGCTCTCCTCCAGGGGATCTTCCCAACCCAGGGACTGAACCTATGTCTCCTGCATTGGCAGGTGGCTTTGTTACCATTGAGCCACCAAGGAAGCCCAATAGATAAATAGATAGATGTATATATGCAGACATACTTACTTACCTATACATAAAGATATGCAGATAAATCAATACAACTTTCCTTATGAAATATCTCTGTATTTTAACAAAAATTCTTTTAACTTTCAATTAAACAACTACATACTCTGTGTATTTCCCATTAGATTATAAAACACATGGTTTCATACAGGGCATGAAAATTAAAACTCAAACAATTCACTGAACCTCCTTGCACATAAACAGACAATAATAGGGAAAGGGAACTAACAATAGAAACCATGTAGGTTTGGCACAGAAGATTCTTTGAAGACTTGGAGGGAAAGGCTGAGCCAGCACAAGTCCCTGGGAGCAGTTATACATTCTAAATTACAAGTGGTCAGCATAAACATTCTCCAATAGCAGGGGTGCACTTAGAGACCTCTTCCCTAAACAGGAAAAATGATACTTTAAATTGAGATGGAGGGTAACCAATTTCTACATAAGAGCAATACCAAGCAAATTTGCCAAATCTGTTAGTTAGAGAACTGGGAATTGATTGTGTGGGGCAATCTTCTCCAGCTCCAATCTAGGTAGACAAAATAGGTTTTTTTAAAATGTCATGATGCTGTATCTCTCTGGGTTTTATTATAATGCTAATGACATACTTCAATAGTGACTGAATTTATTATAGTAGTAACTACAGCTTGAGATCCCAAAAAGCCGAGGCAGCGCTATTTCCCATTTTATATTTACAAATGCAACATATTTTTATGTAAAATTGTTACCAAGTCCAAGCTTGCTCCACTCGCCACACGATAGGCCAATGAACCTGAAAGACGAGGTGTTGAGGCAAGGAACATGACTTAATTTGGGAAGCCGGCTGGCCAAGAAGATGGCAGACTATCATCTCAAAATAACCATCTCAAGATGCCAGGTTCCTTCAGGGATCAGAGATCGGGGCAGGTGAGGGAACAAAGTAAAAAGACCATTTAATTCTGCAAATGTCTCCTAGAATGGCAAGCCTCAGGCAGGGGAATGTGTTAGTTTCTTTTCCTTACAGTCATTCATTGGCGGGCAGGGTCAGATTATCTCCTTGCGAGCTAAACAAAGGCGCTTTAGTTTAGGCCAAGTGGGCAGGGTTCTCTGAGGCAGGCCATTATGCAATGGTTATAACAGTCAAAGAAACAGATCCAACATGGAGTCTAAATTAACTCCTCCTTGTTACAAAACTTTAAAATGTTAAATGTCTTATGATTTCAGCTATAAACATTAAAATAAACATGGGGTAGAAGCAATTCAGTTCAAATATTTACCGTGTTCAAATCACTGTTTTCATCACCAGGGAGGTAAAAAGATTATTCAACAAGAGCCCCACTTTGCAGATATTTACACTGTGGTTGCGGAGAAGCAACTGAGTGTAACCTGGATAACCAGCCTATCCAGCTTGTAGTACAAATACGGTCACACTTTTAATAATCCAATTGCCCCATGCCTGAATAACCTAAGCACCTTCTCCAGCAGAAATCTGGGGGCAGAGCTATTTACTTGGTTCAAAGAGGAAACTTTGAAGTACACAAGACAAAATTAGAGAGTTCGATCAGTTTATCAACTGAGGCTGTGAGTTGTGAGCCTCAGTTTATAACTTCCATTACTTTTGTTCCCACTTCCTGGCGTCACTATTGAAGATGGATCCTCACCTTTGGCTGCTAAGTCATCCTTGCCAGGTCAGACCTCTGAAGAGGCTGCAGTTATCCCTTCTGCTTTGGTTTTTAAAGTTTCATCTCCTTTAGCTTGCTTTCACAAGCCCATCATGCCAAATTAAGAAGAAAATCTGCTATATAGTCTGTCTCCTAAGACAAATGGCCACTTTGGTCCCCTTAAGATGTAAAGTTTCACCAGATATACTGCATCTTAAATAATTCAGAAAGAAATCTGGGCTATGATATATGTGTACACAAATTCCCAAGAACACAGAGTACGGGGCAATTAAGTTTGACTGAATAAAGAGAGTCTTCCAGAGTCAGTGATATTTTCCCTGAGACTTAGAGTGAGGATTATGAAAACAGAGTGAGAAAGACATCGATAAGTAAAACAGCCCAAGGGAAATGAATATTTCAATATCTGAAAATAAACGTGACAGAAACACAAGGTTCATGGGTGACCAGGAATGAGGGAGTTGAAAAGGAAAAGTTAGTTGAAGATCTACCTTTTGTTCAACTTAAAATATCATGTTAATGAGCTTGAAGTCTATCGTCAAGACAATGTGAAGCCACCCAAAGATTAAGAACAGAAGAAATGAGTGCCTGTGTTAGGGGAAATACCGATGGAACTGCTCACCCTGGCAGGCACCATACTAATCATTTGCTTGAGTTATTTTCTAACAGGAAGTCCTGGTAAAGAACACAGAATTACTAAGCCATCACCAACCGAAGAGTTCAAGCAAAGGCCAACGGAGGCACCCAGGTCTTTCCACCTCCCAGAATCCTCCTCGCTGGCGTCCATCTTGGCGGAACAATGTGCGCAGCCGCAGGAAGGACCCTGAGTCAGAACGACTGGCCGAAGAACCAGACTGCGAGTCGCGTGGCAGAGCAGGCCGCCTGGGTTCTCTCGCTCAACGGCTCTCCGCCTGGGCACCCCTTCCAATAAACTCTCTTGCTTTTTCAGCTCGTGTATCTCCTCAGACGACTCATTTCCAAGCGTTAGACAAGAACCCACCCTCAGGCCTTGGATGGGGTCCCCCTTCCTGCAGCCCCTGGATCTGTAATTCTGTGAGATAATTGGTACCTGTGCTGAGGGAAGACTGGCTGGAGGCGAGAACCTGAAGCTGTCCTCAGTTATCCAGCGCTGAGCCGGCACAGCCCTGGGGCAGAGGCAGTGATCGCCCACGGGAAAGAACTCATCCATCGGAGCTTTAGGACAGAGTTAGAAAGACACTGGGCATACCTGCGCTGAGTGAAATAGAGGGAAAGTCAGAAACGACACTGCGGTTTGTGGCGAGGCAGGCTGAATGAAAGCTATGCCGTTAACCACACTAGGAAACGTTAGAAGGGAGCGCTGTAATGGAGCCATAAATAACAGCTTTCTTTTGGCCATGCTGAGTTTGATGTGCCCACCGGCCATACATGTAGAAAAGCACTTTCTAAATTCACATGGCTAAAAAAAAAAAAGGTAAATGCTTTTATTCGTCTCCAGGATTAAAATGGGATTAACTGTGCTGTAAGGAGATAAAAAAATACAACCTACAATAAAATTTCTCATATATACAAATATTCTGTACAAAAACACTTCTGGCACCAATAAGATAGAATAATAGGTTGAAAATACATATTATTTTTTCTTGGTATATTTACAGAATGAAACAGTACCAACTGATGTAGATGAAAGTGATTAATAAATAGCAAGAATTCACAGTTTGCTATTTGGAGAAAATATATGGATTTAGAGCCTTACCTCATATCATAAACCAAGTTAAAAAGAAATATAAAATAGAAGACAATGAAGGTGAATATGTCTGCAATCTCTGGATCTCAGGATGAGGAATATCTTGTATACTTAAAAACAATGAAAAAACTCACATAATTTATAATTAATAAATTTGGCTACATAAACGTTTTATATCTTTCAATAACAAACAACTAAATTAAAAAGATGCAATATATTAAAATGTATAAGCAACAAATTTAACAAGAAAAATATTTATATATAAATATCTAATAAGATATTATATATCCTTAAGAAAAAAGAAAAGGGAAAAAGCTACAGATAGATAGTAAATATTTACTTCACTTAGAATGAAGAAATTTTCTAAATTTTAAAAACTTCATGAGAAAAGCAAACACTAGTAAGTTAGTAATAAACAGACACTCTCAGATATAGCTGATAAGAGTATTAATTTTAATTTTTTAAAAAGCAAAGTGGCAATATTTACCAAATTTGATAACATAGTCTGATTTCCCAATTCTGATAACATAATGTAAAGAAATCATTAAAAAATCAAAAAATAATTTACATTATTAAACACTGAAGTACTTATCTTTAAATACATTTAAAGATTTACATATTTCAAAATGTATATTCTGATGTTTATAATAATGAAATATAGCAAGTACTGTAAAAGTCTAGGAGACTGATTTAGATGTAATCATCCTAGATGTAATCAATATAGAAGTGTGACTGTAAGAGCTAATTCTATAAAAAGAAAAAAGATCCGCATGTATAATGTGTACAGATTCTTGATCCTTCCAGGAAAGGGAAGGACTGTGCCCCTCATCCTCTCCTCCCAATCCAGCTGGCTGGAGTTTGAGAGTGCTGGTGGAAGATAGAAGCCCTAAGTTGATGATTGTTGTTATTGTTGTTGTCGTTGAGTCGCTCAGTCATGTCCAACTCTTTGCAACCCCATGGACTGCAGCACGTCAGGCTTCCTGTCCTTCACTATCACCCAGAGTTTGCACAAACTCATGTCCATTGAGTTGATAATTCCATCCAACCATCTTGTCCTCTGTTGTCCCCTTCTCCTCCTGCCCTCAATCTTTCCCAGCATCAGGGTGTTTTCCAGTAAGTCAGCTCTTTGCATCAGGTGGCCAAAGTATTGGAACTTCAGCATCAGTCCTCCCAATGAATACTGAGGGTTGATTTCCTTTAGGATTTACTGATTTGATCTCCTTGCAGTCCAAAGGAGTCTCAAGAGTCTTCCTCAGCATCGCAATTCAAAGCATCAATTCTTCAGTGCTCACCCTTCTTTTTTGTCCAACTCTCACATCCATACAAGACTCCTGGAAAAACCATAACTTTGACTATATGGACCTTTGTCAGCAAAGTGATATAACTGTTTCTAATACACTGTCTAGGTTTGTCAAAGCTTTCATTCCAAGGAACAAGCTTCTTTTAATTTCATGGCTTCAGTCACTAACCACAGTGATTCTGGAGCCCAAGAAAATAAAATCTGTCACTGTTTCCATTTTTCCTCCTTCTATTTGCCAGAAAGTGATGGGACTAGATGCAATGATCTTAGATTTTTGAATGTTGAGTTTTAAGCCAGCTTTTTCACCCTCCTCTTTCACCCTTATGAAGAGGCTCTTTAGTTTCTCTTCACTTTCTGTCATTAGAGTGGTATCATCTCTATATCTGAGGTTGTTAATATTTCTCCCAGCAATCTTGATTCCAGATTAAGCTTCATCCAGCCTGGCATTTCACATGACGTACTCTGCATATAAGTTAAATAAGCAAGATGACAATATACAGCCTTGACATAGTCCTTTGCCAATTCTGAACCAGTCTGTTGTTTGACGATAGCCAACACACAGATAAAGCCTGGATTGTCAAGAAAGCCTCCTCATATCATCCTAGACTCATCTAATGCAGGTGTACCTGGCATACACATGCCACATACATTCAGTGTTCTAAGTGACAACACTGTAGAACTCTATGCACAGTTATACAGAAATTAATAACTTTTGCTCACTGATCAAAATTTGGCAACCCACCTCTGAAGGTTGGGGTACATGTATGTGTCAGAGCAGATGGATGAGAAACAGCATATAGATCTGTGTGCCCCCTCATTCTTCTTTACCATTTAAGATATCACCTCACTCCAGTCAGAAGAGCCAACATCAAAAAATCTACAAATCATAAATGCTGGAGAGAGAGTGGAGAAAAAGGAACCCTCCTACATTGCTGGGGGGAATATAAAATGGTACAAAAACCATGGAGAACAGTATGGAAGTCCCTAAAAACTAAAACAGAGCTACTCTATGACCCTGCAATCCCATCCCTGGGCACATATCTGGAGAAAAACATAATTTGAAAAGATACATGAATCCCAATGTTCATTGCAACACCACTGACATTAGCGAAGACATGGAAGCAACCTAAGAATCCACTGATAGATGAATGGATAAAGAAGATGTAATATACATACCATTGAACATTACTCAGTCATAAAAAAGAATGAAATAACACTATTTGCAGCAATGCGGTTGGACCTAGAGATTATGATACTAAAAGAAGTAAGCCAGACAAAGACAACCATCACATGATATCACTTATGTGTGAAATCTAAAAAAAAAATGATACAAATGAACTTCTTTAAAAAACATAAATAGACTCACAGACATAGAAAACAAACTCATGGCTACCAAAGGGGAAGGGAGAGAGAGGGAAACTAGGAGTCTGGATTAAAAGATACGCACTGTGTGTGTGCTAAGTCACTTCAGTCATGTCTGATTCTTTGTGACACTATTGACCATAGTCCGCCAGGCTCCTCTGTCCGTGGGATTTTCCAGGAAAGCATACTGGGGTGGGTTGCCCTGCCCTCCTCCAGGGCATCTTCCCGACTCAGGAATTGAACCTGCCTCTCTTATGTGTCCTGCATGGGCAGAAGGGGTCTTTACCACTAGCGAGAACTGGGAAGCCCAAAATACACACACTACTATATTGGAAAAGACCCTGATGCTGGGAGGGCTTGGGGGCAGGAGGAGAAGGGGACAACAGAGGATGAGATGGCTGGATGGCATCACCGACTCGATGGACATGGGTTTGAGTAAACTCCGGGAGTTGGTGATGGACAGGGAGGCCTGGCGTGCTGCGATTCATGGGGTTGCAAAGAGTCAGACATGACTGAGCGACTGAACTGAACTGAACTAATATATCAAATATATAACCAACAAGGACATATTTTAAAGCACAGGGAACTATACTCAATGTCCTGTAAGAACCTATAATGGAAGAGAATGTAAGAAAAGAATATATATGTGTGTGTGTATGTATAACTGAATCACTCTGCTATATACCTGAAACTAACACAACATTGTAAATCAACTGTATTTCGAAGAATTTTTTAACAGGAATACCCACAATAAAAGATAACAGAGGGACCTAAGAGAAGGAGCCTGAGTTCCTCATGACTGCTGAGTCTCATTATTAGTAATGGATTGCCTACTTCTTCTTTCTGTTCATGACAAAGAGAAACAGATTCCTATCTTATTTAACCCACTTTTACCTCAGGCCTCCCGTCAAGCTTCAATGTTAAAAAGATCAAAACCTTAACATTGTTCTATGCTCCCAACAGTATCAGAAGGGAATATAAGCAATATAAAATCTACTGCTCTGGACAAATAAATGCATAATTAAAAAATATTAACACAGGAGTCAGTCTCACAGGTCAGCAACATTCACAGTACTCCAAAAATGTCAGTTTTTTGGTCTCCTCTTTTAGATATCTGAATTGCAAATCCTGTGATCCGTGAAAGTTCCCCAGTCATAGGCTCTCTGCTGACTCATTAAGAAAGCAGTGTTTGTTATTTTACAGTATCCTTTGAAGAATTAACTTAGCCTCTTACGTTATGAGAAAATTTTAAATATAGCTACTTTCAAAAATCCAACTGTAAAGCTTTACAGGCGTCCCTGGTGGCTCAGACCAGAGAATCCGCCTGCAGTGTGAAAGGCTCAGGTTCAATTCCTGGGTGAGGAAGATTCCCTGGAGAAGGGGATGGCTACCCACTGCAGTCTTCCTGCCTGGGAAGTGGACAGAAAAGCCTGCTGGGCTTCAGTCCACAGGATTGCAGAAAGAATCAGACACAACTAGGGACTACCACTTTCACGGCCCCAAACAAACCCAGCCATTGGCCCAGACTGAAACGTATTGAATATTTTGCTGTCACCTGGAAAACATGCCCCAGCTGGACAGTGTGAGAAGGAGATGCTATGGATACACGTCCTCGACTCTCTACACTTGGGAGGGAGGGGAAATGGGAGTTTGGGATTAAAATGTACACACTATTATATATCAGAGAGACAACCAACAAGAACCTATTTAAGTACAGAGAACTACACTCCATGTCTTATGACAACCTACAGTGGAAGAGAATGTAAAAAAAGAAAAATATATATATACATGTATGTGTCTAGCTCAGGGGAATGAGCCATGGGAAACTATTACAAACAATGGCAGCACTCAGGCAAGTCTCCAGGGCAGCATGTTAAGAATCAGAGCAAAAAAGCCATCTGCCACAGCTGGTGTGGTAATGAGGCGTAGAGTGGGAGAGTTTCACTTCCACACACGCAAGGCTGGTGAAACACACCGAGCTAGTGAAGAGTCCAAAGGTTCCGAGAGATGGAAGGAACTCGGCTCGCTATGAATGACCTATATCTAAAATATTGCCACACATGCATACATAAGCCAAAAACATAGTTCAACAGACATATCTAAAGAAATAAGGGAATTACTATTTTCAGTGAATCACCACCATCATTTCCCAGACTCCTCCATAAGTGATATAAAGACAATTGACTTCCATGCACTATTAGCTAAATTGCTAACATATCAATGATCACTGGAGCAGAACAATAATAGTCATATAAATTTATATGATAATTGCTGAATTACTAAGATAAGTCTGATAACAAAAGACACTAGTTAACTGTTGTCTTGCCTTGCTTCCTTTCAAAAGCAATCGTTTTCAAAAACTCTCAGGAAAAAATTATGAAGTAACAGTGAGAATCAACCACATTGAGAACAGTAAGCAAAGGAATGAAAAAAATTAGCAATAAATACTCCTTCTAAGATCTTTTTTAAAATACCATAACCATTTTTGGTTAAGTTTTGTGGTTCTTCTAGAGCTATTGATGACTATAAGATATCTACCATTATTTCAGAAAGTAAGTACAAAGAATGAGAATTTTAAGGTAGCTAAAACCTACCATAAAGAATATTTTCATGGTTTTCTTCAAAATTTTAATTGCTAAAACTAAAAATCAAGTAGAAATTCCCCAAGCTAAGAGTTCATTAATAATGGGTTGCTCACTTCAAATACTAGAAATATTTCTTAAAACATAAGCAGTTTTTTGTTTTTTTTTTAATCATAAAGAGACATGAAAGATCATTTTCCTGTTCTGAGAGATCAAGCAAGATTAAAAGATGATAATCAATATCTGTCATTTTAATCAAGGAGTGTACCCTTTAGGCCTTTCCATTTCTGATATGATCATGTGGGAACAGCACTTAAAGGAGAAAAGCTCCAAATTACATCAACATTGTCGCCAGGGTTAGTGAACCTAAACAAACGTATTCTTTGTGCAGCTTACAGAAAGGCACTCTTCTGGCTGGAAGCCTCTTGATCCTTATCAGGGCACACGGCTTATCAGTCAGAGTGTGGCCCCACTTTCCTCTTGGACAGTGGCCCTGTAGCAGGGCAAACTAGTCCAACAGTCCTTGGGAGCCCTGCCTGCCTAAAGGATTAAGAAGGTTTGTCGCAAATTCTTCTGAAGTGAAAACTCTGGGAAATTTCTTCCCCCTAAGTGAACTGCACAATACAGATGATCCCAGAGGTACATACACGTCAATGGAAGAATGAGGGGGAAATTGAAGAAGTAAGTTCCAAGGAGCTTTATTTGAAGGAATAGATGATTTGTTTAGAACTTTTACAAATGCACTTCTAATATTTGACTCATTTTTCCAACCACTAATTTGGGTACTTTCTGAGTTTTCCAAGCACTGAGAGGGTACAATTTACCAGAAAACCAAGAAGAAGCACAGCTGGAAAATCAATACATCCAGTTAGTTTCATTTTTCTAAATCTCCATTTTAAAGAAAATCCTACATTATTGTTCCTAAGGTTTTTTTTTTTCTTTTCCTATACATACTTTTTAAAGTATATATAATATTAATGCATAAGACTAGGTCTAAATGATTATAAGTTTATTTTTTAATTTTAAGATGGCATTTTTAAATCTAAAACATTACATTTTAAATAATGGGTTGAGTCTTTTTAGCTTAGTGAATCTAATCTATGACCTTTAGTTACAAGTCATCCACTGTATCACAAATTGAATTTTATTTTCTCACAATTCATCATGCCTACATTTTGCATGCATTCTAAAAGTTTTTTTTTTCAACCATTGTGATCTATTTAGTAACTTTTATTCAAGAGACTGAACAGATTTTCTAAATCTTAGTCATTTCTTTTTTCCTTTTAGCAATATTAAAACTTGATGACTCAGATAGCCTAGAAATAAATCTATATACCTATAGTCAATTAATCTGTGACAAAGGAGGCAAGAATATACAATGCAAAAAAAGAGAGAGTCTCTTCAGCAAGTGGTATTGGAGATGTTGGACAGCCACATTCTAATCAATGACGTTAGAACACACCTTCACACCACACGTAAAATAAACTCAAAAAGCCTTAAAACTTAAATATAAGACATGGCACCATAAAACTCTCAGAAGATAACATAAGCAAAACATTCTCTGACTTAACTCATACCAATGTTTTCTTAGGTCAGTCTCCTAAGGCAATAGAAATAAAAGGAAAAATAAACAAATGAGACCTAATCAAATTTTCAAGTTTTTGCACAGCAAATAAAACCATAAACAAAATGAAAAATCAACCTACAGAATGGGAGAAAATATTGCAAGTGATGTGACTGACAAGGCATTAATTTCCAAATTATATGAACAGCTCAATAAAAACTCAACAACAACAACGAAACAAACAACCCAGTCGAAAAATGGGCAGAAGACCTAAATGGACGTTTCTCCAAAGAACACACACAGATGGCCAAAAGGCACATGAAAAGATGCTCAACATCACTTATTATTAGAGAAACGCAAATCAAAACTACAATAAGGTACCACTTCACACCAGTCAGAATGGCCATCATTGAAAAGTCCACAAATAACAAAAGCTGGAAAGGGTGTGGGGAAAAGGGAACCTTCTTACACTGTTGGTGGAAATGTAAGTTGATACAGCCACTATATTAAACAGTATGGGAATTCCTGAAAAAACTAAAAACAGAGTTGCCATACGATCTAGCAATTCCATTCCTGGGCATATATGCAGACAAAACCATAATTCAAAAAGATACATGCACCCCCTATGTTCATAGCAGCACTAATTTACAATAGCCAAGACGTGTAAATAACCTAAATGTCCTTCGACAGAGGAACTGATGAAAAAGATGTGGTACTTGGTCTATGTACATAAAGAAACACTACTCAGTCATAAAAAATGAAATCATGGCATTTATAGTCACATGAATGGACTTAGAGATTATTGTACTAAGTGAAGTAAGTCAGAAAGAAAGACAAACATCACAAATATGTGATATCACTTATATGTGAAATATAAAATATGACACACAGGAACTTATCTGTGAAACATCCAGAATCAGACTCACAAACATAGAGAACAGATCTGTGGTTGCTAAGGGGGAAGCAGGGATAGAGGAGGGAAGGACTAGCAGTTCGGAGTTAGCAGATCCGAACTATTATATAGAGGATGGGAAAACAACAAGATCCTTCTGTATATCACAGGGAGCTGTATTCAATACCCTGTGGTAGACCACAATGGAAAAGAATTTGGGACAAAGTGGAAAAGTAGGATTGACATACTCACTACCATGTTAAGAGAGATAACTAATGGGAAGCTGCTCTATAGTGCAGGAAACTCAGCTCGGGGCTGTGATGACCTAGACGGGTGGGATGGAGGCTGGAGGGAGAGAGATTCGAGAGGGAAGGGATATGTGTACATGCACAATCAATTCACTTTGTTGTCGAGCAGAAACTAACACAACATCGTAAAGCAATTATACTCCAATAAAAAATTAAAAATTAAAAAAATTAAAATTAAAATAAATTTTAAAAAGAAAAATAACATATCCATATGTGTATATATATGTATGTATAACAGAACCACTTTGCTGTATAGTAAAAATGAACACAATAGTGTAAGTCAACTGGACTTCAATTAAAAAATTGAGTTAAAAAAATCTAGAAAGTTCCAGAGACAAAAAAAAAAAAAAAAATGACTCGATGACTCGTATCACCAGAGAAAATATAAAGACCCTCTTCTCATAAAAATTAAATATATATGTGTATATATAATATGTCACATTAACAAGGATATAAAATACTTTGAAAAGACTACTGAACTCACAGAGATATAAAAACCCACCAGAAACCAAGTCTATGATCCAATTTCAAAGCAGATTTCTCTTAAAGGTATGGTATAATTACAGGAATTTTTTTAAAAATCAAATATAAGTGATTCTCTCTGGCTATCCCTCCTGCCCAAAATACATCAAAGAAGTTCTAAGGAGTAATAATAACAAATAGAACAGTAAAGGGCTGAACCAACCCATTTGATACACAAACTATCTAATCTCTTTTCTATTTATTCTATCTAGGTATGAGTCCAGTGACCATATAGTTAGCATCATTCATCAAAAATTATGATGTATTTCTGCATTAAAAGATAGTAGACTTATCAACCTGAAACATGAATTTAAAGACATTATTAAGAAAATATAATCGAAGTAAATAGTGATAACACATACATACTTAGTACATACAAAACTAAGAGGGGAAAATGGGAAAATGACGGTGGAAGGGGTTCTTCCTTCTAGAAGAATGCTAGAAAATAAATGTAGAAGTAATAGAATTCAAAAAAATCACCATTTTGTGCAGCATTGGTCACACAGTGGTGAGCATAGCTGCCTTCCAAAAAAAATCACCATTTTGCAACCCCCTGTGTGATATCTGATTCAGACAAGGATCCAAATGGATGCTAAAGCCATTGAGTGAAAAATTGTTGAAGAGCAGGATAATCCATCCTATGATCCCATCCCACATACCACTTCTGATTTATAAGAGGAAGGAGTACCTCTATGCTGCAGAGATCCAGCAGACATCACCTAACTAAATAACTAAACTGCTCATCAAGAAAGGCACAAACAGACATCGTGTGCTTCCTAATGTGATGCAACAGGAAGTACACAAGTGGGAAGTGGGATATTTTTTAGACAACTAGCCCACACTCCAAAAATGCCAGTGGCATAAAAGCAAACAAAAAGAGGCATGGCTCTAGATAAACAAGATGAAAAAGACATGGCAGCAAAATGCATTACATAATTTTGATTGAATCTTGAACTTTAAAAACCTATGGAACTTTTTCTTTAATAATTGGAGAAATTTGAATATAGACCATAGATTTTTATTATATTACAGAACAAATGTTAAACTTATTTGGTGTCTAGCAGTTTTGTGGTTGTGTTAGAGAAAGCCTCTGTCCTTGGCTTACATGCTAAATTATTTAAAGGTGAACTGTTAAAACTATCTGCAATTTATGTTTAATAATTCAGGAAAATATATGTATGTGAGATACATGTGATTATACACACACAGAAAGAAAAAGCATATGTGGCAAGATGTTAACTGTTAATTCTAAATAAAGATATACTGTTGCTTATTGGACTGTTCTCAACTTTCATAGCACTGAAATTCAAAATAAATTGTGGAAGAAAAAGAGCTAAAGGGAAGAGGAGGGAAGCTGGTTAATATGGAAGCTCTTCAGTATAATTCCATGTAGAATATAGCTCCTCTTATATCATCTAAATGCTATGTTAGAGGCAAAATAAATATAGCGTTTGATATAATACAATCCATGACATATGTCATGATATATGACATGTCATGATATGACCTATGATATTCATGATATGATAATCACCTCTGAAGAAAATATCCAAACATACTAACCAAAAGATTAAATTCAGTTAACAGTTTAAAATATCTGGAAGCATACATAACTTCAGCCATGCAACAGTCAAGTTTAATCTCAATTTTACTATTTACTAGTTATGTAATCTTGGGTATGATACTTAATATTAATTGACATCTCCTGGATTTATCTTCCACAAAATAGAGATGATAATACTTAACTCATGTGGTTGCTCTGATAAATAAATGCTGTAATGCTGCAAGTCAGTGGGTCTCAAACTTCAGTTCGATCCCACTCACCCAGAAGGTTTGACTCTACCCCCAGAGTGTCTAATTAATTAGGTTTCAGGTGGAGCCTAAGAATGTGTGTTTCAAGTGGGTCCCCATGTGATTCTGATGCTGTTGTCCTACCTACTGGGGATCACACTTCGAGAATTACTGCTATAGATATTCACATTGGAAAATGTGCACACCCTCTAACAGAGAGAGAAATCTGTCCCTCTACCTCTCAGGGTGACTTCTGTTACCTTGAGTTGGCTCCTTCACCAACCCACGCTCATCTGTATTTTTTTTTCCTCTAGCTGGAGATCCTCACCATTCCCATCCCTGGTCTTCAGCTAGAACACACATAAGTGTCTCATTAGCCAAAAACTGAAAAGAGCACATGAGCTGCACTTAGTTCCACTACAGTTTCCATACAGTGTCATATGTAAAAAATTTAGGCTTATTCTGGAATTAGCATGCTACATCAGTGCCTGATGTAGGATGTTCAGAGTGAATTGTGCCCCTGTGGTACCTTCATGAGCATCTAGCATAAATCCCAGAGCCATTCTACCCAGCTGGAGGTCTGCCCTGATTCCTAATTTTTATCTATGTTTCCTGCTACACAAATAGTACAGCTGTGGCCTTCAGCCTGATCTTTTTAGATCTTTCTCACCCCTCGACTCCCAGCATGACCTCAATGAGAGAGAAATCAAATTTCTAGGACTAAACTGTACAAACCTGAAAGCTCACACCACAGACCTCATTTTTGCCACTGTTCAGATCACGGTCAAGCTTACTCTGCACTCTGACTTCGGATTTTGGATCTCAGCACTCATGGAGGTTTATCAGTTGTTGTTCAGTCACTCAGTCATGTCTGACTCTTTGCAAATCCATGGACTGCAGCACACCAGGCTTCCCTGTCCTTCTCCATCTCCCGGAGTTCGCTCAAACCGATGTGCCATCCAGTCATCTCATCCTATGCCTCCTCCTTCTCCTCTTACCCTCAGTCTTTCCAGGCATCAGGGTTTTTTCCAATGAGTTGACTCTTCACATTAGGTGACCAAAATATTGGAGCTTCAGCTTCAGCATCAGTCCTTCCAATGAATATTAAGGGTTGATTTTCTTTAGGATTGTCTTCTCTAACACCACAGTTTGAAAGCAATTCTTTGGCTCTTAGCCTTCTTTATGGTCCAACTTTCACACCCATACATGATTACTAGAAAGACCACAGCTCTGACTATATGTATCTTTGTCGGCAAAGTGATGTATCAGCTTTTTAATATGTGTCTAGGTTTGTCATAGCTTTTCATCCAAGGAGCAAGGGTCTTTCAATGTCATGGCTGCAGTCACTGTTCACAGTGATTTTGGAGCCCAAGAAAATGAAGTCTGTCACTGTTTCTTGTTGCTTCCCCATCTATTTGCCATGAAGTGATGGGACTGCGTGCCATGATCTTAGTTTTCTGAATGTGGAGTTTTAAGCCAGCTTTTTCACTCTCCTCTTTCACCTTCATCAAGAGGCTCTTTAGTTCCTTTTCACTTTCTGCCTTTAGGATGGTGTCATCTGCATATCTGAGGTTACTGATAATTCTCCCAGCAATCTTGATTCCAGCTTGTGCTTCACCCAGCCCGGCGTTTTGCATGATGTACTCTGCATAGCAGTTAAATAAACAGGGTGACAATATACAGCCTTGATGTACTCCTCTCCCAACTTTGAACCAGTTCGTTGTTCCATGTTCGATTCTAACTGTTGCTTCCTGACCTGCATACAGGTTTCTAAGGAGGCAAGGTCAAGTGGTCTGGTATTCCCATCTCTTTGAGAATTTTCCACAGTTTATTGTGATCCACACAGTCAAAGGCTTTAGCATAGTCCATGAAGCAGTAGATGTTTTTCTAGAATTCTCTTGCTTTGTCTGTGATTCAATGAATGTTGGCAATTTGATCTGTTTATCAGAACAGTATAATAGATTGCAAAGAGCATGGGTTCTAGAGATTCAAAGATTTAAGTTAGAATCCTAGCTTGATTACTAGGTAGGAAACCATTGACCAAATTACTTAAGGTCTCTTGGGCCTCAGTTTTCTAATTTATACAATGGAAATAACATAACTTGATGTAGAAAATTAAATGAGATAATGCATATGAAAACACTGAATTCAGTATCTGACTACAGTATGCATGAGATGGATTTTTTTTTAAGTCATAGTGATGATGTAGAAGATGATAACTGACAAAGAGAGGGCAAAAAAGAAAAATATTCCTGCTGGTGAAGTTAGATCTGTGGCTATTTTCTGGCCAGCTTCTTTTTTTTTTTTTTTTTTTCTGGCCAGCTTCTTTCACACATTTATCCCTCCACCTTAAATCCCACCAAGCCTCATAGCTCATAGGATTGAAAAGCTAAATTTAAAAAATCTTTCCAATGGCTATCCTGATCCTAAGATCTGGGAATGGACATTATGTTCTTCCCATGATAGAAAGGATTTAAAAAGTTAATGGGAACAATTACTCTGCTTCCTGGAATTTCTTAATGGTAGAGATGTTCCCAGGGACCTTTTCCTTATGTAGGGCTATGAGTCTGGGGGTTGGAAATATTGCCCCTAATAAACCCGACCACACAGTGCTCTTCATTGGAAAAGACCCTGTTGCTGGGAAAGATTGAGGGCAGGAGGAGAAGGGGGCAACAGAGGATGAGATGGTTGGATGGCATCACCAACTCAATGGACATGAGTTTGAGCAAACTCCAGGAGATGGTGATGGACAGGGAAGTCTGGCGTGCTGCAGTCCATGGGGTCACATAGAGTCGGACGTGCCTTAGTGACGAAACAGCACAGTGCTCTATTCTGCAGGGTTATGAGATGGATCCTTAGTGAGAGGCACGTGCAATAGATGAAAAAGCAGTGGACGGGAAGCTAGAACAGCTGGACTTCAGTTGCAGTCTCTCACCAGGAACTAGTTGTATGACTTTGGACAGTGTTTCAGAATTCTCTCTTTCCTCATGTGTGAAATACACATGTACTCTGTAGGATCTCTGTTACCTTTCAAACATTACGGCTACCTCTGTTTTAATTTTGGCCCTGGATTACTCTTCCAACCTGGAAGAAGAATCGTAGTTGACATACAGTTTTGTCAGTTTCACGGTTTAACTCATGAAGGTCCCGAGAGTCACCTAATAGCTGGCCTCAAGAACTATATCATAATTGCGATCAACCACCTTGAATAAAAACACAGGAGGAGCATACACGGCATTCAAGTCAGATTTACAAAAAGTAGTTCAAGTTCTCATGAATATACACTTAGTGTATTCACATTTCTGTAGCTCCATTTATGCCCTAAAGAATGAAAGTAAATGCTTTTAACCTTTTAAAAAGCTATAATCAAGTAACAAAACAGGTTTCATGGCATGACTTGATTCTTAAAGAACATATATACAGTTCCGCACCCCAAGGTAATATGATATATATCACTCAATGATACAGATTTCGTAAACTTTTCTCTTTTCTTTGATTGCCAGCATTTTCTAATCTTCTACCATGTGCATGGATTTCTTTTGTAATAACAGACAAAATACAATATTCTGAATTCCGTTTCTCTTTCAAAGTCTTTTACAGTTTCTCTGCCTGCAAAGTAATTCAGATTACTAGACTTCTAATCATATTATGGCTAAAAAGGAAAACAAATGCTATCCATGGTTCCCTAGCATGTCTTCCAAGCAGAACATTTGTTTCCATTAAACTTTATCCTATCTTTAAGAACTCCCTTATTGAGGTTTCTTAGGTTACTCTCCTCATTCCTGACTGTTTCTCACAGCAAGCAGAAAATGGTCAGCCTGCCATAAAAAGGGGGGCAGGGTGGGCTGTAAGTTTCAGAGTTCAGATTCACCTGCTTTTCCCAAAAGCTAGTCAGTTATGGGAATTTTCGCACTGGGACCCCTTAACAATCTAAAGATGGAAGAAAGGCAGAGTTGCCTAAGTGCATCTGACTCCTACTCTAGGCTGAACCATGACTCCACTGTTTCCAAGCTGTGTGACCTTGGGTCCTTTACGCCTTCTCTCACCTCCTCAGTTTTCTCATCTGCAAAATGAGTACATAAGCTTGTCAGGA
The DNA here is from genome assembly GCF_019320065.1 of Cervus canadensis. Taxonomy (NCBI): domain Eukaryota; kingdom Metazoa; phylum Chordata; class Mammalia; order Artiodactyla; family Cervidae; genus Cervus; species Cervus canadensis. The sequence goes on from NC_057404.1 coordinate 4,786,004, forward strand.
CGGCATGAGATCCTACTCGTAAGACAGCACAGTTCGGTGCATGGAAAATAGTAGTTACTTATTGGAACATCTGATGGCTCAATAATTAATTCTAAAATATGATGTAGATCTCCACCAAAATAACTTCAGAAACTTAGCTTTTCTTCATCCAGTACAAAATCCCATCCTGTCATCATCAGCTTTCTCCCATTTCTGAGAGAAATAAATATACTTAAGGACTATTTCAGGCAATTTTTCTGCCTTGATTTTATTCTATCAAAACTCTACCTACTCAATTTCTCAATTTTAAAATCGTTTAATGCTCAAGTGGGCTTCCCTGGTGACTCAGACGGTGAAGAATCCGCCTGCAATGTGGGAGACCTGACTTCGATTCCCTGGGTTGGGGAGATCCCCTGGAGAAGGGAACGGCTACCCACTCCTGTATTCTGGCCTGGAGAATTCCAGGGACTGTATGAAATGAAGTCACTCAGTCATGTCTGACTCTTTGCAACCCCATGGACTGTAGCCTGCCAGGCTCCTCTGTCCATGAGATTTTCCAGGCAAGGTTACTGCAGTGAGTTGCCATTTCCTTCTCCAGGGGATGAAATGAGCAAATCCTATTTCTTAATAAAAAGGTTATTATTTCTCAGGAATAGAATCAATAGCTAAACAATCTAACTATATAAACAATTTTTTTTTGAGCTGGAAGGAAATTTACAAGTAGCCATATCTTAGGACTTCTCTGGTGGTGCAGTAGTTAAAACTCCACACTTCCACTGCAAGCGGTGGGGGTTTGATCCCTGGTCTGGGAACTAAGATCCCAGAGGTCGCCTGGCTCTGCCATTGTTAGTATCAACTTATGTGTACATATTCAAATATTCATATATTCACATTCAATAGTTTTTAAGCTCCTAACACTGAAAGAAATAGAAACTCTGTTAAATACTAGATGCAAAAGAGATGGTACAAAGTCAGTACACCTGCTTAATCTTTCTTAATTATCAAACTATTTTGGTAGCAACTCAGAAGTAATGTCTACCATAAAAGGAAAGCAGAGGGATGTTGAAAGGACCATTCACGTTACCTTTAATGTTCCATTGATTGATATTAATTTGTTGTACTTGAAGAGTACATGCATGCTAAGTCACTTCAGTTGTGTCTGACTCTTTGCAACCCTATGGACTGTAGCCCACCAGGCTCTTCTGTCCATGGGATTTCTCCAGGCAAGAATACTTGAGTAGGTTGTCATGCCCTCCTTTAGGGGAATCCTTCCCACCCAGGGATTGAACCCACATCTCTTACATCTCCTGCACTGGCAGGGAGGTTCTTTACCACTAGCACCACCTAGGAAGCCCACTTGTAGAGTAAAGGATTCTAATGGTTAATCTTACTAGCAAGGTCCTAGCTCTGCTATATGAACAGGGAAAGTACTTAGCCCACCTTTAAATGTGGTTTATAATAATACCTACTTCATAGAGACATTGTGATGATTATATGAGAAAAAGTATAAATCATTTAGCAGAAACCGAACATAAGTGTTTATTAATTTTATGCAATTATTATCATTATTTTTATTATTGAGAAAATACGAGCACTGGAGAAGTTAACGTCTCAAAGTTCCTTTAGAGAAGAATACTTCAGAGAAGGTTAAGTTCCCATGAGAACAGCAATTTATCCTAGTCTATTTTCAAAGTTCATTCCTTGACAAATTGATTCCTCTTGCTATTCCCTTGGGGCAGTTTAGGAGAAAAACTTCAATTCCCTGCTTTGTTGGTTTGACCCCATGAGAGTTACATTCACCTGGTTGAACTCATCTGAATTCACCTAATTAGCCTTTGCAATTGATGACCAGGATTTTTTCCCTTCACTATAAAACCATTTAGACATGTAAGAGTACAAAAGACAATGTGAGGTGTAAATGTGACGGTGCTAAAATACCAAGATTAAACATATGCTAATATTTTGCTCTCTTTGCTTCAAGTCTCTCACTGTTCACTAAGGAAAGAAGTGTTACACCTACATCTCTACCCTCAAGCTGCCATCTTCATGCCTAGAAATAACCACTGTCCTAATGATGGTGTGTCTTATATCTATGATGTTTTTCTACTTTATTACATATGCAGCATCCATAAATAGTACTTTTTTTTAAGTCTACATAAATGAATTATACTTAAGTATAATTTGCAGCTTACTCCTTTTTACTCATCATTGCATTGTTGAAGTTAACCATACTTCCTCTTGTAGATCTGGAAGATTTATTTTAAATGTTGCTTAGTAATTGTCTGACTAAACAATGGCTTATACATTTATCCTTTGTTAAGTGGATTATCTCCCTTGTTACAAACCTGCTCAAAGACTCTCCCAGTGCACAAATGCCTGGGGTCTTTTAGGGTAAAGATGTATAATGGTAGGATGGAGAGGCAGGTGCAAATTCACCTCTACAAGGTAGTCACAAACTGCTCTCCAAAGTCATCAACCAACTTACGCTCCAACAAACATTCAATATGGTTTCGTCTTCTCCTACATTCTTAGGAGCACTTGGTATTGTTATATATATATATATAATTTTTCTGATTTCTCATTGATATTTTTTCACATGTACCTGAATTATTTGCCAATCCAATCATATGCCAGGAATCTTGTGATGTCATTTTCTAGAAAAAGTCTTTGTAAAATCAGGAGACGGAGCAAATAGATGCATGAGTCTAAAATCCAATCATTCATAAAGGATATTTTCTTAAACAAAAAGACAATTTCAAAGAAGGGAATGAGTCCACACATGAAAATACAAAAATGAACCAAAAATCAGGTTCTTATGAGGCAGTTGGAGGAAAGCCAACAAAAGAAATCCTAAAGTTCAACTCCTGCTCTGAAGTTTAGGGTAAACTGGATTTTTTATTCATTCCTTAACTAACTACAAAAACTGCAATTTCCTTTTTGTATCTTTCAGAAGCAGGGTAGAAATATATGAAGTCCTCATCAAAATTAATAAACATTGCCTGTTGAGATTTCATATGCCACTCAGCTGGCAAATTAAGATTGATTCAAAATTTTATACATCAACTGAGGATAAACTAATGAGCTCTGTGTATGAGGTTGTGTTTATTTAAATGGACTGAATCCAACTCTTCAATGTTACAAATGTGCTTGCTACTTGGTCTTCATGAAAATAAAAACCACTGTGGTCCTATGCATACGAATGATAATACCGTTTTATACAAAGGAGTATTAAACACAATAATAAACCACTACACATTACTACCTACCAATATTATATTTACTGCCAGATAAAATTCCGAAGAATAATTATTGGCTTCATAAATGTAATTTTTAAGGTTTAAAAAATGTTTTTGTTGCTGCCGCTGTCATTTTTGTTTGCTTTTGTTATTCTATTCTGCTTTGTATTTCCCACCATTGAAAAATGATAATACTCAGCTATGTAAACTGTCTTTATTATAGTTTCATCACTGAGATGTATTTTAGGTAATCTTACTACAAAAAAATATCCAAACATCTGGAAATAATATCTACACAGATACACAGGAAAATAAAGTTGATGCTTGGTACTGGCCCGTTACATCCTCAGGTAGCCATTAAGGTGCTCTGACCTGGATCTCATGAGATTCTCTGTAAGATATTAAAAATTATTTCCTAGAAATTTGTTCATGTTTGATAAAAATAGATTGCATGTCCTTTAATTTTCATAACTTGTTTCTAAGAGAGAGCAGGAAAAAGACTGCTTTTATTTAAGAGCCTTTTGAAATTGACAATGCTTGATCACTGGGTGTTCAGTAGAGGCAATGATTCACCTAAATTTATATTTGTAAGTGTAATCATTTACTAAGAAATGATTTTTAACAAGCCAAATATACATATTATTAATAAAGCCATGCAGTGATTTTAGATATTCATCTTAAAAACAATTTTATAGCTATAGTCCTCTTAAAAATGTATAGTCTTATAAATGCTATTTATGAAAATATACAAAGTTGTAATAAATTTGCCTTAAAGGAAAGTGTGTCACTCGTAGAAGATAATGGAATCAACAGTATAGATTAGTTTCTTGGTTGTATACAGCTCACATAATAACTAAACAGTATAGTGCACTTCATGGAGCGATGGAGCCTACTCTGTGTTTAAAGAACAAAACTTAAGTAAATAAAAAACTTTTCCACAGTTTTATATTTCATTCTTTGCTCAAGTCTTTTCAAAAAATAAAACCATTCACTGGATTTCTAGATTTATTATTATATCCCTGGTACAAAATCCACTTGGTCATGGAATGTCATTTTTAATATACATTTAAGAATTCTATTAATATTTCATTAAGGATTTCTGCATCTATATTCATAGGAAACATTGTCTACAGTTTTCTTTATTATTTTTCTGTACTGTCTTTGATTTTGGTATCAGAGTAATATGGGCTTCATAAAATAAATTGGAAGGGTTCCCTCTCCTCTTTCTTCTAGAAGAGATGGTGTAGAATTGGTATTAATTCTTCTTCAAGTGGTTTGTAGGGTTTTCTAGTGAAACAAGTTGGACTCAGAGATTTCTTTTGAGGGTTTTTATTTTTTTCATTACAAATTCAATTTATTTAATATTCACAGGACTGTTCAAATTAATTATTTCATATTAGGTGAGATGAAGTAGCTTGTGTTTTTTGAGCAATTGGTTCATTTCACTTAAGCTGTCAAATTTCTGTGTGTCAGGACTTCCCTGGTGATCCAGGAACTAAGACTCTATGCTTCCAAGGCAGGGGGCCCAGGTTCTATCCCTGGTCAGGGAACTAGATCCCACTTGCCACAACTAAGAGTTCGCATGCTACAACTAAATATCTTGCATGCCTCAACTAAGACCAGGTGCAGCCAAATAAATAAATAAAAATATTAAAATGAAAAGTTTCTGCTTGTAGAACTGTTTGCAGTAATCCCTCACCATCACTTTGACGTCTGCACTGATTTTAGAGATAATCCCCTTTTCTTCCTGATATTGGTGATCTACACCCTTTCTTCTTTTGCCTGAGTCTTTGTAGAAGACAGTCGGTTTTATGGATCTTTTCAAAGATCCAGCCTTTTGTTTCATTGACTTTCTTACTTTCAATTTCATTGACTTCTGCTTTTATCTTTATTATTTTCTTCCTTCTGTTTGGTTTCAGTTTATTTTGCTCTTTTTTCTAGGCTCTTGAAGTGAGTCTTTTTTTAGGTTCTTGAAGTGAGGGTTTCAGGCTACTGATCTGAGGCTTTACCTCTTTTCCAGTGCATTGAGGGCTGTAAGCTATGCATTGAGTGCTATAAGCTTCCCTCTAGCTGCTTTAGTAATGCCCCACAAATATTAATATGGTACATTTTCATTTTCATTCAGTTCAATGCATTTTTTCATTTCCTCTTTGAGGAATGCAATTTTTCATTTCCATTTTTTCATTTCACTTTGAGACTTCCTCTATGAATATTTAGAATATGGGTTTATTTATAGTGTGCCGTTTAGTTTTCGAGTGTTTTGAGATTTTCTTTTGCAAATTTCTCTCTTAAGGAATTTAGGGCCTACTCTAAGGTAGTAGGAATTCCCTGGTGGCTCAGAAGTTAAAGCGTCTGCCTGGAATGCAGGAGACCGGGGTTTGATCCCTGAGTTGGGAAGATCTGGAGACCCTGGAGAAGGAAATGGAAAGATCTGGAGACCCTGGAGAAGGAAATGGCAACCCACTCCAGTACTCTTGCCTGGAGAATCCCAAGGAGGGAGGAGCCTGGTAGGCTATAGTCCATGGGGTCGCAAAGAGTTGGACATGACTGAGCGCCTTCACTTCCACTTTCACTAAGGTAGTATAATCTTGTTTTAATTTAATTACATCTGTGAAGACCCTATTGCCAAATAAGGTTATACTCACAGGTCCCAAGGAGTAAGACCTGGATATCTTTGAGGGTCATTATTCAACCTACTACACAGACATTGTTTTAACTCTGAAACAAAGTTTTAAACAAAGAATCATACTGGTTGTTTTAATGAATCACAAACTGTGAAAATATATAATGACTTTTATTCACAATCGTATACAGGATTATGATGCATGGAACTAGGGATGAGAGGCAATAAATTGATAACGGACAAAGAATTGATTTTAACTATAAAGTGTTTCTTCAGTAAATTTGATGATGAATTCCAGATAACACACAATTGTCATTAGTTTTCTTTCATAACAAGATCAAATTTTGTAATGACACATTTCTCTGGGTAATATTATTTTAAACGTGTCTTTCTCACTACAGATTGACCTTGAGGGCAGGGTCTTGTCCTGCACTGTTGCGTCCTCAACGTTTAGTTTCATGTCTAATACTAGAAAATATTTTCAACAAATATGTGTTCAAGAGATTGAACACATGAAAGCATACAATATGATGATAGGATTTGCATGAATTCCTCTTATAATATCAAAGATGAAATTCTTAGCTAGGAATGACTATGTTACTGCTTTTACCTTGGTCCTAGTTCACTACTCTGCTCTTATTATCTAACTGTCTACTTTTAGGGTAGACATTTCAAATCCATCATGGTCTAGCTTTTTCTGGTATAAATGTTGATATGCTATGTGCAGAGTACTCCAAATCTTTCTGTGTTAAAGTCTCCAAAAATTCAGTCCAAAAAATAGGAAAACTTTCTTCATCAATTACAAGATGTCATCTTCTGTATTTTTTACATTTTTCTATTTGATAAATTTTGAAAACACAAAAATATAATTTCTGAGATAGCAAACATCCCTATTATTGCTGCTCATAACTGATTCCAGTCTTATAAAAAAGAAATCAATCTAGATATAACTGAAGTCTACTTTAACTCTCTACCCCCACACTCTGTCTTCATAATCATGATTTTCAGCGGGATACTTTCAGCTCTTTCTAAATATATGTTTACATTTAGATCTTCCAGTCATCTTTATTCTTTCTTACACAATTTTAGTAGAGAAAAAGTTTGATTTTTAAATGTAGATAGCCAATGGTCCCTACCGTGTTTATTCTTCATTCTTTAATTTGTAATGTTACTTTTTTAGAAAATGAAAATTTCCATTTATGTTATTTAGTGTCTCTTGAATTCTCTATTCTACTCTAGCTTTTTAGTTTACTTCTAGTAAGGTAAATTTTAGTTTATTTCTAGTTAACTTCTAACACATTATTTTAATTACTAAAGTTTTTTATAATAAGATTAGATACCCAGTGAGGCAATTTCCCAATCTTTTTCTTTGTCCGTTATTCTTGGATCTTAATTCTTCCATATAAATTTTGGATCAACATCAAATTTCATGGCAAAGAACCTAATTGGTATTTTGCCTGGAAATGAATTTATTTATAATTTTATTTACATCATTATGATATGGGATTCCTTGAATCTATGAACATGGCATCTGTCCATTTTCAGGTCTTATACTTTACATATATAAAATAAGTAACATAAAACATTTTTAATTTTTATTTCATTAAAAATGTTTTATAATTTTCTCCATAAAAATCTTTAAAAGACCCTTGATATCTCTCAAGGATTAAGAATTGTTTTTAAGTATTTTCTAAATAACTATTGGAATAATATTAACTAATGTTATTGCATGCTTATTAGGCCAGACACTGTTCTAAAGGACTTTACCTGTGTTAACTAATTCAGTCCTCATAACAACTCTAAGATATATATACATATATATGTGTGTGTGTATATAATATTATTAGCTCCCATTTCATAGGTGAGGAAACTGAGGCACAGAGAGACTAAGTATCTTACCCCAAATTGCAAGTTTAGTCATCTAGTAGTGGCAGATCTGAAATTTGAGCCCAAGATTCATATGCAGATTATTGTTTAATATTGGAAGGAAATTATGGTGCCCTAGCATTAGGTTGCCGGGAAGTACACCACCTGTCGGAAGGTCTTAAGGAGAACTAAATATTTAGAGTCACTGGGGCTATAACAGGGGCCAGTAACAGATCCATTTCTCATCCACATACTCTGAAAAAATCAAATTTTATCTGCTTTTCCAGTGTTGGTTAGATTTCAAGCTCATGGGCTATAACAGGGGCCAGTAACAGGTCCATTTCTCATCCACATACTCTGACAAAATCAAATTTTATCTGCTTTTTCAGTGTTGGTTAGATTTCAAGCTCATATTTAAAGTTTTATAAATAAAATTATAAAATGTGAAGAAATAAACAAATATTTAAATGCTTTAAGAGCTGTGTTGGTCTAGACTATAAAATCATTGTGTAGCTATTTGGCCAAATAATAAATACTGAAGAATAAGAAAATGATTTTTGAAAAGGAGAACCGATTCCTAATGTTCCATAGCTATGTACAAATGGGACAGGGCACATTTTATACTAAACATGCCAATACAGATTGTTAAGAACATTATACAGGCTGTTACCAAGAACCACGAACAAGGAGGAAGCTAATCTTTTAATGAGGCAAAAATTAACTATTGTTAATTCTGCCTTGAGCAATAGCTGGACTCAATATGCCCATCTTTTTGAGTGGATATTTCCAAAAACACACATATAGTTTATTACCATCTGTTTTGTAATTTTGCTTAGATAGACCTATATGATTATTCATGATATATTGACCTAGTTCTATTCACTTGTAATTTTTTAAAGTTTATTTTTAATTTGAGGATAACTGCTTTACAGTATTGTTGGTATCTGCCATAACAATATGAGTCAGCCATAAGTATATATATATGTCCCCTCCCTCTTGAACTTCCCACCCACCTCCCACCCAACTTCAACCCTCTAGGTTGTCACAGAGTACCGGGCTGAGCTCCCTGTATTACATAGCAACTTCCCATTAGCTATCGAACTTGTAAGTTTTTTCTTTTTAATTATCTTCTAATGAGAAAACTCCAGGGTCCTTCTCCGTGTTCTCCTGAACCGAGTCCTCATTGTTCTTAGGTTGCCAACTCTTCAGTTATCCTTACAAGACCACTAAAGCTCATGAGCCTGGCTGGGAACAAATCTCAGGTGCTGAGATCAAATTTCTCAGCAAGGTTCTGCAAAACTTAATTAAGAATCAATTCAAGCCTTCACCTCAAAAATAAACCATGGCTAGGAAGTCACATCATCATACTTTCTTCTCATTCCTTGCAGCCTCTCATTTTTCAGATATTTGTATTAATGTACCTGCCTTAGAATGGAATTACTCTCCAAGAAGCTAAAGCCATTCAAAAAATAAAGTGAAAGTAAGTCTGCCCTATGGGCTATTTTGTAGCATATCTTTAATGATTACCTTTTATTCAAAATACCTCCTCTAAATGTAATTCTCTCTCTTAGACAGGAGTTCATCACCCTGCACTATTCTATAAGATCATATGGTAACATCCATTTTCCAATTAAATTAACTTGCCCAGATAAAAACTAGTCTTTGTTCCCTTATGTCAGGTTACCAGAACATTCCATATCTTTCTAAGGATCACTCTTCAGTGGTAGTGGTCTACAAAGAAATCAGTTGTATTCCTGTGACAGTCAGTTGCGACCCCAGCAACTGCACTTCTTCCTAAGGGAACTTTACTTTTATGAGTTGTCTTCCATGTAGCCACTTTTTCTAAGGGAAGACAAAATCCATCTCCTTCCCCAGCATGGTTGTCTCATGCCTTTACAAAGCTTTGGTTTGCTTGTACACGTGACCCAATTCTGTCCAACAAGACATGGGAAGTCTGTTGAGACTTTGGAGGGATATCCTCCTTCTCTTAAAAAGAGATCCAAGATAAAGGTTTCCTTTTTCCCTTCCTCTTGACATAGCGTTTGCAATGTCTGGCACGGCTGCAGTCATCAAGCAACAATGAGGAATCAGTTTAGCACAGGAAACGGAAAAGCAGAAAGATGGCAAGCATCACAGTTTCTAATGGTTTTGTTGAGCCACTGAATTAGCTAACCCTGCACAGAGGAGCCTGGCAGTCTACGGTCTGCAGGGTCAAAAAGAGCCGGACATGTCTGAAGCAACTTAGCACGTAGAACAGTCCTCCCTGACAGAATTCTGCTAAGAGAATCAGCTAAGGAATGTATTCAGTTAAAAGTAAAAGACACCGCAACACAGGGATTTAAACTAATACATTTTTATTTTTCTCTTTCAACATGAAGTCCAGAGGTACATACATGGTGAGGTTGGAAGATGACCAACACATGGTAATACAGAAAAGCCTCTGTTTAAAGTATAGAGCAATACAGAAATAAAAATATGGGTAATAGGAAACTGGGAGAGAATATGAATTAGTCAGGCCACAAAGCTTGATCTAGAATGATGACATGAGCTATGTTTAAGGTTGTGTTTACTTCAATTTACCACTGAACAGCCAAAACAGCAACGCAAAAGATAAATAAGAGATCAAGGGAACAAGTGAGTCACTATAGCTCCGGCCTGTGACGCAGTTTGTCATAGATGTACAAAGTTATGTATGCTTCAGTAAAGTGAGGAATCCCATCGGAGGAAACCAGAATTGTAAGCTTTCTGTCTCTTCTACTGTTAAGTGATAGAGGGACAGCTCAGGAATCAAGGATCTATGTATTCTTTTATCATAAGAGGAAAAACAATTTATCAAAGGGAAAAAAAAAATCTTGCTAGACCAAATTCTGTGATGATTCCATGACTTTCTTTTTAGTTTAGTCACTCAGTCATGTCCAACTCTTTGCAACCCCATGAACCACAGCAGGCCAGGCCTCCCTGTCCATCACCAACTCTGGAGTCCACCCAAACCCATGTCCATTGAGTCAGTGATGCCATCCAACCATCTCATCTTCTGTCATCCCCTTCTCCTCCTGCCCTCAATCTTTCCCAATTTTTTCAAATGAGTCAGCTTTTCAAATGAGTCAGTTCTTCCCATCAGGTGGCCAAAGTATTGGAGTTTCAGCTTCAACATCAGTCCTTCCAATGAACACCCAGGACTGATCTCCTTCAGGATGGACTGGTTGGATCTCCTTGCAGTCCAAGGGACTCTCAAGAGTCTTCTCCAACACCACAGTTCAAAAGCATCAATTCTTCAGTGCTCAGCTTTCTTTATAGTCCAACTCTCACATCCATACATGACTATTGGAAAAACCATAGCCTTGACTAGACAGACCTTTGTTGGCAAAGTAATGTCTCTGCTTTTTAATATGCTATCTAGGTTGGTCATAACTTTCCTTCCAAGGAGTGTCTTTTAATTTCATAGCTGCAGTCACCATCTGCAGTGATGGAGCCCAGAAAAATAAAGTCAGCCACTGTTTCCACTGTTTGCCCATCTATCTGCCATTAAGTGATGGGACCGGATGCCATGATCTTAGTTTTCTGAATGTTGAGCTTTAAGCCAACTTTTTCACTCTCCTCTTTCACTTTCATCAAGAGGCTTTTTAGTTCTTCTTCACTTTCTGCCTTAGGGTGGTGTCATCTGTATATCTGAGGTTGTTGGTATTTCTCCCGGCAATCTGGATTCCAGCTTGTGCTTCTTCCAGCCCAGCATTTCCCATGATGTACTCTGCATATAAGTTAAATAAGCAGGGTGACAATATACAGCCTTGACGTACTCCTTTTCCTATTTGGCACCAGTCTGTTGTTCCATGTCCAGTTCTAACTGTTGCTTCCTGACCTGCATACAGGTTTCTCAAGAGTCAGGTCAGATGGTCTGGTATTCCCAGCTCTTTCAGAATTTTCCACAGTTTATTGTGATCCACACAGTCAAAGGCTTTGGCATAGTCAATAAAGCAGAAATAGATGTTTTTCTGGGACTTTCTTACTTTTTCGATGATCCAGCGGATGTGGGGAATTTGATCTCTGGTTCCTCTGCCTGAACATCTGGAAGTTTATGGTTCACGTGTTGATGAAGCCTGGTTTGGAGAATTTTAAGCATCACTTACTAGCATGTGAGATGAGTGCAATTGTGCAGTAGCCTACACGAGACTTTAGAACTGTATCGATAAAAGACAGGACTAGATACGGACAAATAAATGCAAAGCACTTGGTCCTTGGGATTCCTGTTAAGGAGGCTAAAAAACCCAAATCAGGTGTGTTAGATTTTACTATGCTGTATTAGAGAATAATCTCCGATGGTGTAAAGCCCTCAGAATCGAAAAGGAGAGAAAGTGACATGTGATGGGAGATTTTAAATCCATTAAGCATTCAACACTTTTCCTACATTAAAATATAAAGAAGTAACATGCAAGGAAATAAATCAAGCTACTAGCAAAGCTGAAGAACCAAATGCCACAGGGAGCTGAGCCGCAAGTGAAAGAAACTTTCAAAGGGCAGCTGCTGTGTAAAATTTTCAAGTTCAATACCGTAAGCAATGGGTCACAGAGGGTTTTAAAACAGCTGAACGTGTGTTACAGTGTTTGAAAGCCAAAGAACACACTACTAACCTCAAGGGGCAACTGATGGTAAAAAGTTTTAAAAATTGACATTAAAAAGCGTCTGGAGTCGGGGTAGGACAGCAGTTCTCAGAGTGTGACTGAGCTCTGACCAGCAGCGTCAACATCACGCAGCAACTTAACAGGCCAATGCTCAGCCTCTGAGGCAGAAACTGGCCGTCCAGCCAGTGTTCCAACACGGCCTCCATGTGATTCTAAGGCACCTTCAAGTTTAAGAAACACCGGTATAGGGGCAAGGAGTCCTAGCCACCAGACAGGGTGGCTAGGTGACTAAAAAGACCAGCTCTGAGTTTGTATCTCAAATCATCTGCTTCTACATGCACGAAATTCAGCCAGTACTTAAACCCTCCAAACCTATTTATAAGTATACCTATCTTAGAGGTTCACTGTAAGGATTACCAGTAACATTCATGGAACCTCCTCAGTAAACAATATTAACTCTTATTTCATCGTCATCTTCACAAGACTGTCTGAAGGCATGACTATACTATTTCTCTGTGCGTAAAGGTCCTGAGTACTCAACGTTCAACGTGGTCTGTAAAATAAAACAACAAGGTGAGTGCCATTTTGTGGCAATACTTGCATAGGAATGGTTGAATTAATAGCAACAACTCTTCTATGACAACATATTTGGCATGGTTTTAAGTGCTTTACATTCACTAACCCATTTAATACTATTTAATCCTCACAAATCTCTACAAGATAGAGCCTATTATTGCTCCCACTTTACAGATGAGGAAACTGACCCAGAGAGGTTAAGTACAATGTCCAAAGTTACCAAGTTAGAAAGGGGGAGAGTCAGCATTTAAATACAGATGATCTGTCTCAGAGTCTTGGAGTGTGTACTCAACACTATCCTAAACCATTTCCCTAAGCTAAAAACAAGCTTTGATGTTAACGCAGAAGTTTCAGTTATCTAGACAAATACACTTACATGAAATATCTCCTTCTCCAAGGGACTGGAAAAATGGAACTTTCTATTGTTATTTCTGTGACCTGCTCTGTAATCGTCTCTTCCGTATTCATTAAATGCACCCAACTGATTCCATAGACACGCACGGTGGCCTAAAAAATGGGATGGCTGTTCCCTCTAAGATGGTAGGAAGAAATAAGAGGCAGGGAGAGCTAGTGAGAAATGCACATGGTGGGAAAATTCATCCAGTTCCCCAGCTTCTAATGTTCTCAGAGCAAGGGCATTTCAGGATAACAGAACAAACTATTACCCTCCAGCAGCAACAGGATCTCTGCTATGTCTGACTCAGATGCTCAGACGGTTGAATGTGCTAAGAGGAAATAAGAGAACAGAGCTCAAGGGAAACAGGCTGATTGCTCTGAGTTGCTCTCTGCATGCCTTAGCAAGCTGCCTGGATGCCTGAGTGTGGAAGGGATGAAGCAGTTTCCTCAACCTTGCTTGATAGATTTTGTCAGGGCTTCCAAATTTTCTTGGTATTCTAAATAAGAGAATTCAGACTCCAAAGCTGCAACAAAAAGAAGTAGTTCTTTGGACAGAAAGCTGAAAGACAGATCAATTTTACCCTTAACTCCTTCAGACTCTGGTTTTTGAATGCCTGCCAAATCCTTTAGGCTTCTTCAAGATGACCAATCCAAAAAAATTCACTCACTGTTTCAACATTCTCAGTTGCCCACTGTTCTAAGATATACTGTGCTATGATAAGAAAAAACAGAAACAAAAGCAAAACTCTCTACTTACTTCCCAATGCCAGAAAACAAGCTGCAGTGAAACTGAGAGAATGTGAGATGAGCTTTTCCCCTTATTATTTAGGGTGAAACATGCAGACCAGGTTTTTGGCAGAATGGAAATTTCAGTAAGTGTGCTATACCAACCATACCCTCTCGCTGAAAGTGGTAACTAGTTACCAACACTTTCCCTGGATGTCTAATATGTTATGGAAATAGAGATTGAAAAAGAAATACCTATGGTTTACTCTATAAAATTTTTCATTGTCTAATCTACAAAGAAATACTAGAAGAAACAAGATTTCTCATACGATGAGTAAAACGTTTCCTTTCACTGCCTGGGTGTGCAGTCACTCAGTCTGGTCTGACTCTTTGCAATCCCATGGACTATATAGCCCAACAAGCTCCTCTGTCCATGGAATTTTCCAGGCAAGAATACTGGAGTAGGTTGCCATTACCAACTCCAGGGGATTTTCCCGACCCAGATATCAAACCCACGCCTCCTGCACCTCCTGCATTGGCAGGTAGATTCTTTACAACTGCACCACCTGGGAAGCCCTTTCACTATGACTGTTCATTTGTTCTAACAACAGAGAGATTTTCTTAATGAGACTATTTCCCCTAATTTTCCATTCAACTTATCTGCAAATAATTGCTAAAAGTTAAAGAACTTTGAGTTTTGTTAGCTGTGTAATAATATTAAGAAATTAATATTAGTTTTTAGGTGTGATAATAGAAGTTTTTAAGATTAGGGACTTTGACCTCCCACAGGAACTAAGCTTCCCACATAACAGAAGGGAAAGAATCTGTAAGGTCTAGGAATAAACTGCCTCAATGTCTTTTGTAAGAAAGTCCTTAGGTCAATCACTTAGCAGAAAAGGCTTTCTTAAGTGACAGAGGATGAGATGGCTGGATGGCATCACCGACTCGATGGACATGGGTTTGAGTAAACTCCAGGAGTTGGTGATGGACAGGGAGGCCTGGCATGCTGCAGTTCATGGGGTCGCAAAGAGTCGGACACGACTGAGCGATTGAACTGAACTGAACTGAAATGACATAAGCCTAAAAAGAAACATCCTCTTATTTTTCATTTTATATAATCCCTTTCAGTAACCCCCAAAACTCTTAACAAAGTGCTTGTCATGTAGTTTTGACAGCTGAGTCCTGGGAATTAGAGAGATGAGGAATTATCAGACGTGGGGGTTCCACGTCATCTCTGGGGTCTTTATTCAGGGTTTCCTTTTCTAAGACTCCATCACCAACCTTAACATCTACTCTCTACTCTCTCTTCAAGATAACTTTCCATTTCTCCATCTGTTTGTTTCCATTCCAATTCACCATCCTCATTTACGGGAACTTGACTGTAAGCTCAGACCTTAAAACTGAAAGGAACCGATCAGAAAATGCACTGGAAAATAAATGAAATCCAATCCAGTCCCATTAAGTGCACATTAATGCTAACAGGTAGGAAAAAGTGTGAAAACAATATAAAATAGAGTAACATTGCAGTAGAACAGTTGAAACTAATGGAATGAAATGTGGACTACTGTATATGAAAAGAAGTATTAGGTAATGGATGGCTTGAATCTGGAGGGTGAGTTCCATTGATAGCCATAGATGTGAGAAAAATTTCAAGGGTATCTGCAGTTCTGGAGCTCGGATGTCCTAAATGACATCTCTAGTTAATATTCAATTTCAGCCAACTGAAAGTGTAACCTCCATCAGTGCTTGTAATCTAACCCTAAGATTGTTTGGATGACATACTTGTTTCCAGGAAAATTATTAGTTTTAAACCTGGGGAATTAAGTACACATACGATAAAGTAAATCAAACCTCTATAGTACTAATATTCTTTAGTAAAGTTTAGAAATGAGGTATTTAAAATAAATTTGCCTATGATAAAAATATTTCAACCTTGTGATTCCAAAAGAAAAAAAAAAATTGACAGGACTGAATACTTGATTTAGTTAAAGAAATTTTGTTGAATCCATCAGTATTAGAAAATTTAAGAAAGCCTAAGACTCATTTTTATAAGTTAAATGTGTCCTATTACAATGGTTACTTAAGTACTTGGAAGGTTCTTTCAGGTGAGTAAAGGACTTGAAAACAAATGCATTGATTTCATATAAGTAGTTTAAAATGTTGAAGGGAGTCTTAAGTTTATAAATAGAATCAAACATTAACACCTCCTTAAAAGTAATTCTTAAAATTTGCTACATTTTTAAGTAGAATAAAATGATTAAGTTGAATTTCAAAGCTAAAAATACCTCTTTTTTAATATATAAATTTAATACACTGAATATTAAATATTAAAAACAAAGGGTTTTTTTGGTTAGTCTTAAAATTACCATCAACAAGATGCCCACAGTAGCCCCTTAATGTAATCTGGACTGCTTCCCTCATAGTGCAGTCTGGACACAACTCAGAGATGGATGCTTCTAAAATGCTATTAAGCAGCATTTCTCTTCAGAAACCTGTTCTTTGACTTTTCCCTTTTCTGATTTAAAGAAGAAAAAATTGAAATAGGAAAAACAAGTTTTTAATTACATTTATTTAATCAAACAACAAAAAAAGTTCATCCATTTCTCCCAGCCCTATAACACCCCCTGTCTCTTGCAAACACCAGTCTGATCTCGGTATCTATGAGCTTCTTTTTATTTATTTTTTTTTAACTTTTTATTTTATATTGGAATATAACCCATTAACAATGTTTTCATAGTTTCAAAAAAAGATAGCACTAAGTCATGTCTTACTGTTATGATCCTATGAACTGTATCCCAGTTCCTCTGGGATCCCAGGCTCCTCTGTCCACGGGACTCTCCAGGCAAGAATACTGGAGTGGGTTGCCATTTCCTTCTCCAGTGGAACTTCCCAGCCCAAGAATTGAACCCAGGTCTCCCCCATTGCAGGCAGATACTTTACCAACTGAGCCACACAGGAAGCCCATGATAGTGTCAGGTGGATAGCAAATAGACTCTTGTATTTTTATTTTTTGTTCATTTCTATGTTTTTAGGTTCTACATATGAGAGCAATCATACGATATTTGTCTTTTTCTGTCTGACTTATTTCACTTATCATCATGCCCTGAAAGTCCATTTGTGTGGTCACACATGGCAAGGTTTCATTAGTTTCATGGCTAAATAATATTCCATTATTATTAAAAATCTGCAATTTCTTTATCCATTCATCCACTGAAGGACACTTAGATTGCTTCCCTATCTTAGATACTGTTAATAGCGCTGCAACAACAATAGGGGAGCATGTATGCACATTCAACTGCTCAGCTGTGTCTGATTCTGCAGCTCCCTCACCTGCAGCCTGCCAGGCTCCTCTGTCCATGGAATTTTCCAGGTAAAAGCGCTGAAGCAGGTGGCCATTTCCTGCTCCATGGGATCTTCCTGACCCAGGGATTGAAACTGCATCTCTGATGTCTCCCGCATTGGCGGGTGAGTTCTTTACCCGTGTACCGCCTGAGAAGCCCTACATGACAGCAGGCACACGGAAAGATGCTCGGTATCACTAATCATCAGGGAAATTCAAATCAACCACAAGGAGATGTGACCTCACAGCTGTCAGAATGGCTTTTATTAAAGACAAGAAATAAGGTTGGCGAAGATGTGAAGAAAGGGGACCCTCGTAAACTGTTGGTGAGAATGTAAATCAGTGCGACAGCTATGAGAAGCAATACGGAAGTTCCTCAGAAACTTAAAAATAGAACTGTCATGATTCAGAAACTCTGCTTTGCAGAGTTTTCTCATAGTGAGAATCTTCTCACAGTCGTTGCACCCATTTACATTCTCACCAGCAACGTGTGAGGGTTGCCTTTCTCCACATCCTTGCCAAACTTATTTCTTGTGTTTTGTTTGTATTTCTATAAAAGCCAATCTAACAGCTCGGAGGTCATATCTCATTGTGGTTTTGACTTGCATTTCCCTGATGATTAATAACGAGCATCGTTTCATGTGATTGTTGTCTTTTTTTCTTTTTTAAAAAACCTATTTAGATCCTCTGCCCACTTTTTAATTGGGCTGTTTGTCTTCTTGATACTGAGTGTTCATTTGTATTTTGGATATTTTGGATATCCTTATTGGATACATGATTTGCAACTATTTTCTCCCATTTGATAGAGTGCCTTTTCATTTTGCTGGTGGTTTCCTTTGCTGTGCAGAAGCTTTTCAACCTGATGTAGTCCCACTTATTTATTTTTGCTTTTGTTGCTTTCGCTTTTGGAGTCAGATTCAAAAAAAATTATTGCCAAGACCTACATCAAGGAACTTCAGTTCAGTTCAGTTCAGTCACTCAGTCATGTCTGACTCTTTGCAACCCCATGAATCGCAGCACACCAGGCCTCCCTCTCCATCACCAACTCCTGGAGTTCACCCAAACCCATGTCCATCGAGTCGGTGATGCCATCCAACCATCTCATTCTCTGTCGTCCCCTTCTCTTCCTGCCCCCAATCCTTCCCAGCATCAGGGTCTTTTCCAATGAGTCAACTCTTCGCATGAGGTGGCCAAAGTATTGGAGTTTCAGCTTCAGCATCAGTCCTTCCAATGAACACCCAGGACTGATCTCCTTGAGGATGGACTGGTTGGATCTCCTTGCAGTCCAAGGGACTATCAGGAGTCTTCTCCAACACCACAGTTTACTGCCTGTAATTTCTTCTACGAGTTTTATCAGTCCAGGTCTCATGCTCAATTCATTTTGAGTTAAATTTTGTGTATGGTATAAGACACTGATCCAGTTTCACTCTTTTATAACTGGCTCTCCAATTTTTAAACATAATTTATTAAAGAGATTGTTCTTTCCTTATGGTATATTCTTGGTTCCTTTGTTATAAATTGACCATATATGCGTGGGCTTATTTCTGGGTTCTCTATTTTGTTCTACTGACCTATGTGTCTGTTTTTATGCCAATACTGTACTGTTTTAATTACTATAGTTCAGTTTGAAGTCAATCCAGTTTTGTTCTTTTTCAAGATTGTTTTGGCTATTCAGGGTCTTTTGAGGTTCCATACAAATGTTAGGATCATTTGTTCTATTCCTTTGAAATGTACAATTGGATTTTGATAGAGACTGTGCTGAATCTGTATTTTGCTTTGAATGTTACAGACAATTTAACAATATTAGTCGTTCCAATCCAAGAGCATGAAAGGTTTTTCCATTTATATATGTCTTCTTCAATATCTTTCATTAATAACTTGTAGTTTTCAATACCCACTCCAGTACTCTGGCCTAGAGAAGCCCATGGACAGAGGAGCTGGCAGGCTGCAGTCCATGCAGCGGCACAGAGTCAGACACAACTGAACAACTAAACATCAGCAGCAGTTTTTAATTCAAAGGTACTTCACGTCCTTAATGAGATTTATTCCTGGGAATTTTATTCTCTTTGATGGAATTGTAATTGTTTTCTTAACTTCTTTTTCTGACAAATTATTATTAGTGTAAAGAAATGACAGTATCTGTGTGTGTTTATTTTGTATCCTGCAACTTTAATGAATTCATTTACTAGTTCTAACACTTTTTGATGGAGTCTTCAGGGTTTCCCATATATGATATCATGTTGCCTGCAAATATTGACAAGTTTTACTTCTTCCTTTCCTATTTGGATGCCTTTTAGTTCTTTTTCTTGCTTAACTGCTCTGGCTTCAAACACTATCTTGAATAAAAGTGTTGAGAGTGGACAGCACTGTTTTGTTCCAGATCTTAGCTGGAAAACTCTCAGCTTTTCACTGTTGAGTATGTTGTCAGCTGTTGACTGTCCCATTTGGTCTTTATCATGCTGAGGTATGTTCTCTCTAAACCCAGTCTGTCTAAAGTCTTTATCATAAATGGAGGTTAAATTTTGTCAAATGCTTTTTCTGAATCTATTGAGATGATCATATGATTTTTAGCCTTCATTTTGTTGATACGGTATACCACATTGATTGGTTTTCAGTTGTTAAAGCATTTTACATCTGTGGAATAAATCCCATTGGATCATGATGTATCATCCTTGTGATGTATTACTGAATACAGAATGCTAACATTTTTATGCTAATATTTTATGCTGAGGATTTCTGCATATGTGTTCAGCAAATATATTGACCTATGATTTTCTCTCCTGTGGCATCCTTGTCCAGATTTCGTATCAGGGTAACTTGGCTGTGCAACGCTGGAGTGGCAAGCAGCCGAGAGGAGATATCCCACGTCCAAGGTCAGTAGCAGCAGCCGTCATGAGATACTCCATGTCCAAGGTAAGAGAAACCCCAGGAAGATGGTAGACGCTGAGAGAGGGCATCAGAAGGCAGACAGACTGAAACCACAATCACAGAAAACTTTCACCAATCTGATCACATGGACCACAGCCTTGTCTAACTCAATGAAACTGTGAGCCATGCTGTGTACGGCCACCCAAGATAGACAGGTCATGGTGGAGAGTTCTGACAAAATCTGGTCCACTGGAGAAGGGAATGGCAAACCACTTCAGTATTCTTGCCTTGAGAACCCCATGAACAGTATGAAAAGGCAAAAAGATAGGACACTGAAAGATGAACTCCCCAGGTTGGTAGGTGCCCAGTATGCTACTGGAGATCAGTGGAGAAATAACTCCAGAAAGAATGAAGGGATGGAGCCATAGCAAAAACAATACCCAGTTGTGGATGTGTCTGGTGACGGAAGCAAGGTCCAATGCTGTAAAGAGCAATATTGCATAGGAACCTGGAATGTTAGGTCCATGAATCAAGGCAAATTGGAAGTGGTTGAACAGGAGACAGCAAGAGTAAACGTTGACATTTTTGGAATCAGCAAACTAAAATGGACTGCAATGGGTGAATTTAACTCACATGACCATTATATCTACTATTGTGGGCAAGAATTCCTTAGAAGAAATGGACTAGGCATCAGAGTCAACAAAAGAGTCCAAAATGCAGTACTTGGATGCAATCTCGAAAAACAACAGAATGATCTCTGTTTGTTTCCAAGGCAAACCATTTAATATCATGGTAATCCAAGTCTATGCCCTGATCAGTATTGCTGAAGAAGCTGAAGTTGAACAGTTCTATGAAGACCTACAAGACCTTTTAGAACTAACAGCCAAAAAAGATGTCCTTTTCATTAAAGGGGACTGGAATGCAAAAGCAGGAAGTCAAGAAACACCGGGAGTAACAGGCAAATTTGGCCTTGGAGTACGGAATGAAGCAGGGAAAAGGCTAATAGACTGTTGCCAAGAGAACGCACTGGTCACAGCAAACACCCTCTTCCAACAACACAAGTGAAGACTCTACACATGGACATCACCAGATGGTCAACACCGAAATCAGACTGATAATATTCTTTGCAGCCAAAGATGGAGAAGCTCTATACAGTCAGTAAAAACAAGACAGGGAGCTGACTATCACTCAGATCATTAACTCCTTATTGCCAAATTCAGACTTAAATTGAAGAAAGTACAGAAAACCATTAGACCATTCAGGTATGACCTAAGTCAAATCCCTTACAATTATACAGTGGAAGTGAGAAATAGATTTAAAGCACTAGATCTAGACAGAGTGCCTGATGAACTATGGACAGAGGTACATGACATTTTACAGGAGACAGGGATCAAGACCATCCCCAAGAAAAAGAAATGCAAAAAAGCAAAATGGCTGTCTGAGGAGGCCTTACAAATAGCTGAGAAAAGAAAAGACACAAAAGGCAAAGGAGAAAAGGAAAGATATTCCCATCTGAATGCAGAGTTCCAAAGAATAGCAAGGAGAGATAAGGAAGCCTTCCTCAGTGACCTGTGCAAAGAAATAGAGGAAATCAATAGGATGGGAAAGACTAGAGATCTCTTCAAGAAAATTGGAGATACTAAGGGAACATTTCATGCAAAGATGGGCACAATAAAGGACAGAAATGGTATGGACTTAACAGAAGCAAAAGATATTAAGAAGAGGTGGCAAGAATACACAAGAAATATACAAAAAAGATCTTCATGACCCAAATAATCACAATGGTTTGATCACTCACCTAGAGCCAGACATCCTGGAATGTGAAGTCAAGTGAGCCTTAGGAAGCATCACTATGAACAAAGCTAGTGGAAGTGATAGAATTCAAGTTGAGCTATTTCAAATCCTGAAGATGATGCTGTGAAAGTGCTGCACTCAATATGCCAGCGAGTTTGGAAAACTCAGCAGTGGCCACAGGACCCTAAAAGGTCAATTTTCATTCCAATCCCAAAGAAAGACAATCCCAAAGAATGCTCAAACTACCACACAATTGCACTCATCTCACACGCTCGTAAAGTAATGCTCAAAATTCTCCAAGCCAGGGTTCAGCAATATGTGAACCATGAATTTACAGATGTTCAAGCTGGTTTTAGAAAAGACAGGAACCATCAATGTCAAATTGCCAACATCTGTTGGATCATCGAAAAAGCAAGAGAGTTCCAGAAAAACATCTATTTCTGCTTTATTGATCACGCCAAAGCCTTTGACTGTGTGGATCACAATAAACTGTGGAAAATTCTGAAAGAGATGGGAATACCAGACCACCTGACCTGCCTCTTGAGAAATCTCTATGCAGGTCAGGAAGCAAAGGTTAGGACTGGTCATGGAACAAGAGACTGGTACCAAATCAGGAAAGGAGTATGTCAAGGCTGTATATTGTCACCCTGCTTATTTAACTTATATGCAGAGTACATCTTGAGAAACGCTGGGCTGGATGAAGCACAAGCTGGAGTCAAGACTGCCAGGAGAAATATCAATAACCTCAGATATGCAGATGACACCACCCTTATGGCAGAAAGTGAAGAAGAACTAGAGCCTCTTGATGAAAGTGAAGGAGGAGAGTGAAAAAGTTGGCTTAAAGCTCAACATTCAGAAAACTAAGATCATGGCATCCAGTCCCATCACTTCTTGGCAAATAGATGGGGACGCAGTGGAAACAGTGTCAGAGTTTGTTTTTCTGGGCTCCAAAATCACTGCAGATGGTGATTGCATCCATGAAATTAAAAGACACTTACTCCTTGGAAGGAAAGTTATGACCAACCTAGACAGCATATTAAAAAGCAGAGACACTACTTTGCCAACAAAGGTCCATCTAGTCAAGGCTATGGTTTTTCCAGTGGTCATGTATGGATGTGAGAGTTGGACTATAAAGAAAGCTAAGCACAGAAGAATTGATGCTTTTGAACTGTGGTGTTGGAGAAGACTCTTGAGAGTCCCTTGGACTGCAAGGAGATCCAACCAGTCCATCCTCAAGAAGATCAGTCCTGGGTGTTCATTGGAAAGACTGATGCTGAAGCTGAAACTCCAGTACTTTGGCCACCTGATGCAAAGAGATGACTCACTGGAAAAGGCCCTGATGCTGGGAAAGATTGAAGGCAGGAGGAGAAGGGGACGACAGAGGATGAGATGGTTGGATGGCATTGCCCACTCAATGGACATGAGTTTGGGTAAACTCCAGGAGTTGATGATGGACAGGGAAGCCTGGCGTGCTGCAGTCCATGGGGTCACAAAAAGTTGGACATGGCTGAGTGACTGAACTGAACTGAACTGAACTTTGGCTTCATAAAATATGTGTAGAAGAGTTCTCCCTCTTTGATATTTTGGAAGAGTTTGAGAAGAATTCGTATCAATTCTTTTTCAAATGTTTGGTGAAATTCACCAGCCTTGCTGTTTGGTACTGAACTTTTGATTGTTTGCAGGTTTTTGATTACTGATTCAATCTTTCTTGCTAATAATCAGCTTGTTCAGATTTCTATTTTATTATGATTCAGTCTTGGTAAGTGGTATTTATGTTATGAATTTATCCACTTCTAGGTTGTCCAATATGTTTGTATATAAATGTTTACATTTTATTTCTTTCAAACCAAAAATCAGCTTAATACTTAAGTTACTACATTATCAAATTAATCTCTCTATTTTCTACTGTACTCAATTCAATATTATGTTCAATTTGTATTTAATAAATTCTTTGCTAAGCCCCAGAATTTAAAACCTACTTCATCAAGCCTGTTTCTAAAATGAAGCAAACTCTTTTTCTTTTTCCTTACAAATATCTCAAAACACAATTTGAAAAAAAACATAGGTACACTGCTGCCTAAATAAAAACTAAATTTACCTGCCTCCCCTTCAGCTTGATGGGGCTTTCCAGGTGGCTCAGTGGTAAAGAAGCCACCTGCCAATGCAGGAGATGCATGTTCAATTCTGGCTTGGGACGATCCCCTGGAGGAGGAAATGGCTACCCACTCCAGTATTCTTGCCTTGAAAATCCCATGGACAGAGAAGTCTGGAGAGCTACAGTCCCAGGAGGTTGCAAAGAGTTGGGTATGACTAGTAACTGAGCATGAACACATGATTCATTCCAACACCTCTGCTTATTTGCATGGGCCTCCATAATTTTGGTTTCCATTTGGTGTTGCTCAGTAGTTCAGTCATGTCTGACTCTTTGCAGCACCAAGGACTGCAGCACACCAGGCTTCCCTGTCCATCACTAATTCCCAGAGCCTGCTCAAACTCATCTCCATTGAGTCGGTGATGCCATCCAACCATCTCATTCTCTGTCATCCCCTTCTCCTCCTGCACTCAACCTTTCCCAGCATCAGGATCTTTTCCAATGAGTTGGCTCTTCGCATCAGGTGGCCAAAGTATTGGAGTTTCAGCCTCAGCATCAAGTCCCTCCAATGAATATTCAGGGTTGATTTCCTTTAGAGTTGACTCGTTTGATCTCTTTGCAGTCCAAGGGACTCTCAAGAATCTTCTCTAGCACCACAGTTCAAAAGCATCAATTCTTTGGCACTCATCTTTCTTTATAGTCCAACACTCACATCCATACGTGACTACTGGAAAAACCATAGCTTTGACTAGATGGACCTTTGTTTGCAAAGTAATGGCTCTGCTTGTTAATATGCTGTCTAGGTTGTTCATAGCTTTTCTTCCAAGGAGCAAGTATCTTTTAATTTCATGGCTGCAGTCACCATCTGCACTGATTTTGGAGCCCAAGAAAAGAAGTCACCGGTTCCACTGTTTCCCCATCTATTTGCCAAGAAGTGATGGGACTGGATGCCATAATCTTTGTTTTTTGAATGTTGAGTTTTAAGTCAGCTTTTTCCCTCTCCTCTTTCACCTTCATTAAGAGGCTCCTTAGTTCCTCTTCACTTTCTGCCATAAAAAGGGAGGTGTCATCTGCATATCTGAGGTTATTGATATTTCTCCCTCAGATTCAAATTTATGTCTCAACCTACAGGTTTCCCTTTTCCTCTTTCACTGTTATGTTAGATCAGATCAGGAGTGTCAGGAGACTCGTGGAGAAAGAGAAGAAATTTGTGGTTGCCAACAGAAGGAGGTTGGGCAGGGATGGAGTGAGAGGCTAGGATTAGCTGATATAAGCTATTATGTATAGCCCAGGTAAACAAGGTCCTATCTGTACCATATAGAACAGGGAACCACAGTCAGTCTCCTGGGATAAGCCATAATGAAAAAATATTTTTTAAAAGATATATATGTATATAAACATAGATATATGTATATAACAGAATCACTTTTCTGTACAACAGAAATTAACACACATAAACACACACACACACACAAGAGCAACTAAGCAGAAGCCAAAAGATGCCAGATCTAGTCACAGGATCAAAGCAACAAGCGCTGCAAACTTTGAGGGGCTATGCAGGCAACAGATCGCAGTTGCTTCAGTTAGATGATATAAAGCTGCTAAAAGCCTAGGAGGCAAGCTGGAGTTAGAAGAGAATGGATTAGGAACAAGAAGAAAGAGGTTCCAATCTAACAGGCAAAGGTCAACTTTCAAGAGGTCTGACTAAATGGAAAGTAGATAGGAGAACACGGGCAGAGAAGAGGGGCCGGCATTTCAGGGCTGGGAGAAGCAGGCAGATCTCCCCGAGAGGTCCAGGCGTCTGCTCTCAGCCTTGGCACCAGCTCACCACGCTCTTGCCTCTGATGTGTTCAGCTGCTGCAAGCCCTGAATCTACAGTTGGGTTACCTTATTTATGCCTTTTCTTTACAGTGTTTTTCCCCCTGGCTTCTTCCTGTGGGATGAATACTAAAATGCAATCCTAGGTTAACTATTGATTATTTCTCCATTTGGTAGATTTCCTCACAGTTCAGAGTTGGCAAAAATCTACAGTGATAAATGATTCCTCTTTCCAACAAATGTTGTTTCTGAGAATTTTTAGGGTCAAAGGGAAAACAACAACAACATTCTGATTTTCCAATATATCTGCTGAACACTGCAGTGAGTTATGAACCTGAGCAGAGGATATATCATCCACGAATCCCAAATACAACTGGCAAATATAATATTTCATATTTGAAAGCTATGGCTTATTTCAGTTCATCAGGAAACCATCTTATTTAAGGCCGGCATTCTTTCCAAATTAAAAGTGATGGAACTACAAAACTATATTACATAATCAAAACTATTTATCTCACTTATAGCTATATTCAATTTTTAATAAACATCCTTATCTTTCAATACTTCTACCTCATTATTATCACCTTTCCTCCCTTGAAATAACACCTAATATGACATGGCAAGAAAAAGAAGTGAAGATTTTCCTGGGAGTTTTTTCATTTCTGATATTGACTTTCTGGTAAACATCAAAGAAATAAATTATAATAAAACTTCTTATCTTCACCAGCTATCCTTTTCATATAAGAAATATGACACCATTTTCAAGATAAAAACCATAACATCCAGTAGAAACAAAAATTGTATGTATATTTTCAGATATATTACAAAGGTACATAGATGGGGAAACAGTGGAAACAGTGGCTGACTTTATTTTTGGGGGGCTCCAAAATCACTGCAGATGGTGATTGCAGCCATGAAATTAAAAGACGCTTACTCCTTGGAAGGAAAGTTATGACCAACCTAGATAGCATATTAAAAAGCAGAGACATTATTTTGTCAACAAAGGTCCATCTAGTCAAGGCTATGGTTTTTCCAGTGGTCATGTATGGATGTGAGAGTTGGACTGTGAAGAAAGCTGAGCGCCAAAGAAGTGATGCTTTTGAACTGTGGTGGTGGAGAAGACTCTTGAGAGTCCCTTGGACTGCAAGGAGATCCAACCAGTCCATCCTCAAGAAGATCAGTCCTGGGTGTTCATTGGAAAGACTGATACTGAAGCTGAAACTCCAATACTTTGACCACCTGATGCAAAGAGATGACTCATTGGAAAAGACCCTGATGCTGGGAGGGATTGAGGGGAGGAGGAGAAGGGGACAACAGAGGATGAGATAGCTGGGTGGCATCACCAACTCAATGGACATGAGTTTGAGTAAACTCTGCGAGTTGGTGATGGACAGGAAGGCCTGGCGTGCTGCGGTTCATGGGGTCACAAAGAGTCGGACACAACTGAGCAACTGAACTGAACATAATTATTTGATCATAATTATTTTTGGATGCAGAACCTATTGGTTGAGCTGACCATTCAATCTTAAATACCCAGCTCAGTATCTAGAACATGGTGGGCACTCAATTATCTGTATTGAATGCATGAAGAAAAAGCATGCATATATGTCTAGTTATACATAACAACCATACCAAAGGGCAGTAGGAAATTTCTGGAAGTAATGGATGTGTTTATTAACTTGAATGCGGTGATGGCTTCGTAGGTGTCCATATGTATGCTCAAACTTGCCAAATTCTGCACTTTAAACATATTAAGCTTATTTTGTGTCAATTATACTTCAATAAAGCTGCTTTTTAAAAATGTCAGAATTCATGAAAATGCCACGCTAAATGTATTATCAATGAAGCATATTTTATAATAATATTTTATAAAGTCTCAGCATTATTGGAAATTTGTTTGTTAACTTTTGGAAAAGAAACACTACTCCTAAATTAAACATTAATTTTCACTTCCTGGCTCTTGCAAGATGGAAATTTTTAAAGTAAAAATCAGGCCATTTAATCAACCTCTTATCAGTTTGATATAAGCTTGAATTCAAGATCTCAATACAAGGCCTGTTTTGTCTTGAATGCTCATTTACTTTTTGAGAAAAAATTCAATAAATTTTTTTTCTAAAAAATTATGTGTGAATCAAACACTAATTTAAATGTACCAGAGAATATTCAAAAATTTTTTCTATTGAGTCTTATTATATAAAACAAATTTACATTTTAAAATTTATTTCATTTAAACAGGAGTAATGTACATCTTAGTGTTATATGTGTTTTGTTACTGAGTCCAGCAAGAACAAGCTACTCCAATCAGTCAATATAGTAGTCAGAAGCGCTTTCTGGTATCAAGTACGTCATAGCAAATATGTTCTAAATCATTTCATGACAAAGTAATATATTTCAGTATATACATGCTTATGAAGGGTATAATTTATTGCCTATTCAAATAAAATACTATTCTTTGACTTATTTCCAGTCGTCACTATTAGGGAACCAGATCATTCACAGGACACACATTTTTCAGCACATTCATTCATTCCACAAATATTTATTGATCCTGAGCTATATGACAGACAGGCAGTGTTCTTAAAGTTAGACAAACTGTGACAAATAAGACAATAGAGCAACACCTATTTATCATAAGCAGGGAAACCAACAAACAAGAAAACTTCAGAGACAAGTGCTATGAGGAAAACAGACTAAAGCAATGCGGTGGTGGCTGGCACTGGGGATCATATTCATTACCAGCTGGGGGGGGGGCGGGGAGGCTGGGGGCGGGAACTGAATAATCCGAGCCCAAATGACCAAATAAGAGGTAGAAGGAGATAAGCCTGAGAGGCAGGCAAGGGCAAGATCAGAAAGGGCCTGAGTTTCATTCCAAGTACTCTTGGAAGCCACTGAAGTCTGAAGAGATGACATAAACTCATTTGTGTTTCAAAGGAATTAAAATTTTTAACTCATTTGTTTTAAAATAATAACTATGAATGGGTGGCAAGTAAAAGCAAGGAAATCAGTAGGAGGATACTCTAGGTGTGTGATGATGGTGGCCGGCACAAGAGCAGTAGAGATGGGGATGAAACGTGGCTTGAGTAAGACATATTTTTAAAACTGTGTTTAAAGAACATATTGGTGCATTGGAGGGATACTGGTGCATGTATGGGATGGTGACAGAAAAACAGCAATCAAGATGGGAAGATTTGAGGAAAAGGGCTCACAAGTCCAATAACATAAATGCCAATTAACACAATATCTTAACCATGCCATAATAATATCACAATAATATCTTAACCATAATAATATCTTCACCATCCAGTGAATCAATATATCAACTATGTACCAAAGGTAACAAGATCTTTTCTTACAATAATCAGGTGGTTTGTGACTAGACAGAGTTTTGTGATATATCTTAACCTCCACTTTAAACTAAAAGAAATAATTCAGTTCAGTTCAGTCGCTCAGTCATGTCTGACTGTTTGCAACCACATGGACTCTAGCACACCAGGCGTCCCTGTCCACACCAACTCCCAGAGTTTACTCAAATTAATGTCCATTGAGTCAGTGATGCCATCCAACCATCTCATCCTCTGTCGTCCCCTTCTTTTCCCACCTTCAATCTTTCCCAGCATCAGGGACTTTTCCAAAGAGTCAGTTCTTCACATCAGGTGGCCAAAATATTGGAGTTTCAGCTTCAACATCAGTCCTTCCAATGAATATTCAGGACTGATTTCCTTTAGGATGGACTGGTCGGACCTCCTTGCTGTCCAAGGGACTCTCAAGAGTCTTCTCCAAGAATGAAGAGACGAAGCCAAAGCAAAAACAACACCCAGTTGTGGGTGTGACTGGCGATAGAAGCAAGGTCCAATGCTGTAAAGAGCAATATTGCATAGCACCTGGAATGTTAGGTCCATGAATCAAGACAAATTGGAAGTGATTGAACAGGAGATGGCAAGAGTGATCATCAACGTTTTAGGAATCAGCGAACTAAAATGGACTGGAATGGGTGACTTCAACTCAGATGACCATTATATCTACTACTGTGGGCAAGAATTCCTTAGAAGAAATGGAGTAGCCATCCTGGTCAACAAAAGAGTCCAAAATGCAGTACTTGGATGCAGTCTCAAAAAACAACAGAATGATCTCTGTTTCCAAGGCAAACCATTCAATATCATGGTAATCCAAGTCTATGCCCCAACCAATAACACTGAATAAGCTGAAGTTGAACGGTTCTGTGAAGACCTACAAGACCTTCTAGAACTAACACCCCAAAAAAGAAGAATTATCTAAATGTTAAGTCTAAGTTACCCAATTATTTTGTATTTTTGCAAAAGGATTTAGAGTATAACTGCCAGCCCCATCCAGCATCTGTATTCCATGGTAGTATAGTATTCAACTTTGCATTCCTCCTTCTCAATCTGAAGCAGGGTTCACAGGAACATCTCCAACTACCTTCAGGCCATGAGTTCCCAAAGCACTTTTAGGTATATTATAAAGTAGTAAATTAGTGAGCATGCCTCTGTCACCTAGTTAGTTATGAATTCCTCCCAAGTAGGGCAAATCCTTAATCCTTGGTGCTCCTAAGAACATCTTCTTGGTGGGAAAGCTATGACAAACCTAGACAGTGTGTTGAAAAGCAGAGACATCACTCTGCTGACAAAGATCCATAAAGTCAAGGCTATGGTCTTCCCAGTGGTGATTTACCGTTGTGAGAGGCGGACCACAAAGAAGGTAGAGCATCAAAGAATTCATGCCTTCGAACTGCGGTGCTGGAGAAGACTCCTGAGAGTGCCTTTGACAGCAAGGAGATCAAACCAGTCAATCTTAAAGGAACTCAACCCTGAATGCAAGGACTTATGCTGAAGCTGAAGATCCAGTTTCATTCCAATTCCAAAGAAAGGCAATGCCGAAGAATGTTCAAACTACTGCACAACTGCATTCATCTCACACACTAGCCAAGTAATGCTCAAAATTCTCCAAGCGAGGCTTCAACAGTACTTGAGTGGAGAACTTCCAGATGTTCAACTGGATTTAGAAAAGGCAGAGGAATCAGAGATCAAATTGCCAACATCCATTGGATCAAAGAAAAAGCAAGAGAGTTTCAGAAAAACATCTACTTCTGCTTTATTGAGTCTGCCAACGTCTTTGACTGTGTGGATCACAACAGAGTGGAAAATTCTTAAAGAGATGGGAATACACCACCTGACCTGCCTCCTGAACAATCTGCATTCAGGTCAAGAAGCAACAGTTAGAACAGGACATGGAACAACAGACTGGTTCCAAATTGGGACAGGAGTATGTCAAGACTGTATACTGTCACTTTGCTTAGTTAACTTTTATGCAGAGTATATCATACGAAATGCCAGACTGGATGAAGCACAATCTGGAATCAAGATTGCTGGAAGAAACATCAATAACCTCAGATGTGCAGATGACACCACCCTTATGGCAGAAAGTGAAGAAGAACTAAGGAGCCTCTTGATGAAAGTGAAAGAGGAGAGTGAAAAAGTTGGCTTAAAACTCAACATTCAAAAACTAAGATCATGGCATCTGGTTCCATCACGTCACGGCAAATAGATGGGGAAACAATGGAAACAGTGACAGATTTTCTTTTCTTGGGTTCTAAAATCAGTGCAGATGTTGACTGCAGCCATGAAATTAAAAGATGCTTGCTCCTTGGAAGAAAAGTTATAACCAACCTAGACAGTATACCAAAAAGCAGAGACATTACTTTACCACAAAGGTCTGTCTAGTCAAAGCTATGGCTTTTCCAGTAGTCATGTATGGATGTGAGAGTTGGATCATAAAGAAACTGAGTGCCGAAGAACTGATGCTTTTGAACTGTGGTGTTGGAGAAGACTCTTGAGAGTCCCTTGGACAGCAAGGAGATCAAACTAGTCAATCCCAAAGAAAATCAATCCTGAATATTCATTGGAAGGACTGATGCTGAAGCTGAAGCTCCAATACTTTGGCCACCTGATGTGAAGAACTGACTCATTGGAAAAGACCCTGATGCTGTGAAAAATTGAAGGCAGCAGAAGGGGACGACATAGTGTGAGACAGTTGGATGGCATCTCAGAGGACATGAGTTTCAGCATGCTCTGGAGTTGGTGATGGACAGTGAGGCCTGGTGTGCTGCAGTCCATGGGGTAACAAAGAGCTGGACATGACTGAGCAAATGAACTGAACTGAGCAAATGAACTGAGCAAAGAGCTGATTCATTGGAAAAGAACCCACTGCTGGGAAAGATTGAGGGCAGAAGGAGAAAAAAGACATCAGAGGAGGGCATCACCAGTGCAATGGCCGTGAACTTAGGCAAACTCCAGGAGATGGTGAGGGACAGGGAGGCCTGGCGTGCTGCAATCCACGGGGTCACAGAGTTGGACATGACTGGGTGGCTGAACACACACACACAAATGTGCCGATTAGTACAATATTGAACTTCAATCAGGGTTCTGAACCAATAAAAACATGTGTAATGTCTAGTAATCAGAAATGAACTGTTGTTCAGAAACGAGTTAGGGAGGATAATCTTGCTATTATGGGTAAAGTGATAGCATAACTTGGGAAAAGACACACGGTAAGCTATTGACCAGGTCATACAATGTTCCTCTCTGTATGAAAGACTTATTTCCTATTATTGACTTTGCTTATGGGTTGTTAATAGGAAGCACACATACACACAGACATATATAAAACAGATTGTTCTACAGAAAACAGAGGTAATCTCTGGAACTTATTTACATATAAGAGGAACTGAAATTCATTTGGTGGTCCATAGGAATCACAAAGGTTATTGCTCATAAATCAAATACTGTTATGTTGCCATGTACTATTTTTGACTAAAAACTGGTTCTGGCTTTATATAAAATTATACCTAAATCAGTAATCATAAAAGCACTGCCTTTTCTCTGGTTTCTGTTCACTAACTTCTAGAACTGATTTTTCTTTCTTTTTTTTTTTAACTATTCCCTTGTTGTACTTACCTTTTCAATTTTTTTCAGACTTGTGTTCACTGAGCCAGGGGGAGTTGCCTTTATACAAGATCTTGGACCTGGAAAGAGCAAGAAGGGCCAGTGATGACTGTCCTAAAAAGGCCGTGTGCTCCTTTCTTACTTTTAGAAGACCATACTTGCAGATCAACACCATCACTGAAAAAAAACAACATTTGAGTCCTACCCTACCCTGCAATGTTTCATGAACTCTGAAATTATATTTTCTTTGTTCTAACCCCAGCCTCTGAATCAGAGCCAACTAGAGTGAGTTCTTCATAAATATGCACTGACTGCCTGATTCAGAATTAATGAAAGGCAGGGCTCTGATTAGCAAATGCTACCTGCAGGAGGTAGAAAAAATACCACAAATGGAGATATGATGCCATTAGCAGTTTTATTTTTTCTTCAGGCTTGGGAATAATCACTTATATCTCTGTTTAGACCTTTCCAGATCTGAAGGTAATTTGCAATAGAGTACTCCATGTGAAGCCCTCTTCCACCCAGTGCTGGAGGAAGGGGGCAAGGTGCTTCTAACAATTGATTCCTTTCTTGCCATTTCAGCTGCTCACCAGGATCCCACAAACCCTTACATCCAAAAGATGTAATCAGCAATAAATATCGTACTTGTTTTGATAACTTGTTAATATAGATCTCTGCATACAAAATAAAAGGTCATGAGGTTACGATTATTTCTAGGATTTGTTCAATTGCTAAGTCGTGTCTGACTATTTGCAACCCCACAGATTGCAACATGCCAGGCTTCCCTGTCCTTCACTATCACCTGGAGGTTACTCAAACTCATATCCACTGAGTCGGTGATTTCTAGAATATGGAGCAAATTAAAAGTTAATGTACTCATGGATTGTATACTTGGATGCCTCTTCCCTTTTTTGGGTAAAACGACTGCTCCCAACTTCCTGAAGGTTTGACTAGGGGGAAAAAAAAAAAACTCAAACCAAAAAAAGTCCTTTTTTGAAGCACCTGGCCCAATAGTTGGGTTTTATGCCAAGTGCAGAGCTTTGTCAGGCTGCAGAAGACGCATCAGCAAGAGGCACCGGGCCACTGGCCCGCCGGCCCGGAGCACCGTGGGGAGGAGGACCCATCAGCGCCCAGGGACCCCGGCCTCAGAGCCTGTTGCTTGCGAACCAGACGACAGAGCAGGTGCGACTCGGGCCGCGAGGGCTGCTGGCGGTGAGGGAGGCTGGATTTCCAGCCGGGCGGCGAGCACGCAGACCCCCCCGCTTCCCACGCTCAGGTTGGAACCTAGCCATGTGCGCCCAAGCCCTTTCTCCCGTTTAGCCTGTCTCCTGCCGGCTCAGACCCAACCCCACTCTCCGGACCACGGGCGACCCCACAGTTATTAAAACCAGAGGGTGGCGGAAGAGGATTTGCAAGGATGAAGGAGCCAGCGCAGCCTTTCTCTTTGGCCCAGGCTTGGAAAAATCTGAAAGCTATTGAGGAAGGACAGGAAGAGCCGAAGTCAGGGGGTGGAAAGAGGGCGCCCGGGGTGGAGAAAGCCAGCAGCTCCCCGGTCTGTCCCCCCCCTCGCAGGTGGTACAGTCCAAAGCGGGGCGGGGCGACGGGAGGCTCCGCCCGCTCTCACCCGGCCCCTCTCCCGCCTTCCCCGCCGCGCCGCCGCGGGAGCGAGTGAGCGCGCGCCCCGACGACCCCTCCCCCGGCGCCCGCGCTGGGGCCCGAGCTCCGCCCCTCGCCGAGCCGCCCCCTGCGCGGCTGCGGGCAGATCTCGCTCCGCTCTGCGGACGCTGCCACCTTCGTGGTCTCTTCCTCCTTCCGCAGGTGTGCGAGGGCCTCTCGGGGCAGAGGCGCTGCCCTGGGTGGCCGGCAGGGCCCGCGCGGCTGCTGAGCGCTCGGCGCAGGGAAGCCGGATCCCCCGCCCGCGCGGCGCCGTGACAGGTGCAGGGTCTGGCTTAAGGACCCACCTGCGGCGGCGGCTGCGATGCCCACCATGCGGAGGACCGTGTCGGAGATCCGGTCCCGCGCCGAGGGTAAGTGGCCGCCGCAGCGCCGGGCTGGGTGCGGAGCGCGCGCGGAGGCGACTCGGAGCCAGCCGGGAGTGGGGCGGTGTGAGTGTGTGTCTGTGTCTGTCGGGAAAGAGATGCCCGTCCCACCCCTTCCCCCAGGAATGTCTGGCTGTTGTGCCTGGTCCCTGGCGAACCCTTCTCCCTGCACTGTCTTCGGCGCCCTCGCGGACCCCTTCGCGGCTGCAGAGCCCCGAGATTGGTATCCTGGGTGGGATCCCCACGGCTCTTTTCACGCCGCAGCGTGACTGTTCGGTCTCTGCGCTCTCGCCCTGCCCGCCTCCCTCCCCACTAGCGCACAGACCTCTAGGTCTCCGCTCGGCTTCTCCATTCTAGGGCTGCAGATCCCCAACCCGCCGCCCACCTTTGTGCAGCCCCCACATCACGACACCCCGAGAGCTGAAATTGCCTTTCCCAGGATGCAGGATCGGTAGATCCGCAGCCCCTCGCCACTCGGAGCGGGAGGAGCCTTGACTGGGGTTGGGCGCTCAGCGGGCGCTGTGCATTACAGTCTCTGCAGTTCTGCCTCTTGCAGCGGTGTCTCACCCAGCTCCATTCCGCGGTTTTGTTTTCGTGTTTCCGATTACCTGATACCTGCACTTTGGCCAGCTGAGTTGACTTTTTAGCAAGGTGGAAGCTATTTTCTTTGCTCCACCCAGGGCCAGCTGTTGAATGTCAGCAATGAGCAACAGATGCCCGAGGGTAAAGGCAAATACACTTTTGGAGGGCTGAGACTCTTCATCCGCTGAGGAGCCCTCAGCATCCTGCCCAGCATTTGGCCGTCAATTGGTAAATATTTTTTTATTTTGTTCATGGTGAAGCCAAGACTGTACAGATCGTGAGCTTTGTTTTCTTTTGGTTTTCTCTCCCATAAACCCATACTTGAATCCTGCCAAGGGTGGCTCACGTTCTCATAACTTGTTTTTGAGAACTTGGCTGTGGTCACTGGTGTCCCTCCTTCACCCCCACCCCTTCCACCCTTTAATGTTTGGCAACTGCTAAAATGATTTTAGGAGAAAAGCTATAGAAGTTAGGAGAATTGGATTGCAGGGGTTTGAGGGCCGTTTTACTATTTTTCCACCTCTGAGCCTTGATTTTAAAAATGGGGCCTCTGGGCTCTAATGGGCTTCCAAGGTGGCTCTGATAATAAAGAAGCTGCCTGCAATGCAGGAGACCTGGGTTTAGTCCCTAGGTCAGGAAGATCCCATGGAGAAGGGAATGGCTACCCTCTGCAGTATTCTTGCCCAGAGAACTTCATGGACAGAGGAGCCTGGAGGACCGCAGTACATGGGGTCGCAAGGAGTGGGGCTCTCATAGCTCTGATTTTCTGCTCACAGCACTTTGGAAATTCTCAGTGGCACGTGTCTGGGGAGAAGGCCACACAAGAGTCAGAAAACCTGTGTCCTGCTTAGGAATTTCATACATACTTATTGTCATTTGTAATATAATAAAAATATACAGGGCACCTTTTAGATGTACACTGTCTTTAAATGTGCACAGTGGAAAAAAATGTACATTCTTTTTTTATACTTCTGAGTGAAATGAATTTTCCTTTTCTCTTATTTTTTCTTCCATTTTTATTGAGCTATAATTGACATGGCATTATGACATATGACATAATGATTTGACTTCCATACATCATGTAAAATTACCATATTAAGTTTGGTCAACATTCATCAAGTCATATAGATACAAAATTAAAGAAACAGAAAAAAAATTTTTCCTTATAATGAGAATTGTTGAGACTTACTCTTCTAACATTTCATATATGAACATAATTATATTTATCATGTTGTACATTACATCCCTAGTATTTATTTATCTTATAACTGGACGTTTATATTTTTTGATTGCCTTCACCCTCTCCCTCACACCGCACCTCTGGTAACCACCAATCTGATCTTCTTTCTGAGTTTGTTTGAAGTATAATTAACCTATAAGAGTATGTTAGTTTCTGTTACAGAACATAATGATTCGATATTTCTAAACATTTCAAAATGAAATGTTTAGTTACCCTCTGTCCACATACAAAGTTATTGCATAATTATTGACTATATTTGCCTCACTGTACATTTCATATACAAGACTCACGTATTTTGCAACTGAAAGTTTGTCCCTTTTAATCCTCCTCACCTACTTCTCTACCCTCCCCACACCAATTCCCACTGGCAACCACCTGTTCGTTCTGTGTATGTATGACACTGTTTCTCTTTTGTTATGTTTGCTCACTTGTTTTGTAGATTCCAAATATAGGTGGAATCATGCAGCACTTGTCTTTCCCTGACTTATTTCACTTAGCATAATACCCTCTAGATCCACCGATGTTGTCGTAAATGGCAAGATTTCATTCTTTTTTTTAATGACTGAGTAATATTCATATATATACATACACATACATATACATGCACACACCCTGCATCGTCTTTATTCATTCATCTATTGATTGCACTGAGGTCGCTTCCATATCTTGGCTATTATAAAAATTGCTCAAATGAACACAGTGATACATTTATCTTTTCTAATTAGTGTTTTTGTTTTCTTTGGATAAATACCTAGGAGTGAAATTGCTGGATCATATGGTAGCTCTATTTTTAATTTTTTGAAGAACCTCTGTACTATATTCAGTAGTGGCTGCATAAGTTTACATTTCCGCCCAACAATCACCTTCACCAACAGTAGTTATTTGTTGTCTTTTTGATCATAATGAATGAATTTTCTTAATCATCATTTGAGTGAGCCATGAAGGTATGAAAATACAGTGGTAATAGTTGGGATTGCGCTTTCAAATAATAGCAGTTGCTGGATGCCATATCGTGTGAAATGGGAAGAGAGAAGGGACCAGAAAACTATGTGAAACTTCTACCATGTGAAAGGATTTTATCTGAGAGGCAACAGTATTGTTTTTGATTGACATGTATATTTTTCAAGGCATTTTTGCAGAGATTACCCTATAGGACCTTACAGCGCTATAAGGTTGTGAAGGTTGGTGAAGATGGTCCCACCTGATAGTTGATGAAACCGTGTCCCAAATGATGGAGGTGCTTGGCACATTGTCAGAGGCGTAGTGGCCGTCGGTGAATGACCCTTCCCCCATATTGGTTGGTTCAATTTATTATGTGCTCAGCATTTTGCTTGGGACCATGGTGAGGGCATCAATGATGACACGGTGGACTGGCGATGTGGCTCGTTGCCTGCTCCACCCACACTCTTCTCTCCTAGTCTCTTTTGACAGCTCCTGCTGCCTGATGGCATTGTTCTGAACTCCTCAGCAGGCTGGACCAGGGTGGGCTTCTGACAAACAGCGGACAATCCAGAGGTGGCTCAGCACTCGTGACCTTGGGCTTTGGCTCAAAAAGCCGAGGCTTTGTGGTGATCACCCCTCCCGTGGGGAGAGCTGGGCTTGGAGACTTAGAGCGAAGGCTGAGGCAGAAGGGGGCAGAGGAGAATCGGCTGCTGGAGGGGTGAATGGCTGGCTGTCTTAGGTTGTGCAGATGCTGCTGGTATGAGGAAGCAGAAAGTGTGCACGTGAACACAGAAGGATAGGAGAGAATGGCCTGGAAGGAAGGAATGACGCAGAGAGACCCAGGTGCTGAGAGAGGGTGGCCCATCCCTAGCACACCTCCCCCGACTCTAGAGCACCTCCCCTCCACCCCCCTACCCCCTATCTCTTTTTGTCCCAATTCAACAAGTAGCCTTAGAACCGGCTCTTATTTTTACTTTAAGCCATTTGAATGGGTTTCTATTCCCTGCATCCAGATTGGCCAGACGCATGGCTGCTCTGTGTGCAGGTTATTTACAACCAAATCGAGGAGAAAGAACGGCCACGAAATAAGAAATAGTCTAGGAGGGGATGTTATTAAGTGAACAGTGTGCTTGCTGTGGGGGATGTTATTAATTGAACAGTGCTTGCTATGGATAGCAAAGAGCCATGAAAGATCAGACATAAGAACCTGAAGCCTGCGAGGAAACAGTCCTTGAGGAATCATTTGAAATGAGTCCTCACGCGATGCTTCTCAAACGTTAAGGCGCGCACCCATCACCTGGGGATATTGTTAGATGCAGCTTCTAGATGTGAGTAGGGCTGGAGACGCATTTCTGGCGAGCGCACGGGCGATGCTGGGTGATGGTCTGCAGGTCACAGTGTGAGTACCAGGGTTCTAAGACAATGCCGTCTCTTTCAGCAGTCAGGCACTGAGGTTAGAGCGACCAACTGCAAAAGTGCTGAGCACGACTGTGGCTCACTTGAGAGTTCTTAAACTGGCCGGGGACGGAGGGACACTGAGAAGGAATGGCACGTAAATTTGGGTAAATAAATGCTTCTAGATTATAGAGTATTTTAAATACCAGGATGAGTCATTTGGAGTTTGAATCAAATATTTTAAAAGGATCTTAGAGTTCTTCTAATCCAGTTCTCATTCAAGCATGAGGTCAAAGTAAAATACCTCCAAAAGGGCCAGTTAGGTGCCAAATCACTGTAGGGAAGTGACATCCCCAAAGTATGTTGGATGGTTTGTAGGAAATGTAAATAGACTAGTGTGTGTGTGTGTGTGTGTGTGTGTGTGTGTGTGTGTTTTAAGGTCTAAAATTGACAAAGACCAGGATTAGTATTGGAGTGGAGCAGTGAGACTGGAAAGGGAGGAAATAGAGCTATTTCTCAACAAATCATTATCTTGTTTAACAGATAATCTATTGAACTCCCATAAGTACCATTCTTGAAATTTCAAGAAATTTCAAGTACCATATCTGAAATAAATCAGTGAGCAAACAGAATAGAAAAAGCCCTGCCCCGGAGGGGCTAACATTTTAGTGAGGCAAGAGACAGAGCAAACACAGAAAGTTAGCGAGTTATAGACTTTGTTATAACTTTGTGATCAGTGCTATAGGACAAATAAAGAGAAGGCAAGATGCGTAAGGTTGGTGGATGAATTGCAACTTTAAATGGGTTGGTTAAGCTAGCCTCATGGAAAAGTCGATGAGAAGGAGGTGGATTAAGCCTGCTGGGAATCTGGGGGGAGAAGTTCCAGGCAGAGGCCCCAAGGCAGGAGAGAGTAAGGAGTGTTGGAGGAACGGGATGGCGGGCGTGTGGGGGGAGAGGGGGAACATAGTAGGAAATGAGGTGACTAAGGTCATGTCATAGGACAATGTGATATAGTGACTATACCACGAAAAAACGTATTAAAATAAAAGGAGATTATCAAGCAGTAACTTCAGACTTTAATGTTTATAAGATCCCAGGTATCTCATTAAGACTACTGTTTCTTGAGCTACCCCATGAAGATCTGTTCAGTAGATCTGCCATGGGACTGCATTCTTCACGACCTGCTGGGATATTCAGGTGTAGGTGAAGCACCTTTTAAGGATCTCTGCTTTACAGTCTTGAACCTAATTGATTGGGAAAAGATATTAAAAGATAAGGAAATTAAGGAGGCATTTCAGTATAGTAAGAGAAGACATAAATTCAAATTCTGAAGTAATTGAGGGACATCCAAATGGACATGTTTTGAGATACTTTGAAACTGAGAGATTAGATGTGGGGAAAAGCAAATCGGAATCTCTGGTTCAGAGATAATAGTTGAAACCCTGGTAGATAAGTTTGCCAGAAAGCAAGGCTAAATGATGCAGAAGACTAAGAATCATATGCCCTTTTACTTTTACTCCAGCTAAATCAAATAAGCCTCTAAATACAGCATTAAAAATCCTAGAAACAGGGACTGAAATAACAGTGGTCTACACAAAACAGAATTTTTCTGGGTGCTATAAAACTAGCATGAAGACAGTCCAGGTCACCTGTGCCCACCAAATAAAGTCATAAGGGACATGGGCTCCTTACGCCTTTCTGCCTCATCATCTAAGTGTATAACTTCCTTAAAGTCATAGTGTGGCTGCTGGCGTTCCAGCCATTGTATAGGAATTCCAGGTCAGAGGAAAAATGAAGACGCGTGTGAGACCAAAGGGTTTTCTTGGAAGTCCCACACAGAGGCTAGCGGTTATTTTGCATTGGCTCGCTTCTGCAAGGAAAGCTGGAGTTTTCTAGCTGACATGTAGTGTTTTATTATTAAAAGAAAAAAGGAAGAATTGTTATTGGATAGGCAACTGACAGGCATTGTCACTGTCAGATTGTCAAAGGCTTTTGCTTGATTAAAAGAGGTGTTCTAGAGCTCATGATTTACAAAATAATGGCCACTATTCAAAACTAAGGAAATGCACACCAAAAAAAAAAACCACACCATGTACCTATCCAGTAGGATCACAGAGAGTCAGACTTGACTTAGCGACTCAACAACAAGAAAGCAATCCAGTGGTTTGCGTTTTACACTGTTGAATATTATGATGCTAAAATGTAAGGCATTCATTTGACTATGTAAAATGTGTACTAAGTGATAAATTTAGAAGTTGTCCTCAGGATTGTTTTCCTAAACTGGCCTGTGTAAATGGCACCTTTAAAATGTTTGTAATTATAAAATATACTGCATTTTATTTGCTTAAAATGTAACAAAAGGAGCATGGAGGTAATTTGTATAAAAATTGCTAAGAAGAAAATTTTAGGAGGCTGTTTCATTTGTCCAGGTAAAAGAAGACTAAGATCCTTTCTTCCTTTAACAAACATGTATTATGCACCTGCTGTGTGCCAGCCAATTGGATGGTGGGTTAGAAGGGTATAGCAAATGAAGGATTCCCCAAAGTAATCATGAAAATGAGTTATAGATTTATAACTGACATGACATTCTTTCACAGAGCAGGTATGTGAGTATAGTGGTGCTTCATGTGGTCAATATTTGGGAATTCCCAAAACATGTTATTTTGCCTAGTGTAATCCTGGCAAAGTATTAAGTGTGGCAAAATTATATTATTTTAGCCTTTTTCATCTATAGTGCATTATTCTTTTATTTCACTTATATAATTTCAAAAACAATGAGAACTGAATCGTTCATACCTACCTTACAGGCTTAAGGAAAGTTTGCATAGATAAAGACTGTGCTTTTGAAGTTAGTGAAATATTTGCTGCTATATTGAATTTCTAAGCACATGATTTCATTACAGTGTAAATGTTGTAAAGGCAACAGATTCATTCTTTACTACTCCCTGGAACCCACATCTTTCAATGTTCTTATCCTCTGGGCAGTATGCTCCCTAAAGGCAGGGATCTTTTGTCTGTTTTGTTTACTGATATACTGAGGATATTGCCTAGGGCATAGTAGGATTGACTTAAATGAATCTTGTGACCTAAATAAAGATGAGATGACCTACAGATGCCTGATAATCAGCCCTACTTGGTACCCTCCTGCTTGGAACCTGACCATTGAAAAGGGAGCGATTTTTTGTGTTATCTGTTCACTGCTGTATCCTTGGACTTAACAGCTTTTGTCAGATGAACAGTTAACTCTCAACTTTATTTTTAATGACAGAGCTTAGTTTTGGTCTCTTGATTGTAGAAGTAACAGCTGCTCGTTGGAAAAAAACTCATACTGCAGAGATGTCAAGAAGACAGTAAAAATCACCCCAAACTAAGCCATCTAAATATAACCACTTAATATATACATTATCATTTAATAGATATCCATTCCAATAATTTTCCAGAAGAGAAATATATTTATTTCTTAAGAAAACTCAGATCAGAGCCTACATTATTCTTAATCTTTTTTTTCCCACTTAGTATTTCATAGACATCCTTGTCTATAAATATAATTTATGTAAACTCCATAAAGGCTTCCCCAGTGGCTCAGATAGTGAAGAATCTGTGTGTGGTGCAGGAGACCCGGGTTCAATTCCTGAGTCGGGACGATCTCATGGAGAAGGGTATGGCTGCCCACTCCAGTATTCTTGGCTGAAGAATTCCTTGGACAGAGGAGCCTGGCGGGCTACAGTCCCTGGGGTCACAAAGAGTCAGACACGACTGAGCAACTAACGCTTTCTTCCAGAAAGGATGGGATTTTAAATTTTAATTTTTCTAGTTTTATTGAGATAGGATTATACATAATTTGTGTGCAACATATTTGTATATACTATATTGCAAAATGATTACCACAAAAATTTTAGTTAATATTAATCACCTTGCATAGTTACAGATGTCTTCTGTAATGATAAGAACTTTTAAAATCTACTCTCTTAGTAACTTCAAATATATAGAACAGTTGTTAGCTATAGTTACCATGCTGTGATGACATCTTCAGAATTTAGCTTCTAATTTGAATTCTGTACTTAAGAAAGTTATTTTATGTATTTTTAGTTGGAGAAGAATTGTTTTCCAACATCGTGTTGGTTTCTGCCATACCACAGCGTGGACGTGAGTGTGTAAACTGCTCCGTCGTCTGACTCTGCGACCCCATAGACTGTAATGCAGCCCCCCAGGCGCCTCTGTCCATGGGATGCTCCAGGCAAGAATGCTGGAGTGGGTTGCCATTCCCTTCTCCAGGGGATCTTCCCGACCAAGGGATCGGACCCAGGTGTCCCACATTGCTGGCAGATTTTTTACTCTCTCAGCCACCAGGAAAGCCCCTCAAACAGCAACATGAATCATGACTCATGAATGAAAGAATACTTCATTCTGTGTAACAGGTTCTATGTTCATCCACCTCAGTTCAACTGACTCAAATGTGTTCCTTTTTATGGTTGAGTAATGTTCCATTATATATGTGCCACAAGTTCTTCATCCATTCATCTGTGGATGGACACCTAGGTTGCTGAAAGTTTGTAGTTTCGACCACCTTCACCCGTGGAAAGAAATTTTTTTATCTACTGTCGCTATTTAAATCCTCCGTGCCTAGAGCGCTGCCTGGCACTTAGTAGGGCCTCAGTAATTATTTGTTGAATGCGTAGATCGTGTATTTTATGGCAGCTTAGCATTATAGATGTTATTGTATAATAATTAACTAAGGAATCCTCTGTGGGTAGGCATGTAGGTCATTTCCAGTGTGTATTTTCAAAAAAAACAAAACACTTTTGAATAGGCATCTTTATATATCTTTGTACACTTTTCTGATTATCTCTTTGAAAATTCTTTGAGGAAAGGGATTTCTGGGGCAAAAGTATGTATCTTTTTAATTTTTTTATAATGGCAAAAAAATGCTAAAAGATTATTCACGTTAATGCCCTCGCTGAAAATAAACCAGAGGTCCTACCCCGCTACTCCTTCCCCACCACTGGATAGTCTTCTTTATCCTTTTGAATATACAGTGCAGAAAAAAAACTCTAAGTTTACATTGCTGTACTTATAAGATATGCATCCTGATTGGTTTTAGTAGTTATTTTTATTTTTGTCTGAATTGTTTATGCATTGTAAGTTCCTTTGTGAAGATTGTCTTGTATTGAATTTTAAGAGCTTATCACATGCCCCTGACAG
This sequence comes from Cervus canadensis, assembly GCF_019320065.1. Lineage (NCBI taxonomy): Eukaryota > Metazoa > Chordata > Mammalia > Artiodactyla > Cervidae > Cervus > Cervus canadensis. Next base: position 4,830,296 of record NC_057404.1, read on the forward strand.
TAGCTGTTTTCCCTGTTAATAGTTCATCTTTTCCCTTTTTTGATGTTTTCTCCTGTACCTGCTTGGTTTTTGTAAAGTATAATCTTTCAGTTTCTTCCTTAAAATTTCTGGCTTAATGTCATGTTTCTTATGTCAAGATAATGATAATTTTTCACTTGTGTTCTTCTTCTAGTATTAGCACTTTTAGATTTCACCTTTAAACAGTTATACATGTAATTCCTATGGGATTTATCTTGTTGTGAGATGTGAGCTAGGGGTCTAGTTTTATTTTTTTCTCAATTTATTCTCTATCTGGCATGATAACCATATGCTTTATCATCTGTTCTCCCCTCACTGATCTGAGGTGTTGCTTTTACATGCTAAATTTACATACATGGTTGAGTCATGGTTGGAGTCAGCCTCTCCCCTCTTCCCCTCTCCCTCTCTTCTATATTTTGGTCTGTTTTGGCCCCTTGTAACAAATTCCTTTGTTACAATTAATCACTGTTATTTCCTCTAATTTTTTTTTCTGGCCACTTTCATGCTTATTTTTCCACTTGAACTAATGAGTGTATCATTGAATAAAGTTAATGTGTTGGAATATTTATTGATATTGCGTTAATTTTATAAATTTGTATTGAGAGAACTGATATCTTATACTGAGTCGTTTAAGCTTAGTTTTACGCTCCATTTATTAGTTTTTCTTTTATGTGCTGGAGAGAGTTTTCTTAAATAAATTCTATCCATTTTAATGATTTGTTCTTTAGATAGCTTATGTTTTATAAAGATATTGTGCATGGAATCCTTTCTAAAATTATGTTTTTGCTCATGACTGACAGAATATGTAAGGTGGAAACTGTTGAGTTTGAAACTAACCATCAGTCTGAATTCTTTCACTTTAAATAGTTTTTCAGTTAATTTTTATCTCCATAGGTTTTAAAATTATACATCATAAGGTATTTTTAAACAAGGTTTTCAATTATAATTAGATTTGATCAGGTATATTCTGATTACATTATTTTTTTTAGTAAGATTTGTTCCTTTTTATGTGCTGAAGTTTTATGTACTTGGGTTCCAACTTACTTTTTCTAAGGTTTCACATAGCCCTTACACAATAGCCAAGGTAACTGCTCTTTTTTATCCTTTTTGTTAGGGTTAGAGGTCAGAATTTAGACCAGCTAAGATTTAACTAATGGTTTTGTAAGATCTACTCCCATCAAATTGACATTCATGTCTTAGATCAGCACTGAGAGAAATAAAGTGATCCACGAGCACTAGACACATATGTACTTGTAAATCCTCTAGCAGCTACACTGTAAAAAATTAAATAACTGAAATTAATTTTAATAATATTTTTTCTTTAATAGATCCAAAATATCATCTCATTATGATATTAAAAATCAATAATGAAATAGTTTGCATTCTTCTTTGTACTAGTTTGTAACTGCTATGCATTTTATATTTACAGCACATCTCAATTTAAACCAGTCCCCTTTCACATCTGTTTCCACATGTGGCCCGTGGTTCCTGTGCTGGTCAGCACAGCTCCAAATTATATCTCTAGCTTGGACTTAAGGATTTACTAGAGTTTTTCAGAGTATAAAATTTTATAACAGAAATGATGGCTCAAAGTAAGCTTATTAAAAGTACATGTAAAAAAAAATAAAAGTACATGTGTAGATATACTTCTATCTTAAGTAGAGATTAAGCCTTACTTGCTTCCAACAGAAGGCCTTCTCAAATGTCCTCATAAAACCTCGCAAAATGTATTAGTGCTTAAATAATACTGCTTGTGACATAGCCCTCATGGCAATTTAGAGGTTTCATGTAAATTCATCATGGCATCTTTTGAAGCCTGTTGTTTTGGACCCATTAAATGTAATTCTTTTTTAAAAAGATTTGATAAGACCACTCTACAGGACCTTCCTATTAGTTTTCTTTTAAATGTTAGCAGGAAATGTGTGTACATAGGATAGTAACTTTGGGTAGTTTGCCTTTATATACATTGTTGCCATCAATTTTGTTCATCTAAGGGGCTAAAGAATTTGGCTTACTGGGTTATTTATACATTGAATAAACTGGGCAAAGGCTGTTTTGAATTGAGCCTCTTCATTGTCTTGCTTAAGCCCATCTTTGAAGATGACTTGATGTCTTGATCCATTCAGGGCTGTACTTCAGGAGCCTGGGTTAGGCATGTGGCAGCTTAGGTGCAGACTGTTGCTAAGAAGGTCAAAGGCAGTGGAGGCTCTGAACCAGGAAACCACTTTAGTGGGCCAGACCTATTTAGAATACAAGATTAATCTTCATGAATGAAGCAAGCAAACTGGTTTGCAGGGGTGAGTCAGAGAGGTGGTTTGCTCTGGCACCAGTTTAGAATAATTGAGCTTCTCTAATTAGCGTCGCTCTCTGTGGCTAACTCTGGTCTTAAAGCCAACTTGATGTGGAGGAAATCTCCTTCTAGCATCTGCAGCCCATCTTTCCCCCTTGTCCCTCCCTTTCCCCCGTGTAGATTTAGCCCTACCGCAGTCCAGAAAACCTTCGCAGCAGGAGACGTTAGAGGAGCTCTAATTTAGCGCTTTGAGGATGTGGCTTGAACCACCCTGCCACCCTTTCCTTGACCCTGACTGCTTGTCGCAGCAACTAGAGCCCCAGTTCTGGGGGCCCTGCCTGTCTGAGCGAGGCCTCCTCTCGGCCTCTGCCCTGGGGAGGAGTTCGGGTGCCGGGCCAGCTGCCGGGGGCTCTGAGCATCTTTTGCTTTCACTCCCCCCTCGGCACTCTTGGCCAGCTCTTCTGGGCAAACGTGTGGCCCGTGTTGGAGCGCTCTGGTTCTGAGCGCGCCTGCTGTCCATGACCGTCTTTCTGGGCACCATCCTGTCCTCCTAATGACTAGCTGACCCTCCCCAGCCCCCTGCTCGTCTGTCTCACTCTACTTCCATTTCTAAACTCAGCCCGTGTCCTCTCCCTGACCAAAGAAATGAAACCAATCTCTCCCTATAGGTTTTACCCAAGCTTGATGTGCCGCTGTATATCTTTTAAGTTGGATTCAGTCTGCTTGATGCCAGAATGGACGTGATGAGTATTCTCAGGCAGACTCACTCAACTTTCATAACGTTTTCCCCGCAGTTGTGAGTAAGGGTTAGAGAGACGATTTGAGGAAGAGTGACTCTGCCATCTTTAATGTAGAGTGTGCCCAGGGTGGTCAGGGCAGTGCGAGGCTTGTGTAACAGGCTTACAGTCAAGCGTACGTTGGTGGTGCTCAATCCCGGCTGCACAGTGAATCAGATGGGGATCGTCTAAGCAGTACTGATGCCTGGACTCACCCGACCAATGGAATCAGTCTGGGCCGTCGGGCGTATGGACTAAGCATTGATATTGTATCTTCCAGATAATTCTGATGTCCAACAGTGTTGAAAAATACTGATGCAGTTCTTTGAATTTCCTTGCTTGTGGAGAGAAGAATAGATTATATAAAGTCATATAGATTGCCAGCCGAGAAACCAAGAGCATATGGATATTTTTTTGGGTAAATTTGTCTACTGCCCAGTTACTTAATGGATCTAATTGCACTTCTCTAAATTTCCCCTGTCGGAAATGATGAAGCGTGTATGATGATACTCAGTTATTTGGTTTAGAAGAATTTCTTTAAAATTCTGAATTAAACAGTCAATTCAGTACAACCAAATGAAGAGTAAACACATCCCGTTTATTTTTAGCTGGTTCTATATCTACTTTGGGAGCTTGATGAATATGAGCCTCTCTGCAATGTCATTTCTGGTTTTTGCTAACCTACTTAACTTTTAGTATGTTGTACTTCATGTCTTTATTCCCCCTATATTTGTAGCCTATATGTGTGTAGTTATTTGCACCTGGAAGAAATACCTTAACAACTCAGTAAAAGTTTCCAAAATTTCTGTGGCTACTTTCTGTACAAGAGGTTTATTTTCTTTAGTCTACAGTTATTAATTTATCTCACCCCGATGTTAATAGATCTTTCGCAGGTTAATGTACAGAAAACAGAAACTTACCACAAACCTCAATTTACCTGCCTTCCCTGGTTGCTAAGATGAAGCTCATTTTGAAACTCTTAATGTAGCCAGTATGATTTCTCTGTGGCCTCCTGATGGGTGCTGGGGTCTGGCTTCAGGGTGTGATGATGATGATTTCAAACTTCTAGGAGTAGAAAACAAACTCCCTAGTCCCTTGTTTTGTTATTTAGTCACTAATTTGTGTCTGACTTCTGCGACCCCATGGACTGTAGCCTGCCAGGCTCCTCTGTCCATGAGATTTCCCAGGCAAGAATACTGGAGTGGGTTGACATTTCCTTCTGCAGGGGATCTTCCCAACCAGGGATTGAACCTGCATCTCCTGCATTGGGAGGTGGATTCTTTACCCCTGACCCACCAATTAAGCCCCTATTGTGCCTTAGGTCAAGTGTATTGTGTCCAACCTTTGTGGGGTTTTTTTGTGTTTTTTTTTTTTAATTCTCTTCTATCCTTATCATTTCTGCATTTAGACTTTTCTTTTTTAGGTGATAATGTTACTTGTACTCCACAGATGGAAATCTTTTTTTAAAAAGAAGCCAGAATTCGATTGGAGGAGGGGGATGGAGTTCTGAATCACTGGTTCAGTTTAACCCCAGATGGCAACTCATTTGTGTATTTTGGTTTAAAGTTCAGTGAAAGAATCATTACATGGGTTGGCCTTTTGTGAATGTAATTAGCAAAGAAGGAAGAAGGCCTTCTTAATTTCCCCAAGTACTCTGCTGAATTCCTCTTGATCTTATTAAGTGACTTTCGGGTGAGTGAACTACTCTCCTATGTTTTAATTTTAACTAAGTCTGAATACCAAGGTCTTCAGTTTGAATTGATAGTTTGATAGTTTTCTTTATAAGATGTCAGGCATTTTTCCATATGTTCAGCTGGAATTGTCTCTGAAATAATTCTGTTGACTCACACTAATAGACTCACCATCTTTACTGTTTATACTTCATGTGTCTTTAGCTGGTTTGGTACCCTGCTATTTGACATAGTAGCCACTTAAAGAGCAGAGTGCATCTGTTGTGTGGCACAGAGAAATCTGGAGAATAACTCACTTGGTGCTGTCCCACTTCCCTAAGTATCTTAAGGCACTGCTCTGTAAATAATTGACTGGACAGAAAAGGAAATAAGGCACTCAGGGCTCCCAAAGGGCCTGGAGTGACATCTGACTTTGGCATCTTCTGAGCTCTGTGGCCTTGGACAAGTCAGATAGCCCCTCTAAAGACTCCCGTTTCGCTTTCCCCAAATACAATAAAACTTACCCATGAATCATCTGTCTCCTGGCTAGAGAGTAGACCAAGGCCGACTGCACATTGGAGTCTTCTGAAGAGCTTCAAAATAGCTGATCTTTGGATTTTGCCCCAGGAGATTCTGATTTCATCTTGGGGGTAGAGGTTGATCAAAGAAAGGTGATTGTGGCTTGGACTACTAGCTATCTGTGGTCAGATGTGGTCAGATTTATAGTATAGTTTGAAGGGAGATCTAACAGATTTATTGGTGGGTAGGACGCAGAGTGTTAAGGATGTTGCAGGTTTGGGGCCCTAAACCCAAAATGATGGCACCATTTATTAAGATAGAAAACTCTGGGATAAAGGACTAAAAACCTCCTTGCATCTTAGAAAAGACTGTGAAGATCCACATGTGCCAAAATAGGTATGTTTCGACATATTTTCTTTTCTTTTTGGAAAGAGGATTGCTTTTATCCTAAATTCAATCTCCTTCCTCTACCTTCCCTTTAGTTTTCTTTAGAAATTCAGTAAACATAACTGTTAGTATCTTGTGCTGTGTGCTATGCTTAGTCGCTCAGTTGTGTTTGACTCTTTGTGACCCCATGGACAGTTAGCCCTCCCAGGCTCCTCTGTCCATGGAATTTTCCAGGCAAGAATACTGGAATGGGTTGCCATGCCCTCCTCCAGGGCATCTTCGCAACCTAGGGATTTAACCCGATTCTCCCACTTTGCAGGCACCTTCTTTACCAGCTGAGCCACCAGGGAAGCCCATGAATACTGGAGTGGGTGGCCTACCCCTTCTCCAGGGGATCTTCCCAACCCAGCTGAGCTATCGGGGCCTATTCCTTGTTTCTATGCATTTTAGCCATCTGGGAGCAGTATGGGTTCATCTCTTTGGAACTGATCACTCTATTGGTGTTTTTGGACACCTAGGAACTCCATGGATTCATCTCTTTGGAACTGATCATTCTGTTGCAGAGACTTTTCACTCCATAATCAGAGTTGATGAGAATAGTCTTTATGTCATCATTGTGTTCTTTTGGCTCTCGAGGTGTTCCACACTGCAGAAACATCTTTCAGAGTGCAAAATTAAAACACTTGCTATAAAGTAGATGCTAAGCAAATGTTCCTTGAATCCGCATCTGCTGAGTGATAGGGATAAGATCAAGCTGTTCAGATTTTGGAAGCTGAGCTTTTAACATGCTGGCGTGGTTTTGAAATCTCATGGAGTTTTCTTCTCATCATGTCCAGGCCCATTGCATGTTGCTCAGCAGTGGCCACAGATACTCCAGCAGATCTAAGGGGCTGATTTCTTTTTTTTTTTAAAGACACAGGGGAAATTTGCTTTTTATGTTTATTAATTATTTTGACTGCTGGCTCTTTGGTGTAGCACACACTCTCTCTCTTGTTGGGGAGTGCCGGCTCTAGCGTACAAGGGCTCGGTAGTTGCCGCGTACGGGCTCAGTTGCCCCACATACATGGGATCTTAGTCCCCCGACTCGGGATCGAACCTGTAGCCCCTGCATTGGAAGGTGGATTCCCAACCCTGACCCCCCAGGGAAGTCGTAAGGGGCTGACTTCGTATCTGTAATCCGTGGTGGTAGCATGTGGAGGCATAGGGATTGCATTATGAGGCTCTCTCTGCCCTGGGTGATTTTTACTTACGGCGTCAGAGGTTCTGGAAGCCTCCCGAAGCCCTCCGCCCGCTCATGGTTCCCGTTCTGCCTGTGAAGTGGGCAGGGCTGCCGGCAGCCGCACGCATATGCAGGTGCCCTGCAGCGCCAGCCGGCTCCGAGCTCGGGCTTTGAGGTCTGTGCAGCCCGCCTGCTGTCGCTCACGCTTCGCGGCGTGATCTGCCTGGTGGGGCTCCCCCCGCCTGACTGAGCCACATCCTGGCAAAGCGAGGGCAGCGGTGCCTTCCGTGCTTTCCTGCCACCGACTCTGGTTTCTCTGAGCCTGTCTCGCCTCACCAGCCTTGGTGGGTTCTCTACGCCCACCCCCGCAGCGCTCACAGCAGCGGAGCCATCCCCGGCCACGTGTGGCTGCAGTCCACTGTCAGACCGACCCCCTGCGCCCAGGGTCGTGGCGGGGCTCCCCGGGGCCCCTCTAGCGATGCCCTGTTCTTCTAGCTGGGTTCACGGACTTGTTGGATATTTCACATGCCAGACTGTGACACAGCTTGTCGTCAATAGGCAGAGGAAAGGTTCACCTCTTTCCCAGTGCTGGGTGGTATCCAGTTCTATAGAGTAAAACGCTGTTCTTGCTCATGGTGATTCATGGTGCTGGGTGTGCTGTGCTGACTGCACCCAAGCCACAAATTAGCAGGCAGGCTTTAGCTTCTCCACTGGGTGTTTTTGACACTTGAGACAATGTTTAAAAAATAAAGGTGAATTATATTTTTCTCTCTTGCAAAAGCACAATGGAGATACACAGGTGCCCATCAAATTCCACTGACTTATTCTGAGAACAGTGCAGCAGCCAAATGGTATTTCTGTTTCTTTTGATAAAAAGAAACAGTTCTCTTTTGAGAACTGGTCTTGGAATCAGAGGACTATTGGCCTGTCCACCTGTTTTTATATTGTAAAATGCATCAGGAGCTCTAAAAATAAAAGTTGTAATAATTCAGATAACTTCATGATTGCTTCTTATTCCTTTTTCCAATATGCTTCAAAGACTGACTTATTCAGAACTTTAATTCAGTTCTGTCTTCCTATGATTGTGTTGTGGTGAAATTAACGGGGTTACCTATTATGCAAGCATTTTTATCAACTAATTCAACAATTTTTTTTCCATACAGAAAGTGGTTAAAACTTGCTTGTGCACTGGCACTGTCTTAGTGGTTCTCTGATGACTTCATAACTGTCTTTGTTTTAAAAGAAAAAGAAAAACTTTAAAAAGATGACATCATGGAATTCCAGGGTTGGAGTGAACTGTCTGCACTGTCCCTGGTCCAGCCTGCGGGCGTTTGGTCATCCAGCTCCTGCTTGAAAACCTCTGAGTGACAGGAATCACACCCCCTTGTGAAACACCCCTTTCCACTCTCAGACGGTTCTAATTCTTAGCAAGTTCTTTCTTGCTAAGAAAGCAATAAAAGCGATTAAACCATTTGTCTCCTGCATGTCTTGCTGGGCCAAATATGCTCCATATTATATTTACACAGCTGATTTTTTTAGGCATTAGTGTAGGATCTTCAATTTATTCAGTCTCCCAAAATCTTCCTGAATTGATTCTTTCATGTCATTTGCATATTTACTAATCGTACGGTGTATGTTATCTTGTCTTATTGGAACCCAGGCAGTCTGGCTCCAGATCCCTCAGGAAGTTATGCATCTACTTTCACTATCCAGGGGTCCCCTTGGATCATAGAAGAGCCCCATGGGGCTCAGGCTCTGGGGTCCCTTATTCTGTCCAGAGTTGCCTGTGTTTGTTCTCTGTACATCTACTCCATTGGCTTCATATCTTTGCCGTCCATGTGGCTTCATGGTGGGGGGAAGGGGGGTGGCGAGGGGCATCACCCCCCGCAGCCCGACTCCCTGACTCTCCACGCCCAGCCTGGTCCTTGCCCAGTGCCGAGTCTGTCTGCAAGTGTCTCCGGACCACAAGTCCACTTTCGCAGAAAGAAGTCCACCTGGCCCTGCCGGTCAGGGGACCCTGTTGACCCTGATACCCAAGGTCAGAGAACTAAGCCAGGAGAAGGGAGTAGGGGCAGGAGCCAAGGGTGACCCAGGGAAGGCTCCATCAGGAGGGCTCGAAAGAAGTGGGCAGCCAAAGGAAAGCTCCAGTGGAAGCCCCTTTATGGATGTTTGTCAACCAGCAGTGAATCTACATCGTTACCTAATCATGGGATCCAGGGTCTCAGGTTTTTAAAGACAGGGTGTGTCTACTCTTGTTGAAGTACAGAATGCTAAGGACTTGGCCAATAACATTATTATTCAGGTTTAGGTAGTGTAAAGGACCTTTTTTCCCTGGAGGAGGGTCCCGCAACCCACTCCAGTATTCTTGCCTGGAGAATCCTAGGGACAGAGGAGCCTGGCGGGCTACAGTGCACAAGGGTCTCAAAGAGTTGCACACGACTTGAGTGCCTTAGCACACATGCACAGAGGACCTTTTTCATAGGAAAAAAATTCCCTTCAATCTCTGACTATACATTTTGGGTATGAGAAACACTACTTTAAAAACAATGGCCCCCTGCTCAATGTTAGCTGAATTCTCAGTGCAAAAGGAAGGTATTCCTTTTAACTTTCGAATTAACTATTTTTAGCTGCTGCTGCTGCTAAGTCGCTTCAGTTGTGTCTGACTCTGTGCGACCCCGTAGACGGCAGCCCACCAGGCTCCCCCGTCCCTGGGATTCTCCAGGCAAGAACACTGGAGTGGGTTGCCATTTCCTTCTCCGATGCATGAAAGTGAAAAGTGAAAGTGAAGTCGTGTCGGACTCTTCGCGACCCCATGGACTGCAGCCCACCAGGCTCCTCCGTCCGTGGGATTTTCCAGGCAAGAGCACTGGAGTGGGTTGCCATTGCCTTCTCCGAACTGTTTTTGGAAATTACCATAAATCCTTTAGAAGCTGTAGATCCCATTTATTAAAATCTGTGAACTTGGAAAGCATGACTGTGGACTACACTTTTCATGAACAGTAGTTTATAATGTACAGGATCCATCTACTTTCCTTTTTAAAACACTTCGCTGTTTCCCATGGTTCTTCTGTGATTAGTAACACTTTAGCTATTCTGCAAGTTCTCACAGTTTTATAGATTTAAAAGTATTGTATATATGTATACACACACGCTACAAAATATGAACCTATCAGGATTTAGAGCAGCTAGGCACTGCCTCGTCTTTTTTCTTTTTAAACTAATCCCCTACCATCTCTTTTGCATTAGCTCCTCCAACTGCCATTCATTCTAACCTTCCTAGTTTTAGGGTAATTATCCTTGATCCCAAATGACGTGAAGGAGGAGAAGTGGGAATTGAGGAGTTCTGCTTCTATGATCTGTTGACATCACACCATCCATTTCAGACAGTGGACCTATCCCATGAATTTACTGTATTGCAAAGGAAGCGAGGAAACGCTTTTGTAGTCGCTCAACACTTTTAAAAACACTTTTCCTCCCTTCTTAGGTGTCTGTGTGTTTGTTGTTACTTGCTATTGAACATGTGAGCCTGTTTCCAACCTTTCCCATGATCTTTTAATCTGCTTTTCCTTGTCCCAGGCCACGTTGTGCGGCAACAGTGGTCTCTGACCACACCTCCCTTCTCCCCAAGACAGGACCTTTCAGTTAGCCAGCGTGTCACTTCAGCTTCCCGGACTTCTGCCCCTTCTGGGATTGATACTGATTAGAAATACATCTTCTTAATCTAGAACACATGTCTGGCTTAGCCTGGTATCCCCCTCCGACTACCAAAAGTTCCTTGGTACAGTTAGGTTTTCTAAACCTTATCACTTCTGCATTGATTAGAATCCAGTCCATAGTACCAATTCCTCACCTTATTTCCTGTACCTTCTCAAGTGATGACGAGTCAATGATGCTTTTAGCTAATTGAGGCTTCTAGGAGATGCCGGATGTGTGTCTGGTGGTTGAAACCCTTCATTGCTAGTCCAGTCCGTTCCTGTGCCAATGTTTAATCTATATTGGGAACATACCACTTATTCTTCTGTCTGACAGAAGGATCTGTGGAATATCCCTCAGGGGATATCATTACATTTCTTCTGTCTTTCATTGTTCTCCTTTTCCTATTAAGTATGATTTGGCATTAGTGTTTTCTTTAGTATTTGCAGTAACTCAGCATGCCCAAGATGATTGTTTTTCTAGGTTAGTATCCTAAGCTGGGAACCACAGAAATTGAATGATTACTATGTGTGAGGCCCAACACTAGGCGTGCATAGGTAGGTTGCCGTGTAATACTGCTCAAGATTAGCCTTTCCTCTGAATGTCAGGAATACTTCTTTCAGTGTCTATCACTCAGAATTTGTTGTGCTATTTTGGAGCTTGTTACACTTCAGCATGAGTACCGGGAGTGTTGAACCATTTTTTTTTTTTTTTCTGTTTTAAGCAAGAAATAATGTCGATTTTCACACTTGTTTATTTTTAGATCAGTTCCCAAAAATACACTTAAAGAAAAATATCACTTAACCATGTATGGTAATGATCGGTCCTGATAGGAAGATATATTTATGGGTATCAAGATGGAGATAAGACTATAAAATTCTGGGAATTTTTAGATGCCTGATAATAAAATAGAAAACTTAGTAAACATTTATTGCATGCAAAGGACTTTCTTGAAGTGTTACTTATGTGACTTCTCTATATTAGATTAGCTCACCTGATAGACATGTGCCCTCACGCCTGTGCTGTTCGCAGTGTTTAAGTCGGGCACATCGGTAATACCTAGTATTATTCTCAGTTGACCTCAGGATGTAGGTGAACAGATTAGTGTTGGAGTGGTCAAAAGACCACTGTATAGTCAAAGCTTTTTCAGATGATGCTTCAAGGAGGATTGGTTAGGGAGACTGCGTTGACATCCAGTAGTACCCACGAAGTAGGAGAAAGTCATGGTTGGAACCACTGTGTTGAGGTGGAATAGGGCCAGTAAGGAGAAATGGGGTCAGAGGCAGAGGTTAGGTCAAGCCTAAGCATTGAATGAATAAATGCATCCATCAATGGTAAAGCTCTAGAAGTGACCTGGACTTGATCCGTTTCCAAATGTTTTCCTGGCTTCTCAATTCACTGGCCCTCTGACCATCAGGAGTTCTCCATATGTGAAGCAAAGTTTCTTCATCATTTTGAGAAGAATTGTTGGCGGTGGGGAGTGGACTCTTTTGTAACATGAAAAACAATTTTTCGAAGCCGATAACCGTGTTTTACATCATCTGGATAAGTGGATATTGTTATGGCATTTCGTTATAACTTAAATGGGCTTGAGGATAATGAGCTAACATCACAATTGCGTGAACAAGAGAGTAAAGGAGAAGAAGCTGGGTGTGTGGGAAGCATTTTGACTGTTGTGCAAGTTCCTTAGGGTGGAAAGACCTATAGAATGTACTGGACTCAGGACTTGGATGGGGCAGCTCTTAACATCAGGGGAGATCTGATCCATCAAGCAGGGTGTGTCGGGAAGGGTTCCAGGCAGCTTCATGATATTTGTGGGGCAGGGTAATTGCTTGTGTGTGCTTCCAGGTCATTGTTTTATGCAGAGCAGAAAAGCCAGCTTGACTGGGGAACAGAGAGTAGGACTCAGCTCCTTGGAGAAGAGAAGCCAGGTTTGGGTCCAGTGTCAATGCCCAGCTCCGTAATTAAATGGACATTGGGACAGGACTTGGCTTCTAGCAGAGGACTGAAATGTCTCTGCTTAAATTCATACTATGGAAGCTGAGCATAATATTCAAGTAGGTAGAATTGTTCCCAGAATCAAGTGAAAAGCTTTTCCAGGAAGATCAAGGAGCGTGCAAATCAGCTGGACTAATGGGCAGACCTCAGAATCCCTCTTATCTGTGCTCATTAGCCTTTTCATATGTCACGACAGCAAACTGCCTGTGATTAGCTTAGCACGGGGCATGTGCCCACCTTTAAGTCAAAAAGGGGAATTGTATTTTGAGGGACCAGCCCCACTGCCTACAGTAGGGGGAGGGGAGTTCTCCAAGGAAAACCAACAACTCTTTTCAGGAGAAGCAGACTGAACTGGAATGATCAACAGATGTTCACTGCATAGAGCCTGAATCAATATTCGGAACAAGAAGGTGTATTGATGCAATTGAAAATTTCATTTCCCCTCTGGCTATTGTAGTCATGGTATAGAAATTTGAGACGCATTGCTGAGGAGCTTCTATTTAGTTTCCATGCTTTCAAAGGTGTTTATTTCTTCAATACCATATTTGAAATGGTAGTATGTGAGTTTTAACCTTTAAAGCACCCAGTTCGTTGCTGCCAGGGTAGTGGTTCCTTCCTTTTGTTCCCTCTCGGTCTGGAGACAGCTGCAGTCAGGCTCACAATCGAATGTTTGAAACGACTGTTCCACTCCAACAATGCAGAATATGCGACTTCAAGTCTCTTTTGTAGCTCTAGTAACTGCTTCTGTATTTCTAATTACATAAACAATATATATGGTAACCACTAAAAACACAATAACTAAAATACAAATGTCTAAATTGCTCAACCAAAGATTGTTTTACTCCAGACGCTTGAACCAAAAACAAAAAATTATTAAATGAGGACTTTTAATTTATTTTTATTTTCCCCAGCGAACAGAATAAAAAACCTATTAAACCTTGGAAAGGACCACAGGTAACACTCATAACTTCCTACTGAGTAGCGCCTAGCTTTAGTCACACCTGAATTCTGCAGTTGTGCCTTTGAAGTCTCTGGCTAGTTTTCTAGTTAGTATTTTTATATTAGGCTGTTGTCTAAAGATTTCATTCTAGCTCACGAAATGCAAGCAATCAATGTGGTCTCTTTGGTGTCTGATATTAGAAGCCACAGAGTAAAAGGATATATCTTAATAGTGGGACTCTCCTGAATTTGCTTAGGAGGCCATGTGTGTATTCTGACTCCATGTACAGCCTTACTTACAACTGCGATAAAGCCAAGTCTGCAGAAGCGTGCTGGCTCAGAACCGTCTTCCCAGGCAGCAGAATGGTTTTGTGTCCTGTTCTCTTCTCCCTCCCACCTACCCACCCCTGCTTCTGTTGCATAACCCCGTACAGATGACAGTTTTAGGAAAACATGTACTTATTTGATATTAATTTATAAAATCATAGGGTAAAATCTGTTATTTCACTCTCTAGCTTTATTCACTGGTCCCAGCTTTAATTAAATATTATCCTCCCAAGTTTTAAACGTTAGTACCTACCTCAGTAGGCCCCTAAGACTTTCGTTTTTCGCATCTCAAACATTTTGAAGGAGAGAGTAGCTTTATAATCTCTGAGTAAAGGATAGGGTGACCGGGACCGCTTGGATGATCATATTGTGCTGCATCACTAACATTATCACTTAATCCTCATGTGAACCCTGTTTTATGTGAGGAGGCTGAGGCTCAGATATAAAATAATTTGCCCAGTGCTAAATAGAAGTGTCATAATCTGAATCTGAACACTGATCTTACTAGAAAACTTGCTCCTTCTCCCCACAGCCTGCCTTTTTGATTTCAACAAGAAAAATAGTGGCTGTACTATTTATGTGTGCATGAAGAGCTAGGCACTTATTGTGGGGAGTGCTTTTTCTCATTTAGTCTGCACAGAATCCTGTGAGAGAAGGTGGGTAGTCAGAGCTAAGTAATCCATCTAAGGTAACCATATCTCACAACTAAGGAACCTCAACCATCTCTCTGATTTCACGCTGTGTGCCCCCAAGCACTATAATGCCTTCCTTGGTTAGACTGTGTTTCTATTATAATTAGAGAAAGATGTGTGCTATCTAAGGCTAGAATTTTCTGGCTGCAAAGAGAATTCTATGAAGTGCTTAATCACTTGCTATATTTAAAGTCCTAAATTTCATTCCAATCTTGGGCTTTGGTTTGGAGCATCAGACAGTGGGTACATGTGGCATCAAACAGGATGAAATGATGGAGAGGCTGTGAGGGGCAGACCAGCTCCACCCCACAAAAAATGCCAAGTATCATCCGCTTCATCCCTGTCACCACTGTCTCACCCACGCCTCGTCATCTTACCTGAATTAACTCGGCCTCAAAACGATCTTCCTGCCTAAAACTTTTCTGTGGATTCCTACCACATGAAGGATGTAAATTCAAGTTTCTTATTGTTTCTTCCAGTCTGGCTCTGTCCCTGCTTGTTTGATGGCTCCCCCTGTCCTCCCGTTTCTGGAAATGCCAAGGCCATTCTTGCCTCCTGGCTTTGTTCCTGCTCTTCCCGGGTCTGGTTCACACTGTCTTTTCTCTTTTCTCATTGAGGGCTCAGCTCAGCCTCTCCTTGGAGAGCTGGTCCCTTACTGCTCAGTAGAACGCTCCGATAGCAGTAAGGACGGCAGCAACAACCGTGAGAACAGCTAGTATTTACGGAGCTCTTCTTATTGAATGCAAAGCATTGCTCTTGTACCTGTTAACTGTTGCTGTCTATACCTATTATCATCAAGTCCATTACAAAGATGATGAGACTGAGGCACAGAGAGTTCTGTCAATCATTTGTCAATCGCCTGTTCTACTTCCTTCATCCTACACATCATGATCTGTAGTTATCTTGCTTTCTTCTTGAAAGTAAGTTCCTAAGAGAAGGGAACCTTCTTTTAAGCTGTTTCTTCAACTTTTAAAAAAAATGCCTGGCTCATCGTAGGCACTTAACTATGTTGAATGAATGAATGAGCAGATTGGGTCATGATGTTTATGACAAGAAATGGAAATTTTCAGAGATATGCTTCTGCTGTAATTGTATGAGAGGGTGCAAAGTCTTTCACCTTAACTGTTGAGCGTTTTTCTTCTCTCCTCATTGAACTGTGTGCGTTTAAGCATATGACCGTGTACCTGGGCGGAGGAAGAAAGGAAAACTTGGTAGCCCAGTAGACACTGGTCCGTGGGTGGGGGCCAGGTGGATGCTGGCAGCAGCCTGTGGTCACGCCTTATCTTTTCAAACGTGGAGATTCACCTGCAAGGACAAAGCGTGTTTTGGCGGCTGATTGTGTTTTGGCGGCTGATTGTGTAAAGCAGCTGCTGCTCTGAAATATCTGGCTCAAGTAGGGAGATTTTTATTTTTTTTTAAATTTCCCTGTTCATCTGAACAAATGAGGTATTCACTGTTTTCTTCTTGGTGCTCAGCAGATTCTAATTTCACAGGATTTTAACGCTGAGAGAGAATTTCAGATTACAGTGAGTCCCTACATAGGAACAAATTCTGTTCTGAGAGAGTGTTCGTCAAGGTCAGTTTGTTCATAGGCTGACCGTCGGGTATTCAGTACTGTACTTATAATCCGTTCACATCTTTGAAATTTTGCAACTTGAGGGTTCATATGTAGGGGACTTACTGTATTTGCTTACATTTCTCATTTTACACGGAAAGGCAATAGCCCCTAGGGATTATGTGCACAGGGTCACCTAAGTCCTTAGTGGAACTTAGAGCTCACCTCACAACTGCCGAGCGGGTTTAATAATAAATGCTGTCGGGGGGGATGAACTGAGTGTTCACTTTGGGGCCATGATTGAGACGCTGTCCCATGATCATCTTATGTTTTCTTGATAATGAAAATTATTCTTGAAAATTGAAATAGTCTGCAGGAGGTTGTTGCTTCTGTATCCTTACTTAGTAATACAAAGTAATATCTAGTAGTACGTTTCAGTAACTAAAAGTCATGTGTGACTGTTTCCTTACACTGAGATTACTGATCCTTCAAAAGTCTCAAAAGTAGCATTTCGTCATTTTGTAACCAAGAAAGCAGAATTTGGTCTAGTAAAATCCCCAGGTTGATATGTGCTTAGGAAATACTAAGTAATTTTATCATTAATTGAAATAAACTGTAATTCAGAAAACAAATGCTTTTCTGCTGGGGGCAATAATCAATTGGGATGTTGAAAACACAAAATATGAAATTTTCAGCATATCCAGAATTCTGAACTAGAGAATCATTGTCTATACTGTTTGGCCTTTTCTTTATTTCAATAAAAGCTGGCCCAGGGGGGTTTATTTGGGAAGATAGGATTGATTCTTGCTGGTCTGAAATGGGAAAAGAATTTGGAAAAGAATAGATACATGTATAATATATGTATAACTGAATAACTTCACTCTACACCTGAATTGTTAATCAACTTTGCACCAATATAAAGTAAAAATTGTTTTAGATAGTAAAACTAAAGGGAAAAAAAAGACATTGTAGACTTTGGGGAGTATCGCATCAAAATAAGCTGAGGTATTTCAGAAGCCACTATCGAGCCCTTGCTCATTTTTAATCCTTGCAGAGTTAGCTGTGTGAAGGTGGCTGCAGAGGTTTGCCCAGCAGAACTGTTGGTGTCAGAAGAGTAATGATGCTTTAGTGGATGTCACATGCCTGGCTGGATACTGAGGACAATGGGGCCAACGCCTGAGGGATTCTCCGGGAGAATCCAAAATGTGAGGAAGGGCTGTGTATTTGGTGGCGTGGTCATCATTAGCTTGCATACATGGGGGCCATGTTGGGATGCTCCCAAGAACTTGCAAAGAGGAAAACAAGCTTGCCTTCTTTTTTCTGTGCAAGATCAACGCGTGCTAGGAGCCGAGTTCTCGGCACAAGGGGCAAATCTGTCCTTAGGCCTGCAGGTTTCGATGGCCATCCCACTGGAAGATTAAAGGTCAGTTTGAATTTGGAGATGGAGATGGTCTGGAAGAGAGTGAATCATGAAGTTAAAAACTGGCAGTACTCTCCTTAGCTCTTTGGAGGGGAGGAGACGTGTTGGCCGGCAGACTTGGTATCCTGGCCCCATTGCCAAGGTATCCTGACAGGCTGTGAAGTTTTCGGTCCTACAGTGCATTGGCCCCTGCTGTGGAGTGGAGCGCATCAAGCCTTGCTGGCCAAACGCCATTTGGCCCATGTCATCTAGCTACCAGTAGGTTGCTTCACGTGCTCACCAGACACCATCACTTGGTCATTGGACTTTCTACAGAGGCCAACAGGGGGAGAGTTCTACTGATCGTGGGACTGCAATTACCCTAGTTCCTATGGCAATTATTTCTCGTCTTAAACTTACTAGTTGTCATTTTGAATTTATGCGTCAGTCTTACAGACTTGGATAACCTGTGTCTACATTGAAGACAAAGATCTGTTCTTAATATATTGTTAAATATGTTTTTTGCTCATCTGCTAGTTCTTCAGATACTGAGTGCTCACTCTAAGCCAAGGGTGTACTAGTTCGATAACTCTCAGTGAAACAGGGGGAGCAGGTTAAATAACAAGTACAGAGTAAGGAGTGACACCTAACTCCTCAGCTGAGAATACCCAGTTATGTAAAGTAAGTAAAACTTGAGAATATCAGTTCAGAGCAGAGTGGAGAGCTGGTTTTCTTGAGGCTCTTTGTCTAGCAAGGTACCATTGACTCTACACTATGGTCTTTATGCTATCTTCAGGGAAAATCTAATGAAAGATTTTTAAAACTTTTAATATTGCTATGCCTCTATTTGATAATCCGTAACTTGGTCTGTTCCGGCTGCTATAACACAATACCGTAGACTAGCTAGTTTGTGAATAACAAATTTATTTCTCACAATTCTGGAGTCTGTGTGGGGTTGTGTGTGTTAGTCATTCCGTCGTGTCCAACTCGCTGGGATCCCAGGGAGCGACCAGGCTCCCCTGTCCATGGAGTTCTCCAGTAAATAATACTGGAGTGGGCTGTCATTTCCTACCTCACAGCATCTTCCCGACCCTGGGATCAAACCTGGATTTCCTGCACTGCAGGCAGATTTTCTACCCTCTGAGCCAGTAGGGAAGCCCATTATGGAGGCTGGGAAATCCAAAATCAAGGCACTAGCAGATCTGGTGTCTGGTGAGGGCCCACCTCCTGGTTAATACAGGACCATCTTCTTGCTATGTCCTCACAAGTGGAGGGGGTAAGGGATCTCTCTGGGCTTCTTTTAAAAGGGGGACTTTTAACTCCTCTTTTTATGGTCCCACCATCATCTTGAAAAAGTTTCTGATAACATCACATCCAGGGTTAGGGTTTTAAACTATGAGTTTTTGGAGAAAACAATCCCTGTATGAAATTTTGATTGTATACACTAGGGAGGAAAATCCACTGTGTTTAAAATGTGGCTTCAGTTCAGTCGCTCAGTCATGTCTGACTCTTTGTGACCCCATGAACCGCAGCATGCCAGGCCTCCCTGTCCATCACCAACTCCCGGAGTTTACTCAAACTCATGTCCATCGAGTCGGTGATGCCATCCAGCCATCTCATCCTCTGTCATCCCCTTCTCCTCCTGCCCCCAATCCCTCCCAGCATCAGGGTCTTTTCCAGTGAGTCAACTCTTCGTATCAGGTGGCCAAAGTATTGGAGTTTCAGCTTCAACATCAGTCCTTCCAGTGAACACCCAGAATTAATTTCCTTTAGGATGGACTTGTTGGATCTCCTTGCAGTCCAAGGGACTCTCAAGAGTCTTCTCCAACACCACAGTTCAAAAGCATCAATTCTTCTGTGCTTAGCTTTCTTTATAGTTCAACTCTCACATCCATATATGACCACTGGAAAAACCATAGCCTTGACTAGACAGACCTTTGCTGACAAAATAATGTCTCTGCTTTTTAATATGCTGTCTAGGTTGGTCATAACTTTCCTTCCAAGGAGTAAGCGTTTTTTAATTTCATGGCTGCAATCACCATCTGCAGTGATTTTGGAGCCCCGAAAAATAAAGTCAGCCACTGTTTCCACTGTTTCCCCATCTATTTGCCATGAAGTGATGGGACCAGATGCCATGATCTTAGTTTTCTGAATGTTGAGCCTTAAGCCAACTTTTTCACTCTCCTCTTTCACTTTCATCAAGAGATTCTTTAGTTCTTCTTCACTTTCTGCCATAAAGGTGGTGTCACCTGCATATCTGAGGTTATTGATATTTCTCCTGGCAATCTTGATTCCAGCTTGTGCTTCTTCCAGCCCAGCATTTCTCATGATGTACTCTGCATATAAGTTAAATAAGCATGGTGACAATATACAGCCTTGACACACTCCTTTTCCTATTTGGAACTAGTCTGTTGTTCCATGTCCAGTTCTAACTGTTGCTTCCTGACCTGCATGGAGGTTTCTCAAGAGGCAGGTCAGGTGGTCTGGTATTCCCATCTCTTTCAGAATTTTCCACAGTTTGTTGTGATCCACACAGTCAAAGGCTTTGGCATAGTCAATAAAGCAGAAATAGGTGTTTTTCTGGAACTCTTGCTTTTTCGATGATCCAGCGGATGTGGGGAATTTGATCTCTGGTTCCTCTGCCTTTTCTAAAATGTGGCATAGCGACTGATAATTATTAACTGTGTGACCGTGGATGGGCAAAGCCACTAATAAGTCTAAAACTGCACCATGAGCATGACAGTATCTAATTTGGAACCGTGTGACCTCCGAGTGATGAGCATACGGTGTGACTGTCATATTGTGCCTCTCTACGTAGAAAGCTTTCGGGGGCTCACTGCCAACCAGAGGATGCCCCCCAAACTTCTTGACAAGCCTGAGAGGCCCTTTGCAGCCTGGCCTCCATGCTCCTTCAGCGCCGTATCTCACCCGTCTTGTCTTCGCCTTTTGTGCATTCCTCAGCAGCTTTGCCCTGTGTTGCCCTTATCTGCACACAGGACACTTCCTCACCCTTCTGGTCCCTACACTGTGTTCCCTCCACTTTGTAGGAAGCCCCAGATGTTTTCTGGTTTCACAGAGTAACAAAGACTTCCCTGGTGGTTCAGACAGTAAAAGAATCTGCTTGCAATGCGGAAGACCCAGGTTCGATCCCTGAGTTGGGAAGGTCCCCTGGAGAAGGGAAAGACGACCCACTCCAGGATTCTGGCCTGGAGAATCCCATGGACAGAGGAACCTGGGAGCTACGGTCCATGTGGTCACAAAGAGGGGGACACAGCTGAGTGATGAACGTAGAGCGAGAAAGCCCACGGGCAGGCTTTTATTACCAGCACTTCACTGCGACTGGTGACTTTATCAGTGGGTGGAGAGGCATTGACTTGCTCTCAGTGGCCACCTAACCACTCCTTTGTCCTTCGGTTTTTATTCAGCGAACAATGATCAGGTACTTGCTGTTTGTTGGTGCTGGTGTTAGATGAGTGAAAAGCCAGTCCTTGCCCCGGGGAGTTGCCCTCTGATAGCGGAGGTGGTCCAGGGACTGGGAGGCACAGAGGCCTGTGGAAACACAGGGAGGCTCGCTGCCTTTAACAGAGAAACCTTCAGAAGAGACCTCCCGTCGGCAGGGCTTTGGGGAGGAGCTGGCACTGGCAGGGCAGAAAAGAGAAGAGAAGTGGGTTTTTGAGATAAAGTACTGTTGGCAACTCTTTCTAGGAAAGGAGTAAGGGACTGATTTGATTCAGTCTTATTTATTTCTTACTAGAAAGTAAAATAAGTAGTTTAATTTTTTTCTGCTTTTCTCAAAGCATTATGTAAAAGTGTTGTCAACATTGCAGCAAGATGTTACCCAAATGAAATGGCCTGTATCTGTTTACGTTGTTTTAGTGACTGGGGGGTGGCTGAGGATGATCTTAAGAAACTTAAAATTCATCTGTGAACATAAATTCTAATTACTGGAAAGATTAGGATGATCATAGTGAGCTAGATCATCGTGGTGGTTATCTGTTTAAACCTTACTATTTATCTTTTTCCTCTATCTTTATCTACAAAGATAGAACAAAAACCAGAAATGCATTAAATGGTATGTTTAAAATTTCAGAATGCATTGTCATTACCTCTGTGTTGTTAGTCTTGTCTAAAACTATAAACCATTTTAGAATTTTGTGCTGTTTTGGACATGTTTATATGTAATGAAAGGAACTAAGTTGTACTCTTTCTGGGGAAGAGTACAAATTAAAAATGGATGTTACTGTTTTTGAATTGGGTCAGCTTTGACATGACTCTAAAATGCTGCCTTTTAATGTAGTAGAAATGTTAAATGTGGGGGGGGGGTTCTTTTTATTAGAAGAGAAACAGCACCAATGAGGGGGGAGCGTATGGGCCTTCCCAGATAGCTCAGTTGGTAAAGAATCCGCCTGCAATGCAGGAGACCCTGGTTCGATTCCTGGGTCAGGAAGATCTGCTGGAGAAGGGATAGGCTACCCACTGCCGTATGCTTGGATTTCTCTTGTGGCTCAGCTGGTAAAGAACCTGCCTGCAATATGGGAGACCTGGGTTCGATCCCTGGGTTGGGAAGACCCCCTGGAGAAGGGAAAGGCTACCCACTCCAGTATACTGGCCTGGAGAATTCCATGGCCTGTATAGACCATGGGGTTGCAACGAGTTGGACACGACTGAGTGACTTTCACTTTCATATAGCTTTTAACAGATTTTAGGCTCTAGGCTAGTTAGGAAATGTGGTTTTGGTCTGGATAATACAATGAAGCATTTCTTATCAAATAAGAAGAGTCTGTCTCTCTCTAAGGTTATGAGAAGACTGATGATGTTTCAGAGAAGACGTCTCTGGCTGACCAGGAGGAAATAAGGACTATATTCATCAACCAGCCCCAACTGACAAAATTCTGCAATAACCATGTCAGGTAGGAACTACCAAAGAAGACTGGGACCAGCTACCGCAGCAGAACTTGGGAGGGCATCTCCCCAGCCCGGCCGAAAAGAAAATACTTGCAAGGAGCTTTCATTAAATCAGTTTA
Organism: Cervus canadensis; assembly: GCF_019320065.1. NCBI lineage: Eukaryota > Metazoa > Chordata > Mammalia > Artiodactyla > Cervidae > Cervus > Cervus canadensis. Next base: position 4,852,802 of record NC_057404.1, read on the forward strand.
ATATTTAAGAGCTTGCTGAAGGAGTGCAGATCAGCTGTTTCTCTATCTTCCAGCCAATAAGGAGATGTTAATAAGAATCTAGAAGTAGGAAAGAGCAGAAAGGCTAAGCAGCCATATGCTGCCAATTCTATTTATAGTATCTGAGTAACGAAAGCAGTTCATGGGGAGGTGCCTTTGTCTTAAACCTGTTAGTAGACCTGTGAACTATTGTTTTTGATGAATAGATTTACACCTTTTAAAAGAAGTCTTTGCAGTTCTCTTAGAACTCCTTTGTGTCAAATAGTCTTTAAATATTGACTTTTTATGCTTGAAAAATTTAGTGTGGTGTCCAGGAACGGAGGGTGTGAGAGTTACTTCACTGTTCTATTTTCCTTCCAACAATAATGTAAAAGAAGACCTCTTAGAAGCACTATTCACTGAGAGGCCCCTGGAGCCAAGTGAAGACCACCCCCCATCACCACCACATGTCAGCCCAGTGGTTTTCTGGTGACAGAACTCCTAGATTTGTGAAATTACCATTTAAAATTAATTTTTACACCTTCAAATTCTAGAGTAACTTTTCTGAGCTTGGGTTATGTGGTTAATCTTCTGTTTAATCAACAAGAGGAAGATTGGATGTTTCTGAGGCCTAAATGATGGTGCCTTCCTGATTATGGACACATCTGATGTGTTTAGTGTGGAGTCCTATTCAAGTTTCTAGAGCGGCAGTGAAGAAAATTCTAATAGACCCCCAGAAAACTCCCCATTTCACTGAAGTGGTCCAGGGACGCCATCTCAATTTTATATTTCTGGTCCTGCTCCAATTGTTGATTTTTGGGGGCAAGATTTTGGACTGTAGCCTACCACGCTCCTCCATCCATGGGCTTCTCCAGGGAAGAATACTGGAGTGGGTTGCCATTTCCTTCTCCAGGGGATCTTCCCAACCCAGGGATCGAACCCGGGCCTCCCGCATTGCAGGCAGACGCTTTACCCTCTGAGCCACCAGGGAAGCCCAACATATCATCCACTACCTTAACTAAAGTTGCTCTTCTTTGTAAGCCATTGCTAGTAATGATAACAAAGGGACTGGCCAAAGGGAAGAGAAGAAACTATGCAGAAAATCAAACTGTTACTACTTAGATGATTCCTTTTCTTCCTGAGTCTCAGCTTGTCCTGCTTGCCTCGGGACAAGCCAGTAACAGAAAGACAAGCTGTTGGGAAAGGAGTAGTGGCTTTATTCAGAAAATCAGCAACTGAAATGGTAGGCTCAAGCCCCCACAGAGAACCATCTTGCTTGAGTTAGAATTCAGGCGGCTTTTAATTGGTGGCTCAGACGGTAAAGCGTCTGCCCGCAATGCGGGAGACCAGGGTTCCATCCCTGGGTTGGGAAGATCCCCTGGAAAAGGCAATGGCACCCCACTCCAGTATTCTTGCCTAGAAAATCCCATGGATGGAGGAGCCTGGTGGGCTACAGTCCATGGGGTCGCAAAGAGTCGGACCCGACTGAGTGATTTCACTTTCACTTTATTACTGAAAGCTGAGGGAGTGAAGTCAGACACTTCCTGGTTCCCATCATCCTCAGAGGGGATGTGTTAATTTCTTCCTGCAGGCATTTACAAGTGGGCGTGGTCAGGATGTTTCCTGTGAGCTAAACATAGGTATTTTAGCTTAGGGCTCATTACCTAGGAGGCAGAGTTCAAAGAGATGGGCTATTGTGCATCATTTAAGCTTGTAGGAAACATCCCTTTAGTGATTAACTTGTAATATTGTATTTGAAAACAAAAGATTCTTTCTTGTTACACTTTCACTCCTTTTCATTGAGGTTTATGACCATTTGCAGTATTCTTCTGGTTTAAAACAAAGGGCAGTTGTTCATCATCTAATTTTTTTTTTTCATCTAATTTTTTATATGGTGAAAATAGGATTTTGTAAATGTGGATGCTATTTGTGGAGTAATTAAGTTTTATGCTGCTTTTCATTTTTGTTTTCTAGCACCGCAAAATACAACATAATCACATTCCTCCCAAGATTTCTCTACTCTCAGTTCAGAAGAGCGGCTAATTCATTTTTTCTCTTTATTGCACTGCTCCAGGTAAAGTCATGTTGTAAAACCTTAGCTCAGAATAATGTGTTCAGATATTAATAAACGTGTTTCTTAAGCCCATGACCAGTCTTCTGAAGCTTATCTAAATGCAGAGAGATAAGCTGGTTTGGGTGGGCATTTCTGACTCCTGCTCTAAGCCAGGTCAGAATGCTGCTGCTACCTCTTCAAGCCTTTTGATTCATGGTCATCAGCTTATTTTAGACATTTGTAAATGTAATATGGCAAGGACTTTTCATTTTGGATGGTGAAGAGGGATAGGATTTTTTCTTAAAATAGTAATTTATTTTAGAAACAGTAATATTGTCAGTTATGAACGTTAGAATGCAAGAGTTACCATTTTAAAGCTTTTTTTGTTTTGAACTTGGGTTAGTTGTAATCAGAAAGGTTTATTTTATTAAAAAGTATTATATGTTCATGTAAAAAAGAGTAAGAAAACACAGCAAAGCATAAAGAAAAAACTTGAACCTCTGTTATTTCATCACCAGGAAAATACAGCTGCTCTCTTAAAATTTGGGTGTGTATCCTTCTGGTCTTTTTTTTTTTCCTATACCAAGCATTGTTAATTGACTTACAAAAAGGGGATCATAAAGTATATATATTTTATTATCTGCTTACCCTTATAGTAATGTGTGGATATTTTTCCCCATATAATTCATTGTATTTCTAAAATACCATTTTTAATGGTTTATGAAATTTTATTGGCTTGGTCAAAAAGTTCTTTCAGGGTTTCCCATAAGGTGTTATGGAAAAATCCAGATGAACTTTTTGGCCAACCTACTATTGAATGCATATGCTGTAATTTGGTTAACCGGTCACCCTTTGTAGGTGTTAGTCCTACACACAACTGCTTCTGTGAAACTAATATACTTTCTTCCAGCTGCTTACTAGATTCAAGCAAATTGCCTCACCTGGTGTTATTCCACCAAGTTGGTAAAATCAATGAAGCATATTTTAAGAAGCATTAAGACTTTGTTGGTTTCAAATGTATTATAAACTTGCTAGTTTTACTGAATTTCTCTTCCATTTTATTTATTTTTTTCCTTCAAATAGCAAATACCTGATGTATCACCAACAGGTCGCTATACAACATTGGTTCCTCTCTTATTTATTTTGGCTGTGGCAGCTATCAAAGAGATAATAGAAGATATTGTAAGTACTTGTTTTTTTCATAAATGTAACACTTATTTTATGTACATATTTTAAAATATCAATTTCTTCCTACGTTGTTTTATTCTTGATACAGGCTATTTAAAATACTTATTCATCTTAAAAGTGTTTAAAATATGCTCCCATTCCTGGAGTTAATTCCTCTTGATTTCTATAGGATTAATATTACAGAGTGCTTATTACAGTGATCCCTTAAGTTTGTGCCTTTGTGATGAAATAAATTAATTTGAATGTAGTAATTAGCTTGGAGAGAAAACTATATTTGAACATTATTTTCAAGTATGCTCAGTTTCAACTTGAAGGTTATTTCAAGTTAAAACACGATAACCTCCAAGTTCTAAAGGTAAAAAGGTTTTTGTATTTTTTTATTTTTCCATTTTCCATAGTTTTCCCCTATTAGACACCTTTGATTCCTTTTCATCTTTTTTTTTTTTAACTAGTTCTGTTTCCTTTATTTTATTAAAGGAAAGTAACGGCAAATTTGCTATTTTTATTATTCTGTAGTAGTAAAGAAAAGGGGAAGTCAGTCGGTTTCCCCTTGATAAAATAAGCTGCCCAAAATAAAAGTAGGCTTTTCTTTTTCCTCTGTTTCACCGTTATTTTAGCTGCTTTAGTTGAGGAAGCTAGTATTTTTTTTCCTATGCCCTTTAAATACATTGGCTGTCTGAGATGACCATCTGTCAAGCCTTAGGCAAGTCAGATGGTAAGATGAGGAAAGGCTGAGACATTCTTTAGAAAGCTCCAATGTAAAGTTGTACAAATATTGATATTATTTTGTAAAGAATCAAATTGGGATCTCATGAAGAACACATGAGCTGTAGCATCATTAGGCCAATTAGAAATGGGTCAACTGACCACTGAGATCATCAGCCTCAAAAACATCCAAGTATCCAGGAGTACAAACAGGTTGTATGTGTGCATGCATCTGTGTATAAACCATCATAGTGTCTAGTTGAAAATGGCTTACTTACTGGGACCACTAGCTGAAAATTCATGAGACTCTTTTCTTGCCTGTATCACTCTGCGCAGACTTACACTCCTTGACTTGCACTTGGCGGTCCTTGAGAATTGGTCTTTAAAACAGTTTTGTCTTCCTTTGCCTCATGCATTCCCCTTTCTTCCTCTGTTTAGCCTAATTTTCATTGAGTATCTCTTATTTGCTAGGTATTGTGCTGCTGTTTTTGCATTTTTTCATTTAATTCCTTCAGTGATTTTGAAAGTTAGATTTTAGCCTCATTTTAAAGTTCAAAAAGCTGAAGCTTAGAGAGGGTGTGTAACTTGTGCAAGAAACTGCTAAAATCTGAATTCCATCCTATCCTATGCTCTTCCTCTGTATTGGTGTGGTGAGTCACCAACAATAATAACAACATTTGTTCAGCTTCAGGGAGATGGAGGAGACGTGGGTTCAGTCCCTGAGTTGGGAAGATCTTCTGGAGGAGGGAATGGCCACCCACTCCAGTATTCTTGCCTGGAGAATGCCATGGGCAGAGGAGCCTGGCAGGTGATGGTCCAGGGGATCACAAAGAGTCTAGCGTGACTGAGCACACACTATAGACATAACAACCTTCAGAAGATTGCTGCTGTTATCCCCGTTGCATAGATTAGGGAGAGGAGGCAGAGAGGGGTAGGGTAACATGCTCAGGGTCACAGGGCTAATAACCGAGACTGTCAGAGACCAAATAAGACAGTTTGGTTCCAACGAGCTCTGCCCTATAATCACTGCTATAAGCTGCTTTTCCTTTCTTTTTCCTCTTTTCTCTAGAAAAACTGAAAGTTCTCTAGCTATTGTTTCTAGTATCCCATTCTATGAAAATATATGGTAAATAAAATGGAAGGCAAGAAATCTGTTTGCTTGTTTTCAACAGAACTCTTATTGGCATAGCGTAATAATCAGGTACTCTTGGGAAGCAGCTAACCAGGCAATTCCTAAAGGGTGTAATAATAGTTTTGTGGGCAATAAGAACATCACGTGAAGTAGTTTTTCAGTAAAAGCATTTTTAAGAAATTGACTAAAAATATTCTGTAGGAGTGGTTTAATAAGTTTATATCAACCTGTAAAGTAATAGGAAGATTGGAATGTTAATTTCTAAAGAAGGAAAAGCAATAAAAGAATAGTCTAGATAGTTGAACAGAGTATCTTTATCAGTAATTATTAATACATTCATTTGTTCATTCATTCAGCAAAAATGTATGAAGCAGTACTTAGATGCCAGGCATTCATTAGGATTTGTATTCGGATGTGTTAAACTTTTGCTGCAGTGATAAATCATGTCCCTAATGTCAGTGTCTTTAACATAAGTTGATTTTTCATGTACTCGAAGACACTGCAGGTTTTTGTCCAGGAGGAAGGCAGGGAGAGAAGCCCACTGTTCATGTAGCCACTTAGGAATGCAGCTGAATCAGGGCTCTGCTTTGGGGGGTGTCAGTGGTCACCGGAGCAGAGGAGGAGAGAGAATGGAGGCCCTCACTTCTTGTACATTTTGGCCCAGAAACGGTACATATTTCATCTACTTATAGCACAATATTAGAACAATATACGGCAAAAGGGAGCTGTAATCTCATTGTCCATAGATATTTGTTGTTGTTTCGTTGCTAAGTCATTTTTGACTTTTGAGACCCCATGAACGGCAGCCCGCCAGGCTCCTCTGTCCATGGGATTTATCAAGCAAGAATATTTCAGTGGGTTGCCATTTGCTCTTCCAGAGGATCTTCCCAACCCAGGGATCCAACCCACATCTCAAACCCGCATGTTCTGCATTGCGGGTGGATTCTTTACCGCTGAGCCACCAGGGAAGCCCTGCCCATGGAGATAGAGGAGAACTAGATGTTGGGCTTCCCTGGTAGCTCAGCTGATAAAGAATTCACCTGCCATGCAAGAGACCCCAGTTCAATTCCTGGGTCTGGAAGGTCCCCCGGAGAAGGGAATGGCTATGCACTCCAGCATTCTTACCTGGAAACCTCCGTGGACGGAGAAGCCTGGCAGGCTACAGTTCATGGGTTCCCAAGGAGTTGGAAATGACTGGCAGTTAACACTTTTGGTAATAATTGGTATGAAAACAAAGTATCTTAGATTAAGTGGCGTTGTAAAGATAAAGAAATATGGAAAAATGAATTCAATATATATTTAAGAATAAAATTGACAAGATACTACCATCTGACATTCTACATATCCTACTTGTTTTATTACTGCTTTATCTCCAACCACTAGTGTGTAAGTTCCCTGAGAGCAAGAGTTTTTGTCTTTCGTTCATTGCCGTATCAGCAGTAGTAATGGGATCTGACACAAAGCTTTGCCAGCATTTATTGAATGAAGAAATAGATTGCATGGGAGTGAAAAGGAGAGAAGGTACTTACGAATCTCAAGTTCCTGGTTTGTGTAAGTGGCTGCTATATGGTTCCATGTCTGAGACAAGTACCAAGTCTTGGGGGATAAAATCAGAGGTTGCCCTTCAGACATAGTTTGAGATGCATTTAAGACTACCAAAGGAAACTGTGAAGGAGGCCACTGAATGTAACCTTCTGGATCTCAGATGAGAGTCTTGACCAGTATGTTTGATAATGATTATCACTGAAATTATAGTTATGAAGGAGCTAAGAGAGTGTTGAGTGAGAAGCAGAGAAGGCAGGGAGTAAGCCTTGAGGAAATCCACCACTGAGAGCTAAAGAAGAAGGGCCCAAGGGGCAAGTAGAACCCCTGGGCTTGATGTCTTAAGACATGCCTTGTGAAGGAAGGGTTCCCAGAATGAAGGGGTGGTCAGCACTGCGTACTTAAGTACTGTAAAGTTCATGACACTGTCAATCAGATATTGATAATATTCAATCATTCACTAGTTCTCAGTAATAGTAAATGAATTCTGATTACAATTCAATAGAGGTGTTTTAATTTAAGGAAAGTTATATACATTTCTTCCAAACTATATAAGTTTTAAAAGGAATAAGGATCTTCTTTGGAAACAAAGATGCTTTCCTATTGTAGTAATAAGATTAGAATCTATCTGGGTTGGATCCTTATGTATATTCAACACAACTATGTGTCGACAATTAACCTAATTTATTGTGTGGTGGGAAGGTTGAGGAAGGAGAGGCTCGTGTATGAGAATTCTCTGCAGATGGAAAGTAATATTCAGGATCTCCTTAAGTTTCACTAAGATTAAATTTCCAGTTTAAGTGGAATGTTTCATTAATTAGCTTTTATTTGTCTCCCTCAGTTGGAAATCTAACCCTTGTCTGTCATAGATGTGCATTGTTTTGAAAATATTTGCACCACCTTCAAATATCTCAATTTCCCTTAGACTATTATTTTGGACTAAAATTTATTTTGGGTTGCTTCCTAATTTTTAAAAATATTTTTTAACAACAACAGAAAAAAGAGTAAGTATTTTAGAGTTTTATCAATCATAAAATATTATCCACTGATGCTGTAAACTTAACAGAACTTTAAAAATTTATTTGAGAACCTTTGCTGTCAAATCATGTGCTTACTTTTGGAAGCAATAATCTGTCTATTTAAAGTCTGCATTATGACACTTATTAGCGAGTGTTTTATTATGGGAGAGAATTGTAGTGTGTCCCCACATGTGGATGTGGCAAGAGTCATTTTCAGCAAGCCTCCGCAGAGGCGTTCTGAATGCCCAGTTTGCATTTTGCGCAGTTCAGTGGCTGATTGTTTGGATGAACTGAGCTCACACTACAGCTATTATGCTGCTCCTCGTGAGCACTGCTGGGTCTAGGGGTGCTCATCTACAGGCCCAGGCTTTTGTCTGGAAAAATGTTTTCATTTGTGTCCCGTGAGTCCAAAACTCATGTTTCTTCTCAGCTTCAGAACTCATTAGTTTTGCATTCATGCCAACCCACCGTGTGATCAAATATGTGTAGTTAAGCCCGACTGTTGGGCTTTATATGATAGAATCTTTGAGCTCAGCATCAGTTACACTCAACACTTCTGCGGCGTCAGCAGAGGCAGCTGTGTTACACTCGGCGCTGCAAGTTTAGACAGAAGCCCTGGCAAACCTCCCGCTGGACTGTGGGGGAGTTGGCCTCCCTGACCACCCAGGTTCTCACCTTTCCTCTGACCTTCCCTTCCTCCTACTGCCGTCCAGTCTCGGCTTCGTGGCTCTTCAGATTCACCCACCTAGATGGAGACTAACTCGCTCGTTTAATGCTCAATTTTCTCATGCTTTGGGAGGAAACAAAATGAGATTCAGTGACTTCTGAAGGTGGGGGGCGCTGTTGGGGAGCAGTGTTGTGCAAGTGGTAGATGGTTCTCGTCGTTGGCAGACATTGGCACATCATTAAATTACAGAGGATGTGCTCAGCCTAATTAGATAATGAATTTCCTAAGAAACTGAAAATATTTTGGTATCATTGTTCAATGGTAGTTATTACAGATAATTCTCTTGGGCAATCTTCCTTTTAAGTGAGTTGTTTAAGCAAAAGTCTAAATCAGTCTTTCAGCTCTTTTCTAATACATTAAAATTTTAATCTTACCTGCACAATAATGTAAGGGCTTTTTGAGGCCACACACCTGTACTCCTAGAAAGGGAATAAAGATGCTGTGGATTGCACTTCCAATTTTAAAATCCCCACGTACTCTGATTGTTCCCATCACCATACTCTGGGCTTACTTATAAAATTGATATGGGTGTGAAAGGATAAAAGCCTTGAGAAACGTAAGGTTAAAGGAAAAAGAATCTGACTTTTGTTACAGGTGCTATCTTGTTTTGCTAATCTCATCCACTTTTTCACAGTTTTTGTTTTTGCTTTTAAACTTTAGAAACGACATAAAGCTGATAATGCGGTGAACAAGAAACAGACTCAAGGTAGGAATTTTACATTTTGTTTCTCGTATCTGTCAAACACCCTCACGGTAATCTCTGCAAATCACTTCAATTAAGTATAATTCAACTGAGAACACTGTGTATCTCTCAAGTTTTGTTTTGTAGTGTTCATTAGCATGACTCTTAAATCCACATTAGAGTGATTTACAGGGATAATGTAATATTTTTGAAAAGTAAAGTTTTTAATAAAATTTAAGTGCCTCATAGCAATGTACTCACAAGTACTGTCCATAAAATCTGCAGTTGTTTTATCAGCATTAAATGCTACAAAATGTGTGTGTATGTGTGTGAGATCTATAGATGTTATTCGGGACAAGATTTATAGAAAATAGTCAGGTGTGATGTTACTTGGCTAAAAGGCACATTGGAAGCACTTTGAGTTATCCTGTACCTGCAGGTGAGAAATGCTTCAGGAATAAGGAGAACCAAGCCAGCTTCTGGGAAGCTGATGTGGCTCTGCACTGTGGGTCTCATTTTGATGGAGTCGAAACCCGGATGACCTTTAACACAAGCAAATAGATCATTGTTACTTTCAATTAAAAAAAAATACCCAGGGACATATGAAACAGACATCTTACCCCATCCCTGAGCTTTCCCCACCTGAGAATATCATCTCTCTCTGAAGTTCCCTGGTGTGGTGAGGGTCAGCCATGTCTGCCAAAATTAGCTGGTAATTAAAAATGGGATTTTTATACAGCTATGATTTTTGTGGATTCTGTCAAAATGCCTCATTTCTCTTCTCACCACCTTCTACCAAAGGAATTATCTGCTGATAGTTGATGCATTCAAAGATGGTACATTTATTAAAGCATTACCTAAGAAATTAAACATTTATTGAGATTATACTTATTATCGGACACATGAAAAAATATAAGATGGGAGCTCTGTAAAGGTGAAAAATGATCTTGTGTGGAAAGTGAAGGGTTCACATTACGTGATCCCTAGATTTTTGTAACAAATAACGATTTCTGTGTCAAATGCTTTACGGATTCAAAAGCAGGAGAGAGAATTGTAGGGTAACTTGAGCTAGATCTTGAATTTGGGGAAAAGTTTGGACAAACAGAGGCGCTTGGGAAGGGCATTGCCTGTTATGCTGAGTGAGGAAGGAAGAAGAGAGGCTTTCTGAATAGAGGTGAAGACAGCTGTCGGATTGCTTTGTGGAACCGCTGCTAGGGTGCCAGATGGAGAAAGAACGTTCGTGGCGAAGGGAAGCAGAGACATGATCAGAAAGGTTGTTGTTGCTGGTCAGTCATTAAGTCCTGTCTGATTCTTGGTGACCCCACGGACTGTAGCATGCTCGGCTCCCCTGTCCTCCACTGTCTCCTGGAGTTTGCTCACAATTCGCGTCCATGGAGTTGGTGATGCTCTCTAACCATCTCAGCCTCTGCCATCCCCTCCTCTTCGCTGCAGTCTTTCTAATCATCAGGGTCTTTTCCAGTGAGTTGGCTCTTCTCATCAGGTGGCCAAAGGCCTTGAGTGCCAAGCCAGGGGATTCCAGCGTTTCTTATATATACTGAGTAGTTGGAGAACGTTTACAAGCCCAAAAGAGAAAAGACAAATATGCAGATTAAAGTTGGAGAGCAGAATGTCATTCAGTAGGGGGCTGTTAGAAGCTTGAGGATTAAGCCACTCCAGGAGTTTAGTCAGAAAAGGACAGCCATCGATATTGAAAAAGGGAAAAAGCTCAAATGTTTCAGGTTCAGGTGTTTTTCGCAATGTGCAGTTTTTGCATGTGTTGTCATGTTGCTCAGAAAGTTCAGCAACAGCTTTTAAACCAGAAATATTTAACTGTTTTTTCCAGTGCATAATGTATCCTATGGCAGAGGGGTCATAATCTCAGGGACTAGCAGTCAATTATTTTCAAGCCTTGGCCCAAGAATTCAACATTGTTCAGCTGGCGAGTAGCCTTCACAGCTGCTGCTTTAGGCCACCACACCCTGTACTGAGCAGTTCTCTGATTCTCCAGGTACCTGCCTACTACCAAAAAAATTCCCTTTTGCCTGCTAATCAGGAAAAATATTCTGTCTTAGTTATCATTCTTGGTTCACCTATTCATTCTGGATTAACAGGATTAACTCTGTAGGTTCAAAGTGAGAGGAAAGGCTTCTAGAGTAGCCTCTTCATGTCAGAAAGAAAATATTAAGGCTTACATACGGGCTTCCCAGGCGATGCTAGTGGTAAAGAACCTGCCTGCAATGCAGGAGACATAAGAGACGTGGGTTTGATCCCTGGGTCAGGAAGATTCCCTTGGAGTAGGGCCTGGCAACCCACTCCAGTATTCTTGCCTGGAGAATGGACAGAGGAGCCTCGCAGGCTACAGTCCATGGGATTGCAAAGAGTCAGACACGGCTGAAGTGACTTAGCATGTACTCAGGGCTTACATATAAAAACCATTTTAAGTCAGCAGACTACTTGGAAAGCCCATATCCAAGAAATTATGGTCTTTAATTTGACACTTGAATATTTTCTAAGAGAACCGTATCCTTTTTTTCCCTTTGCCCAGTTTGAATATTGGTCGTCTTTGACTTTGCAGTTGATCAAAGTTAACAGAAATGTCTGAGTGGGACACCACTTGCTGCCAGAGGACTCAAATTACTCTATATGAAAGCCGTCTGTTGTTAGGCCAGACTGAAATTCGATTTGGGTTCCTGAGTTGAAAGGCGGGAATGGATGTAGGAGTAGGAAGGGAGATAATTTTTGACAGACATTTGAAGTATTTAACTTAAATTTCATTTTCTCAGTGTTTACCAAGACCATGTAATGCATAAGAGGACATCTTTCCCTCAGATTCGAATATTAATCTTTATATATATTCCTAGCAAAATGAATATTTTCTCTCCTTGTTTTGCATTGAGGCAACAGAGGTGACTGTTTCCCTCTGACTATTCCCTAGTGACTTCAGAAACACAAACCCATGATTTCACTTACAACATTTTCAGCCATTTAACTGGACTGGTACCTGTCTGATGCCTCATTTTCAGTAGTGAATGAACTCAGTTCAGTTCAGTCACTCAGTCGTGTCCGACTCTTTGCGACCCCATGAATTGCAGCACGCCAGGCCTCCCTGTCCATCACCAACTCCCGGAGTTTACTCAAACTCATGCCCATCGAGTCGGTGATGCCATCCAGCCATCTCATCCTCTGTCGTCCCCTTCTCCTCCTGCCCCCCAATCCCTCCCTGCATCAGGGTCTTTCCCAATGAGTCAACTCTTCGCATGAGGTGGCCAAAGTATTGGAGTTTCAGCTTCAGCATCAGTCCTTCCAATGAACACCCAGGACTGATCTCCTTCAGGATGGACTCAAGCAGGGGTTAAATTCTGGATTCTGCAGAGGGCAGGTCTTCTTCACCTTTGTGTCCCCACGTCTCCAGCCCAGGGGCCCCTCCTTAGCAGGGGCTTTGTGTGAGTGAAGGAACCGCTCTCTCTTTAGATACTTCAGTACGGATAAAGAAGCAAGAAGAGACTGGGAATGAAGGGAGCCTCCTTGAAAATTCATTATTTTGGCTGTGAGCAAAGTGGAAAGCTGTATTTTCAAAACACTGTCTCCCAGGCTGTTTTGCAGGCACTGATGAAAAACTGCTCTGGTGGAAGTTCTTGCTGTCTCTTCACTTGGTCTGTTGAAGTCATTATGTCATTATTTTACTCTGCTCAGCCTCCTGTGAACACAGGACTGTTTCCACTTATCCCTTCCATTGCCCAAGGCCCCAGAGCACTGCCGTATTCAGGATGGCCGGTTTCCCTGACATCTACACTAACCTTTGTTTTCTCTGATTTCTTCCTCGGTATTGAACTCACAGTACTTGATGTACCCTATTCCTTGTGTTTACGTACACTTGGGAGCCAGTCTCTCATTGTAGATCCTTAATTGGATTTTCTTGGCCAAACTTAGTGCTGCAGAAATTTGTAAATGATACTTTTGTAATTATCATCATAATATGTATATTGAAACCAGTCCCCATATGAATTTGCTCTGGTGGTTGAGCCAGTTCTCTTTTTTTTTAAACTGTAAACATATGCTTTTATTTTTTGTGGGAAATGACTATAGCTGGCATGTCGGTATTTCAGGTGGAATGACAGTTTCCCATAAAATCACAATAAAGAGGAAGGGATGGAGATCTAAAAAATTAAAATGAAATAAGCCTCTTAAGGAAGTAGATTTGCTTTTTTAAAATCCCAGGTTTGGACATCTTCCCTGAAGGATGGTGTGCATACATTCTGCAGGCGAGACTGTCTGGGAGACGCCGGTGACGTCTGGCGTCAGCCTGTCAGTCACCTGGTTGGACGCTGCTGTTGAATCAGGGTCACCATTACTACCGTCAGTCTGTCTTCAGACCTCATTTTATTAGTAGGTATTAGTAGCTGTTGGATTAGAATAAATCTTTAATAAAGCAGTTTTGCTTTATTTTAATTTAATGGAGAAAAAGACAACAGGAATTTCCTTTTCACTAGGCGCACAGCTAAAAATAATAGATCTCATCTCCAGCTGCTTCATCCTTCCCCGGAGCCACATCTGCCTCTTCAGAAGTGGAGCTGAGCAGGTGGCAGCTGATAACCCTAGCAGGCTACGTCCCTGCAGGGCACATAGCTGCTTATTTCCTCCTGGAAGCCATTTCATCTTTAAAGTCCTTTATGAAAAATACATTGAGTTGGTGTGGGTTGATTTTGTTTTAGGTTGTTAAGGCTGTGGTGACCTACTACCAGGGCTAAATCCATCTGGTTGAGTTCCACTTCGTGCTGAGGGGTTTAAAATAGCACCATTTTCCTGGCTTTTTTGTCCCGCTGGAGGCATCTGCATGTCTCACCCATGTGTACATAAGCTACCTATAAATAGTTCACAGATGATATTGTTTCCATGAGCTTAAAATTCGGACTTAAAACTTGAGCACTATTTTCCAAAGAATGTTTTCAGATACCTCTAAGATTATTAATATCTTCAGATTAAAATGTAAACATCTTAGGATTTTATAAATTGAACTTGTTAGGTATTTTCAGCAGAAGTTCTGGTTGAAAAGGATGTATTTATTTGGGGGGAAGTACAGCCCTAGATTGGCTTTCATTTGTCCCAGAAATAAAAGTTGCACACCAAGAAACAAAAAACCCACTGAGGAAATTTAGGGCCATAGATAAAGTGAAAGGAGAAAAACAGGTGTGACTCCAGGTTAGAACATTTATTATTTCACGTCAGTAAGTCTCACTGAACATCTCCCTTGTGTGAGACCCAGTGCAGAAAGTGCAGAAAGAAACCAGGCTTTGTGCCTGCCCTGCAGGAAATTAGAATCTGGTAGGGAAGATAAGATGCTCCCTGATACTACAATACAAGATAGAAAAGCTCATAAAGGCCAAATGAAAGAGGTGGAGATTTAGAAATGTCACATGCAAGGTTCATAAAGACAAGTGGCCTTTCAGTAAGCAGAGCTGTTGGGATGGTTGCAGGGGTGATCCAGGAGAAAATGGGGAGGCCTGAGGTCTATTCTGGGAATAGCAAATATAGTTGTCCTTCAGTATCCATTGGGGATTGGTTCCAGGACCCCCGTGGACACCAAATCCAATGCTCAAGTCCCTTATACAAAATGACATAGTGCGTCTTGGAGGCAGAATGCAGGGAAGTGGCAGTGGGCAGGGCTGAATGGAATCTCTTGACTACAGCATAGGATACGTGACAAGGAGCAGTGGGGACAGGGATGGGAAGACAAGATAGGATCATAATTTGGAGGCTTTTGAAAACCAGAGTGAAGAACCTAAAGAGAATTCCTGAAAGGGATGGCTGGGTTCCCAGTTGTACTTTTGAACAAAGATGGTGACAGCTCCATGGGGTGGGGTGGGGATGAGACTCAAAAGGAGACTGACTTTTAACTAATAGGGAAGAGGAATACGGCGGTGTTGATGAGAAGTCAAAGGGGAATACACAGTGGATGGGTCCAGCTGGACCTGCCACAGGAGGGGAAGCCCCATCAAACACCAAGTGCTGCTGAATTAATAGAGGACTGGAGCAGTGATACCCACTAAAACGAGCATTTGAGAAGTCCTAAGATCGATAAACAACAAGAATTTACTGTGTAGCACAGGGAATTACAGTCAATATGTTATAGTAACATAGAATGAAATATAATCTGCAAAAAAAAAAAAAACTGAATCACTGTACTTGCACCTGAAACTAATGCAGTGTTGTAAGTCAGAGATACTTGAGTTAAAGAAATAAAAAGTCACAGTTCTTAACTGGAGTTCTAGTTCTAAACTGGAGCGTAACTGGGGAGTCTGCGAGAACCGAAGCTTGGCTACAGGGAAGGGTGGAATGAATGACTGGCAAAGCAGTGAAAGGAGATTTTTCTTTCAAGGAATTTCTCAGTTATGTGAAGGAAAATGCAAATGATTCATGACTCTAGGCAGGATTGGGGAAAACATTTTGAGCAAAGGAGGTTCCAGTGAGTCAGTTCTTCACATCAGGTGGCCAAAGTACTAGAGCTTCGACTTCAGCATCAGTCCTTCCAATGAATATTCAGGGTTGATTTCCTTTAGGATGGACTGGTTTGATCTCGTTACCGTCCAAGGGAGTCTCAAGAGTCTTCTCCAGCACCACAGTTTGAAAGCATCAGTTCTTTGGCACTCAGCCTTCTTTATGGTCCAACTCTCACATCCATACACGACCACTGGAAAAACCATAGCTTTGACTATACAGACTTTTGTCAGCAAAGTGGTATCTTTGCTTTTTAATATGCCGTCTAGGTTTCTCATAGCTTTTCTTCCAAAGGGCAAGTGTCTTTTAATTTAATGACTGCAGTCACCCTCTGCAGTGATTTTGGAGCCCAAGAAAATAAAATCTGCCACTGTTTCCACTTTTTCCTTATCTATAAGCAAGTTGACAAAAGTAATACCAATTAGTTGAAAATCTCTAAAAAGAATACAGACAAGAGTGGAAACTCAAGAAGCTCCCTTTGTCTTTTTTGTCCGTACACCCCAAGCACGTTGTTGCTTATTTTGACCTTTCCAGGCAAGTCTATGCAGGAGACTTTTGTGCATTTGCCAGTTTGTGCCACAAGAGGTTTTTGCCCTCAAGTTATCTTTGTAAGCAAGGGTCTGCGTAGTGAATGAATTGCTGCTTTAGTGTGTGTGTGTTGGTTTTCCTTCTCTGCCCCGTTCAAAACCACATGCTCAGCAGCACTCTGACCCTTCTCAGCGCATTAAAGCCCCTCTTCAGTGGTAGCTCCCGCTGAGGAGTTGCAGCATGCTGCCTTTGCTGTGGTTTCTCTGCGTTCTTTGATGGTGGTAATACCCAGTGTCCCTGGGTAACTTGCCTTTTGTCACCTGCTCCAGGAAGGGGCTTGGCTGCCCAGGAATAGCAGGCACCCCACAAGGCCTCAGTGACGCTTGCGCTAACAGTCCTGCGGTAGACCAGTTAGACGGCCGCGGTAACGGCTTCTCTCACCAGCTAGGTGAGCCAGTTCCTGTATCTGCATGGCATGTTGATCAAGTCCTGAAATACTGACAGTTTCTCCAGAGCCCTGGATTACGGAATTCCCAAGGGACCATAACAGACTGTTTTCATTTCAAAAACGACAGCCCATTACCTGACAAAAGCTGTCAGGTAGCACCCTGCTCAGTAAAAACAGGTGACATTTGAGGTGTTTGTTTAAAGTCTGAGCTCCGCCATGCATATTGTCAGACTTATTAGCCCGTGTGGAAATTACAGCAGGTGTGTTTGGGGAACTGCTGAGCGGGGGAAGAGGTTTGCGTTTAAAAGAGAGAGTTGTTGCAGCATCATGAGACAGACCGTTGGCATGTTTCTGTCCTAGCTTGTTCGCGGTCCCCTTCACCAGGCATCACTGGTCATCTCCTGCACGGCTCACCTTCTCTCGGGTTATGGAGTAAGTTTGCTTTGGGCTTAGGAACGCTGAAAGCTCAGCGGAGGACCCAGCGTCACTTCTTGCTTCCTCTAAACCTGGCTATAGAGCTGGGTCAGAGGAGGTCAGTGATTAAAAATAACCAGGCTGCCGTTTCGGTCACCAGCCTATACATGTGATACGGTTTATTTTCATTGTTCCGTGGTTGGCTTTTAGGAACCAGTTCAGAAGTGAAGACAGTAATGAATTGTGACGTTTGTACTCAGCCAGTACTCAAGCCTTAAATTGTACAGAAACCTTTTCTATGTTGTGAGCTGATTTTTAACTTCACCAGAATTCTCTGTTGTTCTCTATATCCTAAAATGGGTCTAGCCTCAAGTTTGAAGAAACTGTGCATCCAGCCTTTATTTCTGTGTTCCAGTTTTATATGCAAGAACAAATGAAATTGGGGGTAAAATATAGAAAGAGTAGAAACATCCCAGGGTCTAAAAAGCCTCCAGGTGATGCTGATGAGGTAGGTCTCTGGACCACTTGTTGAGTATCCAGGTTCTGTACTACATCCAAAGATATGTTTCTCTACCTAGTTAGAATTCTAAGTCAGTGTAGGACATTAAGGTAATTTACACTTGGATTAATCCAGTCCACTGTAACTTTCAGAATAAATACCAAATGCTCATCAGATTGACAAAATTCAAATGACTGATAACAATTTGTGCTTGTCTAAGTTTATTGTCAGTGGAACTTTATATATTGCTAATGATGGTATGGATAGCAGTAGGAATGAATCTGGTTGTATCTGATAAAAGTACAAACATAAATACCCTAGAGCCAGCAGTGCTCCTTTGGGAATCGTCTCCTATAGGATACAATCATGTAAATATATTTCAGGGTTGTTTGAGGTGGCATAAAAAGCAGAAATCAGAGTTTCCATTGAGAGGAGGATAGTTGAACACACTATGATATAGTCGTTATGTAAAAGAGCTGTTTCACAGCTGGGCTGAAATAGCTCTATGCTGATCTCAGGGACACCTGGAATTGTGATGCTGAACCTTTGCCAAGAGGACAGGATGGACTAATTGGTGAATGATAAGGCGCTTTGTAGGGTTTGAAACTCCCTGGAGCACCCAAAACTTGCTTCTCTGCTGGGTTAAAGGATGTATATAGAGTGGTAGCTTAACTGAGTTGTAACTTAACCTGGTTTAACCTGGAACATAATCTGACTTGTCTAATTGATGAGGGGTATAAAAGATCCCCTGGAAGCATTTTCCCAGGCTTCCCTGAAGTTAAGATTGATCCTGCATATGGTAGAGGTTCAAAATCCATATCCTTTGGTGAATGAGAAAAAACCCTGGAGGGCTGGGCCCTAGAAGTTTCTTAGGCTCCTGATGCTTGCCTGGGCTTTTAAGCTACCAATCTTTTTCCAGCTCTACCACATCCTATAGTTTGATTAAAACTTTTCTCAAAGGTACCCTGTGGAGTCTTGAGTCTGTTCAAATTATCTCTCCATGTGTAATAGATGCAAAGATACAAGGGATTATTTTTCACAAAATAGACTGTCTCATGGTTTGTTCTCAAAGTGGATGTTAAGTGGAAAACCAGGTTGCAGAGAAATACCTTTTCTGAAAAGAAAGAAAATAAACATGCATATGTCTGTGCTTGTCTAGAGGAAAGTACTTGAGGATGCATCAGCTAGCATTCCTTGCCTTGAGAAAGTGGCATGAGATGAGGAGAGGTCAGCTTTTTGTTTTATGTAACTCCAGTTGGCTTGGAGAGTAATATGTTGATTCTGTAGTTTGGTAGAAAACATCATTGGCTGAGTATGTATTTAAAAGTTTCTTAGGCGTGCCAGTTTCTGTAGTAAGACATATTTTCCTGTGTGTCTCCAGTGATGAAGAGAGAGGAGACATTTGGACGGAGAGGAGGAGAGAAGAGGGCAGGTGGATGCACTGTTCTGGTGGAGGCGGGCATTCCCCATGAGATGGCAGGACTGGCTGGCTTATAGAGGGGGGTGCTGCAGAAGGGTCAGGTGGGGGGTCGAGGGTGTAGGTGGGTTCGAATGTGCCTGGAGAAACCGTCCAAGCCAGGTTGAAGGGGATGAGTATTTGGGGAGGATGAGGAACTGATGCAGATTCAGATGGTTTTCCATGTTTCCATGAAAGTAGCCACGCTTCTCACCTCCCTGGTGGAGCAGACTCCCTGGCGTGGTCTGCTGGGCTTGGTGAGCCTGTTGTGACCCTTCCAGCCTGTAAGGGGAACCCAGGGGAGTGGTTCAGAGCTATTTTTGGATGTGAACGGACAAACCTCTTCCAAGTGGCAGCATTTCAAGGAGGGTTGGTTAAGTTACAGAGCTGGAGGGGGTGGCACAAAGCTGACATCAGAGGATGTTCGTATCCCAAACACACAGGAACGTTAGTGCATCTACTGGTTGCATAACCTTTTTCAGCTGTTCACATTGGGATCATTTTAGGAACTTCTGAAGCTGAGAAGGTTATTTTAAGCAAATGTTTAAATAGTTCATTGGCATCATTTTATGTAGCTGTTTGTTATTGAGTTATAGTTCATATACTGTAAAATTCATTATTTTCAAGTGTACAGTTCAGCATTTTTTAGTATATTCACAGCATTATGCATCCATCACCACTATCTGATTCCAGAATATTTTCATCACCTCTAAAAGAAACCCCAGACATATAAGCAGTCAGTCCCCACTGCCCTCTTCCATGAGCCCCTGACAACCACTAATCTACTTTTTCTGTCTCTATGGATTTCTCTACTCTGGGCATTTTGCATAAAGGGGACCACTCGATGTGTAGCCTTTTGCGTCTGGCTTATCTTCAGGAGTCATCCAGTTGTCACATGTGTCAGCACGTCATTCCTTTTATATGACTGAGTAATGTTCCATTTTGGGGATATACCCCTATTGTTTAACCGTCCATTGGTGGATGGACATTTGGGTTGTTCCCGCTTTCTAGTTATGAACAGTGATGGGGTAAACAGTTGTGCACAGGTCCTTGTGTGAATGTGTCTCAGTTCTCTTGGACACACACTTAGGTGTGAAATTCCTGTGTCTCATGACAGCTCTGTGCTGAGCCTTTCGAGGAGATGCCAAGGTTTTTCCTCTGCAGCCGTTTTTTAAACTTTGTGTGTATACTTTTAATAGGACACCTACTAGGGAGCAGGGCTTTATCTTCAGTAAATCTGCTACTGTGGCTTTATATGAACACATATGAGCATCAGTGCATCCACTTTCCACCCAGTGAGTGTTGACTGGGCACCTTTGTGTTGCTGCGTGGACACACTGGCAATACAGCGTGAGTGGAAAGAGAAGATTCTCGAGTCACAGATCTTGGAGTCTGGGGAAAGAGAAATTTTTTTTTTTTTTCCTCATAAGAGCAGAAGTTTAAAAATAAGATTGAACAATAAATATGAACAATAAAAATGAACAATGAGGCATATGAGGACAATAAAACTGCCAAAAAATCATAATACAGCATTATTAACAAACTGAAATTAATTTTCTTAGAAAATATTGCTACAAAACAAACAGAAAAAAATCCTACCAGAACTAATAAGTGAATTCAACAAAATTAATGGTGACAGGGTCATTGTATGAAAGTTTAAGGCATTTCTGTGTACCACCAATGACTAATTGGAAAATGTAGTAAAAAAAATACAACGTACAGTATAAGGAAAAAAGTCATCAAATATCAAGAAGTAGGTCTAATAAAAGACCTATGCACTGTAAACTACAAAAGCATATTGGAAAAAATTTATGAGAACATAAATTAATAGAAAGGTATAGCTTGTCTGGACTTCCCATGAATTGAAAACCTTGAGCCCCAAATCAAAATCCTAAGACGGTTTAGAATTTTTTTTTTTTTTAGAATTGACAATTCAGTTTTAAAATTTACTTGGAAATGCAAAGAATTCAAAATAGCCCAACAATATTGGAAAAGAGCAATGTGGGAAGACTCCCTAAATTCAGGACTTACTGTAGAGTTACAGTGATCAAGGCGTGGTATATATTGGTATGAAAAATGTGTAAATTGATCAGTGGCATAAATACAGAATCCAAAAATCAGTCCCCCATAGTACCATGTCAATTTAATGGTGGAAATAAACTTTTTTAAACAGAATCTCAGATACACTGTTTGAAACTTCAGTACAAAAATATTGTGTAATTCATTGCATGTGAGATGCAAAACTCACTTATGGTGAATAATTTATATTTGCCTCGGGATGGGAGGATGGATGGATGGTAAAGGGGTACAGGAGTCTTTCTGGAGTTCTGTATCTCATTCTGAGCAGCGGATTCACAGATGTTTACATTTTTTTTAAACTCATTGGACAGAACATGTTAAGGTCTATATAGCTGGTTATAAGTTACACCTCAGTGAAGGATAGAAACACCTCACGTGTGTGAGCCGGGCAGGTCTCCTAAATAAGGGAAGTCGGCTGTATGTCCAGCAGTGGGAAACCAGAAACAAGCGTGGTGATGGGGCGGTGAGCCTCATCCCAAGTGGTGACCCCTGCTGTCCCAGCCGCAGGTCACAGTGCAGGACGTGACCAGGCTTCTAGATGAGCCTGAAGTCTTCCTTTTCATGTCAAACCTCTTCATTTTAAAAATACTGGACACTGATTTTTAAACAATGGGGTACTGCAGTGGGAGAATGTTTACTTATATGAGATGGGATTAGAAGAAAATCAATGACAATAGTCCTATTGAACAGGATTTTTTTTTTTCTAATTTAAATCTGTGCAGATTTTTGCCCCATCATTCAGTCATGTACTTTTGAACAGCACTTTTCCAGTGTTCCTTGTTGAGTACTTAATATTGTAGCCACTGTGATTAAGGGCAAAATGCTCTCATTTGTTTACTCTTTGTAACAGCGAATTTTGAGGAAGATATTGCTTGGCACTGATGGAGACGGCGTCTAAACCCAGGACTTTTTACTCTTAAGCGTTGTGCTCTGAAACGCTTGTGCTCCAGGGGCAGTTTTACTGGTGGAACAGTGCTAAGTCATCTCAGTCGTGTCCAACTCTTTGCGACCCTATGAACTGTAGCCCGCCGTTTTCTCTGTCCATGGGATTCTCCAGGCAAGAATACTGGAGTGGGTTTCCGTTCCCGCCTCCAGGGGATCTACCTGACCCAGGGATCAAACCTGTGTCCCTTACGTCTCCTGCGTTGGCAGAAGGGTTCTTTACCACTAGCGCCCCCAGTGTGGATGAATTCTGTAGGCATTAGTCTCATGCTTTTGGGCATAGGGGTCAGTTTTAAATGCTGGGGCTCAGATCCTTCACCCCCAACTATAAACTGAAACTTAAACATTCATATAGTTACTGGAAATTCTTTAGTGTTAGCTCTTCATCTTGGAATTATTTAAATTCATGAAGTTGATTCACCAAAATTCACTGTAAGATACTCCTCCTTGCACTTATCTGTTTCGCACTGGAGAGTCTTACGTGACAGGAATGCTGCGAAGTGCTAGAGATAAAGAAATGAATAAGACATAGTCCCTGGGTTCAGGAAATTTTGAAACACTAAAAGATTATATTTAGATTAGAATATTTTATATTATAGCACTGGTTTTCAGACCTGTGAGTATGTAATTAGTGTTAGGTTTGCTATTGCACATTTTAGAGATTATCATTGTGATTTACTTAAGAAGGTTCAGCCTTCATCTCTTCTAACATCAAAAGAAACTGAATCTAATGTTTTCATGCCTTTAAGTTATTCATCTTGCAAATATTTACCCACCAGCTACTTAGCACTGTACTGTTTCCAGAGAATATTGTATTAAACAAAGCAAATGTTAGCTTTGCCTTCATGGAATTTACTGTAAGGATAATTTGTTGACTGACCTTGACTTACTCTTTTTCTTAACTCCATGCTGTGCCATCTACTTCACTTTATTCTCTCTTCTGTTTTATCTGTTAGTGTCTGTGGGCATGTTCAGTATTCTGCCACAGATGCATTGTAGGAATAAAAGGAAAATAAACCAAATAACTTTACTGTTGCAAACCAGTAATAAAACTCTGAGAAATTTCAGCCCCTCATTCATAATTTAATTGTAGCCCTCTTTTGTTTCTTCTCAGTAAACCAGATATACAAATATTTGCTATTTTCCATTATTTTAAAGCTAAAAGTACAGTGTTTTTTTTTAATCTACTGGTTTATGTATTAAATTTTTACTACCCAGTTTGAAATCCATTCCTTCTATGCTTGTAAACCTCTTTTTCTTTTTTTAGCATTGCTACTGTTCTGGCTTCTGAAATTTTTTAAGCTTGTCACTCCCTTTTTCAAGCATTTTTGTGGCTTTCTCCTCCAGTCAAGCCCTATAATTCTCTTGTGTGCTAAAGAAAGCCCTTGGCAAAAGACTAGCTTGTTAGTAATATTTTACTGTGAGATATAAAGTGTACATTGGTTGTTTCTTCGCATAATTTTATGTATCTTTGCTGTTACAATTAGTTTTTAAACCTGTAAAAATTGTTACCAGTTCATTTATTTGAAGCTATTCATTTAAAAATGATCATTTCATCAGAGGTAGGCTTTTGATGAGTAATAAAAATGTTCTTAAAACTATCACCTTTTCTCTTTCCAGTTTTGAGAAATGGTGCTTGGGAAATTGTGCACTGGGAAAAGGTATGCATTGATTTTTATTTTGTTACAGGAGAAGACATGCATAGAGGTGTACTCTAGTAGATGTAATTTTTGTGTGTGATATAAGCAAATGTCAAGGATTCCACTGATGTGAAAGCTGTTTAGTAAGTAATGTAATCATACATGGAATCTTCTTCAGTTAGTCATTTCCATTTAATAATTCTGCAATATATTAGAAAGACTAGTATCTTAAAGTTATATTTAGAACTTTTTGTTTCTTTCATAGTATATTTTGAGTACTGTTTTTATAGATTTCATTTAACCATGGACTGTTTTGTGTTGTAGTTTTTTTTTGCTTTAATCATCTACTGTCCAAGTAAAACAAAAATTACATTCTGATAGTTCACATTTGTATATCTTACTACAAATTCATTTATTGTGACTAATCACATTTATACATTGCTAATTCATTTTTTTCTTAAGAGTCTTACTAACTAAATATCATCTTCTGACTAGCTGAAAATCAGTTCCATAACATCAAGAAGTTAATTTGCTCATAGGACCTCTAACACGACAGTTAATGAGTTGAGTCACAATTTAGCAAGTGTTATCCAAATGTTCATATGCTTTTCAGACCCCAGTTTCAAAAGGTAAGCTATGATTGTTAGTTCTCCTTTAGTTCTGGAAGACCATTTAACCTCCAGTCATCCACAAGTGAATAACCTCCCTAACTTTGTAAGAGACTTTTTGGAGCAAGGCCACTCCACCCCGGGACCTTGTTTTCTGATATTGCTAGGACAACAGATGTGTAAGGACACCTACACAGACAGTTGCATTTCCAAGTTAAAGGCCACGCCCTTGATTCTGCCCTGGGACATTCGCAGTCAGCTGTATCCTCCCAGGTAACAGGAATCCCTCTGAACTAACTGCATTTTGATTTTAAATCGGTGGCCAGAATAAAGATTGACATCTCCTTTTCTGGATATTTGAAAAGTCATTACTCTCCCTCTCTTTGGTTTTTGACATGAAAGTAACAAAGAGGAAAATACTCTTCCTTTCCTTATTTCTGTATCAGTTACCTCTTTTTCAGAGGCACAAGATAGAAAAAACAAAAAGTTCAGTTTACTGTTTCAAAAGAAGTTTCCCTTTTGCTCTTATATAGTACTTGTGGATTTAAACACTAGAGAGAAGACAAGTAGGATGTAGTCAACTACAATAAATTGATTTTTATTATAAATATATTTCATTTACTAGGATTGTCAGGGTAATTAACATAAATGCATATACAAAGGAATTGATAACAATTTCTTCTTACCTCGAGTGCTTGCTTAGAAAATAAATTAGTTGTAAAGTCGGGAGATAACCATCCACTACCTCACCCTAAAATTAATTTTAATTCATTTTAATGTTCTATTTTCCTATTGGGCAGTCATTATTCCAAGACTGAGTAGATTGCTTTAACTTTTCCAATTTTTCACAGTAAAGAAAATTAATTTACCAGCCCATGATTGATAGCATTCTCAGTTGTCTTGGAGTTCGGTGCCACACCTTCCCTAGATATCCCACTTTGAGAAACAGAGGGGTAGAATCTAACATGCTGCAGAAAGTCATCCAGCCAAAATGCACTGATGTTACTTAATACTGGAAGCAGACAGTTAGCTAATTAGAGTTAATAAAAGTTGGCTCAGTGATGAATCCAATATAAATATTCAGAAGTTGACATGACTTTCTTCAGCAATAACAATTGAGAAAAATACAATGAAAAAAGATCTCATTCCTAGTGGCATGTGGGATGCTTACAGATAAACTTGAAATATATATACGACTGCTGTAAAGAAAACCTTGAAACTTTTATAAAGTCTTTTATTCACATAGTATTGTATATTTAGCAATTTAGGTCTTCATATTGACAACCACAAAAAAAAAAAAAAAGATTTCTGGGAATTTATCCCAAGAAAATATTATCATTTAACGTTATTTATAATAGCAAAAAGTTAATAATATATGGATATCCAGAAATAGTGAAAGCATTTTATAAATAAATGACATTCTATACTCTGGTATATTTTGTGACAAGTAAAAGCTGTAATTTCAAATGTTGTGGCAACTCACAGAAAAATTTTATAGCATCACTCAACAAATACTTACTGAATATATGTGCTAAGCAGTAAGCTCACAATAGAGTCACTGTGTCATAGAATAATCAGAGGCGAAAAGAATGGGATGGTGTACACCAAGATGCTGGTGACGTAGAAATGATTCATTGAACACTAAGTGAACTGGTGTGAAAACAGCCTGGCTGTTGTGTTAGCCAGACTGTAGGCAAGTCTTTTCTTTAGCTTATGTGATATTTTGCGCAATTAAAAATGAAATCAATAAAGCAAAACCAAGAGTCTGATCCATTTGCCAGCGTAAGATGATAAACTTTAGTGCAAATGGGCTTTAGGTTCAGGGTTCTTTCTTTCTTGGCCTCTCTGAGTGTGTGGCTGCTGCGGTCGCTTTTTAATGTTTCTCGGAGGACCTACAAATTTGCACAGTGTCCACCCTGTCATTCATAGATGGGCAAACTTCAGCTCTCAAACACTCGCAGTTTATCCCTCCAGTTTTTGTTTGGAAGCCTTTTCTTTGTTGCACAAGGTTAAATTGCCAGTATTTGGTTTTCTAAGAAAATATTACAATCACAAAGGCCTGAGAAAGGCGTTGAATCCCCACTCTTGAAAGTCAACAGCTGTCTTCTTTACTCTTACCACGGAGATCCGCTCTTAAGGTTAAGATGCAGTTGAGACTGTTCACATGTTTTTGAGTTAGTAGCAGGCAGAAAAATTAGGTGAAGAATCTTAGAATCAACATATTTTTTAGGCTTTAAAGAAAAGCATGGAATAGTAGGCCGTATGCCCCTGTAAAAGTCACTCTATTCAGCTGCTTTAATGCCTGAAGTTTCCACCATGCAATCTAGTTCTTTGGATTGAGAATTCATATCTTCAGAAATTCCTTCGTAAAAACATAAATATGCTGGAGTCTGCAATTGAGCAATCAGATCTTCAGTCTATTATACTCTGATAACGTTTTTCATAATCCACAATTACAATCTCTAATGTTAATGACATGAGAAGGCTCAAGGTAGTGGCCAGAAGCCCTAAGTACTTTTTTAAACTTAAGTATTTTGGGGACTAAAACTGTTTTGTCATGATAACTTTGATTAGAACAACGTGGTCAAAGAATTTTTGGCATCTTGACTTTCTGTTCTGTCTATTTCTATGCACATACCCGACTGAAAACAGAAATGAATGGCACACTAGAGGCTTGGAACCCAATAAGAAAGAGGTGTTTGAGAAAGTGAGAAGGCGGGAGTAATCCCTTCTCAGTGCAGTGAGGACAGCCTTAGCAGTCTCTGAGCCCTTGGTCTTCCCAAGCCTTTGGGGTAACCATGTTAGACCTTGTAAGATGCTGTTATTATCTTCTAGTTTTCAGTTTTCTAACTATAAGCCTTTCATTGGTCTTACAATGAATGAAGATTTTGGAAAACAGTGCAATTTGTTAGAGTCTAACAGACTAATGAAGATTCCTAACACTGTAGCACAGACAGACGTGATCCTGACTTTATGAAGAATATAGTCTGATTGAAGAGCAAATGTTAACACACAGGAGATGATTAAGCAGCAGTTAAATGGTTACCTGTATAGAGTTCTCTCCTGGTGCTCTGACTATGGAGAAATTTGTTCTGTTTATCTTGCTTTTAGTGAGTGCTATCAGAGCATTGTTAAAACGCATTACTTTAAGGATCAGTACACACCTATACTTGCTATTTTTTGTTTTCCCAGTTTCCCCTTTTTTTTAAGGAAGGGGGTGTTTGATTCCAAGGTCCCTGACAGTTTGTCAATCTCACAGAGTCCAGATTTCATTTGAAACAAATCTCTTTTGAATCAAGGTATTCAGTTTCCCTACCTAGATAACCAGCATACATACCATAAATGAGAAGGTCTCCTCCAACTTCCCTAACTGGTCTCTCCCGCGGTATATAACTAGACCACAGTGGGCTGTCTCTTACTGTGATTCCCACTGAGGACATCCATCTCTTCCCCACACCACCACCACCCGCCCCCCGCCCCAGCCCGTGCAGAAAAGTATTATTTTGGGGTTCAAGGAAAAGTAGAGAGGGGATAGAACAAAAAGGCTTTAACACTGCCCCCCACAAGAAAAAGGGCTTTTCTTCTCTTGATTAAATAGTAAAACTTTTAGATTTTTTTGGCTGCTAAGAGTGAGGTCTAATTTCGTGGCTATCAGTGTAATTTGCTCAACTTGGCCAGCACACCAAGTTGCTACTTAGTTGGAGTTACTGTTTGCCAAAAGCTCTGTGACATTAAAAGCTCTTTAAATTCCTTCTAAGTTTCCGGACACAGTATATCTTTAATTTGTCTTCAGATGGTGCTCACACTAATGCTAACAGGTAGTAAAATAAGAGAGAGACTTAAACTGGTTTTTCTTTTTTAATTTAAAATGCAGTGATCATTTCATTATATTTGCTTATGCAAAATCAGACTTTGCAGACAGCTCAATGTGGGTTTGAGTCTAAGCTCTTCCTCTGTGATCTTGGGGAATAACTGAGAATCTAAAACTCTTTTTTTTCCCTCTCTAAATTATGAATTTTAACTAGGATTCATCTGAGGAGTAGTGATATATACATACATAGTTTTTCCAGTTGTATTAAAATTCCCTTAAACAGGGTATGATTTCATCTGGAAAATTCCTCCTTTTTATTTTTATGTCATAGGGAGAGAATGATGAGAAGATGAGATGTCAATTAAGTGACCAGAGTGGATGAAATTGATTTTTATTAAGCTATGTTACTTAGGTGGTACAATACAGATTCCTTATTTGTTTTTTCGTTTTAAAGGATTGTTCCCTCCTTGGCCTCACTTCTAGATAATTTTA
Organism: Cervus canadensis; assembly: GCF_019320065.1. Classification (NCBI taxonomy): domain Eukaryota; kingdom Metazoa; phylum Chordata; class Mammalia; order Artiodactyla; family Cervidae; genus Cervus; species Cervus canadensis. The sequence continues at coordinate 4,881,259 of NC_057404.1, forward strand.
TGCCATTTTGTGAAGATAAGTGGTTCTTGTTTGCCAATAAGCATTTTTTACTGTATTCTCTGCGTAAATACAATGGGTTGTGTATTTGTAACTATTTTCAATGCAGATAATTAACCAATTCCCAGTTTTCTTTCAGGTAAATGTTGGAGATATAGTTATAATAAAAGGCAAAGAGTATATACCTGCTGACACAGTACTTCTCTCATCAAGGTAGAGACACCTACTGATGCTCAGTGTAGAGGATGGTTTCTCTACCCTGCATTGACCTTGTGATTTCTCCAAGGAAATAAAGAATAAACGAAGAATTTTAAACCTCTCTAATGATTTTGAACTAAACATTAAAAAGATTGATTGGGCTTAAAGGACTCTTTCATGTTTGCCATATAGAATAAGTGATCGGTACTATGCTTTAAAATTCAGAAATTATAATTACAGTTAAGAGTCTACGCTCCCTCTGAATGTGCTCAGATCTGTTTGTGACTACTAACTCTTGTAAGATTTCCTATCACTTATTTTATATAATACATGGATTGGGTACTATTGATTTATCTTGCAATCTTTATTCATGATAAATTCCTTTATGATGCATTCATGTATCCCTCCAAAGTTTCTTGATCTTTGTGGTGCGTTGGTACAAGAAAATGGATAAATGAGGTTTTTTTGTCATCTTGTCTTTTGAAATAGTATACTCTTCCAACAAAAATTAAAACACTTTTTTCTTTCTTCTAAGTTCTTTCTTACTGAATTTAGATAGTTTTTGTTTTGCTCGTATTTAAGATAGTCATAAATTGGTCATATGGCACTGTAACCCTTTAAAGAATGTGACTTTCAAATGGCTTTAGGCTTAAAAACTGTAAAGCTAGTCCTAATATAAATTAAGAAAAATGTTTTTACTATTTTAGAGGTTGTTTATCATCATTTCCTTGGACAGTTTTATTTGTAAAATCCACATATAAATATGGACAGTGTCCTTTTTTCAAAATCTGTTTAATCAGGTCAATATTTAAACTGATTGAATTTGTGACAAATTGGGGAAACTTAACTGAGCAATAAGAGTTTTCTAGATATTTATAGAAGTAAGTCTGCAGGTAGTTGAAGCAACTATAGTAATTTTTTTGTATTTTATAGCTGGGAACTTTTGGTGCCACTTACCTGTTGGTGTTTTTTTTTTTCCAGAAGGACTAAAATTAATAGCTTTTAAAACCAACCTTTCTGCTTTTAGTTCCCTTTGCTTCTAGCTTTATCAGGGCACGTTTCTAAAACTGAAGGGTGCTGGTAATGGTCCCTGTGAGGATGAGCCGACAGCACGCTTGCTGTCCTTGGAGCAAATCCCAGGGTCTTGTCTTGGCATGGTTTTTTTGAACCAGAAACTTACTGTCTCAAACCTTGACTTCACGTCTTTCAAAGTGAGGAAGATGGATTAAATGATCAGACTCTTAATATTCCCTGATTCTGCTTTCAGTTTAAGCTGATAGTCTTTTAAGTTTTAAGGATGGCTAACCAGCAGAATGAGACACACTTGGTGGTACTCAGTAGAAGTTTGATAGAGGTAATGAGTGATGGACCATCTGAATATCATACAATAAAGTTCAAAAGGATAGTGAAGCATTCCAGCACTTTAGGAAACTTTTGATATTTTCCTGATTAAACTTATTATAGAGACATAACTTATCATAGAAACCATCATATGCTGAAACATTAAGTACAATTTTCATTTTTATATGCTCAGAAATATGAAGATAATTGACTATGCTACCTTGAATTTATATTTAATTCTAAGTTGAAAGTTTTTAAAATATTTTTCATCTGTCTCTATCCAATCCAAACTCCTAATAAGCTATATGCTTGTGTTTCTTAAACTTGAGGACGTTTTTACAAGATTTCTTTTCTCAGCATTAAAAGCATTTGTTGGTGGCTATCAATATTGGTCGATCAAAATGGTTTCCGTATCTTAATATACATCTACTGTGGTTAACTTCCTTCAGATGATTACTTTTAAAAAGATTATCTGATTCACTGCTTTTTATTATTTAATGGAATCAAAGTAAAGTATAAAGCTTGTGCTACTAAATAGTTCTACCTAGTGACAAAATACCACCTTTCTGGGGGGTTCTATTGGTTTTTAAAATTTTTTTTCTCAAAATATTTTTGCATTACTTGGATCTTGTGAACCTACATTAGCCTCAAGAAGTAGGTAGAAGCTTTTGCCACCATTAACAGAAAGATGAATTTTGACTTTGTCTTATTTTTAGTCATTTCACTTTATCCATTGACTGGGTCAGGGTTGGAATACCTAACTCCTAATCTAGTATCTCATTATACTACCCTATCCACTGTCAAAATAAGGACATAGTGATTTTCACCAGCAAGTGAGCAAAAAGCAAAATAAGAGTTTATAATATTCTAATTTCTAAATTTTTAATTTATTAATACTAATAGTACATCTTCTTAGAGGCAGTTTGAAATTAAAGTATGAACATGGTTGAAAGTTACTGTGTTTCATTGATTTTCATTTTGAAATGAAGAAACTGAAATTTTAGCATATAACAAAAAACACATATATGGGTTCACAAAGTATAAAATACTGTAAAATAAACCAAGCTGTTAATCCAGTTTCAGACAGATTCTTGCCATGTCTATTTCATATCTTCTCTGAAAAATTTCTCCTAGATTCAAAACTTGTTCTCCCAAACTGTTCATTACCAAAACTTTATTGGTAAATAATTCAGAAGTCTACAATTATAACTTCCCAGATCCATGCCTTTGCAGCTTTACATTAAATATATTAAGGTGTTTATGCAATTAACCTTTGAAATGTTTTGGAATCAGAATATTTTAATGAAGATTTTTTTAGTATGGGTGTAGGGGAGAGATGGTATAGTATACTTTGTTTTTCAAAAGCCTAAAAGTAGTTTTCACCATTATCTCTTTTCTTCTTAGATAGGAGTGGATTTACAATAGATGGCAAGAGTGAGGAATTGGAGAAAGGAAAATCTGTTAGATAAAGTAGCTCTCTATATAAAAACATGCCTTTATTTAGTTTGCTCAGATATGCTTATGAGTAAAATTTCAGAAATCAAAAGTTTCTGTATTAAAAATTGAAATTTGGGCCTAAAAGCAAATAAGTGATTCTTAAATACTCCATTTTCTTGTGCCTTTAGACCTGATCAAAATAAGTTTTGAAAAAATTGGCATTAGACATTTTTATTAACATGTATTTTTTCTATAATAATTTCAAACTTTCTGTCTCTTTTGTCCATTTGTTTGTTTTTTTTTTCCCCCTCTGTTATTCATTTTTTTTGTTTTGTTTTAATTATTTTAAACTGGGACCTGTAGGTGGCAGTAGGGGAGATAGTGAAAGTGACCAATGGGGAGCATCTCCCAGCAGATCTCATCAGCCTGTCCTCAAGGTCAGAGCCGCTGAGTTGCCCAGGGTGTGTGTGTGTGGATCCTCACCTTTCACCAGAAAGCAGCTTGCACCCAAAGATGGTTGAGCTTTGTGTCTCTTCCTTGAAAACACATTTTATACTTCTCGGTGATGGATATTTCCCAGATGTTTCAAAGTCCTTTTATGAATACATTGTTGAATAATGTTCATCCCTCGAGTGGGCAAATTCAGCTCCTGTTGTTATCAACAGGAGTCAGAGTCCATGAGGCATGCCGGTAAAGGTAGATTTTAATTTCCTATGCATCATTACTATATATTCATTTTAACAACTTGCCTAAATACTAAGTCTTCATTTAGTACCTCTCCAGGATACTGTTCTGAACAATGTTAAGATTTACATGAAAAACTGTTACTGAGAAATTTTTATAATTTTAAACATTTGTCCTATATTTGAGATTTTCTACAAGTTCAGTAGAATCCCATAGCAGTTGTGGCTATAATCTGGGCTTGTAGGGCTTACAGAGGACGCCCTGCACAAAGCTGGATGTTGTACAGTTGATACTGCATGCTTTGGGATCAGTGTGTATCCCACTTGTAACTAGTGACAACATGCACGTTACTCTGATCAACTTCAGCTGTCTCCTGTGTCTGTCTTGTGATACACATCTTGTTTCGTCTTTCCACTAACTAATAAAAAAGCCTGCTTTGCCTTTCAGTAGTTTGTGTTTTGAATGTCATCATAATTTGCTGAAATAATTATTATCTAGCATGATTCCTTATCTGAGACTTCTTGCTGCCTTTTCATAACTTTGTCAAGAACTCCTGCAAAAACAGTTGTTTTAAGAGATTGAGAATGTTCTGAATTTAGATATATGTTTTATTTACCCCATTTCAAAGAGAAACCAGGCATTTAACTTTCTAACTTACTTGCCATTTAAGGTTCTAGAAAAGTTGTTTTATGGGAGAAAAAAAAGATAGACCATTATTCTCATTTGATCTGAGAATGGCCTTGGCTATAATGATCAGTAGAAGTTTATTGCTTTTCACTGTTAAAATATGGAATTGACAGTGGTCATTTAGCATTTGTCATCCTTCTGTATTATCAGAAGATATGTTTTATAAAATGTTATAAACCATTTTTATTTTGAATATATACATAAGTAAATTACATATTGGGAGTAATTGATAGAACTAAATTACTATTGTGACAGTAATAAAAAGTAAAACCTTAATTGATAAAGTGAAAATATAGATATTGAAAAACTTGTCCAGTTGGGGAAAAAAGTATCAGCCTTTATGGAAGAAAAGCAAAGCCCATAGAGAAATTAAAGGACTTGCAAGTTTACTTTAAAATGAATCTGTAAAATATTTGATTAATGACCACGAATTTCAGTACTTTTCACAAGTCTTCAAGCCATAAAACTAAGCCGTGTGCTCATGTCTGAAAGTCAGAATCTCCTGCTTTACACATGTACAAATTGGAAGTTGATTAGAAAATTCCAGGTGTTTGTGACTTAGAAATTTCTGTGAGTATACATACTTATCAGAAATTACATTCATAGTTACTATATGATGATAATTGATTGGCTTTTCGTATAAGCAAGTGCTGTTAAGTTTGATGTAACTTCAAAATGTTTTTCCTTATAGTTGAGGATCAGATCATGCGACGCGGCTGCAGGCTCACCTGGCCGTAATCACTAAGCAAGTAAAATTAGCACTTGAAGGGGCAGATTACAGGATGCTCGGGGAGTGTACCTGTGGCAACACCAGAGAACAGGGACCCCTAACACCAGCCACCACACACCGAACTTGCCTAAAACACTCTCGTGGGGACCCATAGAGTGAACCTTCTAGGTTCAGGTCATGGCCAAGGTGGCTGATTTTTTGCTGCCTCACTAATCTCTGAAGCAGCTCTCAGAAACAGAACAGGAAAAATAAGGGAAAGAAAGTGTATATCCCCTTTCATTGTAAAATATGTTCGTACAGTTTTTTAAAGTAGCCTTAAAATTTAAATATTATGGTCCACATAAGCTTATTCACCTTTTCTAAAGATGTAGTATAATGCAATCCAAACATGCAAATGCAAGTTTATAGAAGCAACAATCTGGAATTTTCTAATCCATCTCTTAATTTACATGTGGGCTATGAGCATGAGATCTCACTTGATATTTTTGAGCTAAAGGTATGACACAAAGCTGCTTCACATTTCAGATACAGTCTGTGTTGGGTCTGTATGAAGAAAGATTTAAGCATAGGGTGACAAATCTAATTATTTACATGATTTTGAAGGTCAGTACTGATTGTTGTCAGGATATTGCTTTGGAGTCCTCTGGCTGAACATCTGATCCATGGGTTGTCATGCATGGGTTCTGCCTGGCAGCATTTTGTGGTTAGAATGAAAGACGTCAAGAAACTAAGTAACTAAACCTTTGTTTAGAATGAAAGGCTTCAGTGAGTCTAAGCATTTTAAATAAGTTATTATTATGGTTTCCTTCCCCAACTAAATCTTTATGCTTTTCCATTTAAAAAAACAGTGAGCCCCAGGCCATGTGCTACATTGAAACATCCAACTTAGATGGTGAAACAAACCTGAAAATTAGACAGGTAAGATCAAATATAGGTTTGTGGAATTATTACTGTTCCCTTACATGGAATTGAGAACTTTTTTGGAGAGGAAGAAAACTTTACTCTTCTAGGTTCTTCTGGCTGGTCTAAGAATGAAATTAACATGAGACCTGTTAACAGGAGAAAAATCAAATTTAATTTCATACATAATGGAATCCCGCATACGTGAGAGCCTCAAAGACAGCAATGCGAATCTGAGCTAAGGAATGGGAAGACCTGGGGGTCATTTACGGGATGATAAGAAGAGCAGATGTTTGGTAATTAGATGTGTGCCCTGCCAGATGGATGGGCCCACTTTAAATAAAGTTTATCTCTGGCAATAACTCTTCTCTGGGAAAAACCCATAATTTAAGTTCTTCTAGATAGTTAAGGGAGGGACAGTAGTTTCCCTTGAACCCTCAGGATCTCCACTGCCTTTAGCTCAAAATAATTCTCATGCAAAAGTGAGACATTTTTGAGTTTTGTTCTGAACCCCTATAGCTTTATTTCTTAATATTATTGTCTCGAGTTGAGGCAGTTCTGTTCACTTGCAAGTCTTTCCTCATTGAACCACAATGAAGTGGTTTTATAAACTGCAAGAGTTAAATATTACGGAAAATTCTGTTTTACTTGCCTGATTAAATATGATTCATCAGATAGGAACGATTTTGTAATATTTTTAATATTTTATGTAAAAGCCATTACTCTGATGATAATATTAGTAGTTCTCAGTGCTGTTACATGTGTCAGCTTGTTTATTTTTCCCCTTCACCTGGCCCATATTATTTGGCTTTGCCACATGTAAAAGATGCCTAAAGGCTCCCTCATCTCAGAGAATTTGTTAGGTTTCTGTATTTATTTCTCATACCTTTCCTAATAGAAAGTCACTGTAAGGTTTTTAAGGTTTTAAAAGGGACATTAAAGAAAGTATCCTCTTGGGTCCTAGACAGATGGTGACAATGACATGTGAGAAGGTTGGGTTCTGGCGGAAGCAGAGGTCATCCCAGCACCTGAACTCAGCCTGCCATGGGGAGTGAAGGCTGCTCAGAGACAGCCGACTCCTGGTGGACGGACGGAGAAACTGTTAGGAGCTTTCCTTCTCCGTGGACTGAAAGACTAAAAACATAGCTACTTTCTTGGCATAGATTCTAGTTGTTTTACATTCCCTTTCTGAGATTCAGCAGACAGATTTAGACTGCCTAATGCTAAATATCTTATTTTTGGAAGCAAACAGTTCTTTGAAGACTTTAATTCAAAATATCCTTGCAGACTAGTTTATAATCTCTTTAAGATATTTTAGAATTTTCACAAAATCTGCCCTGTTCTCCTAAATACCTACGTTCAAAAAAAACCTACATGCAAGTTGAGAGGAAGATATCTGCTAGTTTTGATCTGACGAAGAGAGGGGGGAATAATTGTTCTAAAATAGTGGGATCTCTTAGATTTTAAGGTGTGGATGAATTCAGAATTCCCTGCTCCCTCCCACATACAACCTATTTAATATACTCTATGCTAATTTAAAAATTTCTAAACAGGGCTTACCAGCAACATCAGATATAAAAGACATTGACAGTTTGATGAGACTCTCTGGAAGAATTGAGTGTGAAAGTCCAAACAGACATCTCTATGATTTTGTTGGAAACATAAGGCTTGATGGACACAGGTATGTAAATCGGTCTTCATAAAAACACACAAGTCACTCTGTTGTAGGGTATTACTGACCTTGGTAGATATTTTCTTATTCTCTCCATTTGATAAATCAAACTCTCTTTCTTAAGCATTTTTGTGTTACTTCTACCCAGAGTTCTTTGGTGAAAGTGCTCCCAACGCCGTACACCTCACGTAGCTGAAGGCTTCCCAGGGCTCCTGTCAGCTGAGGAGCCGGATATTTTCCTGGATATGCAGGCTGCTGGCACGTTGTTTAGTGGTTTCTTCTCTGGCCGGAATATTTACAGACGTAGCTGTCACTCTCTGTGACCTGGGTCCTTTCCTGTAATCTCTGATGCCTCAAGGAGCTCAGACTCTACCCACCCGGGTTCATTGTGGGGACAGTTTCTTGCCTTCTCTGTGTAACTGCATATGCCCTTTTCTAGGCCATTTGATCTGTAGTCACCTTTATGCCTGCTTCCCGCCCTTCTCCATCCCCTTCTTTTCCCCTCCTGTCTCCTCCTGCCTCTTCCCTCATCCAGTCACCCTGGACCCAGGAGGCCAGGTCAGTTGCAGATTTTAAGGAGACATGATGGAAAAAGCAGACAAATCTGCCTGACCTTGAGAAACAACTTTCTTGCAGTAAGAGAAGGGCAAACAGACCAACAATAAAATGACAAGAAAATTTTATACTGTGTTAGAAAGTGATAAATGCTTTTGAAAAAATAACCCAGGATAAGAGAGATTGGGAGTTCTTGGGAGGGAATCACTTTTAGTTAATATGGCTGCAGGAAGGCAAATATTGCTTCATTGAGAAGGTAACACTGGGGCAAAGGTGTTAGGAGATGAGGAAGTCAGTATTTGGATATCTGAAGGCAGGTGATTCTAGAAGGAATAGACAGTACAAATTATCAGCTGTATGGTTACATCATTGGAAAGAGGGCAAGTACCTGGAGTGATTATGGTATGTCATTGATGCCAGTGTGGTTGGAGTGGAATGATTGGGGAAGAGGGCAATAGAAAAACTGGGAGGTAATAGTGGGCCAGGTCATACTAGGCTTTGTATGTCATTGTAAGGGTGTTATTCTGAGTGAAATGGGGATCAGCTGGCACTTTTTTGAGGGCCAATATCAGCTGTTTGGTTGTGGACTTAAAAAGTTTGTAATGTCCAAACAGATATCAGGAGGCAGTTAAAACACATATGCCTGAAATTTGGGATAGAGGTCCAGATTCATGAGATAAATCTAAGAGTATTTGGCATAGATATTTAAAGCCGTGGGATTGGAAGAAATCACCGAGGATGAACGGGTACAGTTAGGAACGTGGAGAGGGCCGTCTTAGGACAGCATTGAGACTTGAGAGGAGGGACTGGCAGAACAGACTGTGATCAGATCGGTAGCACAGAAACCAGGAGAGTGAAGAAGCCCATATCCAGGCAGATGGGCCACTGAAGACAATGAAATCAAGTGCAGTGAGTCTGAGAGCCTACATTTGGATTTAGCAAGTGAAAATCCTTGAGCTCTATTAGGACTGGTAGATCCTGATGAGAGTTAGCTTGACATAATGAAAGGAGTTAAAAAATAGACAGCTTTTTCAAGGAGTTTTGTTACGAAGGGGAGGAAAGACATGGTGCAGAATTTAGCAGGAAGGGTGGGGTCTCCTCTGACTCCCTTCTTTTCTAGTAGGCATTTGTAGTGGCCGCCTAAACGTCTATAAATGCTCTAGCTCACCCCGCCAGCCGGAGAGATTATCAGTGCTTTCAGAATTTTGTAGTTCCAGTATTACAGTATTTGAAATACAAAGCACACGTGAATACCCTGAACAGATCCACCAGTCTTCCTGTAAGTTTTGAAGTAATTATATATTGTTCTAAATTTTTCACAGAGTGATCTTTCCATGAACTGATGGTTATAGACTAATGATAGATTTGGCCATTTATGCAAGTAAAGTTTCTGCAGTCTGAGGTCCCTAACTGGCCAGCTTCCATTTCTTATCTGTTCCCCAGCAGATCGATGCCAAGCAAATGCACACAGGGGAGGAGAAACTTTATATGATGGTGCCAAGATTTGGGGTGCAGATAGAATTTATATAATATGCTTCAGTTTACATGACATGTGGACATAGATTTTCAGTATCTTTGCGTTTGTAGCACATTTGACTTTTACAGTAATTATCTAGTGCTCTCAGAGCCCCTTTAGTTTGGAATGAATGTACTTTGACCATATTAAGGATAAAGGTCATTGTCTATTGCTAGGAACTTCGGAATTCCAACTCTGATGAAAACTAGTAACTAATTCTTGTTGAGTCCTTGTAATTGAGAAGTAGTTTTTGCTTTTGAAGAGTTTGCCTCATTCCAGTCAATCTATGCCACAGATGCTGAGCTGACAGTTGCTAGGTCATACCTCTAGGTACGTGAGAAACAGTTGGCATTTATGTGCCCTAGCGCATAATCTAGCAGCTTCCCAGGAGCTGCATGGAGACCTGCCTGAAGGCCCCTCCCACCTCTGAAGTGCACCCCAAACTTTGAAATGGGCCTGAAAGGCATGTTGTTTTGCATAAGGACTGAGAGTTATAGTTTCTGTGTTCTTTTCTTAAATTGGAATACAAATTCCTCAGGATGTACTCACTTAAGTACATGGCTTTAGGGGCTGTTATTACCCACCCATCTGGGTTGATTTCAACTGAGCCAGTGACATTTGTGTAGCTCCTAAAAGAAGGTCCCAGCCCCAAACTACAACTGGATCCCCTACTGGATTATAAAATCTCACCAGAAGTGAAAGCTTCAGTCTTTTGTTTCTCTGACAAACAAATTCTGTTTCTGGAGGAAAAGGAGACTTTTCCTCTTTCTTCTGGAAGTTTTTTTTTTTAATGAATTTTTCATTACATTTGACCTTTTTTGATTTTTTTTAATCAGCAAAATGAAGAAGTAATAATAGGAACCTTTGAGTCATTAAATTTTATGTAGTATGATTCCATTAATAATCCCACTGTATTTGTGATAGCTTGTACCCTTGTGATAGCTCTGTGAGAGGTTGTATTAACCCACAACTTACCATAGTGGGTAGCCTTGCAAAAAATCCACAAAAGACCCAGCTTGACCCTTATTCACAAAAAAAATGTGGCTTAACTCCTATGGAATGAAGAATCTCAATTTGCTGTCGTTTCAAAGGAGTGTTTAAGACTTTTAGATGCTACCATTTATTGAAAATGTGTTCACAGTTCTCAGAAAACTGATCTTCAAATACATACGAATGGTCTAGAGATTTTAATACAAACTTAATCTCTGGGGCGGTGTGGATGGCAATACAAAGTATCCGATGAGATCCATGCATTTTCTTACCTTGTGTATTTTTTTTGTACCTTTATTTTGCACAAAGCTATTTTTAACTTGAAGGAAGGTGAGCGAAGGGAAACAGATCCCCTAATCTTACCACTCCTAAATATCTCAGAAACCTAAATGGACTTGCTAAACCAGGAAAAGTCTTCAACAGGCTTGAGAATGAGCCTCTGAGTTCCATGCTGCTGCCTGCTATCTTGGATAATGAAGTTGTAGGAAGTACCTGGTTTGGAGGTAACTGAAGTGCTTCCTGTCAGCTATCCTTTTGTAAGAAAATTATTCTTATTGGTAGGAAAATCGCTTCTGTTCTAAAAATTAAACATGAGAAGGGTGATTGTCATAGCAGAAACTTTCTTAGGACTGTATAGTGGCTGTAGAGTCCTTCAGCACTTGGGGGATGTCATTTCTAATGTCAGCATCGTCTGTCACAGCACTGTGCCCCTGGGAGCAGACCAGATTCTTCTGCGAGGTGCTCAGCTGAGAAATACGCAGTGGGTTCATGGAATAGTTGTCTACACTGGACATGACACCAAGCTAATGCAGGTGAGGTTTTTGTCTATGAAAACCTTAGGGACCTGGGTGTTTGCAGCATTACTGTCAGTGGCCCTCCATACTGTAGTCCTGATAAATATAGCGGACCATCTGTTACAGACACCTGAGCCCTACACTCTGCATCCAGATCTCATTCTTCAGTGGGTGGGGCTGTGAAATGGCTGACTCCATGCAAGAACGCTAGAAAGTTCCACCAGAGATCGCCAATGCATGAACACCTAATGATTTTGTATACCGGTCCATTGGCAGCGTTTACTAACAATTGCAGTGATCGGCAAAAGTTGTCTGTTTAATGATGAGTGCTCTGCATTAAAGCGTTTTATCTTATAATTTTATGACAATGATCAAATTTTAGAATTTATTTTATTTTCTTAAATAGAACTGAAAGAAAAACTCGTGAGTCAGATGTTGACTGTTTTTTCACAGCATTTTTATGTGACACCAGTTTTAATCCGCTTTAATCCTGGCACTTAAAATGTTTACACAGGCCTGTGGGTGCTCCTTCTCTGCATTGAGACATCATGAGTGTTCAGTGGTTACATGGGTGTGGGAAATTCAGTCTTAAGATGCTAAATGAAAATCTGCTTTGAGGGCTGGTAACTCTGTTCCTTGTAAAGGCATAAAGATGTTATCCACAGGCAAGCAGGACTGCAGTTAATGATTCTTGATAGCCAGCACTGCCTAGATCCCTACTGTGCTAAAACAGTGACTAAATACCGTAAAAACCCTGCAAACCAGAGTGTCTTCATAGTTTGGGATTTCCACATGTCTGGCTATGGCTCACAGGTCACCTTCTCTGCCTCTCTCTGGGAGCTGAGATGCTAGACGTCTTCGTCTACCGTTTGCCTAGGTCGTCAACTGATGCATTGTTGCGTCTTACCTGCCACAATGCGAAAGCTGTGTCTTCAAAAGGCGTATTATTCCCTTCTCTTCTTGTTGTTTCATGTCATAGGAGAAGGACTGTGTGACGTGGTGGAGGAAGAGAGGTGGTTAACTTTTGACAGCTTGTTGCATCTGATTGCTTTGTGTTGGATCGTATGTAGACTTTGAGTTGTGACTTTGTCATGCTCACCGAAATACTAGATACACATTACTAGATTATTTGTACACATTCATTACTACTTATCTTTGTTTTCCCTTTACAGAATTCGACAAGTCCGCCACTTAAACTCTCAAATGTCGAAAGGATTACAAATGTGCAGATTTTGATTTTATTTTGTATTTTGATTGCCATGTCTCTTGTCTGTTCTGTGGGCTCAGCCATTTGGAATCGAAGGCATTCTGGAAGGGACTGGTATCTCAATCTAAACTGTGAGCATCGAAGTGCTTATTGTACTTATTTTTTCTTTCATGAAAACATGAATTTGTTTCACAACTGATATTGGAATTTCCTGTTTCTAAAAAGAAAACTTTGTTGCCAAGATAACAGAACATTTAATCTTTATTTTTCAGTGCACTTTCCAGTAAAAGTTAAGTAAAATGTTACAATCTCTAAAATTTCAGAATCCTTAAAAATATAGTGGTTACTCCAAAATAGTTATATTATTAATGTTATTTTAAATTTATTGATTTCTTTTATTTTTAACACAAGTGGTTATATAGCTATCTGGTAAAGAAAGCAGATTGAGTATATTTAAATCATCAAAAAGAATTTTACATGTTTTTAAATGTTTAATGTACTTTCATTTGAACTCATAATTGCAGTGAGTTCTGTGTTGATAATCATCTTTCTTTAGGGAAACTACTATTAAATAGTTTCCTTTTCTAGCATTTATCTTTTTACTGAATATTCCTGGGAAATAAGTTTACATTTCCTTTTGGTGAGCACTTAACCAATAAATACTTAATTTCCGAGAGTATGTAAGCAGATTCGAGTAAAATTTTATGTCAAAAGAGACTTTTTTCTGTTTTTTTTTTCTTTATTATATTGATTTAGCTTTGTAGTTATTTCAAGGGTCTTGATTTTTAATAAGTTGTTGGTTTGCTGTTTCAACATTAGAACTGCTAAGACTGCCATCATTTTGTTTCTTCGTATACTTTACAATTTATCTGGGATAACTGTTTTATTTACATTGTTAAAGAATAAGAATATAATTTACGTAGGGTTCAGACCTACACTGTTGTTGCTATTTGGGTTGGTTTTGCTGCTAATATTTTGTTTGTTGGCTTTTAACACATCTTTCAAGTTAGAAATGCTTTTCAAAAATTTGTTCTACCCAGTTGAAATTCTCCCTCAACTAATATCTCTAAACTTCTATGTCCCTAATACCTCTGAACTTCATGATTGGAATGAGTTTGAAATATTTGGTAGCACTTTCTTTTTAGTACCATTATGCAGTTCTTAATAAGGTTCACAACATCTTGAATATAAATAACGTTATTCCACCTTGAAGACTGTATTTAATAATACGAATATGTTATCAGCGCAGTGTTCCTCTCCAACTTTCTAGATATATAACATGAAAAGTTCTTATAATGCTAAAATTCTGGTTAATACAAACAAAATATAAAACTGTAAGTGACCTTTTTTCTACCTCCCCCAATAGATGGTGGTGCTAATAATTTTGGACTGAATTTCTTGACCTTCATCATCCTTTTCAATAACCTCATTCCTATCAGCTTGCTGGTGACATTGGAAGTGGTGAAATTTACCCAGGCATACTTCATAAATTGGGTAAATATGAGTCGCTATTGTTCTTCATTATGCTCAACATACATTTTGTCTTTTTTTTTTCTTGATAGGGTCTTTTGATCTTTCAGAAAAAATATCTTAATTATACCTTACTTTTTATTGACTACATTTCAAAATATTTTTAAGGCTAATTATAATCTAACAATAACAAATTTGGTTTGACGTGTGAAAATTGTAACAAAGTCTCTCACGTCAGAATCACACAAGTTTACAGACCAGACATGCTCGGGAAGATAGGTCTGTGGTTGGATTTAGAATTAAGATACTAGATTTTAGTTCTAATTCTGTAGTACACTAGCTGTGTGAACTTTGCCAAGCTGCTTGACCTCTTTGAGACTTGCTTTCTTGGCCAATCACATGGGAATAATAAAACAAGCTTTACTTGCATCTCGCAATATTTATATAGATCAAGGGACTCTTGTGGCATAGCAGACAACTTTATAAACAATCGAGTGCTATAGACGTGATGCTGTGATTAGCTTCTCACGGCAACCAGTTGTCTGTCATGGTTTATTCATCTTTATAGTGTATTTTTCCACACTACAAACAGTTTCAGCTGTGCTTGAATTTGTAGTCTTAATTTTTTTTCTTATTTTTTTTCTAATCTTAGGGAAGTGTTTTGGGCATCTGTTTCCTAAGTATTTTGTTTATAAAATGTTACTCTTCTCCAACTAAATTTCAGTTATTTTCACCAAAGTTAAAATTAATAAATTTATGTAAATTAAGTCTTTAAACATAAGCTGCCAGAAAGTATATTTTTTTATTTTAAGAAATTTTAATATCTTTTGATTTTTCAATTGTTTGAAAGTCTTTCAATATGAACAATATTAGGATTTTAAAAATATGCTGCTTTTGCAACTGTTCATTGTCCTTCCAATGGTGAATGATCCGCTTCAGCCTTTCATCTCTAATTCATTGGTAAAAGATCAGTTTAATGTAGAAATCTGAAATGAGTTGGAGGCATAGCTCAATTTGTTGCTGAAAAATTGTATAATAAAATTTGTATAAGTGCAATTAAAACTTATTGAAGGTTTTCCACGTATAGAAACAATTAAGTAGCTCATTATGAAAATCAAATAACTGGTCACTTTTCTAATTTGGGTTTTCAAAAGTAATATTTGTTTCAAATAATTACATAATTTTAGTATGTACCTAGAAGGCTTATGTTTTTCAACTGCTTTTCTGATATACAGAGACTTTTCTGACATTCCTGATAGACAGTCTCTTACCAAGCAGCTTCTTCCTTGGATAGAAATGAGATGATAAGTAACTGCCTTCCTTTTCCTCTGGTTCTTCCCAATAGATCTTTTATGAAAACGGCTAATCTCGTTTCCAGATGACAGCCTTACAAAATATCTGAACTTGGCTACTATGCCTATACTATCGTCCCCACCTCCAAACTAAATATTCTCTGCCTCCTTCCAGTTCTTCATTTGATATGATTTCCATCTCAGTCCCTGACGTGGTCACCACTCTCTAAACATTGCCCATTTGTTTACTATCCTTCTTTAAATGAGGTGCCTATTCCAGAACTGATGTTGATTAGCCTGAAGTACAGATGTAGGGAAGATCAGATTTGGTCCTTTCACTTGACATATGAATCGGTAAACCCTGGCCTTGTCAATAAAAACCCTGGCTTGTATCTGCTTTATTTTCAAGTATATACAATGTAAGAAGAGACTTGGTCAAGACAGTACAACAGGATGGAATTGCTTTGGTTAATTTTTTCAGGGATTTAAAGTCTTAATTATTTGAGCAGTGTTTAGTTACTGCTATTTTAGCTCACATAAAGCATCGTGTCAGACACTAGAGGAGGCACCTTACCTCCATTATCTAATTTAATCCTTATAGTAGGTCACTCATTTAGGAAATGGTGGAATGATAGTGAGCCAAGATTGCCTGATTCCAGAGATGTGCTCTGACTACCATCTGTTCTGCCCTTACTGAGAAATATGGTATTCTGTATTGAGCATTTTTTAGGAAATGAAATGGTTAGAGATGGCTAGAGATGAGTGTTACCTCCTTAGCTCTCCAGTTAAATAAAATTGTATTCAAATCTCTTATTATGAGTTGCATTCGATGATCTCTCTCTTTTTTTTTTTTAAGGACCTTGACATGCGCTATGAACCCACGGACACTGCCGCTATGGCGCGGACGTCTAACCTGAACGAGGAGCTTGGCCAGGTGAACCAAACTCCTTATTGATATGCTGAATTAGAAGTCAGATTTGGTGTAATTTCTGCTGTATGTGACAACTTTAGGTGAACTGACAGCTCCTGATTTTCCATTTTTTGAATGATTGGCATAAATAAGTACATGTTAGTACCTAACTGTCAATTTTCATTTCTAGTGAATGAACATTATCTAATGCATATTCTGTTCTCAGGATAAAGTATTTCACAGAGAGATGTCCTTTAGTATATAATCTGATTAGCATGTAAAGTATTGGCTGCTTTTGAGTTATAAACTCCCAGTATTAAAATTGTTCATAGCTTTTGGTCAGAAAGGAAGGGGAATAAAAAGGAAGTTTATCAATGAAGTTGTACAAGTCAAACAGGAATTTCAAATATATAATTCATAGTATATTCACATATATGCATATATTTGTAATTCATTTATATGTAATTCATTCACATATATGCATATATTTGTAATTCAATTAGGATTATATGTAATCCTAAGAAAGGGTTCTACTTTTCTTGTACCATTGCCATTTGCTAAGTCTTACTCTTAAGTAGCATTTAAACCAAAGCTGTTTTTTCTTACCAATTCAGATGTTGTATGAAGTTATTTTTAATCAAGCAAGCCATCACCAATCCCATAATTGTTTTGTTGAGAAGTGTTGAAAGATACTTTAGTGCTCTGAATCCCACGGACCGAGGAAGTTGGAGGACTACAGTCCATGGGGCCACAGAGTCGAATAGGATTGAAGCAACTCAGCGTGCAGGCAAGCACGTGTTAAGTAACGATAGAGGCCCTTACTAGTGCGAACTCAGACTGTTAGGGCAGACTTCTGTATGCCTGGAGTTTCTCTGCTGGCTTGAGAGAATTTCACTTCATATATGATTCACTGCTAAAAGGCTAGAAGAAATAGTTGAAAATATTCCTTGATGATGTGCAGAAAGTAGTCAGTTCATACCATTCAAGAATCCGTCTACCATGCTTGAGACCTGGGTTCCATCCCTGGATCGGGAAGATCCCCTGGAGGAGGAAATGGCAACCCACTCCAGTACTCTTGCCTGGAGGATTTCATGGACAGGGGAGCCTGGCGGGCTGCGGTCCATGGGATCGCAGCGCATCAGACGTGACTGAGTGACTCAGCTCAGCTCAGTACATTGTGCCCCTGCAGTGTAACAAAACTGATTAAAAGAATAATAATGAAAGGGTGTTTGTTTGTTTTTTAAGCCCTTTAATAAAAGACTGGCTTAAAATGATCTCTGAAATTCTAATGAGAAATTTTACATTTTTTTAGGTAAAATATATATTTTCTGACAAAACTGGTACTTTGACCTGCAATGTCATGCAGTTTAAGAAGTGCACCATAGCCGGAGTGGCTTATGGGTGAGTTTTTCCCTTTAATCAGCGTTATGATGTACACATTTAATTAGTGTTAACAGTTTGGTACAATTGGAGTTCTTTTTAGAGAAGGGTTGTTTTTTTTTTTAATCTAGAAAGCAGCTGTTTTGACTTCAGCATGCATGTACATTTTATGTTTTATAGCTTGGTATTGTTTTTCATTTGGAATTACTATGAGGTAGGCACCCTACCCAATAATATTTTAGTATTTAGAGCTGCCCCGCAGACCTCTGATCTGACGCTGGTCTGTCCACTGCCGTAAACTTGCCATGCAGCCTGCCTGTGTTAAAGCACATTGTTTCTCCGAGAGCTAGCCCTCCGGTTTCTTTTTATCACCTCTCCTCTTTGCAGTCGTGGAATCTGTCCTTTAGAATGTGCTTGCTGAGCACCCATTTTTTTCTTCTAGGTATGCTTGCCTAAACTTCACAAGCCTCCTTTTTGAAACACTTTATAGGGTAATGTGAGAAAATTAATTTCTGCATCTCCTGAAAAGTCATGATCACAGATGAAACATCCTTCTGGTTGATTGATCCTGGCCTTTTATCAAATTTCCCAGCAAAAGACTGGTGTCTTAACCATGCAAGCAAGGACACTTGCTTTGGGTTTTTCTGACTTGCAGCCGCCCCCCCCCCCCCCACTCCTGCTCTGTCTCTAAGCAGTAAACTAGTATAAAAACAGTGTACTGAATTACGAAAATGCCCTTAGTTAAAAGTATAAATAAATAACCTCTTGGTAAAAAGTTCTAAAAGCATGTGATGACTCCCCTCCGTGGTCTGTAAAGAGGAATAGATGGAGGCAGCTATGCCTCTTCTTTGGGTTAGTAGAAAGGATGACCAAAAGTGACTGTAAAGTGACCAAAAGGATGTGACCAAAAGTGACCAAAAGGATGACCAAAAGTGTGGGTAAGTGAAGCTAAAAATACATTTGACTGAATGGCTTTTTTACATGGTAAGGACAAGCTGCTAATTTAAGAAGCAGGACAACTATCTATTTCCAGGGCAGGATACCCTTTTGCATCTTCCCTCTTTATCAGAAGATCTCCCAGTTCCTTTAGACAAAAGAGACCTTCCTCTCTCCTCCCCCAGTTGCTTCAGGCCTCTTTGTTTGGCTGCTGGTACAGAAGAGGTTGTGCTACACTCTCTGACATTTTGCTCTTAAGTATTTAACCCACAGTTATCCCTGATGAGAGAAGAAAGGGCCTTTTGTGATTCTGCAGTTTGTTGTATTATACTTGGTGACAAATTAATGGTGATGTTTGTTTTTATGCACATTCTGCTTGCATTCATAAATGTTATTTTTAGAGGATTCTGTTTTGGTAATATTGACATCCGTTTTTTACTTTGTTCAGTTGAATAAGCAAGTTCTTCAAATTAGTTGTTATTGATTGTGAACCTATCAGAACAGAGAACCAGGATAATAGCTAGGTGTTCTTTTGCATTTTACAAGGTTTTTCTTATTCCTGGAATAAGTTCTTAAGCACTTATAGGCAGTAGTTCTAAAGAACAATGTTCTTCATGTGTCTATTGGTGATATTATCATGAACACATGTATTATGTATTGTGATAGAGTGGGTTTGAGACGTAAATGTTAGAGAGAGTTAAGTATTGTCATGATTTAGATTGTTTCCAATGAAACAAATTTCCTCTTGGGAAAACCACATATCTTAACATTGAGCTGCAGTTGCAAGACATGAG
Organism: Cervus canadensis; assembly: GCF_019320065.1. Lineage (NCBI taxonomy): Eukaryota > Metazoa > Chordata > Mammalia > Artiodactyla > Cervidae > Cervus > Cervus canadensis. Next base: position 4,900,749 of record NC_057404.1, read on the forward strand.
TCATAGTCCTAGCTTTGTCATTAATTCACTGTATGACCTTAGACAGTTCCATTCAAATTTTTCAAACTCTTTAAAATGAGAATGGTGAGACCAGATGATCTCCAAGATCCTTTTCAGATCTGAAATTGTGTGATGTTTAGAAATTTAAAAATAGTGATTCCTTTATTTGAAGTTTTTAACTGTGAGATAAAAATGGATTTCCCTTTGGATAATGTATCATATTTTCAAGAATACCAAGAGCCTTGTTGAGTCAAACTTGTTGTTAAACTACTTCCAGTAAATCATGTATGTGCTTTTAGAATCCTTAACCCTGATTGAGCTTTTTTATTCCTTTTATTAATTTATATTTATGGTACCTGCATGGAGATATAGATTTCTGGAAGTTTCCAGTTCAGAAACCTCAGACTCTCACCCAATATGATAAATTTATACAATACTTAAAAGTACAAAGGCTCCTTTTCTTTAAGAAACAATACTAGAAAACTCCTAAAGTTATTGACCTCAGAAGTAATTGTCCCGTCCCCTCCCCTAAGCATTTCTGATGGGCAGCTGGGACGTCAGCACTGCAGAGAATTGTTGATATAGGAAAGATTTAGAGAAGCAGAGACTTTAGACTCCTCAGTTGACTACAATAGGAGAGACACACAGTTGTTACTTAATTCTGTGGAACTCCAAAGGAAAGAGTCACGACTGAAAACCGCCTTCCTGTAGGCATTTCCTCTTGGGTTAAAGGAGCCGTAACATGGTTATCTTGTCCTGTCTGCCCATGGTATGTTTTACATTGTTTAACGTGGGAAGCTATTATTAATACCCATGTATACCTTCACCTCCAGAAGAAGAAAACATAGAGGTTGTCTCAGAATTTAGCAAAACAAAGGAAAATAACACATAGTTTTATATACTAACAAATGCCTTTAGGGTTATGATTTCAGAGCTGATGCTTCTTAAGCACTTTTTAAGAAAATAAAATCTCTTTCTACCTTACACAGAGTCCAAGATGAGTTCTGTTGGCTTTTATCAGTTTGAAAGACAAGACCTAAAGTCTCTTGGTAGTATAATCTTTACCTCGTTCAGTGTATTTTATAGATTTGTAGGAAGATATTTAACAAGGCTATTAAACATAGTAAAACAAGGCTCCAAAATTTAGTCTTAGTAAGTTTTCCCTCATTTCTTTTAACTTTGGCCCTAAATTGGATTCATGATGGTCAATGAAATAAGATTTGTTACACACCCAGTACACACCTAGCAATGATGTTTGTTTTGTAAAGATTAACTTTGTCCGAAGTACCGCTATGATTAAACTTGTTAGACTGTGTCATTAGATTTTAGTTAAATGCAAATAAATTATGATACCATATTTATAAATTTAGCTTATTAAAAACTAGAAATTCTGTTAAACATTTACTAAAGCATAATTTCAACAAATTACTTCTTATACTAATTCAGTTTTATCACAGTTACTTGAAAGCCAGAAATAGGTAATGAGGTTTTTATGTTCAGTGGGTAGAATTCTCAATACAGTGGCTATTCTCGGCTAAAGTCCTAAGTACTGTCTTTGTTGATAATTTAAAATCTTACTATTAGAATGAGCTGATGAACTGGGAAAAGTTTTTTGGTTTTTTTTTTTAAGAGTCTGTAAAGCAAATTAAACAATATTATATTTTTGTATGGGCAAGTCATTTTAATCAGTATTAAAAACATTTCACTGACTTTTTCCCTTTAAGTGAAAACCAAATGCTCCTAATAATAATCTTTATTTACATGTGAAAATAGCATGTGAGTAGTTTTACTTGACAATATTTTGTTTAGCAATGTTTGCTGAAAGAATCGGCGACTTCTTTAAGTTTGAGAGGAAATTCACCATGAGAAATCTCACAGTTATCAAAATTGCCCCGAGGTCTATATTATAACCAATAAACGTATCTCACTTCTCGCCGTGACTGGTAGATAAAGCTGGGTAAAAACCGTTCGTTTATTCTCATGCCTCAACAAGTGTTCATCTCTATGTATAATATGTAGTACTTTGTTAGATGTTGGGGATTTAATGATCAGCCAAAGTTCACCTGGCTTCCACCCCCCTGAAGTTTATAGTCTAATTGGAGGTTGATGGATGTCATTAAATCATCAGGCAGACCATTATAAAATCATAATGCAGTACAAAGGTCTGTGTGAGGCTGTGATTGGGGACACGGTGGAGGGGTGTGATCTGATCGCTGAGACCAGGCTCTGGGATGCTTCACACTGAGATCAGGAATGCGTTTAAGAACTCAGCAAGCAGATGTAACAGCACCGACCTCCCACGGCAAATAACCAGACAGGGGGCACACATCAGAGCTACCAGGGCAGTGGTCTTGGGGAAACTCCTGCAGACGGAATAAAGTAACAGATGTATGGGTCGCCTGCTGCGCATGTCCTTCAGAATAGCCCTGAACGTCTGCCCAGGTTGAACCACAGCCGGGAGCGCGGCCCTGAGCCCTGAGCCCTGAGGCCCCAGCCCCTCTCGCAGTAGGAGGTCCCGGGCTGCTGTACACCACCGAGGCCGCTTGGCAGAACCTTGGTGCAGGGCTTTTGCCTGGGTAGCCTCAGACCCTCCCCTGCTGTGGTTCGGGGACTCATCTCAGCCCTGAGGTTGATGGGGAGTGATGCCTAGAGCCCTGGGCTGCCGCTGGCTTTCACAGAGCTCGGCAGGAGGCCGTGGCTTTTTCTGGGCTCGCCGAGGGCCCATTTAGTCCTTCCCCTCAAGCATCTAAAAGCATCCTTTGGTAGAGAGGACAGTGAGTAGGGAGACCGCCCCCACTGTGACTGGAGTGAAGGGGGTGGATGGAGCCTGCCCTGGAGACAGTTGATGGTTTGCAGGTTCCTTGGAGTGATGAGGTCGGTGCACGGCCAGATTGGCGGAAGGGTGAGAAATAGAGGCCACTTAGGAAGTGAGAGGATTTTCCCCAGTTTTCAGTGAACATTGTATATTTATCAAACATAGTGGCTTTATACGGAACTCTGCATCTTTAAACTCTACCTACATCTAATACATTTAATTTAAAGGAAAACTATTGAATGACCTTGTATAATGAAAGAAACAAGAGATAAGGAAATCTGTTTTAGCTGCTGAGAGAGTAGATTTTAAATGTTCTCACGACAAAAAAAGAAATGGTAATTAGGTGATGGATGGGAGTGTTAGCTAACACTATGATAGAACAATCCAAGGTTCAATCCCTGGGTCGAGAAGATCTGCTGGAGGAGGGCATGGCAACCACCTCCAGTGTCCTTGCCTGGAAAACCCCGTGGACAGAGGAGCCTGGTGGGTTACAGTCCATGGGGCCACAAAGAGTCAGACAGGACTGAAGCAAGTTGGCACACACGCGCGTGAAGGCAATCACTTGGCAGCATGTATCAGCGTCAGATCATCCTGCGCGCCTTAAGCTCACACAGTGTCATATGTCTCAAGACAGCGGGAAAAAATCTGAACCATAAAAAGAAAATTTTAGTAAATAAATACATAAAGAAGTAAAATAAAACCTGCTCTGTCATGTATTATGGACCATTTCTGTCACATCACTGGTTGGTTGAAATGAAAGCTATACATAGATCCAGTGCTCAGATGAGCCAATGGATGAAAATGAAGTATTGATGAATGTGTTTTCTTTTGATGTAATGAATTGTTTAACAGCTGAGTTATGGTGTAAGTGAATGTTTTTGAGTATCTTTTAAAATGTTCATCTTTTGCAATGTGGTACTCTTTAGCTATAGCAATGTAACTAACATTTACTTTAATATACCTGTTTAAAGAACCACCCCTGCACGGTAGTCAAATTTGCTTCTGAAATGTACTTGGCAGATTTTATCAGTGTGATGGTTTATTCTTAGTAACGTTTTTTTTTTTTATTAAAACCCTTTATTCTCATTATGCATTGTGTGATGAATTTTACGTTGGCTTTAGCCTGTATTTAAACTTTAAGTTTAATATTTTCTACTGAATACTGATATCTGTGCATAAAATTGGGAAATTTCATGGTGAAGAGGCAAGTTGGCTATCCCATGAAAGAACAACTTTGTAAATCTGCCTAGTTACCATAAATTATACTTTCTATACTAACTGCCCTTCTTTCCAAATCAGCTGAAAGTTTATTTCCTTAACTGACGAGTCTCTCAGTACTTCCCTTTTTCATGCTTTTGTGTCCCCAGCCCTCCTTTGATTATTTTCTCCTTTCTTTGTGTCCCTCCTCTCGCTTTCTGAAGCCATGTCCCTGAACCCGAGGATTATGGCTGCTCTCCTGATGAATGGTAAGCTGCATGGATCTTTCTGTCCCATTGATCCATTTAAAAGGTTTGCGTTTTATTGTTTTGTTAGATGCACTTCGCTACTTTGAAAAAAAATTACTAATCAGGCAGGATGACAATGCTGTAAAGTATTTCTTAGAATCTGCCGAATAAAGACGAACAAATCCATTGAATAGCCCTGATGTCCTGTTGAATAACCTTTAATCACTTTATGAACATTTAGTTCAAAGTTTAGGCTTGCTGGTTTTATGGAGCTATGTAGCTATAATAAAATCTATAACAATCAACTTAGAGTTCCTGGGCTGTGGACTACCTAAGATTTCAGGGACAGCTTCATAAATTTTGGTTTTTTTTAGCTCAGCACTGCCACCTTCTGCCACTGTTTGTATACTCTACAGAAAAATGCTACTGAACATAACAGTGAAAATTTCCTTTACATTTATTTTCATTAATTTGCTAAATCTGTTGGGAGGCTATAACGTAAGCATTTTTAAATGAGATATCTGGAACAAATGTTGGAAAAGTATGCTACCAAGGACTAGGGTTAACAGGAATATAATTAATTTTAGAATTATTGAATCGCATTTTATAAGCTTAATTTCTGTACATATTGGATTTTTTGTCTTACCTTAAAATCCTCACCATGGTTTATATTTTCATTTATAATGACATGAGTTTATCTCAATAATTCATTGCAATCTGGTGGCAAATGAAATTTCAGAAAGCAGATTTCTTTAATGCTGGTAACTGTAAAAAACAGTATGGCTTTATATGTGATTACATTTCTATTTTCAGATGACACAGGGTATTTTATGATTAAGCCTTATTTTTCAACTTGGATTTTATTTCAATAAAGTGGAGATTTGGTAACAATTTGCAATAAGCCTCGTACTACCTAGAGTTAATGACAGAGGCAGCTGTTTGGTGCATGTGATACCTGATGATTCATTACACTTAAGCTCATTGCTTGGAGTGTCATGCATTTCAACACCTATCCACAACTGAATAATTGTCAGTGTCTTTTTAATGTGCCAAAACGCCTTACTGTTGGTGGATAATTCAAGTGTAATGATGTAGATCGTCTCTTCTAGTTAATCTTTTGAGAACATTGTTAAAATTTTGATTATATCTTTTTACTTGTTGCTTTTCAAAAGAATTGAATATATATTTTTATTTTTAGAATATGTGTTTTTTCTAAGATAAATCACTTTTTCTTGGGAAGGATATTACCTTCACCATATTCTTATTAAGGCTGGATGAAAATGTTAACCGTTGTTTACCTGGGTCATTTAAAATATTCTCCTTTCAGTCGAGGTTATTTCATGATTTTTATCACTATTGGGAAGAGACATTATTTTATCTGTTTAAATTTTTTATGTAAAACACCCTTTCTGGAAACTTGATATTCTAAACTGAGTAATTCCAAATTTTAAAATGTCAACTTTTCCATAAATTTTTGTATGGTTCCACTTGCAATTACATATAAACTTAGATATTAATGATATTTTAAGAAGTAAACACTAGGGAGGGTTTTTGCCAACTGTTTAATAGAGTGAGCTTTATTTTGAACACCTACGTGGGTCTCCTGACCCATCACGTGGTCACCTGTAAGCACCAGGGATGAAGGGACAGCTACTGCTTGGACTTGAGTTGTGTCCTGGGTCCTGAGCAGTTGCCAAGGATGCAGACGTCGACTCTGACCAGTGAGGCTCACATCCTGGTCCTCATGCCGCTCTGCAGCCAGCTACCTCTCTTTGCCTGTGGGTCCTCATTGGGGAGAATGTAGACATCATAGGGAGGTTGAAAAGATTAAATGAATTCTGTTTTTAAAGTGCGTAGAAGAGTATCTCGGTGTTAGCTCCAGTGTCTCTCAGTTAATCCTCAAGACATATTTGAGGAGTTGTAATTGAAGCTGAGCGCCAAAGAATTGATGCTTTTGAACTGTGGCGTTGGAGAAGACTCTTGAGAGTCCCTTGGACTGCAAGGAGATTCAACCAGTCCATCCTAAAGGAGATCAGTCCTGGGTGTTCATTGGAAGGACTGACGCTGAAGCTGAAACTCCAATACTCTGGCCACCTCATGCAAAGAGTTGACTCCTTGGAAAAGACCCTGATGCTGGGAGGGATTGGGGGCAGGAGGAGAAGGGAACAACAGAGGATGAGATGGCTGGATGGCATCACCGACTCGATGGACATGGGTTTGAGTAAACTGCGGGAGTTGGTGATGGACAGGGAGGCCTGGCATGCTGCGATTCATGGGGTCGCAAAGAGTTGGACACGACTGAGTGACTGAACTGAACTGAACAGAACTGAATTGATGCTGGTGAAATTTAGGCAGAGAAGCCAATAAGTAACTTCCCTCAAAGTATACAACCAGCAAACATGGGAGAAAAAGTTAAAACCTTGCTCAACCTGGGTATTAAGTAGGTGCTGGTTATATCACATCCAATAGTCTTTAAAGAGCTTCAGAAATATCTGCATTTAGAGAAAAGGTATCCTTACTATTTATTATTTCATTTTTTTCTTTCTCATTTTGTTAGGGTAGCAAGAGCAAGTATGGTTTAACTGGCTGACGAGAAAAGTTAGCCTGGGGGGACACAGCTTGTCACAACCCTAAATCTGGCATTTGCCAGATCTGGTCCACTTGATTTCATATCGCCAGTGAAGCCAAGATTGAAACCGTAGTCCTGATTGAATGAGCTGCTGGTCCTCGGGTAAACTGAAGAGTACCGCTGACTCTGTAAATCCAGAATCTCAAAGTTGATTCTTGTCTGACTGTCAGCAGCTTCTCCTTTCAATGTGAAGTTCATCGATTCCATAGATAAAATCTGTGACCTATGCCATGTATTTTACTATCATTCTTCAACCGTATTTGCCACAAAAATACCAAGTTAAAATACACATATTGTTTAACGCATACGTGTATGTAGATTTTTAGAGTTGGACACAACTCAGCAACTGAACAACAGAAATATGTAGATTATTTACATTTAGTCAAATTTGATGGCAAACTATTATAGTGACAGTTTCAAAAACACTTCCTTGACATTAAAAATAATTGGATAATGGCGGTAACTACTCACTTAAATCATTTCCCAACCAATAGCCACTTCCTCCAGAATTGGGATGGTTTTCTTGTTATTGCCAAGTGCCCTACATCAGCTGACATAACCTTGAAGGTTAATTCATTTCTATTAAAATCTACCATTCTTTAGACAGTATCAATATTTGGAGGATTGCACAAAAATATTTACTTACTATAAGCATCCATGTAGCCCTAAGATAAGATTATATTCCAAAGCTATATATTTTGTTACATTTTTTTCTTTTTCTGATTTTTTGGGGGAAATCTCAAGCATAAATAACAGTAGAAAACAGATGTACTCAAAAAAAAAAAAAAAAGAAAGAAAAGAAAAAGAAAACAGATGTACTCATTCACTCACTTCAATAATATGTACTCAAAGCCAGTTTCAGTTCATCTGTATTTTCCCCCACTATTACTTTAAGGAAAATCCCAAAGTAAGTATCCTGTGCTTAGTCATTTTACTGTGGCTTTTAGTATCAGCACAGTATCACTGGATAGTACCATTTTCTGGTCTTCTCTTCTCTTTTCATTTTGGTTTGTATGTATGTATGAAATGAGTGGTATTTATTTATTCTGCTGCCATCACTAGGCTCACTAAAACATTCTTCCAGGTGTGACTCTATAGTAACCAAATCTAACAAATTTATTTATTTATTTATTCCAGTCAAGGGACCATTTCACAGAATGTTTTTGGAACTCCTCTTTTGTAATTGCCCTCTGAAATCCTTTAGAACCACCCAGAAAAGCAGACCACATTGATGAAAACTAGTGTCTAAGAAAAAAATATTATTATTGAACTCAACCCCTTCTTTATATTCTTGGACTTGACCTGATGCTGTATAGCAATTTCATTTCTGAACATTAATCACCCTTCTAGGAATTCTGATTTGGAACAGTAGCACTGTTCAAAGCCAGAAGGTACAGATCCATTCAGAAAACAGTGTTTTTGTCACGCTGCCTTTGTCTTCCCGTACATGGATGTGTGTAGCGTCTGTGTGTATATAATGCATGCATTGAGTTTGTATGTAGAATGTATGTTTCAGCATAGTGTCTGTATGTATATAATGCATGCATTGAGTTTACATGTAGAATGTATGTTTCAGCTCATAATCGGATTTTGTTCTGGTTTTTCATTTTTAATTTAAATTTGATTTATTTAAGTTCATAATGCAGTAACGCCTCTCTTCCCTATCTCTGACCCTCCATTTCCCCACCTGAAGGCAGTCAGTGTAACCCATTTCAGGTTTATTTCTCCAGATCTATTCTACCATGTATGCATGTGTTTTCTTTCTCATTTTTACCCAAAGTGAAATACATTGTACACACCTTGGTACCAGCTTTTCATTTGATGGTACATCTTTGAGATTTGTCCATATTCCGTGGACAGCCTCCCGTTTTTCGTATGGTGTTCCATTATTATTATGTGGATGTACCACAGTCTTTTTAAGCAACAGCCCTAGTAAAACTTTGGGTTAGGTCTAACCTTTTGCTGTTAAAAGTGTGCTGCAGGGGGGGGCGGCAAAAAAAAAAAAAAAGTGTGCTGCAAAGAATGAATTTGTACATACAGCCTTCTGCAGGAGGCAGTGTAAGTACAGAATAGACTGAAATTCCAGAAACTGGAATTTCTGGATCTCAAAGGATTATATTGATTTTAAATTTTGTTAGATATTGCCAATATCAGGGTCTTCCCTGATAGCTCAGTTGGTAAAGAATCTGCCTGCAGCACAGGAGGCTCTGGTTCATTCGATTCCTGGCTCGGGAAGATCAGCTAGAGAAGGGATAGGCTACCCACCCCAGTATTCTTGGGCTTTCCTTGTGGCTCAGCTGGTAAGGAATCCGCCTTCAATGTGGGAGACCTGGGTTCGACCCCTGGGTTGGGCAGATACCCCTGGAGAAGGGAACTGCTACCCACTCCAGTATTCTGGCCTGGAGAAATCCATGGACTGTATATAGTCCATGGGCTCACAAAGAGTCAGACACAGCTGAGTGACGTTCACTTTCATTGCCAATATTCCCTTTTAGAAATTGTACCAGTGTTCATTCTCATCAATGATAGATGGTTTAACTGTTTTTCCAAGATTATAGCAGCAGGGTTGTCAAACTATTTCTGCCACATTGATAAATTTAAATCTCATTTCTCTCATCGTGCGGTAAGATTGAATGTATATTTAAAACCACTTCTGTTTCTTTCTTTGTGAACTGTGTGTTTATATCCTCTGCTCCTTGTTCTCTTGCACTGTTGATCTTTTTAGTGTGAGTTTCTATGAGCCCTTTTTATTTTGAGGGAATTAACCTTTCATTTTGAATAAAGTAACCATTTTATGTGTTGGAAATAGTTTTCCTCCCATTTTGTCATTTGGCTTTTGACTTATAATAGTTTGCTTATAATAGCAAACTATGCAGAAGTATTTTAGCTTTATGCAGACAGTATTTTCTATTTCTTTTCTGAGTACTAGGCGTTTCTACTCCTAAATTGTTTTTTAAGTTAAATAAAAATTGTTATTTATCTCTTCATTTGACATGATTTCATAGTCCACACTGTCATGTATGAAATTAACTAATATTGATTCAATTCAGTTCAGTTCAGTTGCTCAGTCGTGTCCGACTCTTTGCTACCCCATGGACTACAGCACACCAGGCCTCCCTGTCCATCACCAACACCCGGAGTTTACTCAAACTCATGTCAATTGAGTCAGTGATGCCATCCAACCATCTCATCCTCTGTCATCCCCTTCTCCTCCTGCCTTCAATCTTTCCCAGTATCAGGGTCTTTTCAAATGAGTCAGCTCCTCGCATCAGGTGGCCAGAATATTGGAGTTTCAGCTTCAGCCATCAGTCCTTCTAATCAATATTCAAGAATGACTTCCTTAGGATGGACTGGATGGATCTCCTTGCAGTCCAAGGGACTCTCAAGAGTCTTCTCCAACACCACAGTTCAAAAGCATCAATTCTTTGGCACTCAGCTTTCTTTATAGTCCGACTCTCACATCCATACATGACCGCTGGAAAAACCATAGCCTTGACTTAGACGAACCTTTGTTGGCAAAGTAATGTCTCTGCTTTTTAATATGCTGTCTAGGTTGTTCATAGCTTTTCTTCCAAGGAGCAAGTGTCTTTTAATTTCATGGCTGCAGTCACCATCTGCAGTGATTTTGGAGCCCAAAAAATAGTCTATCACTGTTTCCACTGTTTCCCCATCTATTTGCCAGGACATGATGGGACCAGATGCCATGATCTTAGTTTTCTGAATGTTGAGCTTTAAGCCAGCTTTTTCACTCTCCTCCTTCACTTTCATCAAGAGGTTCTTTAGTTCTTTTTCACCTTCTGCCATAAAGGTGGTGTCATCTGTATATCTGAGGTTATTGATATTTCTCCCTGGCAATCTTGATTCCAGCTTGTGCTTCCTCCAGCCCAGCGTTTCTCATGATGTACTCTGCATATAAGTTATATAAGCAGGGTGATAATGTATAGCCTTGACGTACACCTTTCCCTATCTGGAACCAGTCTGTTGTTCCATGTCCAGTTCTAACTGTTGCTTCCTGACCTGCATACAGATTTCTCAAGAGGCAGGTCAGGTGATCTGGTATTCCCATCTCTTTCAGAATTTTCCACAGTTTGTTGTGATCCACACAGTCAAAGGCTTTGGCATAGTCAATAAGGCAGAAATAGATGTTTTTCTGGAACTTTCTTGCTTTTTCTATAATCCAATGGATGTTGGCAATTTGATCTTCTCTGGTTCCCAATACTGATCAGGCCACACTAATTGTAATTTATGTTTATCCATAAAATTCTGAATCTTCTCATTTTTATTGCTATGAGGATTCTTCATTTTTGGATGATTAGGAAATAATTATTTGCAATGTATCATAGCTTTTAAATCGGTCTACAAGAAGCAGTAAATTATATGACACTGTGGATTAACTGCTCATTTTTCATTTTATCTTAACTGTTACACCCCCTGCCTTATTGCTTTTTGCAAAACACCATAATTTCTTTGTCTCCTTATAAGGCAAAGTGTCACTTGAAAACTTCGATGAAAAGTTTTAACAAAAGGTAGATGTTGGCTTACACTTTTATGTATGCACAGTTTGCAAATTCAAATAGCTTTGTCAGCTAACAATTTAATCTATTTTACATTTATGCAATTGGTTCTTATTTTGAAATGACTTTGAGCTTCCTAATTTTATCTGTTTACTTTTACTAAAAGTGGACATTTTGTGAGGTTTCAGATAGGGGTGATGAGAGCACCGTACCTGAGTTACCCAGACCAAGCTGTGTGATTAGCAGATGAAATGCTGATGATTTTGTGATCTTGGAAAGGAAGCTCCTTTCTGGGAGAAGAGTTAGCATTTTCTACGTCAGAAGGTTTCACTGGTGAATGGAGGGCAGGCTGTGTCCGTGTAAACATTTCAGTTGCATATCTAGTGTTATTTGTTATAAATACATTTGAAAGTTTCATCAATTGTGGTAACTGTGATTTATGAGATGAAAGACTTACTGGTGAGATTAATAAGACACATCTTCAAACTTATAAAAGCTTTTAGTTCAGAATTCTTTAGAAGGAAGATAGACCTCCACATGCAAGATGTTACTGTGAATATTCCTTGAAATTTCAATTTATCTAATAAGTGGGGAAGTATAACTAAGAACCAATAATGAATACATTTTATAAATAATAGGGAAATTTTATAGAGCCCTGAAATAATAAACTTTAGAATGATAATATTTAGAGGATAAATGTATGTTAATTTTTTCTGCCTGCCAATTGATAAGTTGTTTAAAAGTTCTTGGACTTTTCATCTTTAATACTAAGAAGAGGAGGAGTTTTAATTAATTATTATTTGTTATTTTATAAATAAATTATTATTATTAAAATAATAGTAATAGAAAATGTGTTCATTCTGTTTCCTAGTGATGTTTTTGAGAATTCTAATCTATGTGCTAAGAAAGGTGTATTATATTATAATATTGAGAATTAATAGATCAAAGTGTTACACATTAATAAAGATGTATTTTACTGTAAAATTCCAACTTCCTTTTATGGTGTATGGTTAAAAAGATATTTACATATATTGATGATCTGGTTTAGGTTAAATTATTTTACATTCTTTTTTTTCTTCAATGATTTCTCCTTCCGTTCAAGCAGCTGACTTTAAAATATGAAACTCTTGACATTTGGCACATTGGCACTGATAATTCTCTTTGTAACCTGTAAAAGTTATGATTAAAAGCTTTCTTGATTACAGCTGTTTAATATTGAACACATTATTTTTTCCTCAACGACTTCTGAAATTTCATTCTGTGCACAAAAGCTTTAGATCTATATATTTTCACTGAACGGTAAAAAGTATACTCTTGGGGTTTGACATTTCCACTTAAATGTTCCTTGTCCTTCCTTTGAATCTCAACATTTTGATATTAAATTGCATGGCTATGAGATTAGTAATAGCTAGATTATAGAGGCAATTCTCATTTGATTTGTTTCATATGGAGTTCAAGTTTGCTGATCTGAAGATAGCGACAACACAAAACCACATATATACTTTTATGGCTTTTTTCTCCTTTATAGAGTAACTGTAATATGTACATAAATATATAAGATATTTGTTAGTGATAAATGTTAATGAAATGTGTAATCAGTTTATTCATATTTTCGTTTCATATGGTAATCATATAGTATTACTCACTTCAAATCAATTTTCATGGCTAAAGTAAAACAGTATTATTTTTATAATAACTCTATTAATTCTCAAAATTTTTAAACCTTGGAAAAATTATGAAAGTAGAAAAATTCAATTCCATGTATATTAGCAGTTTTGTTACATTTTTTAAATTAAATTTTTTTCAACATAATTTTACTCTAGGAAAATGAATGGTAAAATGCTACTTTTTGTTAACACTAAAAAAGGCTTTCACATTTTATAATGTTTGAAAATATCCTATGATTCAATCATGAAATATATGTTATCTTATTTAGAAATGTAGACTAAATTATACTTAATTTATTAAGAGTTTGTAGGCATAATGATTTATTTTAAAAGTAACTTACAGGTAGATCTGCGGGCTTGTATAAATGAATCAAATATTCTCCATTTTTTCCCCTTTAGGCAGAGCTCACAGTTTGGAGATGAAAAAACATTCAGTGATTCATCATTGCTGGAAAACCTCCAAAATAATCATGTAAGAAGCGTAGTATCATTATCTTTTCATTAATAGATGAAAACTAATGAGTGTTTCTCTGAATTACCTTCCATGCTTACATATTCCATTTTTTACTTTCATGATCATTTTTAATAATTATAAAAATCTGTTGTCTCTAAATTATTTTTACTTGGCCAACACAAATCTGTGATTTTTAGAAATTTACTTTTAACACTGTCATTTATTGATACTCTGTCTTTTTAAAAATATTACATAATTTAGAGCTCTATTTATATGAAACATCTCATTGTTAACAATTTCAAAATATCTATGGAAATTAATTACCTGCTCAAAATTATAGGCCAGTGCTAAATCTATACAACAAGAACTTTAGACATCTGCCACCCAATGTGAGTATTCCACTTATAAAGTTACTGATACTTACTAAAATTCCATCTGATCAAATGAGATGATCTCTGAAGTTTAAGGGCTTTCCAAATGGCACTAGTGGTAAAGAATCTGCCTGCCACTGCAGGAGACATAAGAGTCTCGGGTTCGATCCCTGGGTCGGAAAGATCCCCTGGAGGAGAAAATGACAACACTCTCCGGTATTCTTGCCTGGACAGTTCCGTGGGCAGAGGAGCCTGGGGGCCTGCAATTCCACGGGGCTGCAACTGAGCACGCCCAGGTTTACATCCCCAACTTTGCTCACAGTCACTTCAGGCTCCGTGCATCAAAACTTGAACTCCTGCTCATCACCCCAAAACCAGCCCCTGCCTGGCACTGGTGGACTTGCCGCCTCTGCCCCTGGGCAGGGCCCTGGCAGTGCGTTCATGTGGATATTTTTGCTTTCAACAGAACGTGAGCTTCAAGATCCACAAAGTCTAGACCTAGACCCAGCTCTTCCTTCTTGTGTTCTCAGGTTCAGTAAATTACACAATCAACTGTCTTATCACTCGGTCTAGGAACTTAGGGTTGCTTTGCTTCCTCTGTCCTCTCCATCTCCAGATCTGTAATGAATCACTAAGCCCTTGTCAATGCAGCTTTCTTGTGTGTGTGTGTGTGTGTGTGTGTGTGGTGGCACAGTTGTGGCCAACTCTTCACGACCCCATGGACTGTAGCCTGTCTGGCTCCTCTGTCCATGGGGTTTCCCAGGCAAGAACACTGCAGTGGGCTACCATTTCCTCCTCCAGGGGATCTTCCCCATCCAGGATCAAACCTGCATCTCCTGCGCCTCCTGAATTGACAGGCAGATTCTTTGCCACTGCACCACTGGGAAGCCCATGACTTTCTAGAACATGTCCTAAAGGTCTTGTTCACCTCATTCTCACTTTCTCTACCCCAGTCAAGACAGCCAGCATCCCCCAGGTACATTGCTGCAACAGCCTCCTAACCAGTCTCCTGGTTTCCATGTTCACCCCTCCCATCCTTGTTGCACATGGCAGCTAGAATGAGGCCAGTGGAAATCAAGTCCCAGCACAACCCCTGTTGAAAACCACTCTCTGGCTTCCCTCTCAACTTACAAAGTTGCGTGATCCAACCTCTGCCTGAGTCACCAGCCTCACTTGGACCTACCTTCCCTTTCTTTCTCCTCAGGCTGTCCTGGCTTTCTTTTATCTTCTCATACATGCTTCATTCTTTCCTGCTTTAGGACCTTTTCAGTCACGTGTTATCCTGCTTGATGGAAAACTGTGCTCACTCCTTCATGAGGCTGAAACTTCATCAGCTTAAAGATCACATTGTCTTGAGAACAACCACAAACTGACTCAAATCATATTATATGATTTTCACACATTTTATCCTTTGTAACCCTCTTCACAGTATAAATAAATGATGTGAAGTTTGCTCAGTCGTGTCCAACTTCTGGCAATACCCCATGGACTATACAGTCCGTGGAATTCTCCAGGCCAGAATACTGGAGTGGGTAGCTGTTCCCTTCTCCAGGGGATCTTCCCAACCCAGGGATCGAGCCCAGGTCTTTCACATTGCAGGCGGGTTCTTTACCAGCTGAGCCACAAGGGAAGCCCATAAATAAATGATACTTGTGTACTGTTTATCTATGTTCTGTTTCCACCCCCCCTCCCCACGTCAAAGCATCATGAAGCAGGGACCTTGTCTGATTTGTCTGCTGTTCTAGCCGGAACACAGTTTTGTTGTTTTTTTTTCAAATAATGTTTTGATGTACCTTTCCAGTCATTTTAGTTTGTTGATCCAAGAGCATGGAGGAATTTTTTTCCTTTATTAATTCAAGTGATACTCTTCTTCATCAGGAACCAGAAAAGAAGATGTTTAATTTCAAAAATATGGTTGCTATTCTCCTATAAACTCAAAAACTCCTTGCAGAAAGGATCCTGTCTTCCTCAGGCCATGACTACACAGGACTTGCTCAGTCAATCCTTTTTTATTTAGTAGAACACTTATCAGGTTATGGTTGTTGTTTTTGGAAAGAGAGACCAAAGCATCGTAGAGGAATCCTCTGCCATCATCACCGCGACCCAAAGTAGTGGGACTGCAGTGAGATTAGATGCCTAAGATTTAGATCTGATCAGGGATTAGAACCAGGTAAATGAACATTTTAGAATTCCTCTCTTGTCCTCTGATAACAGGATTCAACCTTATCTGCCTTTTTCACTGTGCTGTTTCTATTTAACAAGACAAAGTGGCCTTATGTAGATGTTTAGAAAAGGAATGAAGAGGTTGCAAAACTGAAGGATTTTAGTAAAAAATATTTTTTCTTCATAGTGTTGATTTCTTGGCTTTCACCCTCAACATTTAACAGTTGCACTCAATAAATATACATGAAGTAATGCTACTACCATTGTGTCATAATGGTGAAATGAAAGGGCCTAAATTACGCGTTTATTTCTCACAGCCCACTGCACCAATAATATGTGAATTTCTCACAATGATGGCAGTATGTCACACAGCAGTACCGGAGCGGGAAGGAGATAAGATTATTTACCAGGCAGCATCTCCAGGTACCAATGAAGCAACTGTGATGTATTTCTTGGCTGAAAATTGTTCTGAAATATGGGATTGTTCAGAAAAACTTAATTTGAAGAAGTAAAACAACCAAGTTACTTTTGTTTCAGATTAAAAATGTTATTTACCAGTTAGAAATGTTGGCTTTCAAAATTATACATATATGTACATATTTTAAAATCCATAACTGTGTAATATTTGTTGTATAACATGTTACATGGAAATTTGAATAGCAAAATTCATACAGGCTTAAAAACATGGTACTCTATGTGCATAGTACGTTTTCCCTTCTTTATAATTAAGAAAAAACTGTTGGTCATAAACTGTTTTTTCACGTAAGCAGGCAGGAAAAGGAAGATCCGTTTGCCTGAAGAGTGTTGATTTTAGAATACCAGCTTTTCTTCTTCTGGAAATGATAATCAAGGAGTTCGCTGTGTATTTACTTGGATGAGAAGAGCTTTACACTTAGAGAGGAGATTCCATACTTACTTATTTTCAGTGTAAAATTGGGTAAATAGCCAATTTGATGACTAAGATTTCAGGAAAGAAGCAACACACTTTAGGGAACTTTTTTATAAGCTTCCTTTAAAAAGAAAACAACTTTGTTTTGTATTGGAGTATGGTCAGTGAACAATGTTGTGATAGCTGGAGGTGGACAGCAGGACTCAGCCGTACACACACACGTATCCACTCTCGCCCACTCTCCGCCCACCCAGGCTGCCGCGTGACGTTGAGCAGAGTTCCGTGTGCTATGCAGCAGGTCCTGTTGGTTATCATTTTTAACATAGCAGTGTGTACATGCCAGTCTCAACCTTCCTAACTATCCCCTCCCCCTGCATTTTAAACTGTATTCCAAACCAGCACCTGCGGCCTCATACAATATACCAGATTCCTAAAAACCATGACAGACACTCTTTATTGTTAAGATAGATACTATATGGATGTTTTATCTCACACCCTTCCCTCAAAAGCAAAAAAGTTTTGATGTAACATGGTGATGAGAGTAAATAATATGCAATACAATGAAACATCAATTCATTTATATCCTTTTAAATTGACCCCTCGATATTCGTCGTGTTATTAATAGTTTTCCTACATTCAGCATTTTAGGAGGAAAAGGATAAAACTTAAGAAGGCACTTTTGTGCCACTCGTTTTTTTCCAGTTTAATTAAGAAATAATTGATATACATCACTGTATCCCTAGTACTTATTTATGTTATAATGGAAATGTGTACCTTTTGATCACCTTTCTCCACTTCCCCTTCACCAACCTTCCACCTCTGATAACCACATCTGATCTCTTTTTATAAGAGTTTGAGGGGGGTGGGT
The DNA here is from genome assembly GCF_019320065.1 of Cervus canadensis. Classification (NCBI taxonomy): domain Eukaryota; kingdom Metazoa; phylum Chordata; class Mammalia; order Artiodactyla; family Cervidae; genus Cervus; species Cervus canadensis. The sequence continues at coordinate 4,918,564 of NC_057404.1, forward strand.
TTCTCTTCTCTTTTTTCTTTAGAATCCACATAATAAGTGAGATCATACAGTGCTTTTCTTTGTCTGTCTGACTTATCTCTCTTAGCATGATGCCTTCATGGTCTATCCATGTTGTTGCTATTATGGGGTTTCCTCATTTGTACACATCATTTAAGAAAAGTTTTGTAGAGAATATGCTGGACGAAGAGGTCCTTTGAAGTTATCCTTTTTAGGTCTGTTTGGCTAACAGTGAGACTTAGCCCTCAAGAATATGCCTCTGGGATCTATACATGTCTCAGATTCTGAAGATCATTCTACTCAAACCCTGGGTATTATTGTATGATTTAAAAAGAAATGCATTTCAATAACAGGAGTCAGAATAAAAAGAACTTTAATTCATTTTAAAGTTAAGCAGACTATTATATTGCAGTCTTACTCTCATATTTGGGATAATTTTTTTCACCATGTATTTGCTTCCTTCTGTTTGCCTGAAACAGATGAGGGAGCCTTGGTCAGAGCAGCCAAGCAGCTGAATTTTGTTTTCACTGGAAGAACGCCTGACAGTGTGATTATAGATTCAGTAAGTTATTTAATTCTCCTTTTTATCAAAGCAATGCACATGCAAGCTTCAAAGATAAAATAACACCAAGAAGCTCATAATAAAACAGAGCTTCCCTACTCTAGTTCTCCTCTCCAGAAGCATTGACTTTTCTATTCTTTTAGCTGTTTCTTCAGACATTTATGCATCCTTTTTTAATATGTTGATGAATGAAATATATTTCAATTCTTCAATTTTAGAGATATCTACTGACATTCTGTTCAGTTATATTAAATGAGGGATTATTTCTCTTGACTCACCATCCCTTTCCAGTAGTAGTATAATTATATTACAGTGTTTGGTTAAACAAGTATTTGGACCCAGATGTTATATGGGCAAAAGATTGGAACAAACATTTCACAAAAGAAGATATACAAATGGCCAGTGAGCTCATGAAAACACATCATTAATCATCAGGGAAATGCAAATTAAAGTCTCAATGAGATACTACAACATGCCCACCAAGAAAAGTAACATTTAAAACATTATGGCAGCACCTAATGTTAATGAAACCGCAGAGCAAGGGGATCACCTGTATGCTGCTAGTAGATGTGTGAGATGGTACAGCCCCTTTGGAAAACCTTTTAGAGTTTTCCAGTACAGGTAAACATGTTCCTGACGCAGCAGATGTAGTCACACTTGCCCTGAAGAAGTAAAAGCATGTGTCCTCCAGAGGGATGGTTCATGACATGTTCATAGCAGCTGTATTCAGAGTAGCCAAAAGCTAAAAACAAACCAAATGTCCATCGCTAGGAGAATGGATCGGCACATTGTGAGGCACAGTGGAATAGCTGAGCAATGCAGAAAGAGTAAAGTGATCGATTCGTTACCAGCGTTGAGAAGTCTCAGGAACAGGCTGAGAAAAAAGGAAAAAAAAGCCAGACACAGAGTGCTGCATACTCTGCATCATATCGAGGTTGAGATCAGGAAAAAGTGACTTATGGTCTTAGGATTCAGAGCTGCGGTTGTCTCCACCTCAGGGGGAGGTTGGGAAAGGGGGCAGAGGAATTTATAGGACAGTGGAAATGTTCTGTGTCTTGATTGGGGTGGTGGTTACACCGAGGAAACCTTTATCAAACTGTAAAATTTTCATTGAACTACGTATTCAAGGTATGTGTACACTGTTGTATATAAATGGTATCTCATTAAGCATTTTTATTTAGTGTTTATGTTATTATGCCTGTATTGATATTCCTAGCAAAACATTGTTTTATTCAGTATTTATTTTCTTTGTTTTTAATTTTGTGTTTTCAGATACAAAATTATCTCCTGAAAATAATTTTTTTCTTTAATTCTTAAAAATAAAGCTCTTATGTTTTTTCCAAGTGCAACATTTTCTTCCTACCTATTACTAGTTGTTCTAATTGTTTCATAACTTCTTAGTGCACTTTTATCAGTACAATTACACCAGATGATCTGGCCAGTGGGCAGTTGCAGTCTTTGCCTTGAGACCTTCCTCCTGAAGCACCATCGCCTCATCCGGCCCCTGTTCTTACTCTGGGCCAGTTTTGTTCAGAGGTCAGCTTCTATGGCACATGAAACTCCTTTTGATTGTCTCCTGTTTGGGGCTTGCTATTTCCTGTAAGTCAGAACTTCTTTCTTAGAACCTGACACTGATAGAACGTGTTTTCTGTCCGTTTCATCCTGTCGAGAAGGTGTTACGGAAGCAGAAATCACGGCAGTGACCGCCCTCACTGAGCCCCGCTCCAGACTCAGGGCTCCAAGCTGCCATGGTGCATAACTCAGGCTCACTCAGGGTCCTCGAGAGGAATCGCTTCCCCGTCTCCCTGGGGACTTTGCCTAACCCCCCTCCTGTGTTAGATCGTCTGTTTCCTGAATCCCTTGTCTTCCTTGTTCTTGGCCTACGCTTGTTTTTGTGGAGAACGTTCTTTGTTGGCTTCTTGAGAAAAGGCACATGGAAGTTACTTGTTCTTTAGTCCTTTTAAGTGTAAACATTTTTATCTGACCTTTATACTTAATTGGTGGTCCTGCTGAATAGAGAATTCCAGGGTGGCAATCAGTTTCCTGAGGAATTTTTATTGCCTGGCTTCCTGCATGCCTAACTGAGAAGTCAGAAGCCACTGTGACTCTAGTTTTTGTGACTTGCCCACTGCCTCCCTCAAGAAGTTTGCGAGATCTTCTTTATCTGAATTCTGAAACTTCACAACCGTGTACCATAGTGAGACCATTTTAACTCACTGTACTGAGCACTGAGTGGACACTTGTCCATTTGGAAATCGACATCCTTCCATTCTGGAAGTTTTTCTCGCATGAGTCTGTTCATTTTTCTTCCTCTTTTTTCGCTGCTCTCTAGAATTCCTGAGCTCATCTTTTCACTTTCCTGTCCTGCTTTTCGTGTTTTTGCCTCTTCTTGTTCTACTTTTTTGGAAGTTTTCCTCTCTTTTGTCTTCTTAGACTTCAATTGATTTTCTTTTTGTTTCTGCTGTTACATTTTTTAGCTTCCAGAAGCTTTTATTGTTTTCTCAATATTTCTTTTTTTGACAGTATCCTGTTTCTCCCTCGTAGATGTTGTACTTATGTTACTTCTCTGAGAGGAATAATGGTAGTTTTTTTTTTTTTTATGTTTTCTTTTTTAAAAAAGTTGCAAACAGTTTAAATAAGCATATTTTACTGGAACATAAAATGGTCTTAAGCTGTCATTACAGTTGTTTTGATTATTGCACTGGGGGAAGCATACTTCACCAAAAATTAAACATCAACTTTCACATATTCTTTTCTGGAGTTTCTCATTCTCTACTTAGGAGAAAAAGAAGAGCATTTAATTACTGCACCACCTGCATATGGGATGCATTAATAGGCTATGCAAGATCTTTGATGAGAGCTGCAATATTCAGAGAAATAAGGCCAGTCTCTCCCAACGCCCCCAAAGAGCAGCACAGGCCGTGAATCTTAATCACAGAAGCATAACAAAAAGGCAGCTTTTTGTCTCAGACATTTTCTTTGTTTTTTCATGGGTCCCATAAACAAGCATATACTAGTGGATCTAACCGTATTTCCAAGGGTGTAAAACACTGCAGAAGGTTTTACGCCACCAGGAGTCCGCAGTCATCCAGTTCCCATGAGACAACAGAAAATGCCCCACAGAAAGCATATGACCAACCCCGTCATCCTGGTGTGGGAATGGAGGGAAGAGGCAGCCGGGACCTGCCCACCAGCCCTTGGCGCCCATTAGGAAGCCCAGGCAGACGCCGGTGTTTTCTTTTTGAATTCTCTTTCTTCCAAATTGCCCCTACCTGTTTGTTTTGGGTATCTGTGATCCATGATAGTAGCTGTCCTTGGGTATCCGTTAATCTTTGGTTTTCTCATGGTTAAGAGTAAAGAATTTGCAAGCTGATATGGCAGTTCTGAATATAAGAGGGTATTTGTCAACATTGGGCTTCACTGTGGGGTGGTCTGATGGGATTCGTTTGGGAAATCATGGTTGTCTGTACCTTTAGGACTCAACCTGGGCTTATAGATTCCCGAGAGAACAGTCTTCCACCCTTCTGCCAGGAAAGATGTGGCTGCCAGAATGTAGGGGGCCAAGTGGGTTGTGGGTATTGGGGCCTAGCCTTTAGTACAAATGCAATAACAATACATATATCTTCAGGTGTGCCGACTTCTAGACGAAAGAAACTTGAACAGCAGAGCCTCTGGTCTTCTGCCAGGATGCAGGAAGAGCCAGTGCCCAGAATAGCAGCTCTTTCCCTGGTCCTCCCGTGTAGGGCGCTCCTTTACCTTCCAGTTCTAGAACTACCTGTTATTCCCCTTCCCTAGGCCTTTTAGGGATTGTTCAATACAGGTCAGGCTGGTTCTCACCTTTTCCTCCATAACCACTGTGTATACAATAGCATTTGCTACTTCTTGCGTCTGCTAACTAAGCATATCCCACTTATCTGTTTTCTAGCTTCCAAATTTTTAATGCCATTGTCTCTTTTCATATTTTCCTGACATTGTAAGTTTTTTTTCTTTTTATTTATTTATTTATTTTTTTTTGTAGTTTTGGTGGGGCTTTGAGAAGGAAGAAAAGTAATCACATTTGTTCAATCTTCCATCTTAACCTGAAAAGTTAATAAGTTCAATTAAGGACAATTTGTGTTGACATTTTTTACATTAAAACTTAATGACTGGAGTTTATTTCCAAGAAGCCAAAGCTACTTCTTACTGTATGTAATCATATTTTCCTTTTCTTCATAGCTGGGGCAGGAAGAAAGATATGAGTTGCTCAATGTCTTGGAGTTCACCAGGTAAAACATCTGCTCTGTGGTTTGTGTGCATGTCATACATTTCCCTCCTTTTAAACTTTTTCCCTTTTAAGTAAGAAGAAAGTGTGCTTTATTTTATTTAAATAAATTTATTTAGACCAAATATTAAATTAGAATTCTCAATGCAATTTTTAATTGTCATTTGTAAGAAAGTCATAAACCGTTCTCTTCAGAGTCTTGTAAGGCATGTCTTCTGGAGGCAGTGTAATAATATTTCTGAACATAACAATCCGCATCACAACTGTAGGGTGCAGGCCTGGGTAGTGATCTGAACACGTACTTAGGGGCACCAAGATTTATGTAGAATTAAAATGAATTAGAGTCAGGAACTTGCCGTTCTAATTGTGTGCTCACTATAACATCTAGTTGTCATAGGGATTTCAGAAACTCATATTCAACTGTCTGTTAGGTATAAAAATAGTTTCCACGTAGTAGGAATAGAGACAGAAGGGATTGGTCCACAGTAGATAAACATGCAATGTTCATGGCTAAATGAATAGGGATTTCTTGTTGGAAGCTTCCATCCAGGTGACTGCAAAAATCCTGCGTCTGGAGTAACAGGGGCATCCTGGAGACTTGAGGAGTGGAGAGACCGTAAGAGAATGTGCACCGTCCTGTGAGGAGGTGGGAGCGGGGTGGTTAGAGAAACGTGGGTGATGAGGCAGTGTGGCGCGCTCTGTGCCGCTGGGACCAAGCATTTGCCAACGTGTGATGGGACGGCTCTTCCCCAGCAGCGTCTGCTTACGCTGCCGGACCCCGGAAGGCATTCCTGTTCACCCGGGATTTGGGAGTTCTGCCAGGAGAAGAAAAGAGCAAGGAAGCTGGTGAACCAGGGACCATGCCTTCAAAGCTGGATTAAGAGAAACATGAATGAGGAAGGGCTGAGGTAGAATACAGAGACGTTGTTCCAAAGCGGGCCCAATTCAGTGTGGTCCTAGAGCACAGGAATGATCAGAGACTCTAATGCAGCGGAAATAATAGATGGAGAAAGAGAGGAGTGAATGGTCCAAGATAGTTCTAAAGGCAGCTACACCATATCTAACTCCTGTAGTGGATTCATCTCAGTTTTTTAGCTGCAGAATGTTATAAGGTAACATGAATAGACTCTGACACTAAAGAGGTCTTTTTTACCCCTTTCTCTGGAGAGAATGCTTATGCATACTTGATTCCAAGTGAGGCTTATCCTGTGCAATGCCATTCCTGCTTATTCTGTTCATTGTTAATTTGTAGTCTCTTTGCTAATCCATTGAAAGATGTGTATGTTTGACTAAGAACTTTTATCAGTCTGTATCGCCAACACAATGTTAAGCTGTTTGTGCTCATTAACTAGTTTGTAATATGAATTAGGTTTTTTACATGATCCCAGTGGTTTGCTAGTAGTTAAAAATGATAGTTGTGAAAGCTTAAGTAAGTTTTTAAAGTGCTAGTGTATGCCTTTTGATTGGGTGTATACTTAAAATTGATTATCATTTCTCTTTTTAATAATTCATCGTAAAAGGTTCTGGCTTATTTTTTAAATCTGAAAACATTGAACCAGAACTCTCCTCTCTCTGCCCTGGTGGGTATTAACTCTTGAAGGTTTCTTGGGAGCTATTTTGTAAATTATTCCTTTAGGGCAGCAGATGGTACCCGCACATCTTTAAAAACATAATGTGACTTTCAAAGGCACTCAGCTATACACTCAGGCGATGGTTTGTGTATGTGGAGGGATCAGCCTCATAATTTAGTTAAATTTATTTTTTCAGTGTGAGCATTAAGATATGTGAGACATGACAGACATATAGATGCATCTTCTCACTATGATGACACTTTATGGAAAACCTTTCTTTCAGCGCTAGAAAGAGAATGTCAGTGATTGTTCGCACTCCATCCGGGAAGTTACGACTTTACTGCAAAGGAGCCGTAAGTTTGTATTTTTGTCTTTTATGATTTTGATTTATGATGGTTTATAATGTATATGTTAAACATTCTGCTATGGAAATGTAACACAGATGTTTAGCCTGAAGTTGCTGACATCCACTTTTGGAGGTGTTTTATAGTACTAGTGTTCAGCCTCTTCTGGTGAAATTTGGAATTCCTTCTGGGTAAATCTGATGCTTTGAAAAAGTTTGGCTGAGGTTATTTATATAATTCAGTTTTTCAGGTTTGTATATTATAAATATGTTAGAAGACAATTAAATACAGAAGATATTTTAAAATTAAATTAGAAATGTCACAACCTACACCAATTTGAATCTGATTTTTTAAAGGCTACAGAAATGGGGGGAAATGGATTACAGTTATTGCTGTAATTTCTTCATGTGGTGATTACCATTTGTATTGTATTTGCATTGTTTTAATTATAACAGCATTTCTAACTATTGGTTGGCTTTGGTATTTGGCAGGTTATATTGACAGGACAGTAATTTGTCATTCTGACTGAAATTTCCCTAGTTAAAATATGTTTATGCTCATGGAAAAATAAGAAATCTCTTCAAGAATAACTTTATTCTTGAAATTAGTTAATATTTCCCTTCAGATTTATCCTTTCCAGGTACATAGTATATGCTTGGAGTAATCAGGTAACTTATGAACTTGGAACTTGCCAATTTCAAATATAATCAGCAGTCTTGCTTTCTCACATGGAACTTGAAAGATGGACTTGTTAAGAAGCCCAAGCTTAGTATTTAAATTCCTGTTGAGAATGTTTCTCAATGCCTTGGTTTTAATGCATTGGGACATAATTCTTTAATGCCTTGGTTTTAAAAGATTGGGAGAGAATAATTTCATGACATCTCTTGAATTTAGTTTTAGAGTTTCTTTGGTTGTTGAACAAGCACATAAACAAATGTAGGGTGAGCTCGCTCCAGGTGAAATCATTTGGATAAACTGTTCTGACAGAGGATGTTAGAGCTCAACATGATAAAAAATTAGTTATTTTTAATCAAAAAGAAATTTGAGGGAGAGGAGAATGGGTTACATGTAACACAAACTAGAAATCATAAATAAACTTAGGGAAAAGCATCGAACAATGAAATAAGCTCTAGCAGCCTGTCCATGAGTTCACAGAGTCAGACATGGCTGGGAGACTAAGACATTGCAGTTTATGCAGAAGGCCACATTCCGCCCACTGCTTTCCTTGATACTGTAGAGAAGGTAGAAAATCCCCCCAATCCGACCATCCAGTTCCACTAGAATGCTTAATTACCTTGAGAGTTTAATCTCCCCAGCCTTATTTATTACTCATCACTTTTGTTTTTATGATTTTAATTTTTTAGTATTTCCTTAGTGTTAAAACGGCCTATTTTAATTTCACTGAAAATTTCACTAACCTCTGGGGGAAAAAATAGAGTTTGTAAGTTACACAGAACTCTCATTCTCAGAAAAGACCCATGAGGGGAAATTATCATTTCCTTTTGCTTTGCCCGCTTCCCATTTCACCACTGAGAAATGAAAAGAAATTCATAATTGGAGCCTGGAATATTGCATCTGTTCTGAGGTCACTAAGTTCTGTTTCTCTCAAGGGTTCTAAATCATACCTCACTAGTCTGCTTCCAACTCAGCCCTGAGACTGGAGACCCCAAAATGGGTAATACCACTGAGAAAGTAATTGCAGGTAAATGATTTATTTTTTCCTGGTCTAATAAAACCATGAAGGCCAAATACTAAAATTCTTAAAACATTAAACTCAAGCCAAAGAATAACTAAAGGAACAATAGGCAATTTATAAAGGGGCAAACCATAGAGGCATGCAGTGATGCCTCAAGTTAAAGCTGAAAGGGACTTTAAAGATAATCCAGTAATTTAATTTTACAGACTAAGTCAATTGAATCTTAACGCTAAAGTGACACAATCAGAACTATTCAGCTGTAAGGCGGTGCTCAGGTTGTCCAGTGTCCTCCCTGCCAGAGCCACCAGCTTGCATTTAGCATGTGCTTCTCAGTCTGTTCCTTTGTGGGCGCCAACCCCACATAGATGCCCTAAGTCCTGAAAGGTTCCGTAGCTAAGTCTGGGCATCTGTCAGCCCGCTCCCTTGGAACCACTGCATGCATTGGCATTTTAGAGGCTCTGAGGCCCTGCGGCAGGACACGCTCTGTAGCTTTCTTCTGTCTGGCATTTCCCATGCTGTCTGAGTTCTGGACCATTCTTCCTCATAGCATGGATGAATGCTGAAGTCGTCCGCAAAATCTTTGGGGGGCAGTGAGGGGAGATCTAACAGCACATGACAGGTAAGTGAAGTATTGATAGAATATGAGATTTTGAATGTTGGAATAACTGGATTTATTCAGAAAGGAAAAGATGAAAATATAGGACTAGACCATCTTTCTTTGTGTCATAGGAAAGCAGTATTATTAAGGAAAAATATTTTGTGCTTCAACGCTGATGCTAAATTGATTTTTTAAATACTCATTCGCTGCTAATAATGTTGCCAACATCAACTTTATTCAACTCAGAATGCTTAGTTTAAATGTATCATACCTTCTGTTTGTTTTCCAGGACACTGTAATTTATGACCGACTGGCAGAAACTTCGAAATACAAAGAAATTACCCTAAAACATTTGGAGCAGTTTGCTACAGAAGGTGAGTGTAATACAACAGTAAACCTAACTAAAATAAAGTGAAATCATATATTTACTACTATCTTATAGGATTATTCTTATTATTTTACTTGGAGATTCCTAAAGTAAGATACCAATAAATGTTGACCATTCAGATCTTACTATATGCTATTCCCAGCCGTTATTTTTATTTTGCTCTCCTGTATTTATTAACATTTTGAAAGACTTTGTCCACACATTTAAAGGGATGTAGAGCTTATAAATCTGTTTGCTTTTTAGAATGGATACCATTTACAGTTTAAATACTTTACATCTCAAGCAATGTAGGAGGAAAGAAACAAGAGTTAAAGAACTGGGTAGTCTAATCTGAGTAAGAAAGAGGAGAAGAAATAAATAAACCTCTATAACTACTGAAACAGTTGTTCAGTTTAGTGTTAGCGCAAGGCTTTTTGTTAAGCCCCTGCCTCACCCAGGCTCTATGAGGCCTGCGGATCCGCGGTAAACATACGTAGTCCTGACGTTCTGCACCAAAACGTAGTCTGGGGAGACGATCTAGATGAGAGGAACGGCAGTGAGAGCCGGGAAGCCTCAGGGTCAGCCACTACGGGGATTTGTAGACTCTTCTCTCTACGCTTAACAAAGGTCACCGGTACCGTATCCGATCTCCCATCCACGTTTTCACTCTGCTCTGCTTCTGCCGGAACTGTGGCTGGTGGCGCCAAGCCTGACCTCTGAGCCAAACCTCTTCCTCCTAATCCAAGCAGCAAAATGATAGGAATGTTGTTAAAAGCACTAGGCTTTGAAGAGCAGGGACATATGGAACCTTCTACCATCTCTCCTCCAAAAATGGAAGCGCATGGAGACCCCCACATCTGTTGAGTTCAGATTCCATGAGGCGCAACTTCCAAGGGGATGGCGGGTACAAGGCAACCTAGCTCATACTGCAGGTTCCTTTATTGAGGAAGGAGCGGGTTGGAGGAGCATCTTCCTTCTCTCTGGTTCTCATGTTAAGGATATTCTGGCTCCCAGACCAGTTCCGGAGAAGGCAATGGCACCCCACTCCAGTGCTCTTGCCTGGAAAATCCCATGGACGGAGGAGCCTGGTGGGCTGCAGTCCACGGGGTCGCTAAGAGTCAGACACGACTGAGCGACTTCACTTTCACTTTTCACTTTCAAGCTTTGGAGAAGGAGATGGCAACCCACTCCAGTGTTCTTGCCTGGAGAATCCCAGGGACGGTGGAGCCTGGTGGGCTACCGTCTATGGGGTCGCACAGAGTCGGACACGACTGAGTGACTTTCACTTTGACTTTCAAGTCTCCAGCCAAGTGTCCAGAAGAGAAAAACATGTCCCTAATGTGGCCCAAAGAGCTAAGTTCTGTTTGCAGCGGCGTGGCAGCGACCACGTACTCCTTTCTTGGGACGTGGCGTCCTCCGGACGTTCTATGTCCCGTGTTCTTTGCTTCTTTTTCTGGTGTGCTCCCGGCCGTATTTAATTTGACTTGACATCGCTAACACCTAATTATTCTGAGAGCTAAACGACCTTGAGTGAGAACATTGCCTTCTTGGTAACCTAGTTAACGGCTTTTATCCTGGCTGGCAAATCTTCTGCTTCTTTGTCTTTCCAGTCTGTAAACTTTTTTCTGGCTCAGGGTCACCTCCACATGAGTTAGAAAATGGGCAGACTCTGTGATTGTTTTCCCAGCTGTTTCTGATGGGTATTCTTTTTTTGTCGCTGTCCCTCAATTTTTTAGACTCCTTATACTACAAATCCACTGTAAAAAATACAGTTAGAGGTAGGTGGCTCTCCCAGTACACCCCGGTGGGGTCCCTCCATTCCTTCCTTCATAAGCATCTGTGAAGCCATTGTTAATGAGCTGGCCACTGCTCAGCCCTGGAGTCACAGGTGTGAAGAACTCCAGAAGCTTCAAGCTCATGTAGGAGATCACAGAAAAAACACAAAACATTGTCCTTCACACCACAGAAGTGTTGGGGTCTGGGTGAGAGGAGAAGGCTTCAAAGAGATGATTTTCAGAACTGAGTCTTAAAGTAGATGCAAGGCAGGCGGTGGAGGGGGATGGGGGAGGGAATGGAGGGGAGAAAAAAGACCAATTTGTGCAAAGACCCTACCATGGGAAGAGGACGGCAGAGAAGGAGGTTGAAGGCAGTTGATGTGTGGTGACTGAGCCAGACTTTGGGGTTTGAGCTTCATCCTGCAGAATGATTAAAAGACTTCAAGCAAAGGAATAACCTTATCAGATTAGGATTTTAGAAAAGTTACTCGAGGCATGAAGCATGAATTGAAAGAGCTGGGGAATTAAAAGCCAGGTGCCGGTGGTAAAGGCCAGAGGCCTGTTAATACACGGTTGACGCTAAGGTTCCATCAAACTTGAGTCAGACTTGAGCATACTGAATCGATGTTTTTGAAATGAGATTTTGTTCAAAACAAATGGAAGTGTCAGATTTCTGAACCGAATCTTATCTGATGTTGCGGGGGGCATGCCCCCTTTTTTCAGGGTTAAGAACCTTGTGTTTTGCCGTGGCTGAGGTTTCAGAGAGCGACTTTCAGGAGTGGCGAGCCGTCTATCAGCGTGCGTCCACATCTGTGCAGAACAGGCTGCTCAAACTCGAGGAGAGCTACGAGTTAATCGAAAAGGTACAGCTCCTCTGCTTGTGAGGGAAGTTTGATTTCCAGAAAACTCCAGTCTTGTTTCGAGGGGCCAATAAAATAAAAATTAAAATGTCTTGACACACCACTGTTGAATCTCCTCTGGTCTAAGCACTAACAACTCAGTCTTTTCCAAAAATTCTCTGGACTTACTTGGTATAGATTTTGGCTCTTTTCACAGTTTTGGATCAAATTGAGGCTGATCTGGTCTAGCAAGCTCCTTGCCAACATCTCCCATTGCGTCTTCATCTCACGCCCTCTCTCCACACACGAACATGCATAAAAGCTGCATACAAGTGTGTATAGATGCAGTGGCCTTCCCTGGCGGCTCAGACGGTAAAGAATCCACCTGCAGTGCGGGGGACCTGGGTTTGATCCCTGGGTTGGGAAGATCCCCTGGAGACGGACATTGCAACCCACTCCAGTATTCTTGGGGCTTCCCTGGCGGCTCAGACGGTAAAGAATCCACCTGCAATGCAGGAGACCTGGGTTTGATCCCTGGGTTGGGAAGATCCCCTGGAGAAGGACATTGCAACCCACTCCAGTATTCTTGGGGTTTCCCTGGTGGCTCAGATGGTAAAGAATCTGCCTGCAACGCAGGACACCCAGGTTCGATCCCTGTGTCGGAAAAATCCCCTGAAGGAGGGCATGGCAACCCACTCTGGTATTCTTGCCTGGAGAACCCCCATGGACAGAGGAGCCGGCGGGCTACGGTCCATGAGGTTGCAAAGACTGAGCAACTGAGCACATAATGTATAATACGCAATAATACAATAAATGTACAGCTGTGTTACTCCATAAGCAATAATAAAGAATGTGCAAGTGAACAATCCGGTGCTTATACCTGGCCTGCCCTTGTTCACTTAGCTACATCCATCATTTGTACCACAACTATAAATATCCTCGCTTTACTGATAAAGAAACCAAGGCTATTCAGCCAAAAAGGGATGGATACACCATGATTGATGCTTCATAAACACCAAGAAATCTTGCTTCCTGAATTCAGAAGAGCAGACATTTTTATGTTGTACTGACTGTGTGCCAGGTGCTATTTGGAGCACTTGAATCTTTAACCTACTTAATTAAAAACCTACTTAATCTTCATAGCATCCCTTTGAGGTGTAGGTAGTGTTAATTATCACAACTGTGTAAATGGAGAAATCAAGGCACCAGAGAGGTTGAGTCATTTGGAGGACATTCCTCGGCACATAAGAACGAAAGTCAGAATTCCTGCTCCGGCTCAAGTTCAGGCTCTTAGGCACTCGAGTGTCTTCATTCCAGCCCTTAAGTTTCCGTGAAATAACTTGCTGCCTGCGTAATTCCTTCAAGCATGCTCCTGTTCGTGAGGCAGAGACTCGGGCTTTGCCTGTTAGCCGCAGTTGATCCCGCCTTCCGGTGAGTCGTGGCTGGCGTGTTTTTTTTCTTCCTCTGCCGATGTGCTCCCTGGCCCGTCCTGAGTGGCAGCCAGCGCGGTGGGCGCGTCCCTGGGCTCCCCCCACGCCCTCTGTGCCCTGTGACCCCAGGCCCGCTACGCCCGGCCTGGAGCGGCGTCCTCTGCTGCGTAGTCCGCTGTGACTCTGGGTACGGCCTCCTGTGTCCTCAGGAGGCTGAGACCCCCTCAGAAGCTAGGCTGCTTCGCGTCCCTCCCTTATATTTCAACTTATTCTGTATCTTCCTTATTTCTCAGAAGGCTTGTGACAGAATGTGTGAAACCTTCCCAGTTAGTAAACCCCACCTCCACCACCAATTTTAGATGTGTACCCTCACCAGGAGACTTGTGATCCATCCACTTACTGAATTCCTCTCTTTCTTTTCTAATATTGTATATATATTTAACGTCTTTGGAATACCAAGTCGTGAAATAAAATAGTGTTTTATTTATGAGACCATGACCATAATCTCTTTCATTGCCTCCAAAGTCACGTATTGTTTACAAGCACTAATGGAATTGTTGATTTTTAATCTTTGGCTTTTCTCGCTCTTTGAGAGGGTTTCCCTGGCGGCTCAGACAGCAAAGAATCTGCCTGCAATGCAGGAAACTGGGGTTCGATCCCTGGGTTGGGAAGATTCCCGGGAGAAGGGAATGACAACCCACTCCACTCTTCTTGCCAGGAGAATTCTGTGGACGCAGAAGCCTGGCCGGCTGGGTACCGTCCATTAGGTCGCATGACTGACCGACTCATACACACATAATCTTTTGAGAAATTAAAAAAGATTACTCTGCTTGGAGATGATTCTTTTCCTCCTGTCTCCTTTCCTAACAGCCTGAATATAATGTAGTCTTTTCTCACGCGGCAATGATAGAATTAATATATAACAACTAACAATAAATATATTTTAAGTGGATTCTAACCATTAAATTTTGTTTCTACTTGAAACGCTCTGGAGCAAATGCTGGAGTTGAATGTTTAATATGACTAATGTTTTTACTGAGAATGTCCTAGAGTTTATAGATTCAGTTTTATAGGTTTAACAGTTGTGTGTGTTTAATATCTGTTATTAAATTTTGACATCCCTCTTTTAACTAAAACAGATATTCAGCCTTTCTTCCAGCAGATGGCGATCATGAGTCACCTTGAAATTTAAGCTGCCTAGGGAAATCCATTACATGTATTTACATATTTTTAGTTTACAGATATGGAAGTCTCTCTTACGACTACCTCTTACCTAAAATAAATGAAAAAGAGAATTTACAGCTAATTCCTTTTTTACTTTGTGATAAGTCATGCTGTCTTAATTTTTATTGAAAAATCAGAAAGATTGGTTCACCCAGCTTGTTCCGAATAAGGACTAATTTTCTATATCCCCTGAAACTATAGTTTCTTTCAGTGATTAACTTAATTAACTTTCATTAGGTGATTGATAAATGCTAGATATCAGGGACGTCCAACCAAATAAGGAACACTCCGAGTGTCATGGTCTGAACTAATTCCTCCAGGAAGTCCAGGAGTGACCCACAAGCTTTCAGGGAGGTGGTAGTTTTTGAAATCAGCCTCGAATGATTATTTCACCCACTGAAGAAGGGCAGGAGTCTTTTAGGAGAAAATGAACAGGAACAAGAGCACAGAGGGGTCCCTGCAACTAAAAGCTTTTCTGAAAAGATGATTTTCCCAACCCCGCTCATCTGGGGACTGCCGGTGGTCAGGGTGCTAGCGTGTCTCCCCTTTGAGCGTCCATCAGTTATTAAAATCAGCGATGGTCAGTATCCAGGGGGGCGCTCTTGGGGGCCGCCACACCTGGTGGAGGCAGGCGCCGCCGTATCAGAGCGGATTCTGCTGCTGTCACTGACTGTACATTTAGCTGTCGGGGTCCTGAAGGTGAACGTGGTCATTGCTCCGTTGTGTCCGAATGCTCCGTTGTGACCCCGGGGACTGTAGACCACCAGGCTCCTCTGTCCTTGGGACGCTCCAGGCAAGAATGCTGGGGTGGGTAGCCATTTCCTTCTCCAGGGGATCTTCCTGACCCAGGGATCGAACCTGGGTCTCCTGCATCGCCGGTTGATTCTTTACCTTCTGAGCCACCAGGGAAGCCCTAGTTTCATCCATTTTCACCCTTGGCTACTTTAAATGAGACCTGTTTATTATGTAATCCATTTTTCTTGCGATTAGGATCTATTTTTTATATCGACCGTAATATTGGACTTCAGCATGTAAGCTAGTGACTTTCAAATTATTTTCAAGTCTCTCTTTTTTTAAAGAGTAGAACCTCTTTCCCAAAGTAAATATTGCCTGAATATACTTACATATTTTTAATACATAGAATATATAAAAGCAGAACTGTGCTGGTTTAACAAATGGAGGAGTGGGGAGAAGTCCCTAACTTGCTCTCCCCTGACAACCCTACCTTGCCCTCATCATGGTCCATGAGGGGCTTTTCAGGACTTTGGGGCTCTGTGGAGCACCGTTTGGAAGCCAGATTATATTCCTCTTGTCTGTGAAATCTCTTTAGGAAACATGCTTCTCAAAATTGCTATAGATACTTTCCCTCACTTTCCAACAAAAGATCAGGACATCCTGTGGTCATACACAAGACGTTGCTGGACATATTTGAAATAGTGATGACTATTCCAAATGGTATTATGGTGTTATATTAAAGACATTCAAAATACAAAAGATTTGTAGAGCTCTTCCTGGAAACAAGAATGTATATTGATGTTACAAAATAAGTGACAATTTTATATGTTTAAGGTTGTACTTTTACACCCTGCTCTCTATGTTATCCCTCCAGTGTTTGTTCAAACAAGCAATTCAGTTTTCAAAATTTTAGTTAAAGCCTTTTTTCCTTGGGGGCTGTGACTCCTAGCATAATCTGAAAAAATATATCCAAATAGGCCAAGAACCTCCCAGGAGATAATGCCATCTGTCCTGTGGCACAGTGCTTTGTGACATTTCTACGCAGCACGTGTGAGCTCCAGAAGGAAGGTCCCCCTTTACCTCCAGGGTACAGTACAGGAGAGAGAATGTGGGAGGCTGGACAGAAGGCCCTGGATGGACTTTTCCCTGGTGACGGTCATAGTTAGAGGATTTAGGACTTTTCATCCATCTGGATAATGTCATCAGCGTCTCTGCTACACAGTTGTATAGTTTGGATTCCAGCACTTTCATTCAGATGTTAGACTTTTCAGGATTAAAAAGAGATCATTTCTAATGCTATGAGTTGTTTCAAGATGTTCCTGAAACATTTTTTTCTATTACTAAATAAAGGTCAAGAAGGTGACATTTATTACCGGGAAACCCAAGACATTCAGGAACAAGAAGGCTCACATAGCTAAAATGCAGAAGGGATTATGAGAATCACATCAGATACTTGAGGTGTCTTGACCCAGTTTGAGGATAATTGTAGCATCACTTGGGTTTTGCGGACAGGAAACACCTCTTCGTCTCTGTTTATCACCACTTGAGAAAATTTACAGTTGTTTCATTTTTCAGACAACACCCTTGACCTGCTTTACCTCCTTTAGCCTCTTTCTTTTGAAGGGCAGTGTATTTGGATTTATAATTTAGATTATGAAACCATTTATAGTGTTGGTATGTGTCTTTAAATATTAGATTACTTTTTAAGTTAAGAATTTATTGTACTTGGTCAGGGAGAAATTGCAAATAAACAACAGGATAATTAGCAAGCCTTATACTTCTTTAGCAGTGGTTTCTCTGAGATGTCTCACCTTCTTCTTTGATCTGCTACTTCACATTTATTTCTGAGACAAAATTCGTTTGCCTCATACTCGTAACGTGCTGATGAGTTCCTTTGAAAACTAGTAGTAAAAAGGGGTCTGATGTTACTTATGGGGAATATCTTATAATTAAACCATTGTTTGAAACATGAAGGTATTCCTTCATGGTAAATAGAGTTTTTGGAAAATTTTTTATATTTATTTGCTTCAATAGGAAAATGCAATTATATCTTTAGCATTACATGAATTACCTTGTAGTCACTTGAGATGCTTACAAAAGCAACTTATTTATCTTGAGCACTGCAGAAAATAGTGAGATATATTATATAATACATGGCTAGATTGGGCAGTGATCAAAACAGTATTTCCCTGATGATGACATTGTTCTTGTTTTCTTCTCATGTTTTGAGGCATAAATTGCAAAATATGCTTCTTGAAAAACGAAAATTTATGCTATGCTTCTGCCAAATTTTTTTTTAATTAATTATGGATCAGAGAGGCTCATTTTTGAACTTAATAGTAATCAGGAAGCTACAGTTTTGGCAGTGTTTAGCTCCCCTTGAAATCAAGCTATGTTGTGTCTTGTATGTACAAATTTTATAATTCACAATTAATATCTATCCTCCACTAGATTGAAGCTTCATGAGAGCAGGATTGTTTTATCTGATTTGTCTCTGTGGCTCCAAGAACTGCCTGTCTGGCTGGTATTAATCACTGAATAAATATTTGATGAATAAATGAATGAGTCAATTAAATAATTAATTCAAAGGCTAAATTCACTTAGTGTTTGCTTAACGAAAACCTGCCTTCTATTACCCACATAGTGCCTGCTTTCTGCATGTGGAATATGTTGATTTCAAATGTGTTGTCACTAAGGATGTGACTTTAAGAATGTGTTAGAAAAGATAGATAAGGATTTTAAAGAATCCATTCGTTACAAATTCAGACTCAGTCATTAAAAAAAAAAGAAAAACCCTGTTTTCCAAGTTATTTAACATATAAATGTGGGAAGCACGTGGTTGGAAAGATTCAACAGCAAATGCCCCTTGCCCCAGCACTTGCCAGGTGCTTCTGGGGGCTCTGGGGGCAGAGACAGGGAAGAGGACGGGAAAATCCTTGTCTTCCTTTCAGTGCTGAGAGTGAGGCAGTGCTGAGCCCTGGACAACGTCGTGGCAGGACCCAGCACCCTGGGCCGTGCGATAGGCCCTGAGCTAGGACAGCCAGGCGGTTAGCGATCTTTTTTACATTATTTTCTTGATTCCTCCCCCCACATATGGCTGACATTTCTGGGATTTCTTTTTTTTTTAAAGCCTGCCTTGATGTGGCGTAATATAGATCAACCATTACACCCTGGTGGCTAACAGCAGTCCAGCACCCTTCCCAACGTGTGGCGGCGAGTGGTGTAGAGGATTCCTAGAGAAATATAAAGCTTAATGAAAAACAGAACTTCTCCTGAGCATTTATGACTGCCAAATTCACAGTAACTTCTGTATTCGCATTGAATGCTTTTTCAGATAAAACTACCAGTTCTATTCTTAGTAGCTGCCAATATCACTTTCATTTGTACTAAAAGCTGAAATGTACTAGATGAAAATTTACATGATGTACTGGTGATTTCGTGGTTTCAAATTCCAGTAGTTTCCTGTTTTACTGTTTGCTTAAGAACATTTGCAGTCTGTCAGCTTATCTACTAAGGGGACCTGCCAGTTTTTGAGACTTTACTAAGCTCCACGTCCCCTGCTCCCCTGCTCCCACACTCGATTATTTAGCTCCAGGGCTTCTAAAACATGGTACGCAAAATGAGCCATTGGGGTAAGCAAGAAAACATTATAACCTCTGTTTCTACTTATGTTTTATCTCAGCTTTGTTTTTGTTTTTTTTTTTTACAATTTGTTGTTGCATTTTGCAATACATATAATTTATTAATATTAACAAAGCAAGTGGGTTATACAAAAAATATAGACATCCCTGGGTCTTAAGTAAGTACTCAACATTTTTTCCTATCTGACTACTCAAAAAAAAACAAAAAACAAAAAAAGAGAAAGTTGAGATAAACAATCAATTTTCATCCTTATACCAAGGATGGCTAATACAGCCGTGTTATTAGCCTTATCTTGCTAAGTGGGCTTTCCTGGTGGCTCAGTATAGAATCTGCCTGCAATACGGGAGTGAGTTGAGGTGAGTTGAGTCACTAAGTCATGTCCAACTCTTGTGACCCCGTGGACTGTGGCCCACCAGCCTCCTCTGTCCATGGGATTCTCAGGCAGGAGTACTGAAGTGCGTTGCCATTTCCTTCTGCAGCGGATCTTCCCAACCCAGGGATCGAACCTGGGTCTCCTGCGCTGCAGGCAGATTCTTTACCGACTGAGCTACCAGGGAAGCCCAATGCAGGAGACCCGGGTTCAGTTCCTGGGTTGGGGAGATCCCCTGGAGGAGGGCATGGCAGCCCACTCCAGTGTTCTTGCCTGGAGAATCCCGTGGACAGAGGAGCCTGGCGGGCTGTGGTCCGTGGGGTTGCAAAGAGCCGGACACGACTGAGCGACTCCGCGGCAGCACATGTCCAGTAGTTGGCTGAGCAGGGATTCACATCGCAGTTCTGTCTTAATTCCAAATCGCATGTTCCTGATCCATATGTCATGCTGCTCCTAGTTTAAAAGAAAGCAAGAATGTATGTGAAACACTGGCATCTTGAAAAGTAAAATGTAACCACGCATACAGTTGAGTCATCATGAGATCAGCTCTTGGGGTTGGGAGACAGTGTGTTCAGGACCCGTCCGCTCAGGAAATGGGACGAGCTGTGTGTAACGTAACATACTGTATCCTCCTTCAAGGTGGAGGTGGGGATTTGCTTGTCATGATTTTCCCTCAACTCCCCTTTCAGAGTCTTCTTACTGAAAGTACTTAGTGTTCCCTTAGATCTCTAATCCCACGCTCCTCCTTTCTGGCTGAGCAAACCCTTATTGTGAACGCTCCGCGGTAGACTGTCCGCAGTGGGTTTTGCTGGCTTCTCACTCAGATAAGATGGATGTGTTGTTTTTGCTGGCTACACCCAATGGCCTCTCAAATCCCGATTCTTTTCAGCTGGATGTGTGAATTCTGACCTTATTTGGCAATCCTTTGGCTGTGTGAGAGTTCAAATATGATTTCTGTGGTTTAAAAAGCACCAAGACAAAACCTCCTTCTTGGCCTGGGTGGCACGATCTGTCCAGAACCAGGTCAGTGAGCCGTGCCGGTGATTTTTCGTGCTTCGTCTAGCCCAGCTTTAGCGGACAGGACGGAGGGACAAGGTTCTCTTGCCTTAAATACAGCCACTTCGATGTGTGCAAAGTGATTTTGAGAGGGAAGCACAGGAGTGAATGACGTCCAGTGGAATGCGGCAGTCTTGGAGAGCCAGCATATGGAATGCCTCTGAGAGGCCCCTGGCCACGAGGGACTCTATATTCCAGAGCTTCCATATTTTAAAGCTAACAAGTGTGATGACCGCCGTAACCTCTGAACTGGTCTTGCACCCTCCGTTCTTCCCATTCCATCCCCAGTCGGCCACGGGTGAACTTTCTGAGATATAAATCTGATCCTGTCCCTCCCCTTCTGAAATTCTTCTCCAGATGCCCTGTGCCTTTGGAATCCCCAACATAAAAAAAAATAACCACTTTGATTTTCATTCCCTGCCAGCTCTTCCAGGCTCATCGTTTTCCTAACTTACTATTCAGAGTTTGAGATGACTGATCCAGTTTTATCATCAGAACAACCCTATTAAATTAGCGTTGTTTAAATCACCACATACCTCCCTTCATTTATCGGTTCCATATTGACTAAATAGCAGCTTCTCAAACACAGTATGCTTTAGCATAGCTATGTCTTCTCACATGTGATGTCTTCTGTTTGGAATTTCTTCACCCATCCCTCCCCACCTCTCCCTAGTACTTGGCTGAGTCTTAATTCTTCTTTAGGATTTAAGGTCAGATGTTAACTGATGTTGGATGGGTTTTTTTGAGCCACCCAGACTAAGAAAATACTTATTTCCTGTGTTTATCTTTGGTACTCACAGAAAATTTTATGTTTACTTTTAAGATAGTATATAGCATATAGTCATGTGATTATTTAGGGAGAGTACTGTTTTTCTCTGATGGTAATCATATACTACAGTTGAGAGGCTTTGTCTGTAGTTTCGGATTGGACGGAGAGGAGAGAAATGGGACCAGAGGCCCTAAGGCCAGGCTAAGGAAGAAGGGTTGGAACTGACCAAGGAGTATCTAGACTGATCAGTCAGAATGGAGGCCAATGCAGAGATGGGCTGCTCGCTACTATTCCACATCAAGGGTCTGCAAACTCCAGCCCAAGAACCACTTCCACCCACCACCTGTTTTTGTAAATAAAGTCTCATTAGAACACAGCTCCACCCATGTGTTTCCAAATTGTCTCTACAATGTCAGAATTGAGTCACTGCAGCACAGAGTGTGTGACCCTCAAACCTGAAAATATTTACCATCTATCACTTTGTAGAAAGAGTTTTGTCAGCCTTGCTGGAGATGAGCTGTTAGGTCCTCAAAGCAGCCGCTTCGTTACCAGTGCACATTTCCAGGTTTCCCCAGAGACAAACTCAGTGAAAAGCTCTGGGTTTAGGGTCCACTGATCTGTGTAATAAGCCCTTCAGTAAAATATGAAGACCCCTGCTCTCCAGTCCTACTCCTGTGGCTCAGCGCTCGGGGCTGCTGACAGCCAGGCAGCAGAGGCTGGGAGAAGCAGATGCCAATAAACAGCGAGGAGGGCACGGCCAGAAAACAAGGCCGGGAGGAGCCCAGAGGTCAGATTCTGAAGCACAGATCCCAGGAAGGAAGGGGCTCTGGCTGTGTCCCACCGTCTTGCCCACAACGACACGGGTGTGTGGGTGTGTGAGAGAGAGACAGTGCAGGCACGCATGGGTGTGTGTGTGTGTGTGTGTGTGTGTGTGAATGCAGGCGTGCGTGTGTGCTTGGAAGGGGGACCGTCCCAGGATGTGAGTCTGGGGCATACAGGTGGAAACAGGGCCCCCTGGCCAGGGTGCCTCGGGACTGAGGCTGAAACCCATTCACAGAGACAGATGATTACTAAAAGCTGAGCAACAGACAGATGCTTAAGAATCTGATGGTTTATATAAAACTCTAACTTTGGTTTACTCTCGGTTTTACTCCTCACCCACTGCCTTGTGTGTGTATTATTCTGGGTGCCTTGTTCTTACCAGCCCAGCTCAGCCGCGCCCTGATTCAGTCTCACATAGTGTCCTCAGCCTCCCTGCTAACCGCCGGAATCAGCGTAAAGCACTTAGCACCATCTGATGTTTCTTGGCTACGGAAATATTTCTTCATTCTCCGGATCACAGTCTTATTTTATGTTGTCGTAAAGGTTACCAAATGTTACTAGTATTTATCCATATTTACTCCAGTGATAACATTTATTCACCAGTATTGTTTCTTTTATTTGTCTTCAAAGAAACTTCTGCCAAATAGTCTGTGTTATAATCTCAAGCCCAAGTTACTGTGTTTTTTCTCATTTAGGGACATATCACAAACTTTAAAAAAAAATACAAAATAGATCTAAACCCTGACACAATATTTGTTAATATGGAATAAATCACTTTGAGGTTCTGTTATTTAGTAAAATATACATGTATTGGGGAAAAAATATTTCTAAATCTGTCATAATACATTTTACCATAGTTTTTTAAGTACTCTGCATGAAGCTTTTTATCTTTACTAGGGTAGAACTTTTATATTTTTATCTTCTTTTTTTAAAAAAAATTACATCAGAAACATCTAAAAGAGAAAATAAGATTATTGAGGACTTTACTGGGTAAATAAATATTATTTCATAATTTTTCAGTGATAACTAAATCTATGCCAAAGAGACATCAACTGAAACCTTTATAACTTTTGGCACAGTTACATTTTGAAAGTAAAATTAGTGTTTTAGGCTTTTTTTTTTTAATTCCATAAATGCCATGGGAATTTTATCACATTTCAACACTTGCTGAATATGTAATTCCCATAGTGACCATTAGTGGCCATCTGTGTAAGGTAATACATGTTTGGGATGAAATTGATTATGGCCTAAACACTCTTGTGTTAAGATCAGGAAAAGCACGCAAAGTTCAAATCTTTTTTCCTAATGATCGTTATGTAGCTAAAGATATTAATTTCCAGAGACTGAGCAGTCTATCACTCAAGATCTAATCTCACGACAGATGACATCGAGGCCAGAGGAAAGGAAGCTGCGGGCCGTCCACTAAGATTAGTCAGTGATGTACTGGAGGAGCCCTTAGGATAAAGGGGAAATTAACAGGCTTTCAGACACAGTTTTTTTTTTGCAGGCAGCTAAGTAAACCCACTGCAGTTTTGCTGAATATTCAGGAATGTTTCACTAGAAATTCCTGATCTCATAGCCACCAACACACTGCACATTAACCTGCTTATGACATTTCTCAACATGTATGTGACTGGCCCTACATCTTTGGTACTTTATTTTTGCCTGGTTTGAAAAATGTTTCCTTTTTACCTTTACAAAGACAGCTGCTTTCCTTCTTTCAAATGTGCTTTCAATATAATCTCCCCCATGCAGTCACTTTATTTTTATTAGGCTTGTGCAGGGCAGTGGATACCCGTGTGCTTCCTCTGCTCATTTATCCCCTTAGAGTAGAACTAGAAAATATACAAATATATTTGTTTATTTATTTCTAATTAATGTATTCACATCTTGGCTTTCATATTATCTACCCCCGGGTTTTGTGAAATATTACCAAAAAAATTTAATTTTTTGGCTTAAAATTTTTGAGAGCATGTGTTACTCAACTGTCTTCATGAGATCCTTTAAAAATCTTATCATGCCTTCTGTAGAATATCTAACATTTGAATACAGCTCTATCCTGGTCTTTGCTGGGATGTGGGCCAGAATGATTTAGCTACTAACGTCCTAAGAGTAGCTGAAAGAATTGATGAAATCATTGTCTCAGTGTTGAAATTCAGCAGTTGTGAGGCTAGCATAGTTGATGCTGGACTGGTCTTCCTTTTCATTCTTGAACTTCTTGATGATGATTATTCATCAGGCTTTGATAGATTTCAAATCTGCTTCCCATTAAAGATAATAAAGTAATGCCGTGTTTTTAAAGAAGGAAATTTGCCTTCCTGTCGTATATATGATATACTAAGAAGTCATCCATCAAGAGCATCTAATAGCTGCATAAGTTATTTGGAGTGTATTGGAGGGAAAATGGTCTAGATTGCAATAGTACTTTAGAACATTTGGATTTGGGTGTTTTGGGTTTGTTTTTTTTTTTTTTCCTTTCTTTGTCATTCACTCTCTGCACATATATCAAACTCTGACTATCAGTGTTCTGGGGATACAGTATAAAGATGAATAAGACATGGCCCATGCTTTTTTTTTTCCATTTAAAACTTCCCTTTCTTTATAAAAGACTCCCCAGAGCCCTTCTTCAGCACCACCTCAGCATCTGGGCTTGCAGGGTCTCCTTGAGTCAGCACTTCCTGCCCAGGCCAGCGTTGTTACAAGGAATATGCCCAAGTCAGGGCCCTGCCCTCCCTGCTGCCAAATTGGGACATCAGCCCGCAACCAGAGGGAGAGCGCCATCTGTTCCTCTCCTTGGTGTTAAGTAGAGAAGTACTTGAATAAAGAAGCACTAGCCCTTGACGCACCGATGCCCATTTCACTTACTACAGCCGACATGGATGAGAGCTGACTGTTGTTCTGGGCGCCATCGTTCACAGCAAGGGACAAGGAGGGGACGGGCGATACAGGACATCTTGGCTCAAGCGTACCCTTCTGTAATCTTACCCGGATGTCACTGTCGTTTATCATTGCCCCCCTCTGAGCTTCTGTCACCTCATTTATACAACAAGGAGCTTGGAGACATGGTCCCTACTTTTGAACAAAACTACCAGAGTCATACATTTAAGCAGTTAACCTTAATATGATAAAATAAGGGCTTCCCTGGTAGCTTAGACAGTTAAGAATCTGTAATGCAGGAGACCTGGGTTCAACCCCTGGGTTGGGAAGATCCCCTGGAGAAGGGAATAGCAATCCACTCCAGTATTCTTGCTCAGAGAATTCCATGGACAATGGAGACTGGCAGGCTACAGCCCGTGAGGTTGCAAAGAGTCAGATACGACTCAGCGACAAACACTTCCAAGATGTGTAAAAAAAAGCAGAGTTCTATCAGAGCACAGCAGAGGGGAAAACTTGAATTAAGAAGTAAATGAAAACTTCAAAAAAGGAGTAGCTTTTGAATTTGGACTTATAGGGTGAGTCAGAGCAGGGCATTAGGGGATATGTGTGTATCTATTGTCCATACATACACATGTAAATACCTACATGCATGTATATACAAACACTAATGCATGTGGTGTTGGAGAAGACTCTTGAGAGTCCCTTGGGCTGCAAGGAGATCCAACCAGTCCATCGTAAAGGAGATCAGGCCTGGGTGTTCATTGGAAGGACTGATGCTGAAACTGAAACTCCAATACTCTGGTCACCTGATGGGAAGAACTGACTCATTGGAAAAGACCCTGATGCTGGGAAAGATTGAAGGCGGGAGGAGAAGGGGACGACAGAGGATGAGATGGTTGGATGGCATCACTGACTTGATGGACATGAGTTTGCGTAAGCTCCGGGAGTTGGTGATGGACAGGGAAGCCTGGCGTGCTGCAGTCCACGCAGTCTCAAAGAGCTGGACTCAACTGAGCAACTGAACTGAGCTGAATGTGTGTGCACACATCTGTGTTTAAGCATTGTGGCAGAGACTGTAAACCAGCTAATTTACCACCTCCTCCCATCCCCATTCTGCCTTGCCACCTCCACTAAGTCTAGAAAAGTTAAATGTTGATAGTTACGGATGGCCATGTAGCACCATCTGGCCAGTTGCTATATTTAGAAATATGTTGAGGAATTTTATAAACCCTTTCACTCTTCAAATAAGAGATGGATACATTTCGTTTCATCTCCTTATTCTTATCTTCAGAGTGGTTGTTGTAGCTGTGACAGTCACATTGAGACATTGAGAGAGATCTAGAGAATGAGTGGGAATACAGTCAAGCCAACCATCTTTTACCCAAAATACCCACTTCAGTACTAATGATGTAAGAACTATGGAACTTTACTTAAGCTACTTTTAGTCAGATTTTCCTATTATTTCTAGCCAAAAACATTCCTAAGTAATAGACTCAGCAACTATACCCACACACACACTCTCGATTTTACATGTTTGTATATATATTTAACTTTATTTTCCATACTTACCAAGACTTGGGGCTATTTTTAGACTTGGATTTTGATGAAAAGTAAATAGGACTTAATGTTAGAGAAAAAATAGAAAGTGGAATGCCTTCTTCGTTATTACCAACCCAGACACTATCCTTTGCAATAATTCCCCTTGTATCTGTTCTGTCCTTGTCTGATAGTGTAAATGAAACACGAAGGCAAGCAGGAAGCAAATGGTTGAGAAGAAAGATAAATGCTGAAGCAGTTCATTCTGGAGGTTAGCTTATGGGGAACATGCCTAAGACTGAGAATGAGTTGGTGTGGCTTGCAGAACACGGTTGGGAAGGGTACTCAACTGGTGTCAATGCCTGGTCACGTGATAGACAGGTTTAAATCTTAGTCCATCGTTGCACATACCTGTGTATTTAGGCCCAAAAGCACCACTACCTGTTTCCATTTGGCAAGCCAGGGTTCCCTAACAGCCAGGAGATTGCTCTCCCTCTCCCTCCACTTAGGAAGATGAGAGAAGAAAGCATTCTTCTTTGTCCGAGATCGGAACAGCTTTCCACAGCGTGTTTTGGTTGTGTTCCGTCTTACACGAAAGGTACCATCTGATAAGCAAGAGATCTTTGATGGACTCTGATCTTCCGCTGCACAGACAGGGAACCGGGTGAGCAGCACTCAGCCTGTTCTTTCTTTCGGAGGCCAATGCCGTCACCTGGCTTATTGCTCCTGTATTCATCCTGATTATTGTGTGTCTGCATTTCCTGACGCCGTATCCCGTTGCAACTTAATAACGTCAGCATGTAACTTTACTCTTTTTCAACCAGCTCAGTCGGATTATTCCTCACTGTGGTGACCTTCCATAGTTTCTGTTTTTATTTTTGCATAGTAGCCGCCTGCTCCTATATAACTGTTTTTGATTCCCTCCTTCTACCTTTGTGTGTGTGTGTGTTTAGCATCAGTTCCTTACCTTAGGGAGGCGTCAGGTAGCTTCACTCTTCTGTAAGAAGTACTGGATGAAATTTAGGGATCCTTGAGAGAAAAAACTCAATGGGATAGTTGGAATTCACACTGAATTCATGGATTATCATTTAGTCTGTGATTTTAAAACACCTTAATGTTTTGTTCTTAACGACTCAAAACCATTTTGTTAATCTTAAAAATGTTGCTGCTCTTTTTCTTCAGAATCTTCAACTACTGGGAGCTACAGCCATTGAGGATAAATTACAAGATCAAGTGCCTGAAACCATAGAAACTCTAATGAAAGCAGACATCAAAATCTGGATCCTTACAGGAGACAAGCAGGAAACTGCCATTAACATTGGTAATTCACCTAGTTTAAACTTTATGTCATGGTGCTTTTTAACATGTTTTGATACATTTTAGAGAATAGATTTGAGATATTTCAAGATTTGAAAGATTTAGTATTTTGAGGTTTCCTTATTTGTCGTTTCACCCAGCTTACCTACTTACTGGTGGCCCCAGCGCCCCCTTTAAAGATGCGGTGATTATGGATACAGCCAAACTTTAGCTCTTGCAGCCAGAGAGTGCCCTCTCTCACCTTTGAACTCTGACTGCCCCTAATTC
This sequence comes from Cervus canadensis, assembly GCF_019320065.1. Lineage (NCBI taxonomy): Eukaryota > Metazoa > Chordata > Mammalia > Artiodactyla > Cervidae > Cervus > Cervus canadensis. The sequence goes on from NC_057404.1 coordinate 4,946,619, forward strand.
ACCTCCATAATTGACACACGTGGATGAACTTTCTGCAGTTGTCCGCCGGAGTCTGGAGACTCGGATCATGGCGAGCTTGTATCCTGACACTTGTTTCTGTGGCCAAAGGTTATTTCTGAGATAGGAAGTAAGGTTTTGCCAGTTTTCATTGATCTAACAATTAATTCTGATTCTACAGAAAGAGGTTATATTAGTCAGCTCAGGCTGCCATAATAGAAAATGGCATATTAGGTGACTTAAGCATCAGACAGTTATCACTTCACAGTCCTAGGAGCTGGAGTCCCAAATCAAAATGTCAGCAAGCTGGTTTCTCCCGAGGCCGCCCCTCTCGGCTTGCAGACGGTCACATCTCTGTGTATCCCCGCCCGACCTCTCCTCTGGACGCTCACAGAGCGTCTGGTTTCTGTCCTCTTCCTATAAGGACACTAGTCCTATTGGATGAGGGATCCCCTTACAATCTCATGGAACTTTAACTCCTTGAAGACCCTGTCTCCAAATGCTGTCACACTGGTGCTTGGGGCTTCAACATATGAATTGGAAGGTGGGGACAGAACTCAGTCTGTAACAGAGGAGAAAGGTAATGTTTGCTGGTAGAGGCCTGTAGTACCAATAATGTGCAAGAAAAATAGTCATTTTTTTCCCCCAAATTCAGCAGTAGTATGTTGCCTGAGCACTGTGAACCCTGACATCAACCTCTGGATGATACTGATGATACAAATTACACCTAAAACTCTCCCAAAATTAAAGAAACCATTTCAGGAATATTCACAAGCTGAAACCACATTTTTTAAAAGTCATTAAGTATCATCTATGTAAAAAAAAAAAGATTTTAGCTAATATTCCTTTGAGAAATGTGAGTAATCAAGGGTATATTCTGTGATAAATACTATACTTATAAATATAGTATTTATATTAAACAGTATAAATACTATCAATTCATAGCAAGTTGATGTTAATAGGGGAAAATTAATTTTTAAAAGGAAACTATGACTTCCCTGGTCGTCCAGTGGTTAAGACTCCACACTTCCACTGTGGGAGCACAGATTTGATCCCTAGCCAGGGAACTAGGATCCTGCAGGCACAGGGTAGCCAAAAAGAGGGAAAAAAGAAACGAAACCTAGCCCATAAAATTTAAACCTACAAGCCAAGCAAGTTGTTAATTTTGATTTTAAAAATTTTCACTGGCGTTAGAGACAACATGAAAAGAAGATATATGAGGAAACAGAATTCTTTAGAATCAGGAGACCTGGAAAATGCAAATATGATAAAGCGTGTGACGACAGATAGAGGGGAATGTATGGGGGTTAAGAGTGGTCTGTGGGGAAGATGCACAGTCCTCAGGATGGTCCTGGATATGTAGCCGGTGTGAAAAGACCTATGAAAAGGAGAGAAGGGTGGTGGTTTCTAGCTGCCCTGAACTTCTAGAATCCTAAAAGTTGTTCCTAGAAAAAGGAAAGTAAGACTCATTCATTCAGCAAATGATTACGGTACCTGTGGTGCCAGGCGTCAGTGAAGAACACAGAACGAAACGCATCAGAGCCTCTGCCATCGGAACTCAGATTCTGGTCAGACCATATACATTCCTATAAAAAGAAAAAGCAAGGGAAACATCAGGGAAACAGACAGCAAAGTAAATGAGAAAAATACGTAACACATTCGATGGCAATAATTGTTCTAAAGAAAAATAAAGCAGGGGAGGGAGAATAGGGCATGACCCAGAGGGGTTCAGTTTTAAATCACGAAGTCAGGAAGAAGTATTGAAAAAGCGAAAGCCCAGAAACAGCCTATGAGAAGAAAGGGAGCTTGTCCCTGGAATGGTTTGGGAGAGCCGTCTTCTGTCCTGCAGAAAGAACAGAGATGCCCAGGGCTAGAGCAGGAGGAGAGGGGAGCGGTGCGACGGAGCTCAGTTTGGACGGAGCCGCCTACACGGCTGTCCCGTGTTGGCATTTCTCAGTGAGATGGAAAACCACCACGTGGTACTGGACACAGCAGAGGGAACACATGATCTGTCTTTCCTGTTGGAAAAAAAAAAACTATATCTGTCTGGCTGCTAGACTCAGGATAGACCCAAAGGGAAGCAAGTATTGAAGCAGGAAGGCCAGAGGCTGTTGAATTAACCCAAGTAGGACCTGGTGATGCTTGAACCTGGGTAGTCAAATAGAGGTGGTGAGGAATGGTTGGATTCTGGATGTGTTTTTGAAGGTCCAGCCAACAGGATGGATTGATAGATCAGACACAGAGTGTGGGAGAAAGGAAGGAATCCCAGGTAACTTCAAGCCTTAGCAGTTGAAGGATGGAGTTGCCATTAACCAAATGAGGAAGACTAAAGGAGGAGTGAGTTTTCTGGATGGAGGTTAAGAGCCTGATTTTAGATATGTCAAGTTGGAGATGTTTATTTTATACCTAAATATCTGCTATTAAGTAGGCACCGCCATGTGAGAGTCTAGAGTTCAAGAAAGAGGTCTGAATGGGATTTATGAGTTCTAGAATGGTCAGCATTTCAGTTCAGTTCAGTCGCTCAGTCGTGTCTGACTCTTTGCGACTCCATGAATCGCAGCACGCCAGGCCTCCCTGTCCATCACCAACTCTCAGAGCTTGCTCAAACTCATGTCCATCGAGTCAGTGATGCCATCCAACCATCTCAATCTCTGTCGTCCCCTTCTCCTCCTGCCTTCTATCTTTCCCAGCATCAGGGTCTTTTCAAATGAGTCAGCACTTCCCATCAGGTGGCCAAAGTAGTGGAGTTTCAGCTTCAGCATCAGTCCTTCCAATGAACACTCAGGACTGATCTCCTTTAGGATGGATTGGTTGGATCTCCTTGCAGTCCAAGGGACTCTCAAGAGTCTTCTCCAACACCACAGTTCAAAAGCATCAATTCTTCAGCGCTCAGCTTTCTTTATAGTCCAACTCTCACATCCATACATGACCACTGGAAAAACCATAACCTTGACCAGAGGGACCTTTGTTGGCAAAGTAATATCTCTGCTTTTTAATATGCTATCTAGGTTGTCCATAACTTTCCTTCCAAGGGGTGAGCATCTTTTACTTTCATGGCTGCCGTCACCATCTGCAGTGATTTAAGAGCCCAAAAAATTAATGTCTGTCACTGTTTCCACTGTTTCCCCATCTATTTGCCATGAAATGATGGGACCGGATGCCTTGATCTTAGTTTCTGAATGTTGAGCTTTAAGCCAACTTTGTCACTCTCCTCCTTCACTTTCATCAGGAAGCGTTTTAGTTCCTCTTCACTTTCTGCCATAAGGGTGGTGTCATCTGCATGTCTGAGGTTATTGATATATCTCCCGGCAATCTTGATTCCAGCTTGTGCTTCATCCAGCCCAGCATTTCTCATGATGTACTCTGCATATAAGTTATATAAGCAGGGTGACAATATACAGCCTTGAGGTACTCCTTTCCCAATTTGGAAGCAGTCTGTTGTTCCATGTCCAGTTCTAACTGTTGCTTCCTTACCTGCATACAGATTTCTCAAGAGGCAGGTCAGGTGGTCTGGTATTCGCATCTCTTTCAGAATTTTCCACAGTTTATTGTGATCCACACAGTCAAAGGCTTTGGCATAGTCAATAAAGCAGAAATAGATGTTTTTCTGGAACTCTCTTGCTTTTTCAGTGATCCAGCAGATGTTGGCAATTTGATCTCTAGTTCCTCTGCCTTTTCTAAAACCAGCTTGAAGAGCTGGAAGTTCACGGTTCATGTATTGCTGAAGCCTGGCTTGGAGAATTTTGAGCATCACTTTGCTAGCATGTGAGATGAGTGCAATTGTACGGCAGTTTGAGCATTCTTTGGGATGGAATAAAAACTGAGGAATGAGATCACAAGAGGACTGAGTGCAGATGGTTCTGTTTTAAATGTGAGCTCGGCCAAAAAGCTTGCCTGTTTTTGTCTAGCCACCTTCAGCTATAGGCACACAAGTCACGTGGGCAGAGCCGGTTTGATCAGCAGGTGCGTTTGCCCTGCTCCGAGTACAGCAAAGCAGGAGAGAGGAGACTGTGGTCACAGTCCAAGGGCAGGGAGGTCGCGATGGGATCAGCGGCCCGAGAGAAGCCCAGGCAACCTCCTGCGTCCTTCTCCCGAAACAAGCCCTGGCCCATCTTCTGCTCTCCATGTGGGTCCTCATGACGGGTGTGCACGTGCGTTTATCAGTTTTCAGAACAGTGAGAATCCTTACTATATTGTCTTTCCACGTTCGTTTATCATGGCAGCTTTAACCTGTCAGGTGATGTCCTTGTATCTTATCCCCCTTTTATAGCAAGCAAGAGTATTTCTTTTTCAAACTTCTGCAGGTCTAGAAGACAGTTGACTGCCATCTTTCCTGTTAAAATAGAGAGCATTTTAATTTTGCCGAATAATATAGATAAAATTCAGAATTTTTGTAGTTTTAGCATTTTATCATCTTCACCTTCTTTCTCTAGAGAAATTAATTATATCAACCAATTTACTCTGTTTGGACATAGGACACTCCTGCAAACTTCTGAGGAAGAACATGGGAATGATTGTTATAAATGAAGGCTCTCTTGATGTAAGTAAGATTATCTTTTTGAAAGACTTTTAGTAACTTACTTTGCGTTTTATATTCGGCTAACTGTTGAGATATTTTGTTTTCCTGGCTTGAAAGGTGCCTTATTACTGTCGTTCTGCTGGAACAAACGTGCACTGTTTTGAATCCACTGATGTAAACAGATGCGAGTTTTGTGTCTCTAACAGCTAAAAGAAATTGCTAAATGTTGTGAGACCCAAAAAAAAAAAAAGCTGCTTTACAAAAGTATTATGTCAAGAGATTGCTGAGTGACTACAGCTCCTTTGTATCTGCCTGAGTATTTTGTATATTTCAGTATTATTACATATTATATATGTAGTATTTCAGTATGAATATTTTGCTTCTTTTTTCAAAAAATGTGAAAGCTATTGAACAACACCAAATAGCCAACAGTCAGCCTTTTTTTTAAAGTCTGGAGTTCAGAGCTGAAATAGAAATTCCTAGTATGTCTGTTTTCATGACTATGATCGCATGAAGTTATAGTTGGAAAGGAGGGGAAAGATTATTTTAGGAGTATAATAGATAAAAGTTAACCCCCCAAAATGTAAGTCATGACCTGTAAATATTTTAAGGGAAAGATGACTATTTACAATTTAAGGTGGAAGACAGAACAGGAAAGGTGATATCCAGCTGCTTGAAATACCCATTGTGACGCAAAGAGCAGAGGAGGAAACCTGATAAGTAGGGATGTTGGAGAAGCTGAGAGGCCAGCTCTGTGGAAGGGATGGTGAAGAAGTAGATATTTAGAACTTGGGTATAGACAGCAAATTACATGTAAGAAGTACTTTGTTTCTGATTTTTAAACTGGAATCATGATCTCTTCTTTATTATTGTGCTTAAAACAAGCCTTGTGATGCACTTCCCTTTCTTGTGAAATCTTTGAGCCCCTTGTAGCCTGAGGAATAACATGAGTCTGCAATCATGGGACCTGCTTATGCCTCTAATTATTGGAGAAGTGCTTTTTGTGAACCAGGCTTTAATCCTAAAAACACAAACAAACAAATAAACAAAGCCAGCCCTCCAAAAGCTTACAAATATTAAGAGAAGTAAATTGCATACAAGTAATAATGCAGAACAAATAGGTAAGTAAGGTAGATAACTTGCTGTGAAAATATCATGAAGTTTAAGTAACTATTTGCAAAATAAGTGGCATTTAGTTACATAAAGGTGAGTAACACGTGAGTAACCGAGTCAGAGGAGCGGAAGCAGAAAGTTGGTGCGAGTCAGGTTCCTCTTTGGGGGCCTGAAGGAGGAGCATTAAACTTGAACACAAGATTATAATTTTTTAAGTATGTTTTGTTTGAATAAACCTAGGCGCAGAATGTAAAACTTTTCAAAGTTATGAAAAGAGAAAATACAGATGGTAAAAAGTGAATCTCTCGCCTTAATTTTTTTTCTTTTATTGAAGTATAGTTGATTATAATGTTGTGTTAATTTCCACTGTACAGTAAAATGACTCAGTTTTATATACATATATATGTGTGTATACACACACACACATATGTAATGTATGTATGTATATACATATGTATATGTGTGTGTGTGTGTGTGTATACTGTTTCATGTTCTTTTCCATTTTGGTTTATCGTGGGATATTGAATATGGTTCCCTGTGCTATATAGCAGGACCTTGTTGTTTATGGATCTCCCACCTTGTACCCAAGCTACTAGTTTATTACCTCCCTGGGGATGGCCACTGGTCCCAGTCATGTGTGTTCATCCAGAGCAGTTCTGCCGTATCTAAGGGATTTATGTGCATGCCAGTCGACACATCCTTTGTTGTTAAACACATATTACAGCATCCTGTCCACACTCCTTGATATTGCACTTTGCTTTTCTCACTTGATATATCTTAGCAGTTGTTTTATAATGGTCCGTATGAAGCTACCCAATTCGTTTTAACAGTGGGCACAGTGTTTATAAGGCACCCCTTAAAAAGGGATAGAGGGGGTTAAACCTGGAGAGGTAGTCTCAGGCCAACTGTGGAAAGCTAGGCCAGGTTTGAGACTTTGCCTTCATAGGCAAGGGGTGTGACTTCATCAGCCTCTTAAGAGAGGTGTAATGTATGGAAGCAGTTGGCGAGTTGGAAGGGTACAGACGGGGGACCAGGATAGGAGTCAGGGAAGAGGAAATGGGCACAGAGCCAGCGATGGGATGGAAAGTTCAGGGACACTTATCCCCACCGGGGTCCCTGGAAGACGAGCCATCCAAGGTGGTTCCAGAACTGGGCTGCAGTTGTTCACAACCTTGCAAAAACTTCAGTGTAAACGTTTCCATAATCGCTATAGACCTTTAGGCCTTTGTCAGCATCATAGGTTAAACGTGATGCACAGACTTTCTGACACTTGAAGGAAATCAGAAGTGGGACCTGTGAGACGGAAGTGAAAGCACGGTCGATCACATGCTGGATTTGACACACTTCCCCTTTTGTCTGGATTTCGGCGTTCACCTTACGTAGAGTGCAGGCATGGCTCCTTTTGTTTTCATCTGCTTCATTATTTTTCTCCAACTCTTGGATAAACACATCCAAATGTTCTTGAAGTGTTTTTAGTGTCAAATGATGTAAACAGTAATCTTGAGGAAAAAAAACAAAAAGAGAAAACTGAAATGCCGAAAATACTCTGTGCGCTGAATCTTGTATTGTTAAGACAGAGGCATTTATTTTCATTCTGAAGTTTCCAAGAAGGTAACTCAAAACTAATAGACACTTCAGAGGTTTTTGCACTTCCCGTTGGTACAGGAGCAAACATAAATGGCCTCCGGGGAACGCTCGTTTTCAAGGAGAGCAGGGACCCCGTCTGTCTGCTTTGGCTTGCGGTCTCTGCCAGTCTCCAGCAAGCTGTCTGACACACTGTTGTGTGCGTGCTCAGTCATGTCTGGCTCTTCGTGATCCCGCGGACTGTAGCCCACCAGGCTCCTCTGTCCATGGGATTCTCCAGGCAAGAATACTGGCTTGGGTTGCCATTCCCTTCTCCAGGGGATCTTCCTGACCCAGGGATCGAACCTGCATCTCCTGCATTGGCAGGCGGAGTCTTTACCACTGAGCCATAAATATGTGAGAAATGGGTTACTGAATAATGTTTAATTAAGGGCTCCCTTTTTTAAAAATTTGTATATCAGTTTTAGATGTGGTAGTAGCTGATCATATGTGATATTTAAAGAGCAAAGTGATTGGAAACGTCCTTAGCAATTTGTGTCCTTTGGGTGTGAAAAATCACAGGCAGACGCGATGGCTGAGCGGACTGACACTGATTCGCCCAGCATCAGACTGCCTCTGGTTCTCGCACTGGTGTCTGGAGGAGGCTTTTTCTCCCAGGCAGTTAAGTGGTGACTTTAAACAGATCTGGCTGTCTGGGGTCAGACCTGCTGCGGTGAGCTCATTTGCTTCTCAGCAGGAAAGGAAACCTCACTTTGCATCATAGCTCCTCCAGGTCTCATACAACCCACGGCTGAGATTTCAGGCAAATCATTAGGATGAATCCAGGCAAATCATCATTTTTCATTGCCATGGAAAAGAAAAGGATCCTCTGCGTTCACATTTGTACTGATAATAATAAAAGGGTTATCATTCCAACAGTACAAAGAATGATTAACATTCAGGTAATGAACTTAGAAACACACTGCCTTAGGAAATAACATAATAGGAAATAAATTGCAGGTGTGCAAAGTTTTGTCAGATCACAACTCTGATGAATGTACTCACATCACTCTGTACAGCAGCACGGTGGGTCAGGGCCCAGCTCTGCCCCGCCTGAGTGGCAGGCTCCGGACAAAATGAAATTAGAGAACTTCCCTAAGCCACTTGTCCTGCCTCTGAGGTAATGACAGTGTTACCCTTGGCATAGGACTGGTGTGGTTAGCACAGGGCACAGCACGTATGAAATGAATGTTACAAAACTTTGTAGAAAAATAGTCCATGTTAAAATCCTGCTCTGCAGACCTAATATGGAAGTCTGACTTTTCTGCCTCTGCACACTCCCAGCTTCTTTCCCAGAAGAGCAGCTCTCCCCGCAAGCATGATGCCTGGGTGCAGAGCCGGGGCTTCTCACTCAGTTACCTACCCAACTGTTGCCGGATGTTGCCAGTGTCAGCAAAAGAGGTTCTTAGGAAGCTTGATCATACGTTTTTAATTTAGAAAGTAAGGATTTTATAGATAAGCATCTTTAATTATCATGTAAAGTTGATCAAAATCTGTTAGATGTTTATAATAAGCAGGTAATTTAGGTAACATGTAACTTTTTATCATGTAACTTTGAGCCGTTTTATTAAGGGTTCTGATTATGATATTCTTATGAGACGTTTTCTTAAGGGTCTGCTAAAGCAAGAATTTTAAATTACTGGCTTGAAGAATATTGTGTACTTCTTCCCTAAGTCTACAGAAATGCCCAGAAATGACCCCATGAAATTCTCAGAAACCCCTTTGGCTTGATGACCGAGATCTTCTAGCGTCTCTTTTTTTTTATTTCTATTGGAGAACAGTTTTTTTTATAATGTGTGTTAGTTGTTGTTGTGCGGCAAAGTGAATCAGTTATTCACACACGTATATCCACCCTTTTTTGACTCTTTCCCATAAAGTCCACCAGAGAGTAGTCAGCAGTGTTCCCTGTGCTGTGTGGTAGGTCCTTCTTAGTTCTGTGTTTTATATATAGCAATGTATATATGTCAACTCCAATTTCCCAATTTATCCCCCAGCATCTCTTTTATACTTTTGGCTTACCATGAAGTAACTTGTTCAAAATATATCTGTTAAAACTGGAAACATCTAAAAATGTGAGCTAAGAACTCGGGAATCTCCCATTGTCTAATTAACATCTTTTAAAATGTAGTATAATGAGTTTATGTTATATTAAGGAGTGTAATGATCATAGTATTCAAATCCCCCATAGCATTCTAACTCTGTGAATCTCTGAAAACACTTCAGGTGACCCAGAATATTTTTTTAATGGATATTATCTAACTTTCTGTAAAAGGTAGAGAGAAAGTGAAGACTGTTTCATTGAGATGGCTCAAGATTTCACTACCCTCGTCTGGCAAGTCTGGGTAGGTGGAAGGAGCCATAATTTCTCAAGCCAGTAGCTCTGTAGGTGCCCAAATGATCTTTCTTGAGTTTCACATGATGTACTTGTAACCTTGACCTCTCCTCCTTCTAGCACCTCCTAGGACGGTTGTGGAATCTGTCCTGGGAGGCAGCGCTGGACCTTAAACTTGTTCTTATTGTTTCTTCCCCTCTTTTCTACTGTCTGGATTCCCTGGGAAATAAAAAGGGGCAGAGAGGAAAATTGCTCTATATTTATGGAATCAACAGGAATGATGGTTAAATGTGAATGTGAGGAATTTGGAGAAATAAATTTCCTCTACTCGGAGTCCAAAGGCTTCCAGTCTTCCGAAATTTAACTCCTGAGAAGCCCTGCCTGCCTCTCCTGCTGACCATCTGGGCGCAGTTGTTTCTGAGTGTCCGCTTCTGTTGACATTCACATTTAGCCTGGTGAGGGGTCAGTCCCCGATATACCAGAAGCAGATATGGATCCCAAAGAAAAACGCAGCTGTCTGACTGTGTGAAAAGGAAGCTCTGCTGCCTCTGCAGGGTTCTGTGCAAGGCTGATAGAGTCATAAGGAAACACTGGCTTATGTTTGAACTAAAGATTTTACAGGGACAATCACATTTACACCTGGTAACATTAGTAGGCAGATACCATTATGCCCGGGCTTCCCTTATGGCTCAGCTGCTAAAGAAACCTGGAGACCCAGGTTTGATCCCTGGGTTGGGGAGATCCCCTGGAGAAGGGAAAGGCTACCCACTCTAGTATTCTGGCCTGGAGAATTCCATGGACTGTATAGTCCATGGGGTCACAAAGAGTTGGACATGACTGAGCGACTTTAACTTCACTATTATGCGCAATCTTGAAAGTAAACTTGACCTCTGGTGCTAAGCAAACTCTGGAGGATGTATGTAAGTCATTGGATTCTGGAGTCTAAGCAAACAGAATTTTCTGGAACCTCAGTTTCCAGTGACACTTGTAAAACAAGAGTAATAATAATACCCATCTCTAGGGTGTTGTGGGGGTTAAACAAAACAATGCCTTTTAAATACAATGCCTAGCATTTAGTAAGCACAAAAGAACTATGAACCATTCTTGTGATCATCATTATTATTTCTTTTAACATCTTTATTCCCGAGGGTAGGGGGAGTTTCGTTTTGCCAAGTGCTATGAGAGGTGATTTTAAATAGCTGTCCCCCTCACTACTTAAATTTCTCTGCTTAATTTGCAAATATGAACTTAAGCCAGCCTAGGTTTGATTATGGATACCAGTGTTTTCTCTCACCCATACATTTTGCAGAAAATGAATTGTTAACCATGTTTGATATTAACAAGCATAAGAATATATATTTTTCAACACCATGGTAAAAGAAAGCCCTTTATAGGATTGCACATTTTTTTCTAGCTAAATTTGGTTTTATAACACCATGTAAGCTTCAAATATAACTTACACGCATTCATGACATAAATGGTAAAGTTGTCATCTGTACCCTTTTAAGCTCATCTTACATGTATTATGCAGACAAACCTTACTGTTTGGGAAACCAGTCACTGTTGAATGGCTTCTGAAAGAAATCCAGAATAAGCAAGTTATTGACTTGGCTCCAGAAAAAGAAGGGGAAAAAGGAGAATTGAGGCTACTTCAGGTTTTGTCTTGATATGTCCCATGAGTCTAATACAATACATTTTGTATTGCTTTGAAAAATAGTTCAGGCAGGTTTTAAACCACAGTGAATTTTCTTCCACTGCCAGCTTTGGACCTTTAGAATTGTGAATTCTCTGTTACCATTAGCAAAGTTGTTTCAGCTTTTTGGCCTGAAAGTGTTTAAGAGCTCAGGTTAACTTCTAAGGTGTTAATGTGTCCCTATCAGAAGCAAAGATATGTTTTTGTAACGTCCCATTGCAGGATGATCGTTCAGATGCTGTCTGGCACAGAGTTTGCTTCAGGTAGTGCTCAGTGAAGAAAGCGAACTTTGTTACATTTGAGAGAAATGCTTTAGTAAAAAAGAAAATGTAAACATTACAAAAAATGAAAATAACATGTGAACAAATAATCTGTTCTCTTTTCCTCTGATTTAAGATAGTGTCTGCCACAAACCCAAGTTTGTGGTTGAAAAAGTTCCATCAAGCCCATTGTTTGGTCTCAGAAAAACTAAATGTGTCCCCTTTTCTTAAACAAAATTCAGTAATCTTGGCTTGTGTGCAGATCCCAAAGTGAAGTTGTTCACAAATTCATAGTATTTCTGTTTTGAGAAATTCCTCCTCCCACAAGCTTGAATAGTCTTTTTCTCTCTTTTTTTAAATTTATTTTTGGCTAAACATCTGAGCTCTTTCAAGAGCTCTCTGAGACCTAGAATTACCGATAAATCCTTTCTAACCAGTCTACCCTCTCGCCATTTCCTCACAGCTTGTGGGCAGTTTTGAGGGGAACAGACTGCTGTGCCTTGGGACTTTTTTGCATCCCTGCCACCCATATCTTTTGATGAGTTATAAAATTGACAGTTTGCAGGAAGCTGTGTCCCAGGTGTGTCTGTATGCATTCGCCTCTGTTCCTTTTTTCATTTTTACTTTTTTAATTGGCATATCGTTGCTTTTTGCCTGCATTCCTACATGAATGATGATGTTTGTCTCAACTACAGATGGAGACTATGAGTTCACAGGATTAGCAAATGTGGGATCCTGAATTTTGACCGAGATGACTTTAATCCCAAAATTGTTTTTCCTTTTGTTTTTAAACAACCCTTCCTTCTCCAGAAATAACAGGGCCTTAGTCTCAGAAAAAAGCCTTCTGGGAGCGTGCCCCCCCGCCGCAGATTTTCCAACTTGTCTCTGCCTCCCTTCCTACTTACCACCAAGGCTCCAGAGCCGCTGGAAGGGGTGCTCTTCTGGGAATTGGCGGTGTTGGGGATCTTGTATTTATGAAATTTGCAAAAGACCCTATATTCCATTTTACTCTGACAGTTGTACGTAGAATTTTTTTCTAATGGATGTTGAAAATAATGGAAATGGTGTGCCTTTGGAATTTGCAGTGAGGAAGCACAGTAGGTAATGATTCCTCTGTATTCCTGCCTGAATTAATTCAAATCATTAGCGAAATGGGCCCCACCTTAGCTTTCTTTGTGGTTCTTGGTAAGAATTTCCCACAGACACCAGTTGTTACTTTCTCCAAACCGTTGATTTGGTAATTTGCTTATTTTCCCAAAAAAATGGTTGTATATTCTAAGCAGTCTCTTCTGGCTGAATTGAAGGCCATTCGAGAGACTGGATGTCGGCCCACCCAGTTCCTCCAGGACGCTTCCTCATGCACTTGAGTCACCGCCGCCGCTGGAGAATATTTAATACCAAACTCAAAATAAGTGTTTAGGAGGCTTTCAGTGGTGGTTTCAAATAATTACTATGAGGGCTTTGGTGAAAGCCTTTATCCACAGAACTGCTTAAATTATATAATTATACCCGCTGCCGCACCCTTCCTTCCTTTCCCGGGGTTTGTCTTTCTTTGCTCAATGCCTCCTTCCTACACTGCAAGACAGACTTGGACCCAGATTAGACACTTCTCAGCCTTTCTCTCTAGGGTACCCCAAACGAGACTGGATGCCTCACAAGGAATTATTTGCCTCATGGAACCTATCATAACCCCAAATCCCAAACCTCCGCCCAGGGGCCAAGAGCAATTTACCCAGCTCTACAACTTCCTCTTCCTACCTTCTTCCATCCTTTAACCTTTGACCTTTTCTCACATGGCATGACCCTGTTGGGAGATTGGACCATTTCCTCAATTACAGTGTTTTATATCTACACCTGCCCTGGAATGCTCTTATCTGCCTATCAGCAAGGCATGAGCAAGATTTTTTTGTTTCCCTTTCCATTATGTTTAGCAATATGTGTTGATTAAATTCATTCACTTGACTGTTTTCCACCAAGCTGTTTTAGAAGACCTCTTTGACCATATGTTTTTTTAATTTATTTGTTTTAATTGGAGGCTAATTACTTTACAGTATGGTGATGGTTTTTGCCATACATCGACATGAATCAGCCACGGGTGTACATGTGTCCCCCCATCCTGACCCCCCTCCCACCTCCCTCCCCACCCCACCCCTCTGGGTTGTCCCAGAGCACCAGCTTTGCGAGCCCTGCTTCATGCATCAAACTTGCACTGATCACCTATTTTACATACGGTAATATACATGTTTCCGTGCTGTTCTTTCAAAGCATCCCACCCTCCCCTTCTCCCACATACTCCATGATTTCACCTTCTGTCTGCCTTTACCCAGTTTGGAAAAATTACTTTATGTTGGTTTGATTCTATATGAATAGGTTTTTTGAAGGTTATGTTCTAATATAGCCTAGGAGTTTAGAAACACCAGATGTTTTGGTCAGAAACTGTCCAGGAGAGCTAGTGATCCTGACTGGGATAAATACTAAATGGACCAGTTGTATATAAATATACTTTCTCTTTACTCTCAGGTATATGATCTTTACAACGTACAGATCAGTACAGCGTACAGCCTGCAGTACATTAAATGTACAACGTACAGCCTGCGGTCAAGGAGTAGTTGATATATGTGTTGCATGGGGGTATATGGAACGTCCTGTGGTTCTCTGAATCAATAACACATTGTCAAAAAATAATACCCAGTGATTTATCTACATTGTTCTTATGGGAGTCATAACTTACTCTTTAAGAACATGCTAACCTTGTCCATACTTGTTATGGTCATAATGTATTATTAAGAATGTCCTTGGAATACTCTGTTAATTTGTAATTTTATGTTGTGAATACTCAGAGTGTAAAAACAGAGAAAGAATGAAACATTATTTGGCCATAAATTTATAAACACCCCATGTCTTAAATGGTGATGAGATAGGGCCACAAACCACCAAAACAGCTAATGAAATATGTCAGTTTACGATTCTTAGATCCTCTTATTTGACATCTTATGTTAATTGATAGTAGGTTTTAAAACTAAGTCGGTCACAAAAAAAAAAGAAAAAAAAAAACTAAGTAGGTCAACTAAGGTTTCCCCCTGCCAATGAATATTTATAAATCTGGTTTAAAAAATAATCAGTACCTAAGGAGCTAAGGTGATGGTGTTATTGCTGAAAAATGTGCCATCAAAGTGAGTCCTCAGTGTTTTCTTTATCGTTGTTTTCAGCCTACTATTTCTGAGGGTCCCATTTACACATAATTCTATTTACTCTGCATATATATATATATGTAACTCTATGTTCTTTATGGGAGCTTAAAGTCTAACATATATTTATGTGGTCATCTGCAAAAAACATAGATAGTAAGAGAGAAATGCCAATCAGTTTGTAACTTTCAATTTATTTTCTGCTCAAGAGTTATATCAGGAATTGAGAGATAAAGAAAATTGAGAGATAAAGGAAGCAGTCTAAGTTATAACTTTATAAATATTTGTCCTCCTACTCTCTACTGAGAGCCACATATCATATGGGAAGGGATAATGCTATCTTTTCTATGAGTGAGGGAAGACAGATTTCCAGATAGTTTTTACATAAAAGAAGTAGTAGCTAGTAGAGTTGAGTGTTAGTAATCAAAAAGTAGATTGAAATAAAATTGCTGTTAGGAGATTTCAAGAGGAAACTGAAGATCATCTCCGTAATATACCACTTGGATTGCACTGAGGTTATACGGTGATTGGCGAGGTGCAGAGTATTCATTCTTCATCATGTGTTGATAACCCTGTTAGATCTGATGTCAGAGGAAGGAAAAGAGCTAGTCTTTCTCAGATGTCACCTCTGAGCCAAGCACAGGACAGGACTCCTGAGTTAGCACATCTTGTCGCAACAATAACCCTATGGAAGAGACATTAACCCAATCTTATTTAAAAAAAAAAAAAAAGACTCAGAGAAATAGGCTGCCTACAGTGGGAGAGCAACGATTCAACCCGAGCCATTCTGATACCATACCGTTGCCTTCTGCATGCTGGGTCTTTTCAGGCATGTCTCTGCGACCCTATGGAGCGTAGCCCTCCAGGCCCCTCCATCCGTGGGATTCTCCAGGCAAGAATACTGGAGTGGGTTTCCATGCCCTCCTCCAGGGTCTCTTCCCAAACCAGGAATCAAACATATGTCTCTTAACGTCTCCTGCATTGGCAGTTGGGCTGTTTATCACCTGGGAAGCCCCGATTGCCTTCTAGAGTTAGTCAAATGAAGAAATAAATAAAGAGGTAGATTGGAATATACATGTACCCCTGGCAAAAAGTTTACTGATACACCATGAAATGAACTTGCCTGTGACATGTGCTGTGGGATGTAATCCTTTCCAGAACAGTGAGCCTATGTAGCCACCTGATCTAAAAGTACTTTGGAGTTGGTATTTTTACTTAAGTTAGTGGTTGAAACTATTCCTTATTTTTCACTTAGTTTTCTTCCTTTCACATCATTAAGGAACTTTTTTTCAAAATAAATATTTCCTTTCCAAGGAAGATGAAAAATGTTTGATTACCTTGTTTTCACCTTATAAGGTGAAACTACCAGTTTCACCACTGCAACGACCAGAAGTTGAGAAGTGCCTTGAGTTCTTAGCCACAGCGTATGTTTCATCTCCTGAAACTTAAGTTCTTTGCAATGTGGTTCCATTGTTTGCGTCAATGTCATCAGTGCCCAGAAGCACCATCCAAACCTTCATGGCCCTTCTTGACTTTCTCACTAAAGAAACTCCATTTTTTATGGTTACACATTTGTTGCTGGCTCGGGAAGGTCCCCTGGGGAAGGAAATGGCAACCCACTCCAGTACTCTTGCCTGGAAAATTCCACAGACAGAGGAGCCTAGCAGGCTACAGCCCGTGGGGTCACAAAGAGTCGGACGCGACTGAGCGACTCCTTCACTTCACTTGTCATACGCTGATGGCTGCCTTCTCTACGCTGATTGGGGAGTTGTGCATATCAGCTGACAAGTTCTAAAAAGTTATTTTACAGGGACTCAACCTCTGGCAAATTGTCTTATTTCATCAGAGTCCCCGTCTTGCTCAAAAAGATACTTTCCTATAATAGTATATTGACTTTTGCCCTTTTGGTGGAAAGTAAGTGAAAACCGAACTCGAAACCAGAGTTGCTGATACTAAAGTGAAAAGCACAGGCTTCATAAACCCAACCATTCTGACAGGGGTCAGGGTTGTGTGTCCTCCAAAAGTGATTCAACATCAGCCAAAATTCTATGCTTATTTCATTTACCTGGTGGTGAATTTCTGATAAAATTATGGTAAGCATAAGTTTACCATTTGACCTGCACACATTTAACAGTTTCCCAGGAAAATTACAGGTGCTGAGTTCTTATTTGTACTCAGACCCACACACCGACATATAGTTTGAACTAAATAAGTATATATGTATACTTTTTTCTTTTAACCTTTGCTGTTTGGCTTAGCCATGCTGATGACACCCTCTGGGATAAGATGAGTGATCACACGTTTCCTTCTGTCGCTGTAAGTAACTGCAGCTTGGAGCAGGGTGTGGGAGCCGTGACATTTAGGTGTTATATCTTAGACTGTGTGTAATCTTCACCTCATTTCTGCTGGTTAGACTGGAATAGAGTAGTCTTCTAGTCAAAGACAAGAGGCTTTCATTTTCCCCTGCTTAGGGATGTTGCCACATTCTCTACTAGGGTGTTCCCTGGATATGTTCCTAAGTAAGACTAACTGTCCTATAAACCCCTGAAAGGAATCAGAAAGAAAATCCAAACGCCAGAAGCTGAAAAGGGCCATTTTTATGCAGGTGCTTTCTGCAACATTACATTTGGGGCCATCAAAAACATAGTTCTTAGGTGGCCTAACATGTTCTTTGCACATCTGGCCTCTGGGTTCTTTAGTCTGTTCCAAGCAGAGTTTTTGCCAGAATGAAAATGACATCTTACATGCTAGGATACTTTCCAGACAAGTCAGGGCTTTCCGTTTATTTCACTGTAAAATTGTATTCTTTGTCTAGGGTGCCCGCTGTGATTTTTATCAAGGATTTCCTTGGCAAAGGTCATGTAAAAGTAATGTAAAAAAAAAAATTATCATAAAGCTGCCAGTCTCTGATTTCTTAAAAAATTATTTTATTTCATTGGAGGGAATGTTGTGGCTCAGAGTAGACCCTCTCAAAATATTCCAGACTGGCATATCAAATATTTTGAATTAAAGTTACTCTAGAAAAACCAAGCAATCCAAGAAAAACATTCTGACCCTCCTGTGTCTTTAGAAAGCAAGAAATAAATCTCCCGTTTGGAAGGTAGCCTCCCTGCTCCAGGAGACAGAGACATCCTTATCGCCAGAGATAGAAATTTAGGGCCAAAAAGGCTGTTTAAACACAACTTGTTACTTCCTCACTAATTTACTACCAAAGTTTAAACTTCTCTATCTTGTCAAGTCTTTATAAATTTATTGTTTCTTTTTCTAAAAAGCATAAAAGATGCATGCTTTGGCCACTTATTAGGTCCCATTTCTAGAGACCTCCATATATACTAATTAAATTTGAGGGTTTTTTCCCCACGTTAATCTCTCGTGCCAATTTAATTTTTAGACCAGCCAAAAGAACTCAAGAAAGAGAGGGTGGGAAATTCCCCCCACCATGTTAGGTATTATGTGAACATGTTATGTGTTGGACCAGGCAATACCCTGAAGATTCACATAGAAAGTTATTAGGGCCCTTTGGTCAGTTATCTTTTGTGAAAAATTCTGCTTGATCTAATTATCTGTCAAGCATCATTCTTTTCTTTTTTTTTTTTTTTTCTTTTTCAAGTATGTTTCTTATAAACCAAATACAAGTTGTTTTCTTCTCATCAATCGACTGTTATATAACCTGGCTTGATCACTAAGTAGCTCGTCTAGGTGTTGATTCCATTATATTCATTAGATAATTTATGTTATATAAGATAGAAGGAGATGCTTGATCATAACCATCTCTTTGTTCTCCATTTCCTCTGTCATAAAATAAACACACTAACATTTTATTTACTGCTCTAATTAAGAGTAGCCAAGATTACACAGGCGTTTTACAGGCAGCAAAAAACAATCCTTAAAATAATCACACAACAAAGGATTGTAACTTCCCACATGGGATTCTCCAGTCGTTAATGATTTGGTTATTCCTTTTTCACCAAGCTCATATTAATTGCATTTCATCTCTTTGTCAAGGGCTTCAGTCCCAAAGAGACATAGAGATATAGACAGATAAGCAGTTATACATCACGCCACATTATGTATGTATAAACAAGTATTTAGAGAGTCTGAAAGGTGGAGGAATTCATCTCACCCGGAGGACTCAAAGAACAGAGTCAGAGGGACTTGACTCGGTTTGTTTATTTGTTCATTGTTTTCAGTCTGTAGTCTTAGAGAGTGCCAGTGGGGGAGGATAAAGATGCAAGGGAGGAAAAAAAAAAAAGATGCAAGGGAGAAGAGGGAGGGAGAGATGAGCCAAGTCAGGTCTCCCCCACCACCCCACCACCTCTGGCTCAGGAGTCAGCAAGGATTAGGCAAAGGGAAGGTTTTGAAGTTGAGAGGAAAGTTAAGAGAATTCTTTCTTAACTGTGAATGTTCTTAGCTGTAGTATCAGGGGGGCAAATTTGGAGTCTGGGGTAACCTCTGGAAAGAGTGGAATTGGCTAGACCTGGGGGAAAGGAGCGGTCGGTAGCAATGAGCACCCGTAGAAAAGAGGAGAGCTGGTTAGAGCCTGTCCTCTGGGAGAGGTGGTTTTCTTTCTTCCTGTGGCGTCGGAACTAAGAACAGAGAGTGTGGGTGGTGGACTGGATTGTGACTTGGCAAAGCGGGAAGGCGTGGAGGGAGCGCCTGAGGGCTCTTGATGAGCAGCTGGCTGGGGGCAGGCCGTGAGCGGGGAGCAGATAGCTGAGTGCTCCAATGCATGTCCACGTGGGGTGCAGCCTGCGGGAGGCGCAGGCAGATCCCACCTTCCCTGCGGCTCCCGCCCGTACCTGGACCCCCGTCTGGTGAGACGCCCGGACCCCTGCCTGTCTCCCCAGCCTGCCTCTGCTTCTGACTCTCCCTAATGATGGCAGCAGATGCTCCTTTTCTTCCAGCCCACAAATAAGACTTTGTAGCAGGAGGGAGACAGAGCTCTTATTTTGTTGTACTCTGTGGTCTTTTATCCTTTTTCTGAGTTAGCTTTTCATTTATATATTTTCACTTTCACATGTCACTAAGTTTAAATGTTTAAACATTTCCCCCTTCAGTAGCCAAAAAGAAAACAAAGCAACAGCTAATGTAGTAATAAATTTATTTCTAGCTACAGGAGATAAGCTCCAATGCAATATGGCCATAAAGTATGTGGCTCCTAGGCTTAAGGGAGAAGCAATAAACTTTCATAAATAAAGGAATTTAAAAATACTCCTGGCAGTATAAATAAGGGTCAAATGCAACATGTAGCCGGCAGCACACAGCCGATGACAGATCTGCTTACAAAAGGAAACTGTAAACTCAAATAAGAAAATGTTTGCAGCTTTTCTGTGGTTGTTACCTTGCACCCGAGGTGGGCTGACTAAAGAATTCACTGTGTGAAGATTTTGACTCACCTTCTGAATTGTGACCTCTGTCACATCTCCTGACACCTTTCGATTTTGCTGAAGACCTGTGATCATCACCCAGAAAATCCAGGGGTCCTGACGCCACAAATAAGTTCTCAACACATCGTATGGTGTTAGAGAACACCCTGGAAGGAGGGAAGGTCGGGCGCACAGGACTGTGGCCCTCAGGCTGGTTCAAGAGGGAGCTTGCACAACTCAGGAGTTCACTTGCCTTGCAGCCTCACTTTGCAGCTGATCTGTAAGGAAACTGGAAGTCCTCCTTAGGTGTCTCTCAGCTTTCATTTGCCTTTTCAGATCAGGAGTGACACGGGCAAAAGCTTAAAAAACCACACACAGTGGCGGATGGATGGATGGATAAATCGGTAGATCGGCAGGCAGACAAATAGATTCACAAATACTCACAGCTGCATTCTAGTGAGCAGTGCCTTGGTTTGAAAGATGGTTAAAGTAATAGGGATTATTCTCTAGAAAATTAAAGAGCATGAAAGAGAAGTCTGACCTCTCTCTCTGTCAGTCTCTCTCTCTCTCTCAAATCAGAAGTGATAACAGAGGGGAAATGGCCTGCCGCCTGTAGGGTGAAATCAGAATTTATCAGTGCTCTCATTCCACAAACATGACTTTCCTGAGCACCTGTGTTTGCAGGAGCTGTGTTTGTGGCTGGGACCGAGATTAGACCTGGTCTGTCCCCTCAGGGATCTGAAGGTCTTGGTAGCATAGAGGCACGTACACTTGGGAGCGTGGAGTGCATCGGGGAGGGTTTGAGAAGGTAAGCTTGGTTTAAGAGGCAGTGGGGTATCCTCGGGAGGAAAGAGCGGTGCAGAGAGGGGATGAAGGAGTCGAGATTGTGAAGAGAAAAGCCAACGAAAGTTAGTTGGGCTTCGGTTTTGGACTTCATCATGTAAGTAGTAGCAAGCTAGTGAAAAATTTGAGAGCAGAAAGAGGCATGATTCGCGTTTCGAGCTTGTTTTGTGAAGAGGAGTCTCTGTTGGCGGCAGAGGCCAGATGAGAGACAGATGATGAGGGCTCGGGGGAGATGACAGAGGGGATGGTCTGGGGATTCCTTTTCTAATTTGCTATGCCTGGTGCTGTTGGTTTTGTTTCTGCTGGATAATGTAGAGGAAGGCAAGCTAGCACAGAAATGTAACTCTCAGTTGGGATTCACCATTTAGTAGCCGTGTGTTTGGGGGCGAGGAGCTTTAGTCTCATGCTTGTCATCTGCAGAATGGGGCAATAGTTATACCTCCTGCATAGGGCTGTATCTATGTATGTGCCCTTGGAATCATGACTGGTGTGTGGTACATGCTAAATATTGTTTTATTTTCATTTTTTACCAGTGCGTTAATTTGCTTGGTTGTTCACTTCTTTGGGAGTTTGCTTTTAAGACAATCCAGAGTAATCAACTATGGACAGTCATTGGTAAATTTTGCTTGCAGAATTTTACTGACTTTTTTTTTTTTTGCCTCATTTTCTTAAATTCTCTTGGGCCAAAAATTTCCAGCAGGAAATAGGAGGGTGAAGTCTGTAAATTAAAACAGCTTCTTTCCCCTCTGATGTGAAGTGTGAACAGAGAATTTTGCAAAGAATGCTGCTATTTGGTGGTCCTTCATGTCGCCGTGTGTAACAAGGAACAGGGAAGTGTTAAACAAAGCCCCAGTGCTGGGAGGACTGGGCAGCCTTACTTTACAGGACAGCATGGTTCTATCATTTTCACAAACAGATTCTGAAATTCCAGAACAGAGTGTGAACCACATTTGAAATACCAATGCAAAACCACCTTCAAAAATCCCCAATATAAAATTTTAATAACCTCTGCCTTTGCTTCCCTCTTTGTGAAGATAACTCAGATAACTCTACCACAGTCTTAAACTGGAGCAATAATTATATCTCCCATGAGTATAACAAACATTATTCTGTAAGTATTGTTTTTACTATAGGTACATTTTATTCTATAAATATGGATTTGTTAAATTTATCATATAAATAACTACCGACTTCGTTACTATAGCACGCAGAACAAAACTCTAATAGGAGGGCAATTGTTTCTTATACTTCCTTATGCAGAGCCTGGGCTTGGGACTTCCCTGGGGATCCAGTGGTTAAGACTCCACGCTTCCAATGCAGGGGACGTGGATTTGAACCCTAACCAGGGAATTAAGATCCACATGCAACAGGGAGATAAACAAATAAATAAATAATTTTTAAATAATAATAATAATCGTACTTAGGGCTCTATTGAAATAAGCTGTCCCTATTAGGTTATAGAAAAAGTACAGGATTTGGAAAGAAATACTAAGTATCTTAAAACTTTTTCCCTTTGAAGAGCTGGGAAAGCAGTAATTCTTAACAAAGGGAGATGGATACAAGCCCTCTATACGGTTGAGGTGAACCAAGCCTTCCTTGACACTAAAGTTTTTATTTTGCCTGAAAGTGAACTCTTCACTGATGGAATGGGTTCTTTTATTGGATCTGTCAAGATTACTAGGGCCACACGTTCACCCTCCCCAACTGAAATACAGCATCATGAAATCATGATTGAAATTACAGATGCCAATTCATGAAGTGGCAAGAGATTATAGATACTGCCCTTCCTCTTCTGGGTTACTGGGAATTAATTTCTATCGCATTGAATACTTCTGAAAGAAAACCCATTAATTATTTAAATTATATTCTCCAGCTTTTCCCCTTGATTCATTTGTTGTTGTTCAGTCACTCAGTCGTGTCTAACTCTTTGTGACCCCATGGACTGCAGCTCTCCAGGCCTCCCTGTCCATCACCAACTCCCGGAGCTTGCTCAAACTCATGTCCATTGAGTCGGTGATGCTATCCAACCATCTCATCCGCTGTCGTCCCCTTCTCCTTCTGCCCTCAATCCCTCCCAGCATCAGGGTCTTTTCTAATGAGTTGGCTCTTCTCATCAGGTGGCCAAAGTATTGGCGTTTCAACTTCAGCATCAGTCCTTGATTCATAGCCAAACACTTTTGACTAGTTCAGTGTTCTTGTGCTTTAAGAAGATAATGTACTGAAAATATTTTCACAAGATTTTGACTGTGTGGTTGGAATAATGAGCAAAGATGGCACAGGAATGGATGACATGTAATCTGATCCCAACCCTGGGAGGAACAGGGTATGACTTTAAAGAAGTCACTTACTTTTTCTGATGATGTTTGTCCAATATTCTCTGATGGGCCTTTTGTGAGAATCTAATGAATGGAGGTATGTAAAAGCAATTTGAAACATAAAAAGCACTAAAAATAACTAAGTGTAGTTGCTGAACAACTTTAAGACATCTTGACAGAGCAAATGGGAGTAAGTGTTGAGGGTGTTTCTTGTTTAATTTTACAGGGAACACGGGAAACTCTCAGCCGTCACTGCACTACCCTGGGTGATGCCCTTCGGAAGGAGAATGACTTTGCTCTTATAATTGATGGGAAAACCCTCAAATATGCCTTAACTTTTGGAGTGAGGCAGTATTTCCTGGACTTAGCTTTATCATGCAAAGCTGTAATTTGCTGCAGGTAAGTTCTCTGGGATTTGTCAGATTTCAGTAAAGAGCAACTAGATCCTGAGCTCTTGATTTTTAATGTTCCTTGGAGGTATTTTATCTCGAACTTGTCAATGTCAGTTATTTGTTAATTCATTCATTCAAGACTCACTCAGGGTTCACAAACCGGGATAGCTTTGGGAACACTGTGACCAAGCCAATGGACAGGTCTCCTCGCAGGATGGTCTGGCAGGAGCCCCTCATCGAGCAGAAACGGTGAGGCTCATTCATTGACGCGGAGCTGTGAGAGAATGGATTTAGCTGAGGTGCTGTTTTGAAAGTGAGTCCTGATTGGAAGCCCGTCATTAATGATAATTGTTCATAATTTGAATTAGCAGGTTTCTTGCCATTCTATGTTTAAGACTATTTATCTGCGTTTCTGTCTGGGGTTGTCTCTCTAAAGGTTCTATTTTCTACACTTATATCTTTGATTCTGTGAGTTGGACTTATTTGTGGGGAAATCATGGTGGGAGGCACTGACTGAATCATTTTCCAAATAGCCAAGCATTTTTCTGAAGGCTATTTATTGACCGTACAATCTTCTGCCCTCTAATTTGTAATATTGCGCATATCCTAAGTTGAAGTCTGTTTTGAGTTATCAAGGCCTGCTCCGTAGAATTGTACTTCTGTGAGCTGTTTAGCGCCCGTGCTTCCTGGACTTCTCATCAAAGAGTCTTTCCCATGTCTTCGTAAAACATAAAGTAAATTTATGCCTGCGCCCAGCCTCTTCCCTTCTGGCTACCGTGAAATGCAAGGATTTTCCTCTTTGCGACCCACTTGCTGAATCTAACCAGCTGGTCAGACTAGGTCTGGGGTGGCAGTTTCTCAAATTGCTTTCTTTTAATGGAAGGTGAAATGTTAGCAAGAATTTCTCAGAATCTGTGCTTTTAACATTGTCTTGAAAACTGTACGATTGGCCTTTATTTTTCTTTTCAAATATATTTATTAATAAAAGAATCTTCTGCTTTTAAACTTTTCTTTTTGGTCCAGGCTTTAACTTGTTTATTTATTTAAATATCCTATATATGATATTGTCACCAAACTTACAAGCCATGCCTTATAGATATTTCCTAAATTTCAGTGGGTTTTTTTGTGTGTGAAATATAGTTTAACTCATACTTAATAAGTTTCCCTGATACTTATTTCAGCCTATGAAATTAAACCCAGAGCATTGAGAGTTGCTTATTTTTCCTGTTGCTGTATTTGGTTGCTCAGTCACGTCTGACTCTGCGACCCCAGGGCCCGCCAGGCTCCTCTGTCCATGGAGTTCTCCAGGCAAGAATCCTGGAGCAAGTTGCCATTTCCTCCTCCAGGGGATCTTCCCAGCCAAGGGATCAAACCCGAGTCTCCCTAGTCTCCTGCATTGACAGGCGGATTCTTTACCATTGAGCCACCTGGGAAGCCCTTATTATCCTAGGAATCTAACTATATCAGTCATTTCATTTTTTTTGTCTATGGCATATATTTTAATAAATACTATTTATTACTTTAAAGCTTTTAGGCAATACTGTATTAGATATTTAATATTAGTAATAATCAGATTCAGCTTAACCATGAAGAAGAAATATAGAAATTATTTTATCTTGCCTGTCTCATTTTAAAAGCATGAGGATACTCATGATTTCTTAAATCTGCTTTTCCAGTGACTTTTCTTGGTTCCTTGCCGATCTCTTGACCAAGTCTCAGTAATGTTCAACTCTGACACTCTCCCATCAGGAAAATTTTGTTCCAGACTTGGTTGTTTAATCACTTTCATTAACAGGATCACAAGGATCAACAAAAGATTGCTCAAAAACACATTAAGTGATGTGGCTGTTGGCTCCTGTTCAGAAACAGAACCCAGAGCTGTTTAGATAAAAGGACCAGCTCCCTTGAGCCGGCATTCATTCTGTGCCTACCGTGTGCTGGGCAGGGATGCTACGCGTACAAGGATGAATCAGACATCTTGCCGGCTGTCCTTCATGCTGGTGTCTGCCTTTTGTTTTAAACAGACTCACAGTCGGCTTGAAAGATGTGGGAGGCCAGTTTCATCGCAGCTGAGCCTCATTCCTAGAGTATTGCTTAACTCGGCACCTCCCACCATTCTTCAAAAAGTCGAACCACAAAATTAAACAATAGCAGAGGGAGAGAAAAACTAGAAAGTAGAATCAAGGGAGAAAAAAAAAAATATGTTCTGTGCTTGTGAAATTCCCTCCTGAGATCCTTGTTCTGAAAGCTCACAAGTCGCAGGGACTTGTCCCAGGGTCCCAGGCCCCTAGGAGGGATTCGCACTCTGCACTGAACCCTGAGCTTATAAAGATGTGTGTGGCCCCTTCCTCCCTCCGTCCTTTTATGCATGTTGGAGGACTGAGGGTCCCTATGCAGACACTAAGAGTTTCACTTAGAGTTTTAGGGGACTTTTTAAAAGTAAAATCGCTTTCCTCTGCTGTTTTCTTCTCGTTGCCATCATATTCTGTCTTTTCCCACAAGGACTGCGGTTCAGCTTCCCGTCTGGCTTTGGGAATTCGTCTAAGCCCATAATTATCAATACATCGGTGCCACTGCCTGACTTATGTCTGTGCACCTTCCTGGCCCGGTGCCTCTTGGCATTTAAACTATGGGCACAGACCATCTTCTTATTTAGCTTACTGACCTTGAAGCATCATTTCCATGACGATTCCTCGCTGTGAGGAGTAGTAGGTGGGCAGTTCTGTAGATCCTTCTTTACAATTGAATGCATGCATTCTGGCTCCTGGTTTCTCAGATGATTGTAATCTCCTTGCCTCAGGAAATTCTCTATTTCACTCCATTATAAGAAACCCTCCACATAAATACCGAATATTATTTCAAAATACAGTGGGCCACTGTTTCCCAAATTCGTTTATGTTCATGATGGCTTTCTGGGTTTTCCCCTTAAACTACTTTACAATTTATTTCTTGTCAAGAAATAAAACAAGTGAAGATAATTCAGAATCTGCTCTTACTCTGCCATCTTCTCTTCGCTAGAGTGGAAGAGGGGGAAAGCCTCCCTTAATGGATAATGAGGCTCTGGCCATTAGTTCCATCTTCAGGATTACATCAGCCACTTTCTTCCCTGACATTATCAGCATGGAGGGCAGGAGGCAGTTTTTAGCGTTTGCCTAATTGACACAGTTATAAAGATGAGCGTTTTCCCTGAAGAGTCTACAGCTGAATTGAAAGAAACAGTTGCTCTCTGTCAGCTGTCATTACATCTCTTACTCACCATCATTTTCTAAAGGGAATACTCAGAGACAGGACTAATCCCCTGGCCCCCAAATTATTCAGGGCTTTGGAGTCCTGGTTTTGGTTTACAGAGTGAAGTTGCATGTCCTACATCATATACTTTTTTCAATTATGGAAAACCCAAGAAGTACAATAGAATCTGTTTTTATCAGTCTACCAAGTACTGTATTTTCGTAGATGCCACATGCAGTTTTTGCTTTTACTTCTGTGCAAATTTACCCACATAACCTGAGTAGTTCAATAGGAAATATGCATCTTATGCTAAGGTAAGCTTTCCTGGTTATAAACTACTCCTCTTGTGGTCCTTCTCTTCTGTTCCCTTCTTGAAGTACACTGATTTTTTTTTCCATTCAGTGTGATCACAGATACTTTTGAAGAACAAATGAAAGGTCTGTACCAATTTTACACAAACATGTAAAATTGAATTTGCCATGTTAGAGATTTCAGAGGCTCCCTGGAACTCTGTGGACAGGTAGAGGGGAAAAGCCTGCTCCAAGACTCATGGAGATGTGTGTACACAGCTAAAAACAGGAGCTATTCTGCAAACTTAACTGTACCAGGCCATCATTTCTCATCTTAGTGACCAGTATTTTATGCCCTCAGGTCTTGCAGCTTGTATAGTTGGGGATTCATGAAATACTTGTTCCCACTTTACCTCTCTGGCATTTTGGATACCTGATGGAACCTCTCTCTGGTTTTGTAACTTGTAAAATGGAGAGCTTGCCGTATAGCAGTGAAGTCTTCCAGGGAGCCTAGATGTCTGCAGCAGTTAAGATTGGAGCTTCTCTGGCATAGAAAGGTGTGAAGCCCATGCACACAGCACCCTTCCTGGATCAGCTCCTTCCAATGTGAAAGCCACCGAGCCAGGTGGCTTCTCGCCCTGTCAGACTTTGGATGAACCCTGCCTCTGTTGGCCACTTCTATGCTAGGAAGAATCTGTCTCCTGCCTGGATCTGCCTAATTCGGGGAAGCATCTGGTCAACCTCTTTTAATATCCCCTCCAGAAAAGAGTGGGAACGTTGCAGTGAAGTTATTGCTCTGTGTTAAATGGCATGTGGTTTCTGAGATCCTCGTCAGTTCACATAAGGCAGTCTTTCAAAGAATCTTACATTTTTTCTGTAGTTGTCAGTTTAGCTTAAACATATTTTGAAACTTATGTTCTGTGACAGTTGGTTGAAAATTGGCCTAGAGCCTCCAAGCTTTTAGACTGTCTAGTAATCACCGTTCTCCTACATAATTTATGTACTCATGTCTTCTGAGAAGCAGAAGTTAAATTGAAGTAAGCATTTTTCCCTACTTGCAACATCTCTAATCAAAGTTTAACCCCCTTTTAGGCCATTTTCCCCATAGTGCATAAAAAAACACTTGACTTCAGTGAGTGTCGTCACTCGGGAGTGGCATTCCAGGCAAAACCTTTCACCTTAGTCTGATCGAGGGGCCCTCCAAGAAGAGGTCCAAAGGGCCACCTTGAATACTTTTTGTCATTGCTTGAGTATGTTAAGTAAAGGGACAAGACAGATCTGCTTCTCGAATCTTTGGGGTTGTCTTAAACTTTAAGGATTTCTCTAAATAAATGTTCTACTTAAAGGGTAGCCATAAAGCACAAATGAAGCTACTAAATGCTCAACAGACGTTCCTTTAAAGAAAGAAGTTTGTGAACACGTTGAATGCCAAGCAGATGTCTGGCTTTGAGAAGACTCACAAATTCTTAATGAATGTCAACCCTATATTTGCTTCCAAGGAAGTATGAATAAATGTTGGAAATGTTGAGAGAACATTTCTTTCATACATGGCTAGAAGAGGACACACTGAATAAATTTTATAACTTTATAACTGCATGTATTTTGCTTTAATATAATAATATTATAATGTTATCATCTCATTTGCTTTTCTGCCTCTGCGGAGTAATGTTAAAGGAACTACGTGGCCATATGACAACCTGGTAGCCAGTTATATTGTACGTCATCAGAGAAGTCCATATTAGATGGTAAAATATCTAAAAATTTATGAGAAATCTAAGTGCTATAGCATCCCACTGTAATACAGCATTTTATAGTTTTAGATGTGACTCAATTTACACAAACCACCAGCACCAATATACATTCATAAACGCACAGTGATTAAAACCACAGGTTGTATAATTCTGATAAAACAGAGTTAGAGTGTCCTGGGAGGTACATCAAGCGTAAGTGTAAAGTTCAGTGAATTTTTACCAAGTGAACATACTCCCGTGTCAATAACCCAAACATAACCCACACCGCATACGACCCTTCAGGCTCCCTTTATTTTATCAGCCTCCCAAGGATGACTGCTATCTTGACTTTTGTCACCATCCCTCTTAAGTTATATCTTACTCATTTCAATCTCTCTGCTTTGTATCTTGCTTACTTGGAATAAATGTATGTCTTCCATAACTATGTTCAAATTCTTTTTTCTGTTGAGCAGTTTTAAGTACAGAGCTCTGAGGCCTTCCATTAAAGGCCTCCCTAAAGCTTTGCATCAGTCAGTAAATCGGTACTCTGACGTGTTCTTCAGTCAAATACAGAGCCACCAAAGAGATGACTTGCAGTTCTCTTTCAGTTCTACCATGAGAGAATCAAAGGATTTCATTTTCCAGTTTCCGAAGGACATGATACATGGAACCTACTGCGGCATTTCTCTGTTCTGTCAAACTAGTGATCGCACCATGTGGGGCGGAGTTAGTTTAACTGGTTCTCCTTGAACCCTTGATGGATTCTAGTGATTGCCTTCTTGGTGATAAGCCTATTTGAGTGATCCCCACTTGGGGCAAATTAAAGGTTTGGTGTTTCGAGTCAGACTAGGGTTCCAGGAGCCAAGATCAGGCGGAATAGTAAGTAGATCATGGCAGTCTAGAAGCAAGAGAAACAGCATCCTACTGGAAAACAAAAGGCATGTTGCCAAGAGAGCAGTGAGAGAAGGAAGTGGACGTACAAGAGCGGACTTTTTACTGAAGCATGAAAGACGAGATGGTTCCAGGTAGCATTTTCCAGAAGGGAATATTTTATGGAGCAAAAGTGGGCAAACATTTTCTGTAAAGAGCCAGATAGTATTTTAGGCTTTGCTGGCCATGCAATCTCTGTCACAACGACTTAACTCTGACGTTGTAACTTGGGAGGAGCTCTAAATAATATGTAAATGAATGGGTGTGACTATGTTCTCTCAAGAATTTAAGTAAAAATAGGATGCTGCCTGGGTTTGACCCTGGGACCATAGTCAGCCAGCTCTTTAGGGGGTGTCTATGACTCATAAATGAACAGCAGAAGGAGTTGATTCTGACAGAAATTTTCCCGTAATTTTGATGGAATTCACCCCAGACGCCCTAGTGTGTAATTTATAGGCGCTTTCGTTTCTTGAAAACTGAGACGTTGCCCATCTCTCCTCACCTGGCTCGTTTCCCTTCCTCCCTGATTCCTCAGAAATGACTGGTGTTCTTTCTGTGGTGACCGCTGCATTGTCTGGCATCTCCATTCAATCTTTCCACGCACTTGGATTCAAGCGAACCCCTTACAAACTGGGTATGTCCTGACGTCAGTCTGTTTCAGAATGAAGTGTAAATGACAAGAGATATGTGAAGGCCCGAGGACTGGGCCTCCGCTGGTGGTACACTGGTTGAGAATCTGCCTGCCGATGCTGGGGACGCAGCTTCAGTCCCCGGCCCGGGGAGATCTCACTTGCCACAGAGCAAGTAAGCCCGTGCGCGGCGATGGCTGAAGCCTGCACGCCCTGCAGCCCGTGCGCGGCCACTAGAGAGCCGTCCATGCTCCCTGCAACTGGAAAAAAGCCACACGTGGCAAGGAAGACGCAGCGCAGCTAAAACATAAAGAAAGACATGAAAGAACCCAGGACCGCAGGCACGGATCCTGCTCTGTCCCCTTCAGCTCCCTCCCTATTTCAGGAAAACTGCCAGCAAGGTGCTGAAAGAAAAGAACCACAAAGGGATCAGGCCGACTTCCTTCCCACCTTCTCCCTAACCTAGACGCATCGTAGAGTCTTAAAACTAAAGGAAGTTCTTCTTGGATCTTCATATATTACTTTAGAGTTTGCCCTACATTCCCAGTCACTTCTCACTCCTCTTCGCACAAGCATTCTCATTTAGTATGTGCCTGTCTGTCTGTGATTCTTTATTTGTGTATCTGTGTAGCTATGAAAAATATATAATATTGTGATATGTGATTTGAAGAATAGACACTTATTTATAATGACATCCCAGCATAAATTTGTTACCTTTTTTATTTTTCTACATGTTTCCAAGACCTTTTCATCTACCACATGTGGAACAAGTTTAGTTTTTCGCACCACTGCTAACTATTGCTCTAATGTATATACACCATTTTATCTGTTCCCGTAGTGATCACCACATGGGTTGCCCCGAAATCTTTGCTAACATGGAACGTGCTGAAATGAATACCCAGTGTATGAACCCACCCGGTAGGATATATCTTAATACCCAGCAATGGGAATGCTTGGCTGTGATATTGGTTCAATCGGCATTGTCTCATTGCTCCAAAACAGCGGTGCTAGTGTGTACTCGGAGTCCAGGTAGGAAGGCTGCCATTTCCCTACCTTAACACCAGCTCCTGGCTTCCTTCTTTTATAAACTTTGCCAATTTAATGTTTGAAAAGTAGCACTTTGTCTCAGTTTTTGTTTCTGTGATTGCTGGGGAGATTGAGTAGGTCTTTATTTAACTACTTACCTCTCTGGATTTCTGCTTTTGAAGTGCATTCGTTCTTTCTTTCTTTCTTTCATTCATTCAAGGAACGTTTTCAAAGAACCCCTTATGTGCCAGACACCTTTATATGTGCTATAAACAGAGCAGTGAACAACAGAAGGAAAAAAAAATGTTCCCGGCCTTCACATTATAGCTGTTACTCAATAAAATAAATACACACATGCATATTCAAAAGGCAGTAACTACAAGTGTGTCTGTGAATGGTAATGATTCATTATATATTGGACATAAGTCAGTGATTCTACTTGCTGTGAAGACAAGTAGCACATTGAAAAAGGTTGTGTGTATTTATCAGTCGCTCGGTCGTGTCCGACTCTTTGTGACGCCGTGGACTGTAGCCCACCAGGCCCCTCTGTCCATGGAAATCTCCAGGCAAGAATACTGGAGTGGGTCGCTATTTCCTTCTCCAATTGAAGAAGGTTTTTTTATTGTGTTTCCTATATTTCTTTCTGCTTTCATATAAGAATTCTTTGTGTGTTCTGGATATTGATTCTTTGTTGAGTCTAGGTATGGCAGATATCTTCTAATCTGGCTCCCTCTTACTTCTGTCTGTGGTACTCTTCCTTGAGCATAAATAATTGACCCTGGGACAGTCAAATTCCATTAGCTTTTCCCTTTGTAACTTGTGCTTTGGGACGGTAAGAACTTCCCAATTACAAAGATATTCTCCTACATTTCCTTGTTAACGACACATTTATGTTTTTTGGATAGGACTTTAAGCTTATTTTTAATGTATATTCGTGGTGTGAAGGAGAAGGGATCCAATATTATTCATTTCTACATGGTAAGCAAATTCTTCCAATACCCAATACTGAACAGTCCTGGGTTCAATCCCTTTTCCTTCTGTTTATAATGCCATGTGATCTGGAGCCAAACTTTCCAGGGTTCAAGTCCAGGCCCCACCTCTTATTAGCTTAACAACACACTGCTTACCTTCTCCGGTTCAGTTTTCTGTATCTTTGAAATAGAGATAAAGAGGGAGAGGATATGTGTGTACATACAGCTGATTCACTCTGTCACAGCAGGAACTAACACAACTTTGTAAAGCAGTCAAACTGCAATAAAATAAATAAGAAAAAAGAAATAGAGATGAAATAATTGTTCTTATAGATTTGTGAGGAATAAATGGGTTAATATATATATATACACTCAGTGCTTCGGTAATATATATATATACACAATTAAAATTGTTTCTCTTAGAAATCCTATCAAATTTACTTTTATATCACTTCTGATAAGAAGAATATAAAGATTTCTCTCTGAGTAGTATGGACTCTTCTGTGCCCTAAATTCTATACTGATATGAAAATTGCTAACCTGGCCTTCTTTTGTTTCATACAGGCCTCGTCTTTTTTTCCCTCTAAACCCTCTGTCTTTCTGTATAATGCAGTAGCTAAGCATGCGGTCCTGTCTAAATTTACCTGCTGCCTGTTGAACTCTGGCTTCACCACTTACTTGCTCTTTTATCTTAAGCTGTGTCATCTCTCTGTGCCTGAGTACCCTCATTTGTAAACCGGCAATACCAGTAACCTATCTCATATAGTGTTCTTCTGAGAATCGAAAAAATTAAAACAAGCGAAGAGTTCAAAACATAGTGAGCAAATGAATGCTGCTTATGTTAGCTCTTACGGTGAAGTGTATCTCTTTTAGACACCATAGTTCTGAGTCTTTTTGTTTTAATAATGGGAGAGTCTCTGTCTTTTAACATATTGTTGACTGGGGGATTTTTGCGGAAACTAAACCTGTGGCCAGCAATTTGTTATGTAAGTGATTACTGAAAGCTCTCCAGTCCATAACATTTGGGTAACAAAAGACGTATTCGTTGCCATGGCAAATAAAAGGGGGAAAGGTGGTGACCTATTTCTTCTTCTTGGGCTCTAAAATCACTGCGGATGGTGGCCTCAGCCACGGCATCAGAAGATGATTGCTTCTTGGCAGGAAAGCGATGACAAACCTAGACAGTGCAGAGACATCACTCTGCCAACAAAGGTCCATAAAGTCGAGTCTATGATCTTCCCAGTGGTCATGTACAGTTGTGAGAGCTGGACCATAAAGAAGGCAGAGCGCCAAAGGATTGATGCCTTTGAACTGTGGTGCTGGAGAAGACTCCTGAGAGTCCCTTGGGCAGCAAGGAGATCAAACCAGTGAAGCTTTAAGGACATCATCCCTGAATCTTAAAGGAATCAACAACAAGAAAATAAGATATATTGATACATCTCTGGTCAATAAGTTGTCAATCAGTGAATTTAACCCATTTATACTTACGATATTTATTGCCACATTCAGCCTTATTTCTTTAGCCTTGTGTTTTCCATTTATTGTGCTTTTTATTTCTTTATTCTCCCCATAACTTCCACTGTGGGAAAGGATTTTCATTGCTGTTGTTGTTCAGTCACTAACTTGTTTCTGACTCTTTGTGATCCCATGGACTGCAGCACGCCAGGCTTCCCTGTCCTTCACTGTCTCCCAGAATTTGTTCCAATTCATGTCCACTGAGTCAGTGATGCCATCCAACCATCTCATCCTCGTCTCCTCCTGCCTTCAGTCTTTCCCAGTGGCAACGCCCTTTCCAATGAGTTGGCTCTTTGCATCAGGTAGCCAACGTATCGGAGCTTCAGCTACAGCATCAGTCCTTCCAATGAATCAGTTCAGCTCAGTTCAGTCACTCAGTCGTGTCCGACTCTTTGCGACCCCATGAATCCTAGCACGCCAGGCCTCCCTGTCCATCACCAACTTCCGGAGTTTGCTCAAACTCATGTCCATAGAGTCGGTAATGCCATCCAGCCATCTCATCCTCTGTCGTCCCCTTCTCCTCCTGCCTCCAATCCCTCCCAGCATCAGGGTCTTTTCCAATGACTCAGCTCTTCGCATCAGGTGGCCAAAGTATTGGAGTTTCAGCTTCAGCCTCAGTCCTTCCAATGAACACCCAGGCCTGATCTCCTTTAGGATGGACTGGTTGGATCTCCTTGCAGTCCAAGGGACTCTCAAGAGTCTTCTCCAACACCACAGTTCAAAAGCATCAATTTGGTGCTCAGCCTTCTTTATGGTCCAGTTCTCACATCCGTACATGACTGCTGGCAAAACCATAGCTTTGACTATATGGACCTTTATCAGCAAAGTGATGTCTCTGCTTTTTAATACTCTGTCTAGGTTTGTCATAGCTTTTCTTTCAAGGAACAAGTTTCTTTTAATTTCATGGCTGCAATCACTGTCTGCAGTGATTTTGGAGCCCAAGAAAAAAAAATCTGTCACTGTTTTCACTTTTTCCCCATCTATTTTCCATGAAGTGATGCAACTGGATGCCATGATGTCAGTTTTTTAAATGTTCCATTTTAACCCGGTTTTTTCACTCTCCTTTTTCACTCTCATTAAGAGGCTCTTGATTGCCCCTTTGCTTTCTGCCATTAGAGTGATATCTGCATATCTGAGGTTGTTTTGAGTCCAGCTTATGAGTCTTCCAGCCTGGCATTTCACATGATGTACTCGGCATACAAGTTAAATGAAATTTTCTTTAGCTGGTTTGAAAGCTTTACAATCTGTATCTATACTGTGTCTGATTATCCCTAATGTTCCGATAACCATACTTGTGCTTATTGTCTGTGTGTATTAATATGTCTTTCCTTTCCTTCCCCTCTCTCATAGAGACAAAAGCTGAAGATATTAATTTTGTGCATGCATCCAGGATTAGTCAGGTTACTTATTTTGTAAGTGATCTACTTTTTCTCTCTAGAAGCTGTAGAAATATTTCTTAATCTTAGTTTAGCCATAATATGTCTAGTGATAGGAACCTTTTTCTTACATTTCAGTGCTATATTAATATAGTCATTTCAGTCTAAGGAGATATATATCTTTAATTCTGGAAAGTTACTCATCATTCTTTTCATTTATCCTTTTTTTTCTTTTCTTGGATTCCCATTATATATGTGTAGTCACCTTTTTTCCTTCATTTCATTTTTCTCACAATCTGTCCTTTAATTTCCTGGTATCTTTTGGGAAAATTTTTAATTTGCACTTTCAGGTTATAGCAGTTTCCTATTTTTTTTTTTATTTTAGCAGTTACATTTTTATGTAACATATTTTTAGTTGGTTCTTCTTTATAACTGCTTATTTCGGTCTCACATGTCCAGTATCTTCCCATATCTTTCCAGGGTTTTTTTTTCCCCCTTGTACTTCTTTTAACTTCTTGTTAGGGCTGTTTTTACAAGTTCTGTTTTCTTATAAGTTACTGTATTTCTTTGTGTTCATGAGCTTCTCCTGTCTTATAAATATTCCTGTTAGACTATTTTTCCCCATTTGCCCTATGGGGCAGTAATACTCCTTTCGGAGGAAAGATGAAAGCTGGGTCCTAACTTGAGGCAAATTTGGAGATAGGGTTCAGTCTGAGCTTAGGGAATCCCTATTTTTCCCCAGTGTCTTTACCCAAGCTCTGCTCTTGCTAGAGGCAGCCACATTCCGACGGAATTGCCCTGATGAGGTAGCATGCAAGACTTCTCAGCACATCCATAATATGGGCGCTTGTCCATGCCTGACTTCATGTCCTGAGGTTGGCCAGGAAGGTCTCACTTTCTTCCTCCTAGGCAGGAGTTTAGAATTGTCCTGAGGTTCTAGCTTTAAAACCTTGGAGGTGATCCTGAAAGTGGCCTGTTTCGTTTTTCCCTTTATTTTGTGGACTTTGAGTTTCCCGAGATTCTGAGCCTGAGCAGAGGTCACAGCTGCACCGAGAGAGGAACCCCTCAGCTCTCTAGAACCCGGTCTCAGCCCCGTCACACCGGGCGCCATAGAGGGGGCGGCTTTCCCCACCTGGTCGTCCCTCTGTGTTCTCTGGCACAGCCCTCTTTCTCTGCATGCCATTCATCTTCTGATACTCATCCAGCGTTTCCTGTTTCCCCAAAGCACTTTCACGGGTTTTGTGTTCACAGGTACTTGTGACTCTGAAATCTAGGGAATTCCTTTTTTAATTCATGGCATCTTCAGGGTTTTAATCCCGTGTCTGTCTGTAGCTTCTGCTACCACATGTTCCATCCTCCACTAGGTCTTTCTGAGAGAGGGTTCCTTGGAGAAACCCATCTACATGGGAGAAAATTCAAAAGCAAGGGAGTGGGGAGATGGAGGAAGGAAAGAAAGATGGGCGAGCTGAAAGAAGCTCTAGCTTCCCAGGTGGCTCAGTGGTAAAGAATCTGCCTGCAACATAGGAGACGCAGGTTCAGTCCCGGGGTCAGGAAGATCCCCTGGAGAAGGGCATGGCAACCCACCCCAGTATTCTTGCCTGGAGAATCTTGTGGACAGAGGAGCCTGGTGGGCTACAGTCCATGGGGTCACAAGAGTTGGACACGACTTAATGACTAAACAAAAACAGCTAGGAAGCTTCAGCTTTTCCTTACCTATCCAAAGGCACGGGAAAAGGGGAGAGAATCAGTGCCCACATGTTCTCCAAACAGATACAGTGAATGGGAGGTGGGGCCATTGGTCTTAACCACTCTTGAGAGGCAGAGCTTGAAGGGGGAGGGCGCTCATCCTTCTTGAGTAGCCCACCAATGCTATCATGAGGCTCCTAGACAGAGGCGGCTGGCCTGTCCCTTGGTGGAGAAACTTCTGTCTCCTTATAGCAAGGGTCCACACAGAAACCACTGTCTATAGGCTCTTAACATTTAACTCCTGGGTCAGTAGCTCAATAAAAGCCCTTAAGTTAACATCTCTTGGGGCAGAAGGAGGGTTCTGAGATCTACTTTCTTTTCCTTTCTTCTCCTTGTATTCTTCCGTAGAAATTTCACCATGTAGTACAGGAACTGAGTAAATGGACATTTTGCCAAAAAAGGGAAAATAATCTCATCCATGATGCTAAGATTACAACTGTTATTCATATGTGACAGTTCACAGTTAGGAGGCAGCCTGTTGTGTATTTAGAGAATAGAGGAACTAGGTAAAGAATACTGGATTCTTCAAGCTTTCTCAAATTGAAGGTTTGTGACTACCCTATGTTGTCCAATAGTGGTTACCATTTTTTAGCAAGAAAAGTATTTTTAATTAAGGCATGTATATATGTATATATCTTTTGAGTGATCCAAATTAATATTTTAAGGCACAACTACTGTATTATTTTTTGATTCCTGTTGCTTACAGCAGTCTGCTATATGCTAAGTACAATGTTAGGTCCCAGATAACTAGATAGATGGATGGGTGGATGTATTTCTTCTTTTTTTTTTTTTTTGTAATGAGCAGTACCACTGTGGACAAACTGCTCTATGGTGTGAATACTATAATAAATATTTCTACTAGGAAGTATCTTCTTTTTAGTGCCTTTTATAAGGTTTATTTGCCAGTTAATAGTTCAGTGTGCCTATACACACATACATACATGCATATGCAAACATATACCACTGTCAATATGATCAGTCATTATTTAAAATATCTGAACCACTGAAACTGAAGTTTACTTGTAACAACAAAATTCCACAAAAGAGAAGTTTTACACCTAAAATGCTTTACAAAAGGAAATCTTTTTTTAAAGATACTTTCCTTTTGCGTCCTGTGGCCAGGCTATCTGTATTTTGCTTCTGTAGACTGAATCCTTGAATTACAAGTTGCCCTTGATGGCTCTGAATTCATGGTGTATCAACAAATGTTGCTTTTGGAGACTAGGAAAGCACTCACTCATCAGTCATTTGAATAACACAACTTTCTTACCCAGTAATGGGTGAATGTTTCATTATGTACCCTATGCTAAGAATCGTTTTTAGGATTTGCTATATAAATGGCTGTTTTCATTCCAGTCATAAATTGATGGTGAGTTTCTGGAAGCACTGTAATAGTTATATAATTTTAGTACGTGTAGCCCAAATTATTTTTGCCATGTTTTAACTCCTCCTCAATTCAAAACTTTATAAATGAGCCCACAAATTTTAGTTTGAAGAAGAGTTAAGTTCAGTCTCATAAATTTTTCTCTTAGGTATTTCTCTTTTTGTAATTTCTTTGTTAGTCAGCAGAATATGACTCAATGGGGAATAGACTGATATTCGCAAAGAGAAAACTTAGGAAGTTTGTTGCAAAGGAAAGTACAGCAGATTCCCCACTAATGATCCTGACCTCTAAATAGTCACCAGGAGTAGCTCTCTAGCTTCCTAAATGCAAAGGCTCTACAAATACAAGGTCATTATACAAAATGCTTCAGGATAATGAAGAAATACTGTATTCCTCCGTGTTCTCAATGTGTTTTCTAAATTTACTTTCTGAAAGCAACTTTATAGTAATTTTTAAGTTTACAATATGAGTTTTTAAGTTAATGTATTATTGGCCTAATTTTTAGTGTATATATTAGATTTTTCTAAGTTATTAACCTAAATACACAGTACAGTAAGATAACTTATTGTACTTTTAGCTACCTATAAAAAGTCCTTTAAATATTTTTTATTATGTGACTATATATATATATATATATATATATATACATGCACATATAATCCTTATCCATATTCCATTCAAAAAGGTGATTCATGCAGCTAATCCCATTAAAAGGGTGCAAAATGAGGCTCATGTAAGATGGGCCACCGTATACACTTTCTAGCTTAAATGGTAAAAATTTCCAGTACTCCAAACTAATGTTCATAGGGCAGTAAGAGTTACTACATAGCAAGTAAGAAAAATAATGAATAACACATGCAGAGACTGCATCCAAGATAGATTCTGAAAAGCATTCTGCACTCGATGTGCCGCTAGGCTGTGTCTCCAAGGACCCGCTCTGCCTGCGGAGCCACCGGGAAGGGACCTGGGCCTCACAGCGCATGCGTGATGTGCGGTCCTCCCGCCGAGGCTCTGACCTCTAACGAGGGCGAAAGAACAACAGTGGCCGGAAGAGAACCGTGGGTGATTTAAGGACTGACGCAGACCCTGGGGTGGTAAAGATACACCTAGGGGAGAAAACGGCGCTTGTATGGTGTCTATGAGTTATGCATTGGATCACTATTGGTATTTATAAAGTTTAGGTTTCATGTATCCTCAACCATGAATTCGTGGTTTCTGATATAGATACTGGGAAGATTAACTTGTGTGGTAAGGTTGTTCCAGACTATCCAGAAAATCGTACAAATAAAAAGAGAATCGTACAAGTATATAAAAGTTAAGAAAGGAGACTAATGAGTGAAGGAGAGGACTTTTTATATGGTGGAAACACACAGTGGAAAGGAATGTATTCTGGAGAATTTTTAACGTGGAATTTAATGTATGCTCCTTCTTTTACCTGACATGAACTCTCCTCTCCTTGTCAAATTCTGACTCATCAAGGGAGGCTCTTGCAACCCATGCTAACTTCTACATCCTCGGAAATTATTAAGTACTGGCAAGTATATCAAAAAGCTTTCTGCAACACTTGTTTTTAATGTCTTCTAATTTGGTTTTGCTATCTTGTAAAGGCAGGAGGAGAAGGGGACAACAGAGGATGAGATGGTTGGATGGCATCACTGACGTGATAGACATGAGTTTGAGTAGGCTCCGGGAGTTGGTGATGGACAGAGAAGCCTGGCGTGCTGCAGTCCATGGGA
Source organism: Cervus canadensis (assembly GCF_019320065.1). Taxonomy (NCBI): domain Eukaryota; kingdom Metazoa; phylum Chordata; class Mammalia; order Artiodactyla; family Cervidae; genus Cervus; species Cervus canadensis. The sequence goes on from NC_057404.1 coordinate 4,986,821, forward strand.
CCGCAAAGAATTGGATGTGACTGAGCGACTGATCTGACTGAATACCTCTTGTAGCAAGAAATTATTTTTTAAATGAGTGCTGCACAAATAGTAGAATTGATCTCAGCTTGACTAACCTGGGCCCCGTTAAACCACATTCCCTCCCTAAGACATGCTGAGGGATGCCCCCGGCACAGCACACCCAGGGCTGGAAGGACAGTCTTTAGTACATGCCTACACTTTTTGCTTCCATGAGTCGACTTGGTGCTTACTGGGAATCTGTGGGTGTTCGTTCTTTAATCTATTTGTTCTTATTGTACTTCTCAAAGTAATCATCACTTAGGTGTTTCATAAGCCACCAAAAAATAGTCTAGCCAAAATTGTTGGTAGGAAAACCAAATATAATGTTCTAGAAAGACTTTTTGAGTTGCCAGGAAAACATTGCTGAGGACAAGATAACAATAAACTGGGGTGGATGGCATCATGACATTGTAGTTTCCACTTAATGAAACAAGCCATGGATTGTGCCCCAAAGTCAGGTTTTTGTAAGAAAAATATGCAGAATTTCAAACACAAACTCCTTTGCAGAGAATAGTTCTTTGCCTTATATCACAAGCTTGTACGTTTATATTCTGAGTTAAATGTTATAAGGTATGCATATTTTGTTTTATGAATTCTACTTAAACGTGACATCTTTCTTTAGCAACCAACTACTGTTTCAAACCCATCGGATACCAGAGCTTCTGCTGTTTGTTGAATCTTCTTCCAAGGATTGTCCTTCCAGTTGTCCTCTTTTATCTTGATAATGGAAGCAGATATCCTTACTTGTGCTACTTGCAGTGAAATTTGGGTTGTCTCATTACATCATTGCCTTTTCTTAAAGAAAAACAGATATTGTTCTTGCCTCGGGAACTCATGCTCTGTTTTAAGACCTGAGTTAGTCATATCCATGCTTGTTTATTTGTTTGTTCAGTCTCTAAGCCGCGTCCAACTCTTTGCAGTCCCATGGACTGCAGCACACCAGGCTTCCCTGTCCTTCACTATATCCCAGATTTTGCTTCGACTCATGTCCATTGAGTCATTGGTGCTATCCAAGCATCTCGTCCTATATCACCCCCTCCTCTCACCATCAGTCTTTCCCAGCATCAGGGTCTTTTCCAATGAGTCAGCTCTTCACATCAGACGGCCAAAGTATTGGAGCTTCGGCATCAGTCCTTCCAATGAATATTCAGGATTGATTTCCTTTTGGATTGACTAGTTTGATCTCCTTGCTGTTCAAGGGACTCTCAAGAGTCTTCTCCAACACCAAAACTTGGAAGTATCAATTTTTTGACACTCAGCCTTCTTAGTGGTCTAACTCTCACATCCATATATAACTACTGGAAAAACCAATGCAGACCTTTGTCAGCAAAGTGATGTCTCTACTTTTTAATATGCTGTCCAGGTTTGTCATAGCTTTCCTTCCAGGAAGTAAGAGTCTTTTAATTTCATGGCTGCAGTCACCATCCGCAGTGACTTTGGAGGCCAAGAAAATAAAATCTGTCACTGTTTCCATTTTTCCCCTTCTATTTGCCATGAAGTGATGGGGCCAGATGTCATGATCTTAGTTTTTTGGAAGTTGAGTTTTAAGCCAGCTTTTTCACTCTCCTCTTTCACCCTCATTAAGAGGCTCTTTAAGTCCTCTTCACTTTCTGCCATTCGAGTGGTATCACCTGCATATCTGAGTTTGTTGATATTTCTCCCAGCAATCTTGATTCCAGCTTGTAATTTATCCACCCCAATATTTCCCTTGATGTACTCTGCATAGAAGTTAAATAAGCAAGGTGTCAATATACAGCCTTGATATACTCCTTTCCCAATTTTGAACCAGTCTGTTGTTCCATGGCCATTCTAAATGTTGCTTCTTGGCCTGCATACAGGTTTCTCAGGAGACAGGTAAAATGGTCCGATACTCCCATCTCTAAGAATTTTCCACAGTTTGTTGTGATCCACACAATCAAAGGCTGTAGCGTAGTCAATGAAGCAAAAGTAGATGTTTTTCTGAAATTCCCTTGCTTTGTTTATGATCTAATGTATATTGGCAATTTGATCTCTGGTTCTTCTTCCATTTCTAAATCCAGCTTGACATCTGGAAGTTCTCAGTTCACATACTGTTGAAGTCTAGCTTGAAGGATTTTGAGCATTACCTTGCTAGCATGTGAAATGAGTGCAATTGTGCAGTAGTTTGAACATTCTTTGGTATTGCCTTTCTTTGGGATCGGAATGAAAACTGACCTTTTCCAATCCTGTGGCCACTGCTGAGTTTTCCAAATTTGCTGGCATATTGAGTGCAGCACTTTCACAGCATCATCTTTTAGGATTTTAAATAGCTTGGCTGGAATTCCATCCACTGTGTTGGTAAAAATCCTCAGCCAGTTTTAATTTGGGGGTATTAAAAATTGTGATGTCAAGCAGAGAAAGCAGTGGTTAGTTGTAATAGTCATGAAGAAAAGAAAACAAAGTTTAGTCCAGCTTTTTTCTGATGATTCTCTAAATCATTACTATTAGCTCACCATGCAGAGATTTATCCTTTATTATACATTCAGCTTATAGGAAAAAAAGAAAATACCTGTGTTTCTCAGCTCCATTGATCCCATGGCGTGACCTCACAATGTATTTGCATTGTGAGCCTGTTAAGTTGTAAAGGGAATTTGACAAATGTTTTCAAATGCTTCTCTCTTTTCATGCCCATTTCCCATTTGCTTTTTAGATCACTTCTTGGTGAGCATTCTTTTTTGACATTTACTAAATGTCAGCTATAGTTCATATTTGAAACATTGGCCTAGAGCCAGTGGGCTGACCCAATTTATAATAGCCTGTTAAGAAAAATTAAATAATATGTGAAAATGAAATGAAAATTGCTTCAAAGAAAAATGAGAGCTAACAGTGGAAAAGCCCGTTAATGACGTGATACTCATCCATTCCTTTACGGTATTCACAGTTGTGTCATTTTGTACTGTTGCCAGACTCGGAAAGGAAATTCAAAGAAAGAATTAAAAATACTTCTTTCATATAGCAAGCATTTATTGAGTACCTATCCTGGATCAGCACAAGTAATACAAAGATGAAGAGACCGGTTCACTCTGCAAGCAACTCACGCTCCAACACAATGATTCTCAAACTTGAAATAAAGACTGAATCTGTTCTTGGCTGAAGCATTTAAGAAGGGACATCTGGGCCTCCTGAAGGCACTTATTTGTGCAAAATACTCACTGCTAGGAATTTTTCCTAAGGAAAAAATCAGGAAAATGTGCAAAGATGTATTGAGTCTCAGAGTCATGATCTTCATTTCTAAGCAGGCTAATAAATGATTTACCAGATGTTCCAGCAGGTATTTACTGCACTTAACCTTGATAAAGAATTTGGCTCTGGGTTATTTCTTTTGCTCACTACCATTGTCTATATTAGTTATTTCTCAGTAGTTCATTACTCTCTTAATAGTTTACTGAGCCAGTTTTCCTTTCTTTCTGTCTAATCACCGAGATAGCATGGATACTAGATTAAGTTAATCATGCAAATAAATATTTTGTCATTGAACTGTAATTGTTGTGGGGTTTTAAGTCTATGATAAGTTGCTCCAGAGTTAGTATTAATACTCTACGATTTTAGTATGGATGCTGGGGTTCTCTATTCCTGACCCACCTTTATGTAAAAGGTTGCTTGATTCTACTTGGCCACTGTCAGTAGCTTTAGAAAAGAAACAGACAGATGAACTATGTAATCAAGCACTTAGTATTTACTTTAGTTGACTCTCCCGGGTGTCTGAGAACAGGTGGGGAAGTTACCCATTTCCTTATTGTTTATTTAAATTGTTTACATGTATAAGAATCATCTTAAGATCAGCTTATGGAGGTTCAAAACTTTTATTTTCAAGGTATAGTAGAACAATTGGTATTTGAACTATCATTCAACAGCCTTTCTGCTTTCTTTCTCATTCAAAAGTGAAGAAGCAGAAATCCTGATATTATCTGTTGGGAAATAATGGAATTTCTGAACACAGATGTCATCTTTTAACAAGTTTATGCACACATTCTGGGGAACTAGTATTTAACAAGGCACTGTAGCTTCTATCTGTCACCTGGAGTTTTGCTTCTGTGACTTTATTTTTCCCTTAAAGTGGCAAACCAGGCTAACAGAGATTTAAACACTTAAACGTAAGACTTTTCCACGGTGATTCTTCAGAGACCTATTCATTTAGCTCTTCTGCTGCTTTTATCCTTCAAGACAGTGACATCTTAAAATTCCTTTTTTCAGGAAAAAAAAAAAAGTGATAATTTGTTGTCATTTAAGGGTTTCTCCTCTTCAAAAATCTGAAGTTGTTGAGATGGTTAAGAAACAAGTGAAAGTCATAACACTCGCCATTGGCGATGGAGCAAATGACGTCAGTATGATACAGACAGCGCATGTTGGGGTAGGAATAAGCGGCAATGAAGGCCTTCAGGCAGCCAATTCCTCGGACTACTCGATAGCTCAGGTAAGCAGCATTTCTGCCAAACACACCGTTCATCTGTGTCAGCTGCCACTATGAAGAGGAAAATGTTAACTTCTTTCCATTCTTATTTTAGTTCAAATATTTGAAGAATCTGTTGATGGTGCATGGCGCCTGGAACTATAACAGAGTCTCCAAGTGTATCCTGTATTGCTTCTACAAGAATATAGTCCTCTATATCATCGAGGTAATTGCAAGCTAAGTTTAAAAGTCCTTGTCATTCGCACACATATTTGAAACGTTTTGGGGAAGACATTTCTTCATAATTTTAATTAATCCTTCATCAGCCCACTTTTTTAACTTCTGAATATGTTAAAAAGTTTGTCAGCTGTGGAGAAATAATGTTGAAATTCTGGCTAAACACATTATGTTGCTTTGGTAAGAAATGTTGAATGATAGTTGCTAATAAAGTAATGTGTTCAGTTTTTTAAAAAAACTACAAACTACATAGCATTTTTTATAAAGTTCAAAAGCATACGAGAGAAAACAGTAAATTGTTTAGGGATGCACATGAGGAAAACTGTGTTTAAAGAGAAAAGGAAGGGAAAATGGAAGGAAGTCCAAAAAAAAGAGGGGCTATACATAGAGCTGATTCACTTTGCTGTACAGTAGAAAATAACACAACATTCTGAAGCAATTATACAATAAAAAACAATTTTTTTAAAAAAAGGAAAGGAAGAGTGGACATAAAACTGAGGATGTCAGCTCTACTGAGGGATCTAATCAGTAAAAACACACAGGTAGTTTTGCTAGTATTGGTCACCCTGTAGTTCTTCTCATGTTTCAAGCCTACGTAATTGGACAGAAGTATTCCTTGCTCTTCAGATGGGTTTTTGGTGCCTGAATTTGGTAGGAAACAGAGTCCAGATAATGAGGAATTTGTCTAAAAATTAACAGAATGGTTTGGCTACTGTGTCTGGATCACAAGAAATCTCTATATTCCTTTTCATGTGGCAAATATAACATCATTTTTGGCCTATGAACTTAATGTGGATCAGGAATATCATTTCTGAAAGGGTGCATTTTATCCTGCAAACATGTTTTGCAGTCTCTACAGGCTGCCAGGCCCCAGGGTTAGTTCAGTAACTAAATCGCGCGAGGTTTCTACCCTCCAAAAACTTGCCAATAGAAATATAAAGCAAACCACATGTGTAATTTTACATTTTCTGGGACCCACATCAACAACAAGTAAAAATTAAAGCCCAAATTAATTTTAAATTATATTTCACTTAACTATGTATTCAATATTATTATTTCAGCTTGGAATCTCTATAAAAAATTATTAAAGCAATATTTCACATTCTTTTCTTCATAACTAAGTGTTCACAGTCTAGTGTGTATTTTACACATACAGCGTATCTTAGTTTGGACTAATCACATTTCAAGTATTCAAGAACCACATGGCCAGTGGCTATTCCTCTGGGTAGCATAGCACCAGTAGGTGAATAAGTAAACTCAACACTCAGGATGCGATAAGTAAGTTCTTTATATTTTTTTTGAAAAATAGACCATCTTATCATCAGAAGCTGTATTCGTAATCCTTGAACTCTAGGCGTTACCAGTTCCTTGCTCCTCTGGGAGCTTCACGGACCATGACAAGGAGCGCTCCGTAGCTTGTTAAGAAAGCCCTCCAACCTCCACCCCTGTCCGAGGACCTGCCTACGCCTGCATAAGTCTGCCCTGGGATCCCTTACACGTGTTTGTTCATGCCAGCTTGCCTTCTGCTCAGCTGACTGCTTCTCCACATCCATCAGCAGAGGCAGAACCTTCCCATGTGCCATTTGAAAATCATATCTCGTACTTTATGCCACAAAAGTAACCCTGTAAACAAAACAGTCAGTAGGCTTTACATTTCCCCTGCTGAGATGTCAGTTGGAAACCTGTATGTTTGCTTCAGCTGTTCTTTATGCCTGTCAGAATGCTAATCTTCTTATCAAAATGTTGACTGAGCATAGTTCTTATTATGAGTCAGATTAATAAAATTAAGGGCTTCCCTCGTGGTTCAGACGGTAAGGAATCCGCCTGCAATCCAGGAGACCCAGGTTCGATCCCTGAGTTTTTCAGTTTCAAAGTGTGCAGGCAGTTTTATTTATTGGTCACTAAAAATCTGTAATTAGATTGCAACGCATTAGGTAAAATAATGAAATACTATAATTAAATACTTGGAAACATAAACAGAATAATATGTGAATTTAGTTATTGTTCATTACTGCCGAATTTGGTCTGAAATAGTCTGTTTTGAAACAAAATGCACTTCCAAAATAGCTTATGAGATCATACAAAATATTTTGTTTATATAAATTTTTTATTCTTTTCTAATAAAATTATTTACAATTCTCAGTCCCCTCTATAGTCCTAACTTTTCTAGTTAGATTTTTGTCTTATCCCTCAACATTTATCGACATTAGAAAGAATACCAATTTAGACAGTTTATTTACATATATTCTTGAAGTATCTGGGTGTTTAGAGCCACTGGCAGCAATAAATCTGCTTGCAAAAATATCATTGTGTAAAATGAAATGGGTACTCAACTTGCCACTTTTTAAATCTAGATTATTTGACAATCAACAATGAAGTGGTCAAAATTATGTACTAATGGGAGACATAAAATATATCAAACTCACATGAAAAACTAAATCAGCATGCTCTGTTTCAAATCCAGAGTTATGCAATTTGTGGTTGATTAGCCCTAAACTTCACTTGGCTTTGAATTTAAAGCCTCTTTGAAAGATAGCTAACACTGATCAAATTCTTTACACATTGGAAAGGAAGTCAGTCCTAAACTTTACTGGAAATCTCATTCTTAAGTTATTTTTCTTTTAGCAGTTTATGGAAATGTATTTTGAATATAATTCAACTATCTTGGAAATGAATTGGCCTTTTAAATCAATTCCCAGATACCCAACTTTTGCCAGCTAAAACAAGTTCTGCAGATGTTAATGGCTCATGTCAATACTGTGAGTGAATAGACAGAATGCACGTCATTGAATGTCTCCAGTGAGGACAACTGCCCGTCTCGAATCTCCCCTTTCAGGTTTTGTGCTGGTGGGGCGTGGGAGCAGAGGACTCACTGACTGTTTGTAAGCTGCTGTTTAACATGCAGAAATGCTCCATCAGGGAAATGCCTGTGAAGCTTTAACTGCCACGCCTCTCCTGGGACGTGAAAGTCAGAAAATAATACCAGGACAGGCAGCTCTGAAGTTTCTTTGCTAATAAAGAAATAGGACGGAACACTATGGGATTTATAGATTATCTCTAAAAACTGCTTTTCCCGTTGCTGAACTGCCAGGAATGTCTAGCTACTGCACTGCCATAAATTATGGCCAAACAAATAAAAACAGATTTGGCAGGTGGCGGTATAAAGCGCTTGCTTGTGCTGGCCACTCGGCAGCGACTCTAGGTGTTCATTGGAATGACTGGCACTCGCTAAAGAGATTTTAGTTTCTCTGAAATGTCTGACTCCTTGCTAGCAAAATAAGACCTTTTCTCTCAAACAATTGGTCACATCCAGGTTTTCCGGTAAGATCCCAAGGCAGTGTAGTGTTTCTGATTTCCAGAAGCTTTGATTAAAGTCAATGAGGTGATACTTTCCCACCAAGTTGTGCTGAGGTATGGATTTCCTGTGAATTTAAATAATTTAGATACCTCCCCAGAGGGACTCATGTTTTCTTTCTGCATCCATGGTTTTGTTAAGTCAAGGGAGGGACTTTTATGTGTTTATAGTAATTTAGGTGTTGTTTTATTTAGTATGGGATGCATTTCTAATGTATCTTTGAACTGCAAATCTCAGACTAACTTGAAATCAGCCTTCTGGTAGACGTCTTCACTGTTAAAAATCTCTCTTTCCTTTAAAATATGTAAACTTCAGTGCCAAAATATTTATATGAAGATGTGGGTACTATAGTCATTTCTCCTTTAAAAAGAAGTTAAAATATTAACTTTTTAAAGCACAGGAAGAGAATTTTTAGAAACATGTTCACATACCTTTCAGTAGGAAAAATAAAAAGGCAACAGTGCTTTGATAGCTTTCAACTTAAAAATGTCTACATTGTCCTCATAAAGCAGTTAGATACGTAGTGAATTTTAAAATAAACTTGGACTGCGAGTGTGTTAGCTTATTTGCAAGTTATTTTGAATTGGAAGCTGAATATAAATATCCATTGACTTAGATTCCTCAATTTCAAATTTAGATTCCTCAATTTCAAGCTCCTAGTGGTGTTTTAATCACCAAATTTACATACAAAGAAGCCAGGAGACCATTCACATTTACAAGTGTTTATTCACACACAAATTTATTAATGTAAATGTCTCCTATTATACAATATTGATGTTTGCAAATGCGTTTATAACTAACCTTTGCGCCAAATCATGTCCATTAAAGGAATTTGCTAAGTAGGCAGCTTCAGCTTTCTTCAGACCAGCGAAGATTAGGCTGCATCTTTATAGACTATTCAGGCCACAGCTGAAAGTTCATGTTTAAAAATTCCTTGTATTACCATCATAGCATAAGAAATCTGAATGAGCTTCACAGTCACCTACAGGGAAAACATTACCGTCACCCAGAGTATCACAAATATGTATTTACATAATCCACATCTCAAAAAGGCCAAAATGTGAAAACACAATAGATTGCGTTGAAGTCTGTCCTGTCAATTTATGTCTACTTAACGCTTTCCAAAAAAAAACAGTTTTAAGTCTGCAGCACCACCCCAAGTCTCCAAGGAATAAATTTAACTTCCCTTGAAGATGCTAAGTGCTTTTGCATGTAGCAGTGAATGGTCTGGCTTCTAGGTGAGAGCACAAGTTTAAATCCTTTCTGTAAATATATGTGGCAAGCAAGTGAGAATTTCAGATTTGCCTCCCGTATCTATGCTTTTGTTCTTGTTGTCGTTAATGCGTGTTACAACCCTAACACAATCTGGACTTATTTTTCATGTGCTATTGCGACTTTGTTCTCTTTTCCATCTCATGAAGCCGACATTGGTTTTTATATATGCTCAGTCATTCCTTTCCACTATGAAAAGGAAAAAGATCAATGTGGGTACAGAAACTGTTCATAGTGAGGCCAGCCTGGGTACATATTGATAAATGGTGAATTTGTAGCAATTCATGCTTCCATAATGAGGTTAAATGAAACGTGAAGTGTAGCAAAGTCCGTGCAACTCCAGTTCAAAAATTCACTTAACCAGCAGGTCCAGACTGCTGTTCCCTAACAGGTTTTTGGTTGTTGCTGTGATAGTTTGGCTTTGTGTTTGCGTTTATGTCATGTTGGGTCAGACATTTTTCTCTTCCAGATCAATGTGATTTTTAATTACATTTTAGTCCTGCTTTTTTAAAAATAACATAGGGATTATTGATTTACTAACATTCACTTAAATTTTCCATTTGTCTTAAATATGCTGGAGAAAGTTTCTTTTTATTGTCCTTTAATTTTGTAGGCAAAGTTCAGTTTTCTGCTTTTAAGAAACCGCAAAATATATAAGAACATGTCACTCTATTAGTTAAAGATTTGTTTTTAATCAAAGTATAAATTTAAGTTACAAAATATTTTTAATATTATAGATTCAAATTTTGCATTCTGATGGCTGTAATTATCAAGAACTGTTTTTTTAAAAAGGTTAAATACTCTGACACATTAATTCTTCATCTAAGAATTCATTCTAAAAGGAAAAAGAAAAAAGAACAGGAGGAAATTTGGGGAGATGATGGGATATGTCTGTTACCTTGGGTGGGTGATGGCTTCACGCATGTGTGTCCAAATTCACCAAATTGTATACATTAAATGTGTGTCGTTTTTGTGTGTCAATTTTATCTCAGTTAAGCTATGTTTTATTCAAAGTGATTCATCCTAAAAAATTGAAATATTTAGGTTTTCTGAAAGAATATTCAGTTCTGAATTATGTGTAGTAGAAAAAAACCAGAAGCAAGCTAAATATCCAAAATAATAGGGGATATATATCCATTTCTGTTAACATCATTTTAAAGGGTATGTAACAAGTTAAGAAAATATGTATAATATAATGTTAAGAAGAAAAGGAATAGGACACGATGCTGCATATAGGTTTCCAGTAAGATAAATCTTTGAATGTATATAAATGAGCTACATGAATATAACCACAGCAGAAGACAATAAATGGTGATGGTATTAGTATAAGAAATTATTTTATTTTCTAAATAAACAAAATTTTTAATTATGATTAAAAAAACCTTTAAATAAATATCAGAAGATAGATATTTTAAAGGGGAATTAAAGGTCTAAAATTTTAATGGCATAAAATATATTCTCTAAAGTGTCTTTTAGGAAACAAGATTATACCTAATTTTTTTTAAATCTATGATTGCCTATTGGTATAGTTCTTTTTTGATTCAACAAGTGGAACCAATCCTGACCTAAATAGCAAAGACCTTATGAAAGAATCCCTTCAAATTAAAAAGTAAAGCAAAGAAATGCCATTTTCAAGAGAAGCATGAAAGTACGATGTCAGTGAAGCTCTTATGCACTGGTTGAGTAAAAACAGATTTTAAACATTGAATTTATGGTTTCAGCATTCTAATTTGGGGGGGTTGGACTGTTTTCTTCCTAGATCTGGTTTGCCTTCGTGAATGGCTTTTCTGGACAGATCCTCTTTGAGAGATGGTGCATAGGTCTTTATAATGTGGTAAGCTTAGGCCTCTTAATTATTCCTGTTCTGTTGAATACTTTGAGATAGAAGTTCACCCTGCGTTTGGCTACCTGGTGTGATGACTAGTTTGTGCGCTTTAGATGTTTACAGCAATGCCACCCTTAACTCTGGGAATATTTGAGAGATCATGCAGAAAGGAGAATATGTTGAAGTATCCTGAATTATACAAAACATCTCAGAACGCCCTGGACTTCAACACCAAGGTAGGAACCAGTGCCTGGCAGGACTTGCTCACCGCTCAGTTGCTTGGGGCATGGGTCTTCTGAAGCCAGGGAACCTCCGGGGTCCTGAGCGTGGCAGGCCAGGCTTGCTTAAAGCTCTGAGGTGACCTGGGAAGGTGTTTGGTTTTGCTGTGAATTTAAACTGTAACCACAGTTCACTGGAGGTTGGCAGGCAGCAGTCAGGTGGGCCTGGCAGGCAGAGGGGGTGGCCCTCTGACTTTTTTTTGCAGTTTTGTGGGGAAATGCTCACTTTCCTCAGAGGTCAGTCATCCGGGACTGACACGGGCTGTCTTTACACATACAAAGTGGTGAGGGATGACAGATCGGTCTTCACTCGTTCTCTGTTTTATGAAATAACTTTGTCTTCATTGGAATACTAGATTGTATTAAGCATTAAAAATATTGTCCCTGGTAGATAACTCATTTACCAATAGTAATCATTATTTACAATCATTATTAAGCCATAAAACTTAGTATAAGATAAAATATCCAACATTCTATCTAAAACCATATTCCGGGTTTATAGCCTATATAGCAAGCCATGGGCTTTTGTCATCTTTGTGATCCATGGTATTTCTTCATCGCAGGAACAAAAATATCTATTTCCTGCGTAGTTCACTTCCCTGCAATTATGTATTCTAAAGTGTTTCCACTAGTGTTTGTTAGTAATTCAGGTTTCTATCCAGTGTACCTGAGGAGTTTTGTTGTTGTTTTTTTGGTTTTTTTTAAGTTTCGTAACAGTCAAGGTAAATGTAATTTTGAAACTATAATAAAAGTATCAAATACACCTTAACAGAATTTTTTCTCATTTAATATAGTACATGTTGGTTATGTTATGCATGTTATGTTACCAATAATTATATGTAACCTTGATTTGGTGTTTTGAATTTAGGAAATTAATGTAGAATATTTTGAATTTTATTATTTCATAAAACTGTCAAATGACATCTGTCCTCAGTATACCAGGGGAATGGAGTGAGACAGGTGTGTCAGCGCCTCTAACCTCACACAGTAAATGATGGTGTTAAGTTTATTGCCAGGATGTCATTCATCTTCTGAGACAGGGTATTCATGAACGCACTGTGCATACATGTCCCGGTGTGCAGATGCGTACAACTTGAGGGATGATATAACTGAATTTGGTTAAATTAAAAAAAAAAAAAAAACTTAACTACAAGGTTTTTTGTAGAGTGGAGAACAAGTGGGTTTTTATAGAACCCACTGGGTCCATAAAGTATTTTAGTGGTCTTTTAAAACTGTTGCTATTTATAATATGCAATGTCTATACTTTAATTTCTTAATGTTTTATTTTCTTCTTTTTTAAAAATTTACCTTTGATGTCCAATTTGTATTAAATTCCACTGCCTTGCTAAAAGGTTTTCATTACCTATGATGAGTATTTTCAAGTGACAGAAAGCCACAATCGGGGCAGATACAATGGACCATGAGCTCTTGTTTCCTTGTAAATGTAATCTGAGAGCTAGGAAGTTTCCAGGCTTTCTGGCAGGCTAACAATAACCCTCACCAGCCCAGAGTGACATCAAACTCAGCCACATGTCCCCATCTCCCACTGCTGAGGCTCCATGGTGTCTCTTGAGAGTTAGCTTCCCAGCCACTGCCTTGACCTTACTCCTGTTGCTTATAAACTGATCCTCACAGGATTACCCAAAACCATTCCTAGAAAGTCACATCCTTTTGTACCCTTTGTATATGGCAACTTGGAAGATTTTGTGGCCAGTGAGAAAGTGTAACTGGTCATATATAGTTTTAACATGAGAACAGCCTTCCTTGTATTTTTTGCTGTTCTTGTATACAAAGTATCTCATACTCTGCAAAGCCCTGGCATTTAGAAAAGTCACCATATCAATCCAAAGAGAGTATACAACTTCTGTATTCATTTAAATATTTATAGATACACAAGCTGCCAGCAATTTTTATAGGGTTTATGGGTTTTTCTAATGATTTCAGTGAAAATTGTTTGAATAAATCCCATATAAACATTTTAAAATTCAGGAACAAATGGTTACAGAATGCACGGTTGTGTACACAGCAGTTGCTCCAGGTCCCCAGTGTAGGAGCATTGTTGCCCTGAATGACGACGATTACGTTTGTTATGGTAAAAAGGGTCGGAGGTGCTGAGGTCCTGACAGGGGTCAAAGGATTAACATGTGACAATAAGTATCGGTCAGGAAAATGGAAAAGTAGAACTAATTTTTCTTGCACCCACCTGTGCTTTCTGTCAAATAAAAACTTGCAGTAATGACATAGTGAGGAGAAGAGACAAAGGTTAATGAGTAACATAAGTTCAGATGTGTAATGTATTGGAGCGTAAATTGGATCATACAATCCAGTGTGGCTGAGTGAGCTAACAAAAGAGGCTGAGATCACAGTGGAAAATTTTGGGAGGCAGGCAACTTAATTTCTGTTGTTTGAACAGCTTAAAACTATTTTAATACATGCCAGTTTTATTTAGCATACGTTTTGTTTGCAAGAAGCACTTCTGAATGACAAAACTGCAACCCTTCAAAGGGCCGTTAAGAGTTCCAAACAGTTTTTCTATAACTTAATCTTTTACATCCATGTTACAAAGAAAAGACCAGTGATGCTTGCTTTCTTGTTAATAAAATACAATAGAAGAGAAAGCAATTACTATTAATGATATTATAATTGTATGAAGTTTGATGTTGACAGGTGTTTTAAAATTGTGAAAGTCTTTTATAACTTCAGTCCTGGTAAAAAAAGGCTTTGCTTTGAGGAACTATGCAATGTAAATGTTACACTTGTTATTTTTAGTGTTGTGCGTGTGGATGTGTGGGTGTGTGTGGAAAAAGAGAATGCACTATATCCTTACCATTTAAAAGTTTGCACTTTTATTGCACATGGAAAAGAAAAAGTAGGGATCTCACCAAATTACAATTTTCAAAAATTAAATTAAAATTTTCAAAAGTCTGTTCATCTGAAATTAGTCCCACTTGAAGAATTTCATGATCTAACAGTAGTTTTAAATTTTATTTTCTTCTTCAGGCAGAAATTTAAACTTTTAATCCTTGGTTTTTAGAAAGTAGAAAAAACTTCAGTGAAGCTGAAAAAACATTTAGAGAAACATAAAAATAAATAAATGACCCATGAAGGTCTAAGAGGCAGAAAGTGTCTGTCAGTTCTATTAATTCACAGTGGTGGCCCGACAGAAACACGTTTTGTGAATCTAGCTCACAGATAAAAAGAAAGGTCAGAGTTCACAGAGCTAGTTTATCGCAAATGGTTCTCATGGATTTTTGTTCTCCCTCAGGTTTTCTGGGTTCATTGTTTAAATGGCCTCTTCCACTCAGTTATTCTGTTTTGGTTTCCACTAAAAGCCCTTCAATATGGTAAGTAGGAAGGATATGAATGCTAAGAGTTGACTTTTACTTTTTTAGAAAAATAATTCATTGTCAATATATGTTAAAAATGATAGCAATGTTTCATTTTATGATATTTTTTCCTTAGCGTAAAATACATGCATCTAAAAGTTGTACACACTTTAAAGATTTTTACGATTCCTTTGGGAGCAAAGTGATTTAATATATGCAAAGCCTTTCTTCTCTACTTCTCATGGTTTTCAAACTTGCAGGGAGTGAAATTTTAGGCTTTTTTTTTCCCCTCTGTTGATGTATGGTTAGAAGACAATAGTACTGATATTTTATGTAGTCTATTTATTGTACCTGTGAGACTTGAATCAGCTCTTTATACTGAACCTAATCAGACATGCTAGTATTTTCAAGTACTTGAGCTGCAGCTTTAAATGAGATTTTCAGTATGTTTTTATGTTCGTCTTGGAGTGTAAGCTTTCATCTCTGCTTGTTTTGAGGGGGCGATGTTATTGTGTCAGTTTTGAGAGATGGGATCATGGTGAATTTCCTATACACATAAAAATGATTAAGTAGTCACTTTAGAGAAGAGGTCCCTGGATGCTTAGGCTGGTGTTGCTCTGTCCGGAGCAGACCTTGCCCTGGGATCCTGAGGAAGGCGGCTGAACACGTACCTCAGACATGACCCACGTGCCACCCTAGGTCTGCACGTCCGTCAGAGGTACCAGCTGTCCTTGCAGCCTGAGTTAGCCCTGGCCCATAAGATGCAGGGCCGGTTCTCCTTTCCCACCGACAGCCTCCTCTCCAAGCTGCCAGAGGCATCCTCATAAAACATCAGTCAGACCAGGTGCCTCCCTCCCCAGAGCCCCACCGACGCGATCACGTTTAGAACCAGATCCACGGCCCCAGGCTTGGCCAACCCCGCCTGACTCTCCTTCCGCCCACCAGGGCCACCCCAGCCAGCTCCCGCTCTCACCGCGCTCCAGCCCACGGGCCGTCCACCCGCTCTGCCCGTCTTCACCAGGGGTCCCGGCTGCCCTGTCCTCCCACCCCACTCCCGATCGCCCTGCGTCCAAGACCCTGCAACCCCAACCCTGTCTCCCCATGCTCTTGGATCTTCTTGGTGCTTGCCTAGTGGGTGTGATATATCTGCTTTTTTTTTAAATTCCCGTTCCCCTCTGTTAGAACCAAAGCCCCAGAAGGGCAGGGCACTGTCTGTTAAGTGCGCTGTTTTCGTGATGCCCCCTCAGAGCCTCGCTGTCTGTAGGCCCCCCGTGCATCACAGATGCTTCATGAGAACCTGCGGCGTGAGCGGGGGAGTGCGTATCACGGAGAAGACAGTAGCTTCGTGTGCTGGTTGGAGAGTCTCATCTCCTTCCTACTTTCATTGCTCCGCCAGTACAAAGTGAATCGATTCTCATTACCAGACCCTGGAAATAGCTGTGGTAAAATCTAATTAAGTATGAAATATTGACCCAGTGGGCCAGGAGAATCCTAATAGCGTTTTTTAGATAAAATTTTACACACCATAAAATTCACTCTTTTACCCTAGACGACTCAGTGGTTTCTAGTGTAATCACAGAACTGTGCCAATGTCCCCACTCTCTGATGCCAGAACATTTTCATCACCCCTTATGCAGGAGCAGTCACTCCTCATTTTTCCATCCCTCTCCCCCAGCCCCTGGCAGCCACTGATTTTTGTCTCTGTGGATTTGCCTGTTCTGGGCATTTCATACAAATAGAATCATGATACAAGAATTTAACTGATCCTTATTGTGGCATGAATCAGGACTTCATTCCTTTTTATGGGTGAATAATATTTCACTGTATGGATAGACCGCATTTTGTTTATTCATTAACTCACTGATGGACATTTGGATTGCTTCCGCTTTGGGGGGCCATGGGGTGTTGAAATCCAGGGTACAATATAAGACTTAAGTAAGTTTTCTAGGTAGTTTATTTTCCTAATGCAAAATCAATGTAGGCATGAAAAACTAGGAATGTCCATCATTGGAGCTATTTTAGTACTCTAAATTAGAAAGAAAATTTTTAAAGTAGCACAAAGCAGACAGCATCCCAAACACCTTGCCAATTCAAAACACTTTAGGAAGGAGAGGCTTGAAAGGAGCCCCAACTAACTCCAGCCCAGGATTCGCTCTGCATTTGTCTGGGGAGCTGCCAGGCCCTCCAGCCTCAGCAGAAGCAATTCACAAGGGGTGCTGCCTGGGGACCCCAAATCTAGCCAAGTCCAGAGAACGTGTGCTTCCTCTTTTCAAGAGATAAATGACATATAGCATAAATTATGTTTCAACATTCTACTTTTTTTTGCCCTTTTTTTGTTTTTAAATAAGTTTTTGTTTTCTTTAGCTTTTGAAAGGATGAGATACAGAAGAGATAGAAATAGTTGTATAATATATGGCTAAACATTCATTCACTTGCTTCAGTGTTTCTCAAAAGTATGGTCTATAGACAGCTGAGAATACTCAAGACCTTTTGAGGTCCATGAATGAGGTCAAAATTTCATAGTTTCAAATTTTTTATATTATCGAGACATTACTTGTCTTTTTCGTTGCTGCTGCAAAAGCAGCAGTGGGTAAAATTGCTGGTACCTCGACACAAACACTGGTACAACTGTACTGGAAATCATTATATTCTTCACTACCACGCACCCACATTAAAAAAAAAAAAAATGTTTCCCTTAAGAATACCCTTGAAGACGCTGTAAACCTAATACTTTTATTACATCCTGAAACTTGATACACATCTTACTAATATTCTGCGTGACAAAATGGGAAGTATGCATAAAGTACTTCAGCCGCAGGTCAGCAAGCAGCGGCTTTATCCACTAGAGTGTCTGGGTGGTTGTTGGAGTTATCAGCTGAACCAGCTACATCCATGAGGTCACAGAATCATGCATAAGTAAAAGATCCATTCAGAATGAATTTTTCCAATGAATTTTTTTACGGTTGTGTGTTAAGTCGCCTTAGCCATGTCTGACTCTTTGTGACCCTATGGACTGTAGGCCACCAGGCTTCTCTGTCCATGGGATTCTCAGGCAAGAGTATGGGCGTGGGTTGCCATGCCCTCCTCCAGGGGATGTTAGGAGTATTTTTTATTGTAACATGGGTTTAGAGCATTATGTAAGTTTTGTGTGTGCAACAGTGTATCTCTACTAGCTCTACATGTGCTCAGCGTGTTCACCAGCAGAACAGTTTCAGAGTCCACTGCAACTAACCTTTAGGAAACTATCTCCACGTCTTTAAGAAATGACTTGAGTTTTTAAGTAGCATCAAGGAATAGTCACAGTTACTAGAAAAGGCTATCAAATACTTCTCTCCTTTATAACTCCATCTCTCTGTGCAATTGGGTTTCCCTCATATGTGAGGACTTCCCTGGTGGCTCAGATGGTAAAGTGTCTGCCTACAATGCGGAAGACCCGGGTTCAATCCCTGGGAAGGGAAGATCCCCTGGAGAAGGAAATGGCACCCCACTCTAGTACTCTTGCCTGGAAAATTCCATGGATGGAGGAGCCTCGTAGGCTACAGTCTATGGGGTCTCAAAGAGTCAGACCCAACTGAGTGACTTCACTTTCACTTTCATGTCAACCAAAACAATATGAGAATCCAGTTCTATTAAGCCCGAAATTGTAAAAATGTAATAAGAAATTATAAAAATGTAAAACAATGAGTTTTCTCACTAATTTTTCTTGGGAGAGTAGTTATCAAATATATATAATATTTGCTTATATTATATATATTCGGTTTATTATTGTTATGTTTAGATAAATCAGTGCATGTTTTTAAAATGTCTGTCTTAATTTTTAATTTGGTAAGTATTAATTGATATAAAACCACATAAGCAAAAGCTTTGGGGGATTCTTAATCATTTTTAAGAGTTTTAGTCCAGAGCATATTAGCACAAAATATTAGCACAAGTAATCTACCTAAATCATTCAAATGCCAAACTGGATAAACCCAACAACAGGCTTTTAACTTTTTTCCTGATTCTATTTTGAAATTTATCTACAACTTTCTTATGACAAACCAGCGATGACTATAAGATTTATTGGACCCAATGACAACTATTTTTTATAGCTTTTTTGTATTGATTAGGGAACCTAACCAATAGGCCACATAGCAGAAGCATGGAAGTCCAGGATATCTAGTCAAACCTACGGTTTTTCCAGTAGTCACATATGGATGTGAGAGTTGGACTGTAAAGAAAGCTGAGCGCCAAAGAATTGATGCTTTTGAACTGTGGTATTGGAGAAGACCCTTGGTATTGCAGGGAGATCAAACCAGTCCATTCTAAAGGAAATCAGTCCTGAATATTCATTGGAAGGACTGATGCTAAAGCTGAAACTCCAATACTTTGGCTGCCTGATGCGAAGAACTGACTCATTGGAAAAGACCCTGACGCTGGGAAAGATTGAAGGCGGAAGAAGAAGGGGACGATAGAGGATGAGATAGTTGGATGGCATCACCAACTCGATGGACAGGAGTTTGAGTAAACTCTGGGAGTTGGTGATGGACAGGGAGGCCTGGCATGCTGCAGTTCATGGGGTCGCAAAGAGTAGGACAGGACGGAGCAACTAAACTGAACTGACCTGAAGATGCTTTCAGTTATTTTGTAGACCTGAGTTTACTAATTTGATGCTATAGAAGTTCGCAGATTTGTTGCAGGCATTTAGGTTTGCCCACAACAAACCCACAAGACATGTTAGCACGTCAGATCCTATGTCCTCAATCATGGAATACCCCATAGAGAAAGGTAGTCTCATAGGTCTCTGGACTGTGCATTAAGCAGTCTTTCTGGCTACTTTGATCTGAAAAATGTGGAGAAGCAGTAGGTCACACAGTTACACATGGCTGGGTGCTTTATATTTAGCTCATTTTAACCTCAAAGTCCCTCTAGGGTAGGTAGTTTCGCTTAGTCTAAGTGAAGAAACTGAATTCTGTGGAGATTGATTGTAGACAACCCAAGATGACACAGCTGGTCACAGAACCTCGCCGGTCTGTATCTCCAGAGCTCACCTGGCTCATCTCTTTTTCTTCATACCAGCACCACACTCCCCATCTCCTCTCATAATTTATCTAACGTACTTTGTCCTTATACGTTAGGCTTTGAATACACATTATCAAATATGTGCGTAAATAGAGTACTGTATGACACATATCTTGGGTTTTAAATTTTTCGGTGTTACCAAATGATTAAATATTGTGGTTTGTTCATTTTCATTTGATTTTTTGTAACCAGCAATAGTGATTTTTGATAGTTAGTACTGTTCCCTTCATCTGAAGCCATGTTTGTTAGTCCTTGCTGGAATAACAAAACACTTTTAGACGTACCCCTAAATTCAGCCAGACATACCCCTCAAAGAGCCTTATGCCTGGGATTACACTGGGGCTCCCCAGACCTCTGTCAGTTGCTTTTTTGAATCCCTTTTCGTCCAATGACAACAAGTTTATTGAAAGATAATAAGAAATCTCCCTAAAACCCTCTCCTATTGTTAACAGAGTTCTTTATTAGGGGTTCAGAATGCCTTCTCCTGTCTCACTGCCCATAGCACTAAGCTCTACTTGTAATGATTTTTTTTTCAGTCTCACGAACCCTGAGAATTGGTTAACAAGTCTAGTTTCCTTCTTCACGTTGGCTGTTGGAAATTAGATTTTCTATTTTTTTGGAAATTAGATTTTCATCTGTGACCCATGTTAGGCAACTTTATGATACTTCACACCATGTTTTGTTCCATTTGCCTCATTTTTGGCTCCATTGTGTGACCCCTGGTTCCCCTCTTTTGTTCAACACTCCTAGATTGATTAATGTTTGAATGGATTCTGAATTTATTTCCTTTCCCAACAAACCTCTCTTCTTTTCATGTAGGCACTGTATTTGAAAATGGGAAGACGTCTGATTATCTGCTGTTGGGAAACTTTGTTTACACAGTGAGTGGGGGACATTTGCCTCGTTTGCATATGAAATTGAATTACTTCATAGAGCTCATTTTATTTTCAAATTTAAATGTGTGCATTTCTGTATTTAAGGGTTGTTCGCACATCCCTTTAAAAATGAGATGAGATGTTTTGACTGCTAAGAGATTATTTTATATTAGGTTATAAAGATGTCATTTAGGTTCACTGTATAGGTCTTTGGTTGTTCTTATTTTCAGTATTCCTTCTTCACTCTTATTGCCTCACTTTCCCTTTTTGTCTCCCTTGTCCCTTTTTCCTCAGGTTTATTTTATTGCCCTTGTTCATACTTCCTTGCTTTCCTAAACTCATGGCAAATACTACCATACTATACTTGGGTGTTTAACCAGTAATTAATCTAGAGTCGCATTAAAAATAAAATGCCAAAAAAATTAAAAATCTCCATTTTTTCGAGATATTTAAGCCACGCAAGATATGGACTCCACTGTACGAAATCCCTGTGTAAACACTTGTGAGGGATGCATAGATGAGTGTGAGCCCCACCCTGCCATTCAAGAGCCAAAAAAATGTTTTAAAACCGTTTTTTCATCTAAAGTCAAAAGCTTCACAGGGGTACTAATGCAGAAGGTCACACAGTCAGTCTCCAAAAGATGCTCCCTCCAACCTTCACCTCTGAATTCTCCAGCCAGTGTCCTTCCCTCTCCTGTGTCCCCCTCCAAGGCTTCACAGGTGGGGACTCTGTGCTGTCCTGAATATTAAGCGGCCATTGATACGGCTGATTCAGTTGGTGGAAAACTATAATGTGATGTTTAAACAACTGATTAATAGGAAGTTAAGATCACTAAGTAACAGAGAGATAAAGGTTTTGGCAAATCCAGGCTCTCCTTTCCATTGACATCAACCCACTCAAGTAGTAAAAGAAAAAAAAAAAAAGGAAAAACACATTTGGGAGCCTAGTGGTTTGTTCTCATACAACAAGTGCAAAACAAACAATACTTGATGGACTAAGTTTAGATATAAACCAGTAGATGTCATTGGATGTCTCTGAGAGACATTTTAAAGTATCCAAGTCTTAATAGGGAGTATTTCCTTCATTTTGTGTCAAAATCTCTCTCTTATTTTGGAGTCTTTTATGTAGTCTAAGTAAAGTATTTAAATTTTAGTAAAGGTCTTATTTCTACAGCTCTTTATCCTGAATTGCTATTAGCTATGCTGCTGAGAAAGCCCCAGTGCTTCGCTTTATCCTGACGTTATGACCCAGCGGGCAGCATCTGCTACTGTGTATGAACCCTACAGTGAGCAAAAGTAGGACTGTGCGCTTAAGCACTCCCAGTCACCAGCGCTAGGCAAGCACCACCGTCCATCCCGGCAAGCTGTTGGCGGTGCCCCGACCTCCCGCGTCTACAAGCAGGATCGTGTGTTGTTTTATCACAAATAGATAATCATAGATAACGCTGCACCGCCAAGTACCATTCTTGGTATTTTGCCTATAAAGCGTTAAGTTTTATCAGATCCCAGTTTACAGATGGAGATGAGACAGAGAGCTCATGTAATTGCCTTGTTCCTCGTCGGAACAGCTAATAAACGAGGCATCTTGAGCACACGCGGTCTGACTCCAGGGCAATGTGGTCTGACTCCATTTAAACGTGATGCTATCCTATGGAAAACACAGGGCAGTCCATGAAATCTGGGTCCCCTGCTTTAGAATCAGCAGCATGGTCACTTGTAACAACAGATGTATGCAGCATGGAGATGTGACACGCTCCTACATTCTACTCTGCCGAGTCTCTAATAAGTCAAGTTACAGAATAAGTGTCCAGATTTCTAAATAGCCAGTTATATATTACTTTTATAATTCATCTTTAAAATTTAGAAAATGAAGTCTTTTATTGCAGATGATGTAAAATAAATTTAAAGCAATCTTAGGAACCAAAGATGACTGTAGACCTTAGATGATTCTCCATCACTATTCCTGAATTTTACGAGAAGTAGGCAGGCCCGTGCGCGGAAGGCTTGTGGCTGGACTGTCAGGGATGAGGAGGAGGAGGCAGGGGAGAGAGGCAGGAAGGTAAGGCTGTCCATGGCAGTTCCAGCCGGTCACAGTCGTCATGTTCAGCCATCAACTAACTCACTCATTTCTTTGCTGGTTGGACGTACAAGTCCAGCTGTGAGTAATCTACCAGCCTGTTTTATGAACTATCATATTTGTGAAGTAAAATAATGTTTCCCTTCTGTTCTAGTTTGTGGTGATAACTGTGTGCTTGAAAGCTGGATTGGAGACATCATATTGGACCTGGGTAAGAGGATCTTTAGTCACAACCAAGGAATATCACATTTATTTACACATTATCTTAATGTTCGTTGTTTTTCATTATAACTTTCAGTGTCCCTTTATGCTAGTTGCACAGGTGGTTCTATGGGGGTTCAGGAATGGAGGGAGGAAAACGTGGGACTCTAGTTTGATAACATTGAGTAAAAACTTACATAAGTGTATGTACCACAAGACTTCTCAGAGCCCTTAATATATGGTTGTACATTGTAAATATGCCTGAAAGTGGGAGGCCTTCAAACCTAATGACTAGGAATCTTTTCATGGTAAAGGATGTCACAAGACTGCAGAAAACCCATTAAAAATGATTCTGAAGACCACTTAATATTAGTGAAAGATTTGTCCTCAGACATTTGCAGATCTCCAGCCTGAATAAGAGAAGTTCCATGTTAGATACATTAGTGTTGAAGTATATTCACGTCCAGGAAAAGAGACACAGTAAGCAAAAAGAAAGTTAGATGTTCGAGGGAAAGGTGGGCACAAGAAATTTGGATTTGACAGTCCTTAGCACAGAGATTAGTATTCACACAAGTGTCTCAGCATCTTCCAGGCAGAGCTTACAGACAAAAACTAGGGAGGCTTAAAGATGGTAGCAGATAAAACTGGTGAGAGTGAAAGGTGAGACCCACCAAAGGAGGTGGGAAAGGAGCGTACCACAGGTATATCATCATAGAAGAGATGTATTTCATGCAAGATCCAGTTCAAACGTGCAAATATTTAGTTAATAATTGCCATAGATAACAGTTATGGATACAGTAAAAAAATAAATCAGGAACTGTGTGACATCTTCATCGGTGTGTGAGTCCTCTATGCACCTGCGAGTCTCTGACACAGATTCCCTCCCTCCACAGTTCAGCCACGTAGCCATCTGGGGCAGCATCGCTCTCTGGGTGGTGTTTTTTGGAATCTACTCATCTCTGTGGCCTGCCGTTCCGATGGCCCCTGATATGTCAGGAGAGGTAATGTACCCTAATAACAGATAATCTGGCAAGCCATAAAAATTGGCATTCATTCATGAGCCTGAATTGCTTGGCTTGGGTTTATATTAAAACAGTATTCACCAATTTAAAAAGCTATTTTTAAACCCCACAGTTGTGAGTGATAAAAATTGAGAGAATATTTTAAACTTGGACATTTTACTTAAATCTGACTTACCCTTTCATAAGCATTGCTGGGATAATAAAATATGGTTGTCAGGAGCTTGAATCCTGTTAAGACCATCCATACAGAAGATGCCATTTTAAAATTAGACCATCAATCCACACATGCTTTTTGAATAAGAGATTTGGGGAAATGGTGAGTTTATGTCTTGGGACAGTCTGTCATTTCTTCTGTTATCTTTCATTCTAAAGAAAAAGGCTACTGTCCGGTATTAAATGCACTTTTAGAGTTGTCTTAATGACATCAGTTTGGTTTTCATTTTGAAAGAGTTAGGCTCTCTGACATTTTAGCCTTATCACGGTCCACTTTCAATTCCATCTGTCACTTTCTCGTTACACTGGTAGGAATTGAGTTATGAGGTGTTCGTGGGGGAGTGTCATAAGATCTCCTTTCGTGCAGAAGGGATTCCAGCAGTAGGAGAATGTATTATTTCAATTGCAGGAAATTTGACATAAAATGTATAAAAGAAAATGTGGAAAACATTTCAGGATTTCCTGTGACCTCACAGTAACTTGCAAATCGAGGTAACGTGAGCCCCGTTACAGTACATTGTTTTCCCGCAGTCACAGGAAACCTTTCCAGGGGTTTCCATTATTTGTTTCCCTAAGTACTGCCTGAGTACCTTTCACTTTTGACAGTCTGGTTTATAGATCATTTTCATGAAATTTTATCTGACAGCATCCTGCTTTTTATAAATTAGCAGAATGCAGGCACATTAAAAAAAATTTGTGGCTAAATTTATTAGAGAGAGGCATTATATACTATTACAGCAAAACCAGACGTATTGAGGAGTATGTACTTCCTTCCACCAAAGGGAAGTCTCCTTCTGAAACATGGACTGTGAACTCAAGAAAATTTACAGCATGTATTTTAAGGAAAACAGAAAGAAAACTGTGAATATGTCTCCTTCCCTTGATTTGCATCCTTTTTTCTTGAAGGAATAAAAATCAAAGATTGCATATGTCCACTTATGCCACCTGGAAATTCCAATCCTAACTCTGTTTTTATTTGATGTGCACTGTCTGATTGGACCTGCTTTTCCCCAAGGTCGATTCTAACTTAATACCTTTTTCATTAGACATCATTTTACCTCATGTCTGAATGTTTTATTTTCAAAATGAATGACACAAAAGATTTTGAAATCGAGATAGTTTGAGCAGCTGTAGCCAATCGCTTTGAAGACAAGAACAGAGTTTTTGACCACCTACTTCTAGGACAAGTGTGAAGTTTGACTGGCTTTTAGCCAACCAAATATAATTCTACCCTTGCCTGTAGAATTCCTGGTATTACCCAAACACAAAACTTAATATCTTCTCTTGAGATTTGCGGTGATGCTGTGTTTAATTCAAAGTGAAATGAATGTCAGTACCCCATCACATTTCTGTTCACTTCATATACAGTGGGAAGTGCTAACAGGGCTTCTTTTTCTTGTTTTATTGCTACTAATACTTTGAATATAATGTTTAAATAGCTAATGCCCCATGGAAAATAGAAAGAATGGATTAATTCAGCTGTTGGCTTGGCTAACTTGTCCAAGATGTAAATTTGTTTAATGTATTTAAAGAAAAGAGTAATACTTTAAAATTATGTAGTACTTGGTGCTTGAAGAGTGTCTTGGTGTGCCTATATGTGTAAATGAGCTTCACGGCGACTCCAAAAAAGGAAGATGACAAGAACACCACTCACAGTCTCTGGGAGAGAAGGTCTATGTTCACGGTTTCCTGGGCACAAGGGTTTTAGGACCCAAAATGTTATAGCAATACTCTACTTTTGAATATTTTTATTGTGCATAGTCACTAATTCTATTACAATCCAGTTAATTTCAGAAAGAAATAACTACCCTTAGATTTGCATTTTTAATCTTAAAATTCTATACTTCAACCAAGAATGTAGTGAAATGCATATATGTGAAAAATTCACTTATGTGCCAGGAGTTACAGTTGTGTGTGTGTATATATATATATATACACACACACATATATATACACACACACATATATACACACACACACACACATATATATATACACACACACACATATATACACATACACACATATATATACACACACACACATATATATACACACACACATATATATACACATACACACATATATATACACACACATATACACACACACACACATACACACACACACACACACACACACACACATATATCATTGGCCAACTACCTTGAGTAAAACTTACTTGTTCATCCTTTTATCACAGCAATACACTATTACAGTGTGTGTTACATATATTTTATTTGTATATTACAAGTAGCAATACAGTGTTGTAAACAACACGGGGATAAGTACAAATATTAGCATTCCCTGACTTGACATGTTTTACGTAACCCATATAATGAAACACAACCCCAGGCATTATCTAGAATATAATAACGCTGTTCCAAAGGATCCCTGGTGTGCTATGAAGGTAACTTTCTGTCACTACCACCAACACGGTCGTGAGTGTCTAATCCAAGGACCCTACCCCCAGGACTCCACATCTCTCCTGTTTTGATTTGGTGGCAGATCCTCCCCTAAAGTAAATAATTAAATACGTGTGTATGTTTGAGTTGTCTTAAAGGCCTAACAAGGGCATCTGGCATAGTCAAGCATTAATAGAGATGGTTAGGCAGACTAAAAACAGCAGCCCCAGTCCCCCCATCCTGGTTCAGGTGGTATTTTGGAGGATGAGGTACTATGGGGTTTAAAAGGAATTGACACAATAGAGAAGTTCTTCAAAAAGACAACTAAGATCTGGGAAGAATAATGCTAAAGATGCATAAGGTATATTGAATGCTTTGAGTATTTTATATGCATTTATTCTATCGATTCAGCAGCTATTTGTTGAGATTCTACTGTGGGTCAAGCACTGTGGGTTCATTAGTGAATAAAATAAATAAAAATCCATGCCCTTCTCAATGTTTCTCCTGGAAGGAGACAAAATAAGTGAAATATAGATGGATATGAGTGCTATAGAGAGAACACAGCAGGCAAGGAAACAGAACCGTGACTCCCGTTGTTTCCCACACCTTGGCTTTCGCTTGTGGTCCAGTCACAGGCTCTCGAGGGGCTTGAGAGGGGGGTGTCATGATCCGACTTGTGCTTCAGCACCAGGACTGTGACTGCGGTGTGATGGACCACTTAGGAGATTGTTGCAAGAACCTAGGCCAAAAGTAATGGTGGTTTGGGCCAGGAGGGCGGTCGCGGTGAAAGGGGTCAGAGTCTGAGGCTAATCTGAAGGTAGAGTCCGTAGGATTTGCTGACAGATTGGGCGTGAGGAGTGAAAGGAAAAGAAGTCGAGGCGGACACCATCGTGTGGGTCGTGAGCATTAGAACAGGCTTGTCCTCCACTCACTAAATCCTCCCAGCAAACATACCACGCTCGTTTTACCCACGAGAAAACAGAGGCCTAGAGAAGCTAAGTAAGTATCTCATCTGATCCCCC
Organism: Cervus canadensis; assembly: GCF_019320065.1. Lineage (NCBI taxonomy): Eukaryota > Metazoa > Chordata > Mammalia > Artiodactyla > Cervidae > Cervus > Cervus canadensis. The sequence goes on from NC_057404.1 coordinate 5,014,458, forward strand.
AGTCTGAAGTGACAGAGGGCAGACTTGGCCGTGCGGCCCGTGGTCAGCTGCCTTAGCCACTGCCCAGGGCTGCGCCTCTGATCACGTTTATTCAGAGGGAGCCTGAGGGGACTCCCCCGTGTTGCAGCTATTTCCAGGATCTGTGTAGAGGAGGAGGTCTCTGCTCTCTGATTTCCTGACTGCAGTGGCCCCCGCATGCTTCCCTCCGCCGTGGGCACGGCAGCATCCCAGCCTTCCCCTGTCCCCCAGCCGCATCCAGGCCTTCCCCATCCCCCACAGTATCCCGGCCTTCCCCCGTCCCCCCGCAGCATCCCGGCCTTGCCCCGTCCCCCTGCAGCATCCCGGCCTCCCGCGTCCCCCCGCCGCATCCCGTCCCCCCGCTGCGCCCCTGCTCGGGCGCCCACTGCCCCGCGTGCCTTCACGGGTTTGCTCTGATACGATGATGCTGCGCGCCCCGTGAGTGTTCAGTAATGACCGCGAGGTAAAACTGCTTTTTCCCCATGCTCGTTTGTTCTGAACACACCCACGAGAGACAGTGGCGGAGAGGGGGCAGAGAGACGGAGGTCGGCTCAGATAAGACCGTGGCGCTAACATCCAGAGGGTTCCACCGGGGAGCGACCTCCGGCCGCGGACCAGGATGCTGGCCGCGGTTAATCAACCACGGGCCCCGCCACGAGCCCGCTCCGCAGGCCACGCCATCCGCGCCCGTGACGCTCCTCCCCGCCCCGAAGGGCCGGGTGCTCTGCGGACCTCTCGCCAGTGTTTTCAGACAAACGTCTTACATGTTGAAGGGCACAGATTATTGTGCTCTAATTAGCGTTAACTGGAACACGGTGCAAATTACATGCAAGTTAGGCAAATAATCGTACACAGATTAGACGATTTACAGGTATGGGTCTCAGGCGTCTCCATTCAGCTTAGACACACACTCATACACTGATCAGGACTTTATAGCTGTTTCCAATCTGCGTTCTTGATTTGTCTTTTCAGCCATCTGGAGACAGAGCCGTTTCTCTCAATATGTTGAAAGAAAATCCGTGTTCAGGAAGAAGGGGAGGGAAGAGAACTAACATTTACTGCGCACCCGTTTTATTCTCCAGGCACTGGTTTTGATCCCAGGCATTCGTTGTTTCATTTAAATCCATATCACAAACCTAGGGAGTAAGCAGAGCAATAGCAAGTCAACCCAGAGAATTCATCCCAGGTTTTCCTCTCAAATCCCTTCGGTTGTTCTAACATCCTGAGGAACTAAATACCTTCTCTTTAATGCCCACTCCTGTTCCTTACTCTCAGATGGGGATGCTTTCTTTTCTCCTTGCAACGTTTTCCTTGCATTCTGTTGATTTCCCTGATGTATCTGCTATTTCCCAGGATACCCAGAGCCCTGATCAATTTCCCTTAGTTTGTCAGATATAAACGCATTCCCATCTCTCTTTAAAAGTGCCTAGATTTTTAATTCTCCCCTCTCAACACCACCTAACTCCCTCAACACACAGAGACTCTGTCTCACTTTGTATCCCAACTTCTCATGTCATCTTAGCAATATCAGCGTGTCTACCCACTCATTAAATATATATTGAAAACCCTATCAACCCACATCATCAGAGAATGTACAGTTGTCACTCAGATGATAGTAGGACCTCACTTACTGATGGTCAGTCACTGTCATAAGTGTCTTCACTGACTTAACACGGAGACCATTTAACATCACTGTAAGGCAGTTCCTATCACACATTTCACCGACGCAGCGTGGTTAAATAATTTTCCCAAGGTCACACAGCTTGTAAGCTATCTCTGAGCCGCCTTTGGAGCGCAGCCAGCCTTTCCCCTTCACCACTATGCACTGTGCTCTCTGTCCCTTTTACATTTTTCCTCTCGCCCTTTCACTTCTCTGCATTTTTCTCCCAGCCGTTAGTATAAATGCCTGTTAATGTCAGTTCCCCAATCAAAGTCCTTACTCCCATCTGGTTGGTCAGCTGAGCCATCCATCATCTGCACATAATATTTCCATCTTCAGCTGTGCTCAGCTGCCTGTATCGCTAATCAGGCATCGTTACAGTCCTCCTTCCTTCAACACATTCTACACGCCTGAAATGACCAGAAACCATCCCCTGGATATCTGAGCCTTTAGGGCAGACCTCAGCCACTGCAGCCAGGGCCAGAGAGGACTGTTCTTAGTTGGTGGGCAGGGTGTTGCCGTTTGGGAAACATTCCTTCCCATAGTTTTGTTTCCACTACAGTAATTCTACATCTCTGCCCACAATAAGATTCAAATGATAATGATTAACAAGCATTCCAGTATCACAAATATTGAAATATTTAGCTATTAAGAAGGAATTACGACATCACAGTAGGGGGAGAGTGGATTCCGCAAAGGTGGAGAACGAGACAATAAGAAATTATTTAGAAAAGGAAAATAAAGAGAAAATAGCATGACAGGCTTGACTGTGACTTTAAATATGTCACTGTCTTCCCCTCCTCTCACAAATATGGTTGTGATTTAAGGGGAGGACTTTTTTTTTTTCAGACCTGACTTGTATTTTTTCACACCAGTACAACAATTTATGGGGCAAGGTAGACCCTGGGGAGAAGTGCTATGTTATATAAACATATGCTGGCCTGCTTTTTCTGACTTGTCTCAATGATGTTACTGAGTATTTCTTGAAGTTTCAGAAGGAAATGTTTTAGGCACTCTGATTAGTACACCAGATTACAAAATAAAAAGCAAGTCCCATCAAGGATCATTTCATATCACAATGAATACCAGAAGGTCAGTAGTGGCAGAACTTTCCAGTGCATCACGGCCGCGCAGACACACACTGTAAAGTCTTCCCAAGCGCCATCTGGTTCTGCTCTCCCTGGCCTGAGGGATCTATAAAACTACTGAAGGAAATTGAAGTTAAGGAATGAGCATGTGTTTTACAGAATTTCAGATCTCTTGATTGAGGTTTGCAAAGTCTCTCTGAAAAACAATAAAAATCTTTGTTGAGCCCTTTACTGTCACCCCTGAAGGAAAGGTATTAATAAACCACATTAGTGATATGATTTTCCTAAATTGTGCTGTTGCCCATTTTGCCAACATAATGAATTACTTTACATATGAGGAATTTCCTGGTTTCAAATAGTCTTTATTCATCTCTCAGCTTTTAATTACCTAGCTAGCATGTAATAATTTATAGGTCATAAGACTGCCCTGGGTGGATAGGGTGGGGCAGTGTTTTGATATGAAGGAGTTTCATCCGAGATTGCTGGGTTTAGTCGAGTAGCCTGGGGAGAACAACCGCTGTAAACTCCATCAGATGTCCTTCAGTCAACCAGCGGTTGGGATCCCACCCAATAAAACATGCCATCGGCCACAGCCCTCAGAGCCGACAGTGAGTGAGACAGGCAGGCTGTCACAGATCTTAAAGACGCTGGCCACATGGCCACTTCCAAGCCCGTTTTGTGAAGAGAAGTCTTGAAGAAACGCTGAGAAGCAGAGACATCCGTGTGACTAATGGCAAATCAGGACGTGGGCACAGAGTTCTCTTTAGAGTCACTGTGAGGGCTGGCATTGCTTTTTGTAGGCGCAGCACCTTCTCCTACAATACGGAGCACATGTGTATTGAGCGTCTAGGGTATGTGTGTTACTCTGTGTTAAGCAGTGGAGGTTGCAGAGGTGAACAGAACTGGTCAAGGTCCTTAAGGATTTTGTTTTTGATAATGGGGTGTGGATGTCATAAATGTGAGGGGTGAGGCAGTGCACCCCAAGTGCCATGATCGTGAGCAAGGCATGGAAAGCGGAACAAAGCTGCTCTTAGTATGGCAGAACTTGGGCTGTTTGTTTTCTAGAGTCAGCTCATTCTTGCATTCATTCATTCCATAATTATGCATCAAGTATGTAGTTGGCTCTAGGCATGGTGTCTGCAGAAGGGATTAATTAGGCAAGATCCCCATGAGTGTTCAGGTTGAGGGGACCAGGGAGTAAGAGGGGGAAAGTCACTAAATCAGTTAACAAATGGCTAAATGTTGAATGACTACAGATGATTTCACAAGGTGATAGGAAGAAAACAGGGTGATATGATAAGGGACAGGATTGTAATGGCTGCTCCAAGAAGGTCCTTTGGAAAAAGGGACAATTAAGCTGAAGTTTAAATGATCCAGAGATACCTTCAAGTGCAGAAGAGCATTCCAGGGCTGACAGAACAACTCATGCCCAGGCTCTGAGGCAGGAATGAGGTAGTGTGTTCAAAGACCAGAAAGTCAATGTCGCTGGAGTTAAAAAAAAAAGTAGGAAGGAGCACAGTGAAATGGAGCCATTGAGATGGGCAGAAAGCAGATCACCACTCCTAGCTTAGCACTCTAGCTCATAAGTCCAGTACAGCTTGCTTTTGCGTTGCATGCCAGGGAACAATCAGAAATGCTCATAAAAGAAACCATGAATGTCCCCGTGTCATCTGCTTCAGTAGAGCTCATAATTGGACACAACTCTTGCATTCTGTGATAGGGTAAGAAAGATTGTCAATGAGTTCAAAAGCTGGTTGGTTCCAAGTTATCACTCAGCCCCCCTAGTGTTTATCATGCAAAGCAAGTTATTTTATGGCATATTTTTTATGTTAAAGTAACTGGGTTAAACAAGGTAGAAACATTTCTCTCTCATATGAAAAAAAAGTCCAGTGGAGTCAGATAGTTCAGGACTCTGTGGCAGCTGCAGAGTCATCAAAGACCAGACTTCTTCTGTCTTGCTGCGTAGTGAACCTTAGTGTACGTCCTCATAGTCCAAAAGGGCTGCTTAAGCCCTAGCCATTTTATCAACATTCCAGCCAACATAAAAAAATTAACCCTTTCTCTTTGAAGTTCTTTCCTAGACACTGCCCACCATATTTCTACTTAGCTCTCATTAACCAAAGCTAGTCACATGGTCATACTTAGCTACAATAAGACAGCCAGAGGAATATAGTCTGAGCTGGAGGAAAAGGTGATTCAAGATTCAAGTGGTTGCCAAGATTCAAGTGGTTGCATCTAAGAAAGTGAGCAGACATATATTAGGAGGCAACAAGAAGTCTGTGCCATGATAGTCAGCAATTTTTCTACATAAGCCATATGTCAGTTTATGTCTTTCCATAGCTAAATCTTTTTTGAAGTTTTGAATTTTTAAAATATAATTTCCTAAAACAGATGGTAATTAGAAGATGAATGGAGATGTTAGTTAGATGGTGGTGATTTTGCAATATATAAATGTATCAAATCAACACATTGCACTCCTTAAACTTATATAAGGTTATATATGTCAATTTTTTTCCAATGAGTCAACTCTTCACATGAGGTGGCCAAAGTACTGGAGCTTCAGTTTCAGCATTGGGGGCAGGAGGAGAAGGGGATGACAGAGGATGGGATGGCTGGATGGCATCACCAACTCGATGGACATGGGTTTGAGTAGACTCTGGGAGTTGGTGATGGACAGGGAGGCCTGGCACGCTGTGATTCATGGGGTCGCAAAGAGTCGGACACGACTGAGCGACTGAACTGAACTGAACTGATGTCAATTTTATCTCAATAAATTAGGAAAATAAATTTTTTAAAGGAAAAAATTTCCTGTAATCTACAATATAGGCCATATATGTTTCACAGATTGAGTTACTAGTAATCAAAGAGTTGATACTTTATGAGATGGTTTTTTGTTTTTTTTATTTTTGCTTGTTTGAACTTTCCTTTATTTTTTCATCTTTAAAATGGGAATAAAATAGTACCTATCTCGTGGTATTAGTTTTTTACCTTTTTTTTTAGATGGCTTTTAAGCAGATAAAATATAGAGCCATCACAGAATTATAAAAACTTGTAAGAATGATATAACAAGTAAACAAATTGACCATTGAGTTTAGATACCTTATCTTAATATAACTTCTCCAGTAGCAGCGGAACATTTTAAAATTGTATTTCTCATAGCAAAAAGAATATTTTGTTACTAATTTTGTCCTCATTTTTCTGGGGCTTTTAAGTTTTTTAAATAGCACAGTGAAGAAGATTAAAATAAAGCAAAACAAATTCTGTTCTTAATTACTTTTACTGTTCTGGGAACTACGCCCCTAGAAAAGTTTCAGAGCTGTACAGTTTCTAATGCTCTTCATTTCTTTTTAAAAAGACTATTTTGCATGTTCATTTTTCAGTATATATTGATACATAGTCAAATTTTACTTTAAAAAAATTAAGTTGGCTTCTGATTGATCTGATTGATCCTGGTGGCTCAGATGGTAAAGAATCTCCCTGCAGTGTGGGAGACCTGGGTTTGATCCCTGGGTTGGGAAGATCCCCTGGAGAAGGACATGGCAACCCACTGCAGTATTCTTGCCTGGAGAATCCCATGGACAGAGGAGCCTGGCGGGCTACAGCCCATGGGTAGCAGAGTCAGACACGACTCAGAGACGAAGCCCAAGCACAGCGCATTGATACATGGTCAACTTTTACTTAAAAAAAAAGTTAGCTTCTGAGTGATCTAGGTCCCACGTCACTCTTCCTCCTTTTCCTCTGATAATCTTTTTTAATCATTTGTTTCCAGAGAGTGGAGACACAAAGGTTGTCTCTCGCGTTATTCAGTGGATTGAATATTGATTGGGTCCAACTGGGTGATCCTGCCTCCCCTAGTTCCCCACCACTACCCAGGAATGTCCCCGGGGAAGGAGCCCAGGAACGCTGTGAACCGGCATCTCATTTGCATGTTTTCTCAGATTTTCTTTGCTTGGAACAATTTGCATATTTTCTAAAATTTTTGTTTGTTTGGGATGATCCAAGCGAAGGGCTTTCTTTGTCTCAGAGTAATCAAGAGCTTCTGGTAATAATTGCAAACATATTGAGGTTTATCCGAAACACCCTTCTCCTTAGTTATTTTCTGGGTGTTCTGCCCTGTCTATTTTTATGGAGAAAGTAATTCGTCCAGTATAAGAGCCCAATTCAGCTCAGTGCAACTGAGATTCATGGAGCGCCTCTGCGTCAGGACCTGTACTGGGCGTCAGTGGATCAAAAGCTGACAAAATAGAGTCCTTCTGTGGAGCCTGAGTTGTGAGTAAACCAACAGATCAATAGGACGTTAGAATGTAAGACACTAGTTATTGTGATCAGGATGCACAGGGCTGGCCCAGGAGAGGCCACTCTGCACGCTGTAGTTTGGAGAATTTAGAATGGTTTCTTGGAACTGCTGTTCCCTACACCGTTCAGGAAGGCAAGAGAAAGAAGGACTTTGAAGTAGTGTGTATGTTAGTCATGTCCGACTCTGACCCCATGGACTATAGCCCCCCACGCTCCTCTGGCTATGGGATTCTCCAGGCAAATATACCATAGTGGGTAGCCATTCCCTTCTCCAGGGGTCTTCCCGACCCAGGGATCAAACCCGGGTCTTCTGCACTGCAGGCAGATTCTGTAGCACCTGAGCAAGCAAGGAAGCCCTTGGAAGCAGAGAGCAGCCCACGCAAAGAGGGAGATTGGAGGTACTAAGGGACGGGATGGTTGGAGCTAGAACTGGAAAGTTTAGCAAAGACTAGGTCACAGAAAATTACCCAATTATCATTTACATCATTCCCTTAAACCATGGCAGATTGTTTTTCTTTATGAAATTCATAGTATTCCAGAAAGTACCTGAGGCCGTAGAGTACAAATTTGGGTCAGAGGACATGGTATATAAATGCTAGTGATAAGCTAGTGAGTGATTAAAAAATTTTGTATTTTGGCATGAATATATATCACATAATTGAAATTTTGTAAGAATCCTGTTGTGCTAAAATAAGACATCAAAGACCTATCTCAATGATAACCCCTAGAACATAGAACTTGGCATGTGCATTCCTCTATCTGCAGGTTTTATCAGAGGGAAGTTCAAGCCTCACTACCCAAGATGAGCAGCCACTGAAAGCCTTCCATGGAAGTTCATCTCTTCAAGCCAAAGTCTACATGAGCTTGAAATGTGTCTCTGATTAAAGTGCAGAGTGATGAATTCACCATTTATTGTTGACCCAGTGATGCTTGTTGTGTGCCTCTGAGTTGAACCCCTGGCCCAAGTACCATACCAGATTCAGACAGAAAGGGTGCAGTTTCAGAGAAAGGCTCCCACAACTTGGAGACCTCTGTCACACCATGGTGTTCCCCAGGCCTTGGACTCAAAGACACTTACGAAACCTTAGCAAGTTTAAATTCAAGTGACACAGTATTACCTGAAAGCAGATTTGGTTTTTATGAGCTAATAGCAGGCTTTCACACATCAAAGGCAGGGTTGCCAGGAGAAGGCACAATTGTGATGCAGTAAAAGCATTCTGTGTACATGATGTTGATATTTTGCCATGAAAATATAGATGTTCAGTTTGGTCACTCAGTCATGTCCAACTCATCGTGACCCCAAGGACTGCAGCACGCCAGGCCTCCCTGTCCATCACCAACTCTCAGAGCTTGCTCAAACGCATGTCCATCAAGTTGGTGATGCCATCCAGCCATCTCATCCTCTGTCGTCCCCTTCTCCTCCTGCCTTCAATCTTTCCCAGCATCAGGGTCTTTTCAAATGAGTCAGCTCTTCACATGAGGTGGCCAAAGTATTGGAGTTTCAGCTTCAGCATCAGTCCTTCCAATGAACACCCAGGACTGATCTCCTTTAGGATGGACTGGTTGGATCTCCTTGCAGTCCAAGGGACTCTCAAGAGTCTTCTCCAACACCACATTCAAAAGCATCAATTCTTCAGTGCTCAACTTTCTTTATAGTCCAACTCTCACATCCATACCTGACCACTGGAAAAATCATAGCTTTGACTAGATGGACTTTTGTTGGCAAAGTAATGTCTCTGCTTTTTAATATACTGTCTAGGTTGGTCATAGCTTTTCTTCCAAGGAGTCTTTTAATTTCATGGCTGTAGTCACCATCTGTAGTGATTTTGGAGTCAAAAAAAGTCTGACACTGTTTCCATTGTTTCCCCATCTATTTGCCATGAAGTGATGGGACCAGATGCCATGATCTTAGTTTTCTGAATGTTAAGTTTTAAGTCAAATTTTCCACTCTCCTCTTTCACTTTCATCAAGTGGCTCCTTAGTTCTTCTTCGCTTTCTGTCATGAGGGTGGTGTCATCTGCATATCTGAGGTTATTGATATTTCTCCCAGCAATCTTGATTCCAGCTTGTGCTTCATCCAGCCTGGCATTTTCACATGATGTACTCTGCATATAAGTTAAATAAGCAGGGTGACAACATACAGCCTTGACGTACTCTTTTCCTGATTTGGAACCAGTCTGTTGTTCCATGTCCATGTTCCATGTCTGTTGCTTCTTGACTTGCATACAGATTTCTCAGGAAGCAGGTCAGGTGGTCTGGTATTCCCATCTCTTGAAGAATTTTCCATGATTTGTTGTGATCCACACAGTCAAAGGCTTTGGCATAGTCAATAAAGCAGAAGTAGGTATTTTTCTGGAACTCTCTTGCTTTTTCAATGATCCAACCGATGTTGGCAATTTGATCTCTGGTTCCTCTGCCTTTTCTAAATCCAACTTGAACACCAGGAAGTTCCTGGTTCATATACTGTTGAAGCCTGACTTGAAGAATTTTAAGCATTACTTTACTAGTGGGTGAGATGAGTGCAATTGTGTGGTAGTTTGAGCATTCTTTGGGATTGCCTTGCTTTGGGATTGGAATGAAAACTGACCTTTTCCAGTCCTGTGGCCACTGCTGAGTCTTCCAAATTTGCTGGCATATTGAGTGCAGCACTTTCACAGCATCATCTTTTAGGATTTGAAATAGTTCAACTGGAATTCCATCACCTCCACTAGCTTTGTTCGTAGTGATGCTGTCTAAGGTCCACTTGACTTCTCATTCCAGAATGTCTGGCTCTAGGTGAGTGATCACACCATCGTGGTTATCTGGATCATTAAGATCTTTTTTGTATAGTTCTTCTGTGTGGTTTTTAGCATTCAAGATTCTAAAGGATATCACTGCATCTCAGGTTCCGTGAATCAGCTCCTCTCATGCCCTAAGAAAGGGAGCTCAAGGAGAAGGTACCCGTGCAGGTGGGCTAAATGCGATGGGACTGAAAGTGAAACCCAGCAGCAGAAACCTGCCTTTTCCAAAGACATTCAGCTCATACAGCAGAGACAAAACCCTGAAAAGCAATAGGAAGGGAAGAGCCACAGCTTGGTGGGAAAGACCTAGAAAGTTTGTATGAAAAGGAGCAATAAATGCAAACCTGAAGTTGAGCACCGATTTTTTTTTTCTTGTAATGAAAATGATTCATGAAGAAGATGCTTCCAGAGGAGATTGGAAGGTTGAACTGAGATATAGGAGGAGATAAGAGGAGTTTAATTATCTATTAACTGGGTAGATGGCTCTGAAAAGAGAACAGTGGAGGTTGTGGGCTTTGAGGCTCACAAAACCACATCACAGTACAGACCATCTCTGAAGCATTGTTCTACCCAACTGCTTCAGAGAAGCTGTAGCCAGATAAAACAATTAAACTCTTGGATCTGAAGCCACACTCGACCAGATCCTAAGAAGCACATGATAGGAGGTATGAGCTGTATGTCATACAGGCTTTGGGAGTTTTCAAAGTGTTGTGAACCTATCCTAGTACACTACTGTATAGCTGATTGTGTTAGCTAAGTAGCTAGGCTAGTTTCATTGGACTTGTGAACAACTTGGGCTTACAGATGTGCTCTCAGAACAGAGCTGGTTTGCATGTAGTGAACTTACTGTATATTCTACAGCACACGGACGGTAAGTTTTGTGGAGAACCCCAGAGCAGGAAAGGGGACAGAAGGCACTACAGAGGGGGTGGGGTGCTGTTTTATTTGGAGTGGCCATGGGAGAGCTCTGAAGATGACCTCTGAGCAAAGACCAGAGTCGGGTGGGCAGGACCCATGGCTCCCTGGATGAACAGAATCACAGACAGGAGGAGGAGACACTGATGAGGTCAGAGAGTGAAAGCGGAACAAGGGAGGGAGGGGACTTCTACTGGAAAAAAGATGGGTAGGGAGCTGGATCAAGCCCTGCCCCTCTCTCCCCAAATCACAGAAATATCTAGTTATGATTGCTCCCAGAATAGCTCCATGCCAGAACACAAGAAAACCAAGCAACTTCTCAGGAGTATAGTCCCAAAGCTCTGATGTTTTTTGGCTTTTAATCACTCTAAACACTAAGTTGTAAGGACTTACTTATTCAACAATTATTTATTAACACCTGATTGGTGGTTAAGTGCTTGGGTTGTGAGCATTCATCAAGATGTATTTCCTCTTCTTACAGGGATCGTAGTCTGCAATTAGAAAATGGATGATAGTTACCCGTTTGGGAAAAGTTACCCAAACTGGAAGCACAAGGTCGAGTCAGCTAACCCAAATCTAAGGATAGATGTGACCTCCAGTGTGAAAGTTGAAAAGCCAACAGGAATCATAGACTCAGGGGCTTCAGGACAAGAATCAGCCTGGGCAGCTTCCAGGATCTGAAACACGTGCTGCAGCTAGAGACGAGGGCTGTCTTGAGAGATGATATGGGGGAAGTAATCAGAAGTCAAACACGAAAGGTCGTGAAATCATACTAAGGAATTTTGTATGCCATCCTGGGGGTGGTGTGAAGCCACTGAAAGGGTTTCATCCAAGAACTGCTCAAATCTGACTTACACGGTGGAACCTCCCTTTGCTGCAGTGTGGGGATTGACTGGGAGCAGGGCAGGACTGCAGTCAACAGGTCCACCCCTGAGTCTGTGATCGGGCAGGCCAGGTGGGGACTGGAGTAATGGCAGCGGGTGAGAAGGGAGTAGGCAGGTCCAAAGACGCTGGAACACAGGAGAACCAGGCTGTGTGGTGGATGTGGCACCGAGAGCCAGCCCGTGAACACAGCCCAGGTTTCTGTCTCAGGCGGCGAAGCTGTTCTCCCAAGAGACTGCACAGGGGAAGAGCCGGTCTGGGAGGAAGGCGGTGTCTGCTGGGGACGTGCGAAGTTTGAAGCTCAGTCGGTAAAGAGTCTGCCTGCAGTGCAGGAGACCACAGTTCAATCCCTGTGGTTGGTCTCAGTCCAATCTCAGGGAGATCCTCTGGAGAAGGAAGTGGCAACCCACTCCAGTATTCTTGCCTGGAAAATCCCATGGACAGAGGAGCCTGAAGGGCCCCAGTCCATGGGATCACATGAGTCAGACACGACTTAGAGAATAAACCGCCACATGTAACATTCAAGTTCAGAATTGGATAATCTGTGTTTGAAGCAGAAGCAAGAGATGTGAGCCACAGGGAGGGACCATGACTGATCCCCTTGTAGATAATAGAAACCATCACCCTTCCCAGAAAGGGTATATATGTGATAACAGAAGACTCCCGAGAGAATGCCGAGATAATCCACCTCTGCGTTTATTCGGGGATCATCCAAACAATCAGCTTCCTAATGATTACGTTCTGTGAACAGCATCTTTACTAGCTTGGACAGTGTTATCTCGTTATTGTTGTTGTTCAGTCGCAAAGTCATGTCCGACTCTTTGCGACCCCATGAGCTAGGCTTCCCTGTCCTTCACTATCTCCCTGGGTTTGCTGAAACTCATGTCTATTGAGTCAGTGATGCCATCCAACTCAATATCTCATCCTCTGTCACCCCTTCCTCCTCCTGCCCTCAATCTTTCCCAGCATCAGGGTCTTCTCCAATGAGTTAGCTCTTCACAGCAAGTGCCCAAAGTATTGGAGCTTCAACTTCAGCATCAGTCTTTCCAACGACTATTTAGGGTTGATTTCCTTTAGGATTTACTGGTTTGATCTCCTTGCAGTCCAAGGGACTCTCAAGAGTCTTCTCCAGCACCACAGTTCAGAAGCATCAATTGTTCAGCACTCAGCCTTCTTTATGGTTCAGCTCTCACATCCATACATGACCACTGGAAAAACCATCGCTGTGACTCTGCTTTTTAGTACACTGTCTAGATTTGTCATCAATTTTCTTCCAAGGAGCAAGTGTCTTCTAATTTCATGACTGCAGTCACCATCTGCAGTGATTTTAGAGCCCAAGAGTCTGGGCTCCATGAAATAAAATGAAATGAAATCCAACACTGTTTCCACATTTCCCCCATCTATTTGCCATGAACTGATGGGATCAGATGCCATGATCGTAGTTTTTTGAATGTTGAGCTTCAAGCCAGCTTTTTCACTCTCCTCTTTCACCTTCATCAAGAGGCTCTTTGGTTCCTCTTCACTTTCTGCCGTTAAAGTGGTATGTGCATACCTGAGGTTGTTGATATTTCTCCCAGGAATCTTGATTCCAGCTTGTGCTTCATCAAGCCCGGCATTTCGCATGATATACTCTGCATAAAGGTTAAATAAGCAGGGTGACAACATACAGCCTTGACGTACTCTTTTCCCAATTTGGGACCAGTCTGTTGTTCCATGTCCAGTTCTTACTGTTGCTTCTTGACCTGCATACAGATTTCTCAGGAGGCAGATAAGGTGGTCAGGAATTCCCATCTCTTTAAGAATATGCCACAGTTTTTGTGATCCGTGCAGTCAAAGGTTTTAGTGTAGTCAGTGAAGCAGAAGTAGATTTTTTTTTGGAATTCCCTTGCTTTATCTATGATGTAGCAAATGTTGGCAGTTTGATATCTGGTTCCTCTGCCTTTTCTAAATCTAGCTTGTACATCTGGAAGCTCTCAGTTCACATACTGCTGAAACCTAGCTTTAAGGATTTGGGCATAATTTTGCTATCTTGTGAAATGAGTGCAACTGTACAGTAATTGGAGCATTCTTTGGGATTGCCTTTCTTTGGAATTGGAATGAAAACTGACCTTTTCCAGTCCTGTGGCCACTGCTGAGTTTTCCAAATTTGCTGGCATATTGAGTGCAGCACTTTAACAGCATCATCTTTGGGGATTTTAAACAGCTCAGCTGGAATTCCATCACCTCCACTGGCTTTGTTTGTAGTGATGCTTCCTAAGGCCCACTTGACTTCACACTGCAGGGTGTCTGGCTCTAGGTGAGTGATCACACCATCGTGGTTATCTGGGTCATTAGACTTTTTTTGGTACAGTTTTTCTGTGTATTCTTGCCAGCTCCTCTTAGTCTCCTCTACTTCTGCTATGTCTGTGCTGTTTTTGTCCTTTATTGAGCCCATCTTCGCATGAAATGTTCCCTTGGTGTCTCCAATTTTCTTAAAGAGATCTCTGGTCTTTTTCATTCTGTTGTTTTCCTCTATTTCTTTGCATTGTTCGCTTAAGAAGGCTTTCTTATCTCTCCTTGCTGTTCTCTGGAACTCTGCTTTCAGATGGGCATATCTTTCCCTTTCTCCTTTCCTTTCACTTCTTTTCTCAGCTATTTGTAGACAACCACTTCGCCTTCTTGCATTTCTTTCTCTTGGGAATGGTTTTGGTCACCACCTCTTGTGGAATGTCCATGTAGTTTTTCCTATGAGTTTTCACTGGTGTTTGACTGTTTTTAATAAACTCACAGTGAATATTTGCAGTCCCCAAAATTAGTTCCTTGGGATACCAGTAAGCAATATATGGGGAAAAGTATTCCATGGTCAATAAATACATCTTGGAAACCTTGGCTTAAAAAACTATTTAGTAGGTTCTTTATGCTGATTTCTCAAAGACTGAAATAAGCTACTCTCCCCCGTGACTCACCGGGACGGGAGGCTGCTGCGGTTTTTTGGGCCATGACAAGCTTCTGGAGGAAGTGCTTCCAGAGTTAGTGACCACAAACAGCTTCATGGGATGCTAACCTCTACCCAAAGACTGTACCAAATCTCAACACATAGTTTCAGAGATTGAATTATCAAATTAACAGGAATGAATGTTTGTGTTCTTGAGGCACATGTCAGTTGCCTTTCCCAAAGTGAGCACATTGCTTAAGGAAGTGTAAATTACTACCCAATACCTGTGTCCGCATACCCTCACACTCCCCCAGGGGTGACTGAATTGTTTAAATCTGATCTGATTTGGTAATGTTTCTGCAACTGTAGAGAGGCCCAGCATTCCCCATGCTATTAATTCCTTGCTGCTGCTTTTGTGAATACCTTCTCAGATCCTTTGCCTGTCCATTGGGATCTTAGCTACTGTTATGAAAATCAGTGGTCTATTTTTATAATCAGATATTAATGCAGAATTTCATATACTTCTAGCAGCCATTTTCCAAGTTCTTATGTATCGTTTATTTTTTAGTTAGGTTATTTGTTAACCTGTGGTGCTTCTACATTTTCATGGATCAGTTCTTTAAAGCATTTCTTTCTATAGTTGTTTTTTTGGTTTTTTTTTCTTTTTTGATTAGGTTTCTTTTTTTTTTTTTTAATTGGAGGCTAGATACTTTACAATATTGTAATGGTTTCTATAGTTTTTTTTTTTTCACCATTTTAAGGCTTAGAAAATCCTTTTATAAAGTTTTACCTAGACACTTAGTAATCACTTCTTTTTTTTTGGTTGTTGTTAACATTAACTCTTAACCCCTCTGGTATTTATTAATATATTAATTTATCTTACACCCTTCCCCATCCCAGAAAGCTAACCAAGTTTTACAGCACTATTCTCTGAATAATTTTCCCTTCTAAATTAATACATAGTGCCCATACAATCTTTAATAATTTTTATGAAATAAAAAACATTTATCTCCACTTATTAAATTAGCAAATTGAGATGAATGTCTATTTATTAAGATTCAGTTACTTGGCCAATTTCAGTCTGGAGAGGAGTAGATGTTAATGTGATGCAAACTATGACATTTATAAACTTGCATTTAATTTGATGTTGTGATAAAAAATTTCCTTCCTTGAAGCTCATGGGAGAGATCACTAAAAGGAACACGAGACTAGAGAGCTTAGAGGAATTTGAAAATTAAAATGAAGAAAGGAACGTTTGTCAATAATCAATGTTAGTAATAAAAGCAGCCACTGTATAAACATTAATGGCTTAATTCTTATAATCCACTTTACAGCTGAGGAAGCAGAGACCCAGAAGTGGCTTCCTCTGGCCCTGAGAGCCGGGACAGACAGAGCCAGGATCGCTTCCAGGGCTGTTTATCACCAGCTCTGCTCCAGTTGGGGTCTGCGGATGTAGTTTTAGCACTCCCCAAGGGGCCTTCTTAGAGCATCTGTACTTTAGCAAAGAATCAGCATGCTATTCGACATTTATAGGGTAAAAGGGGGGACAGACTTAAGAAGTGCTTTGCTGAAAGTGTGTAGGCAGGTAAGCACATCGAA
The DNA here is from genome assembly GCF_019320065.1 of Cervus canadensis. Taxonomy (NCBI): domain Eukaryota; kingdom Metazoa; phylum Chordata; class Mammalia; order Artiodactyla; family Cervidae; genus Cervus; species Cervus canadensis. The sequence continues at coordinate 5,030,610 of NC_057404.1, forward strand.
GTCCTCTGTTCCGAGCCTGAGCTTGGAGGACCCTGCAGGTGAAAGAGTGCGTGTTCCTGTCCGTGTGAGAACATGGGTGCCAAGGGGCCCCCCCGCTGCGGGCCGGAAGGTAAGCCCTCCCATCCGCTCAAGCCCCTTGGCTCGCTCACTGCACAGGAGCTAGGCTTTCCTCAACTGTTCTTTCTGCGCAAGTTCGTGGGGAAATTTCAGAAGAATTCCTCGTGTCTCTGTGTCTCAGGCCGCGATGGCTCACTGTTGAAGCCCGAGGCCGATGCTGAGGCAGCGTCGCTCTGCAGACACGCAGTGCTTGTTCCCAGAGCAGGGCCTGTGCCCCCCGGTCTGCCGGCTTTGCAGCTCCCGGGGCTGATCCTCTCAAGGCCCCCGGGAGCCACTTTTGTGGCAGATTCCATTTGGTTTCAAAGGGCCTTGAGAGGTGCTGTGGGGCCACTTGGCATGATCCCCCCAATCTCCCACGTTAAGAGTGACTTGCAGGCTGCCCTGGCGGGAGCCCGAGCCCAGCCCCAAACAGGCTGCCCCTGTTCCCCCCATTGTCTGCAGACCCGGCGTCTTTTCCCAGCTGACCTGCCTGCAAGTGGAGAGATGTGAAAAGTTAGAGACAAAAATGGTCTCTACAGAGTGAGAGGGAGCTTTCTTGTACAAAAAGGAAGGAAATACCTCTGTGGGATTTTATTTTTTCCCCCCCTCTTCATCCAAATAATACAAAGAGACTCTCTGTCTTTAATGCGAATGTCGGCTTTAAATCTCTTAGGTTTGGATTAACTCTGCAAAAGAAAAAAAAAATCTGACAGGCTTTCAGATATGACGCAGAAAAACTTTTTTCCCCTCAATTCACGGCGTGCATTTGCAAAGCCGAAGGCTGGTGGGCTGAATAGTGGGCGCCAGTCTCCCGTCACAGTTAACATCACAATGGTCAGAATTAGCAGCCTCTGTCCCCACCAGGGGACGTTTAATACGAGGTGGCAAAGGCAGGAACAAACCTCTCTTCTCTTGCCCCCCAAATTAAAAGAGATTAAAATTAAACCAAAGAAACGAGGTTATTTTCAGTTACACGACTTAGACTTATCTTACCTTTTTCCCGCAAAAGGAAAAAGAAATGTGGCATTTTGCAGTCATTACCTAACTCAAAAGCTTCCTTCCAACTAAACAAAACCCACTGACTTGATGGACATTTCCTATTACACAGTTATTGTTGGTTTTCACTATTGAGGATGTCAGCCAGCATGTCGAAGATCATGTTTTGCTTATAAAATAAAATGACTTTTATGTGAATATCTTTCGTCTTGGTGGTGTCCAGAAAGTGGGTGCTGTTCCTCTGAATCCACGTGGCGACGTTTATTTTCTGAAATTTGGGGTAATAGCATGTTCTTATTTTTAATGTGTTCAGAGCTGTTTCATCCTAGATATTGGAGTATTCTGCACCAAGAGTCGGTATCACTAACCTTGTGTTAATGTAGAAAAATTTTAAACAGCAGCTCCTGGTTTCCAAATGAAAGTCAAAATGAATAGGTAATCTGAAGCACAACTTAAAATGAGCAGTTTTTATATTTGATATGGATGGATTAATTAGGACTGTTTGTTTATGTATAATTATGAAACCACCTATATAAATTAAACTCTAGATCATTTTTAATTCCTGACCCACACGTAGTTTAAAAAAAAGTTTCTTATGTGATATTTAGTGGGATGTAAATGGATGTGCATTAGTTGGCTGCTAAATAATGGAGTTATAACAATATGTTTATGGATTTAAATAGGTACTGCAAATTGGTTCTTGATAAACAAATAGACTCAAAGTGAAATAAAGTATTACTTTTGGTTTTATTTATTTATGTGACACTATCCGCTTTAAGCTGTAGGTAATCTAATTACATTATAAAGGGATTTTTATTATAATCACAAACAACTAACAGAATTTATTAATTTTTATTATAGAATCATTTTCTTTGCAACCCCAAAGGCTCTGATATAGCCTAATTTGGGATTTAATACAAATGAAAGTGTGTTAAAACTTATTTTAACACACTGTCATTTGGGTTTTACATACTAAATATTTGGCTTGACTACCAATAACAGAATACACTGAAACAAGTTATGTAAATCTTTGAACAAAAATTAGTATTATCCCTACATAATATCAAATTGTTATTTTTCATAGATACCCTAACTTGTTTATACTGTATTCATGATGTATCTGGATGATGTTTTAGTATCATGTAATATTTTAGAAAAAGTAAATTTTTATTTTCCAGAAATAGTAAATTTAGTTTCTAATTAGGATTGATTTTATGTATTGTATTGTAAGAGAATTTAATCCAACGTATGTTTGAAGTTTGCTCAAAAAGATAATTTTTTATATTCTAAGTTATAAAAGAAAGTCAAAGTTTATTACTCCATGTTTTGGTCACAATAATAAGAAATTCATATAAAAATGTGAAAAGATTTGGTACATGATAAAACTTTGCTGTCTTAGCTACTGAGGGAAAAATAGAAGGGCATGTTTTCATAAATTAGGCTTTTAATTCCAAATATTTCACAAGTTTGAATTCAGAGTTATTTTATGCCCTCTTGCAGAATGAGATTCTTAAAATTATTTCACTTGAAATCGTATAAAAACTTAACTTGTATTTACCGGTGTATTTTTATGGTTTTAAAGTGATACTGTCTCTGATCCTCAGGCGGCCATGTTGTTCAGTTCCGGCGTCTTTTGGACGGGCCTGTTATTTATCCCTGTGGCCTCCTTGCTCCTTGACGTGCTGTATAAGGTGTAAGTATAATACTCAGTTATGTACATAGCAACGTAGATGGCGTATTAATCCTCGGATTTCTCTAGTTGGGCGTCAACTCTAATATAGAGCTTGCAAGAGAGGAATTAGTAACAGTAATTAATTCCATGTAAATAAAGGAGAAAGGACTGATTGAGGAACTAGAAACTATATTAGTTTAAAAGAGCCAGCAGAAGTTAAAGCAGGTAGTTTCAATTAACATTTTTATTAATCAGCCTGAAAAACCCCTTCAAGGTAGAAGAAAAAATTATGTTATCCCCACACATGCACACACACCCCCATAAATTTTTAGTGAACAATAGTTGTGAAAGGAAATTTTTTCTTGCTTGATTCTAAACATATATAAAATAGAGACTAGAAGAATCTACAATTTTATTAATCTTTCTCAAGGATTATAAGTTTTAAAATGTTCTCTCTTCCCACAAAAAAGATATCATTAAAGTTAGTTAATGTGATGCTTGTTTAATGACTATGAAAGTTTTATTACTATCAACCTGAACCATTTATGACCATTGTTTCTATAATTATATTAATGCCCAAAATTACTATAATTTTTTAGATTCTATGAAAAAACTCCTTGTATTCTATTACTATTGTACTTAGAAGCAGCATGGTAAAAACTTGTTTTATAATGTTTTAAATCTTCACACAAATACTTTGATCCTTTTTCTTTTCTTTCGCTTTCATTTTTTTGCAGTATCAAGAGGACTGCTTTTAAAACATTAGTAGATGAAGTTCAGGAGCTGGAGGCAAAATCTCAAGACCCAGGAGCAGTTGTGCTTGGAAAAAGGTAAAACACATACTATGTTCTTTTCTAGGTGAGCTTTACATTGTTCTTTTGCTAGCGGTTGGAAGTAAGCAGTTAAACTTGTGCTTATCTGTTGACATGGAGCTGGCAGCGTCACTGACAGATTTTGGAACCAGAGAGATGCAATTTCAAATCAGATCTCTTCTCTGAGCTGCCTGCATCTCAACCAGGTTGCTTAGAGCTCCCGAGCCTCAGTTTCCTCATTTGCACAATGGGAGTGGCCATACCTCCCTCCCAGCCAGTCGTGAGAATTGAAAACAGTGTCAGTAAAGCAGGTGGCTGGGGGCTTAACGAGCACGAAATAAATGGTGGGTACAAATAGTGTTTATTATGAAACTGAAAAAGAAAATGCAGTGTTCGTAGAAAATGCACAGAATACGATCAAAATCAGAGGCTGACGTAGAGTCAGCTGTCCCTCAGTTGCCTCCGTGGCTCAGTACTTTATTGGGAGCTGAGCTGGGAGTCATCTATGAAGTGAGTCCTCTACATCCCCACCACCCACCCCCCACACACCAAAAAAAAAAGCAAGGTTAGAAGGCTAAGCGAATTTACTGAACTTCACAAAGCATTACAAAAGAGAAACTAAAGTTACTTGAAAGCACTCTGCAATGATCCACGGTTATGATGAAAATACCAGGAATTGATTCTCCCTCTCCCGTCACACTGAAGCGAGCTAGCATGTTGTCTCGACCCTAGGAGACGATTTGCCCTGGTCTCTGTCGGCTTCACCGTGATTCTCTGTTGTTGCTCAGTTAGACACGATGGAGTAAGTGTCAGACGGGGCACTCGGGCTGAGACCTTGGCTCCAGCCCTCTCTTGCTCTCCTCAGGCCAGAGGGGCGCGTCATACCCCGTCCGCACCTCTCTCCTGAAATCAGCAGCCCCGGCCCCTGTGGGGCGTGCACCCCTCACTGCACAGCTTCTCTCACGGAACCGCCATGACATTCATGCACAAATCCATCATCCCCATGTTTTCCAGATGGGGAAACCAGGGCTCAGAGAGACCCGCATTCTCCAGGTCCGAAGTGACCGTGCTGGGGCCTTGAGCCCGTGTCGGTTGAGTCTAGAAACCCCGGTCATGCACTATTCTGCCTCCTTAGACTGCTTTTCAGGAACGTAGTGGCCTGGCGCCAGACGGAGCCTGCCTGAAACGGGACGGTTCTGACCCTCACTGTCAGCGTCCCGGTGTCCGCGATGAGTTGACCACCCCTAACTTCAGATCACAGGAGTAGCTCCACCTCCCCGCGCTTGCCCCTCATCTCTTCCCTTCGCCTCCAGCTCTACACCAACTCCACTGTTTTTCATAAATCGCCCCTCAGGAAATGTTCACTCTCGCTTTCCCTCTAGCTATAAAAAGGATACAGGAAGAGTTCTGGCTCTTAGGAAAGGATGGGGGCGTGGATGTGTATGACCAGGTCCGTTTGCTGTGCATCGGAAACTATCAAAGCATTGTTAATCAGCTACACTCCAGTATACAATGTTTGTTTTTTAAAAAAGTTCTATTAATAGCTCACAGAATCATGAATAAGAATATTGACAATTATTAGGGAAGGTCCACTGATAGTACTGTTACTGCCCTTAGTAAATTTCTCCTATTTGTGTGTTAATAAAACTTACATTAAGCCCCTTCATGTGATAGTTTTTTTCATCATTTGTAGTATATCAGTGACTTCAACAATTCATAAGTCAGACTGAGGGTTCGATATGATGATCTCTGGTCTCTGGATCCTAAAGAGTCCATGAGTCTGTGATATGTGTAGTCCCTTATATTAAATAAGTCAGAGAGCCTAGGAAGAAAGAAGTGAATTCAGTGTAAATGACTAACAACTTCTCCATAGAAAATGTGTCTGATAGATTTCCTGCTGCTGCTCAGCTCGTTTGCCTAAAATAGCGGTTCAGCTTATTTCAGGGACTCAGGACTAAGTTAGCTGTTAGCTGAATAGCCCAGTCAAAACCCCTAGTCTGGTATGGACCCCATGTTGCCATTGCTGCTGACCGGTGAGCAAAATGATGGTGATGGTCAGCCTGGCCGTGGCATCCCCTGCTGATGGCAGCTGGAGGAGAGGAAGATCTGTGAGAGGGTAGCAACTGGTCGGCAAAGCCTTCACATCAAACTGCGTTCTAAGGCAGCTTGGCAGCTGTCTGATTTTACTGACAGAATTGTTTTAGGAACCTCGGAGGAGAATGAGATGAATGTCAAATTTTCAAGCATGAGCTGATTTCATCTGCATTTTTCAAAGAGGGGGAAATGGTGATTTCTGTGTCTTCAAGTGACACCAGGCTTCCTTGAGGGCCAACACACGCACATCATTGTATGCTTCCTGGCCTCGGCGTGTGCGGATTCCTCGTCTAGAAGCTGAGACCCTCTTACAGACGGGTAATCCAGTTCCTGGCTTTCAAAACCCAGTCCAAACGCACTCACCTCAGCATTCCACAGATGAAGTCAATTCCCACTCCGCTGTCTCTGTATTTTGTTTATTCTTGTGTTTCTGCATTTGCCACAGTTTACTAGAGTCTGTGTCTCCAACCTGTGTTTGCTCGCGTCCCCTGCTAGATTGAGCTCCTTGTAGCAGAGGCCTCTGTCTTAGTCTTAATGGCAACCCAGCACCAACCACAGAGCCAGGAACGTGGTAACATTCAGTTAATATTTATTGAATGGATGAATGAGTGGTCAGGAGAATGAGCCAAAGAATAAGTCCATTAGTGAAAGGGGAGGCGAAAGGATAGTTGAGTAGTGGGCTAACCTGTGGGAAGTTAAATGAAAATGTGATACACGAGAACATAGGGCTGTCTAGGTTACACTTCCCAGACTAGTAAGCTCCAGTGTAATGGTTGCTTACTTTTTTGTCATAGAAGGATGCAGTTCTTAAGAACGACCTTGTAAGTTGATCACCCCAGTTTTTAAATCTTCACTAAGCACTACTCTGAAGTCAAGCTAGATGTAAACACACAGCTTCTCTGTGTCAGAGAAACTAACTTGTACGCACCATATCCAGATTAGTATTTACAATAATTCATTTCTCATCTCTACTCATTTTCAAAAATTAAAACATCTTGGTTAAAAGAATGAGTCCTTTTTTAACAGAAATAAGTATGCCATTTATCATATTATTTTCCTGACTTCCCTGGTGGCTCAGATGGTAAAAAGTCTGCCTGCAGCGCAGGAGACCCGGGTTCAATCTCTGAGTCAAGAAGGTCCAGGGTTTCCCAGGCGAGAATACTGGAGCGAGTTGCCATTTCCTCCTCCAGGTCACTCTGTAGCCATGACTTATTATTTCGGTAAAGAAACTAACTCGTAAGCTATGAAACTGTCTTTAGCTGTTACCTTCTATGGACATGCTCCAACACTAGGGAGCAGAAGCATCTACATTTCCAAAATCCAAAAAGCTTTGAAATTCAATTTTTTTCCACAAGCTTATAGGGAAATTTGCTGGATTTTCAAAACAATTTGTTCTCAAAATATAAGGACGTTGATACTGTTTATTTTTCTGCAGTGTAAATATGTCTGTGTTTTATAGCAGAAATATTAATTTTGGGGATATGGGTCTCTAAGGTCTCACTTGGGAGAATTACATATATAAATTGTGTGTAACATATTACTTTCCTAAAACAAAACAAAAATATGAGTTGAGAACCCCAAAGTGTTAAAGGATTGCAGACACTGGGCTCGTTGGAGACAGGCAGTTATTACTGGATATCTTTCCTGTGCGTGTGAAGCAATGCGTCTTATAGTAAGGCCAAGCATGAATAATGAGAGCCATCATTTTCTACACGTATCTATAGACACTAGCCAGTATGTCATCATCAGCCTCTACTAAACAGTATTGTAGCCCAGGATCTTCAGGTCAGTCCTCATTAATTTGTTCATCACTGCTGTTTGGTCCACAGCCCGAGCTTTTTAAAGTAGGGAAGTGTAGATGTCAGATAATTTGGTCATGGAGACAGTGATGGTGGTCTCTCCTAGCTTCTCTCTGTGTTGTTTATCTTAATGAAAAACAAGAGATTCAATGTAGCTAAGGCAAAAAACAATACCTGGTAGCCTTCCTAAAGAAGTGGAGTGGGGGGCATTATAAATTAAAACTCATGTTTAGCAATAGACTTCTCCTGTTGAGTCAATGTTGAGTATAAACCAAGGCATCAGAAATGATCCTCACAACGTATCTTTTGCCTTGTGATGGTCTCTGTTCTAGTTGGTTTGTTGTTGGTGGTGGGTTTTTAATAATAAATTTCTCTGGATGTAGGGAATGGTGAGGGTGGGAGGAGCTGGTGTTTCTAAGTGGCTGAGTGTTTCCTCAGTGCCATCTTCCTGAATCCTCCCTCAGCCCAAGGTTTGGAACTGTCCTATTCTCCATGAGGTGTCTGAGAACGGCTGCCTAAGGCAATCCAGCTCACAAATAACAGAATTAAATCAAAGACTGCAGAGCCCGGGCGCTTTCCACAGCAGTGTGCTTCTTTACCCAGAAAGAAACTGTTTTCTTTAAATAAACACTAGACATTAATGTGACATGACAGCTGAGTGAAAATATAGCCTTAAATGGCCATTACAAAATGAAATTACCTTGTCTCATATATTTTGGTTGCCATAATATGCAAGGGCCACTTCTATATTAAAGGATCATGCATTTAAGAAGGCTAGCCTACAACCTGGGAAATGTATTTTGGGAAGAAGGAGCTCCATCATGACACATGGCTGTCCTCTAGCCTTCTGTAGTCATTTCAGTTTTAAACACCAGAGACTTCCCAGCGCCCCATCCAGAGTGCTCTGCTAACAAAGTCAGACCACCTGCTGCTGAAGCCGCTGACTTCCTCAAAGCAGTTACATGTTTTAGCGTCCCTCTGAGTCCCCAGGTCGGTAATGGTAGAACATTTTAAGAGTAGAGTAAGAAAAGTATGTAAAAATGGCTCTTTCTCATTCCCCATATCTGTTTATTTCACTGGCAAAAACAAGTTTTACAAGTTTTTGCAAAACCACTAGAGTTTTAAGATTAATTAGCTTTCTTGCCTTAATTCCCAATGACAATAAAGTATGTCTAATAAGTACCAGTTAACACCCCTAGACTTTTAAAAAATATCTGTGTAAGATTACTACAAATGTCAACATTTCCAAATATTTTACTTCAGCAAAAGCCTAAATGTTTCTGTAATTACAATGAGTTCATTTTGCAGATGATCCTCTTTTTGTGTGTGTATGATAAATATTGTTCCATTTCAGGGTCTAAAAAGAATTGGCAATATACAGAACTAACATAACTTACAGCAGTTTAACTAAAGCTTAAAATGGGGAAGCTAAAAGATGGAAATTTGTCCACTGAGTCGGTTCCAGTGATTAAAACAAAATTGCATAAACATTTGCTGCAACACATGTGGATTACTTATTAGCTCTTCATGCTTGTTATGTGGTTTAATATCAAAGCAAAGTTTTATAAATCAACCAGTGGAGAAACGGCATGACTAGGAGGATTGATGATGTTTAAAAGTGCATTTCAGAATTACTATTCAAATTTATTTATTTGACAGATATTTGACTTCCCACTGTGTGAAACACTGTTCTGTGAGCAGGACAGAAAAACAGACGCAGTATTTCTTGCACTCTGCTTGTAGAAGTTACATAATTACATGGATTCACTTCTGCAGAAAAGATTATTCTAAATGTTTATTGAAAAATAAGTGTTTTTTCTTCTCACTTTACCTAGTAAATTATTTTCTGAAAATGCCTTTTTTTATTTTAAAGTTAAGGAACACGTTTCATACCATATTAGAGTGGTAGTGGAATTTTTCTAATTAAAAAGTCTATGAGATTTCTTCTTTACCTAATTTTTTGGATTTTTTCTGTATAAAAAAATTAATTTATACCAGAATATATGCCAAGTAGGAAAAAGGTATCGTAATGGTTCATTTTTTTTTTTTAATTCTCAAATGCCATACTTGCTCTGTGTAGTAAGTCAGCTAAGATTTTAGAAGGTACTATCCCTAGTGGTGGATTCTGTGGTTTTTGTTAATTGTATCGTGCAGGTTCTGTATCTCTCTTTGACTTAAACACTGGGGCTGGGGACATCTTTTGACTGCACTATTGGGGACAAAACTCTTCTGAGCTGTAGGGGGAAATGGCCTCTAAAGTATCTGTCTAAATACTTGCAACCTCATTTGCTGTCTGAGAAAAGAGGGTAAAAAAGAATCCTCAGACTACAGATTTCTCAAACAGGCTTTTGTTCAAGTCTAACTCTGGTGGTCCTGTGGGCACGCTGGGGTCTCCGCCGAGCTGATAATTCATTTCGCACGTTTGCACCTGCTCTGCAGCCTCACAGAGAGGGCGCAACTGCTCAAGAACGTCTTTAAGAAGAACCACGTGAACCTGTACCGGTCAGAATCACTGCAACAAAACCTGCTCCGTGAGTATTTGAGTTCTGATTTTTAAACACATTCTCCGCCATTACCTCATTGCATTTATAGGAGCAGTATTTTGACTTGAAGGATATTTAACTGTTTACAATTAACACCTAAAACAAATTTTGCACATTTGCAACACATTATATAAATAACAAATGTTTAGAGAGTCTTTTGACCACAGCCATCTCACTTTCAGCAGAAAAGATAGAGCATTTGAAAATCTTGCTGCTTTCACTTCACAAAAAATATTTCTGTATGCCCCTTGCCTCCTTAAATCTTAAAAAGAACCAGTAAAATAAATCTTAACTCTTAAAAGCTTACTTGGTATTGTTATCTTTTCTACTTGAATAACTTTGCAAGAGCCTTTTCAGCTTTCATACACAATGACATGTGTGTGAAACAGCACACAATGAAACATATTTCCCCCTTCAAAAATATTTATGAATATTTAGAGTTGTAAGAAATTATTAGGTATCATGCCCTCTTAACATTTGAAGGATCTCAAAAAGAATATAATATATAAAGCCCTGTAGTAAATGTATTTGTGTTAGTAATATATCTTTTGTTTCATGTTGTTTCCACATGTAATTTATTTTCATGTGTATATACTCATGTTTAATGCTTTTGCTCTTTATGCTTCAAGAGGCCTTTTCTAAAGATGGGAGCCCCTTGGGGGTCATTTCTTATCCCCAGGCCCCCTGTGACCAGGCTGGGGCATGAGTGAGTTTATTTGTAGATGCTCAGCGTCCAGAACCGTGTCTTCTGAGGGAAGTTGTGTGTGTCTACCTCCTTGCTCTTATTCTTCCTTCCCTCTCATCCGCCTGATCCATCTGGAGTACACGCTCCCACTTGAGTGCACCCCGCAGCCCTCTGCTAGCAGGAAGCAGACATTAGAGGAGCTGGACATGATCTGCAGAAGGGAGAATGCGGGGGGTGCTGCAGCCTCTGTCCATCCAGGGAGCAGAGCGCCGAGGATCTAAGCCACCATCACCTCACTCTTCATTTTGCACTTGAATCCATGTCGTTCCCAGACATTAAAAATTAGTGTCCTTATGCTTTTAAAGGCAGGGAAGGATGCATTAGCTCCCCAAGTTAGAAAGTGAACACTCAAAACTCAGAATAACAGAGACTTCCTGTGACTTCAAGCTCACCGTTTCTATTTTAACTTACAGATGGGTATGCTTTCTCTCAAGACGAAAATGGAATCGTCTCACAGTCTGAAGTGATCAGAGCATATGACACCACGAAGCAGAGGCCTGATGAGTGGTCATGAGTCGCGGGGCTGCGAGGCCAGCTCTGATACGTCCTTTCGGGGAGTCCCAGGTCTTCACCAGAATCTGCTGACCAATTCCAGTCTGGTCCAAGGAGGGGAAATGGATCTGAGCTCATCTCATTGACTGACATTCAGATTCATGTATATTATAGACGTAAGCACTGTGCAACTATACTGTAACACCATCTCTTTCAGATTTTCTAAAGTATTTGCTAAGTCTTTGTAAACAGACATTGAAAATGACCTTGTATCTTGCCAGAGTGTTTTTTTTTTTCCAACTGAAAAAAGGTCAGTATTCTTTTGCTGTTACTCTGGAGCTATAACTATCAGTGTCTTGGATACACCACAAGGCTATTCACGATTAAAATTCTGTAAAATGGTAGTAAGAGGGACTCTTGATATCCAAATTTAGATTTCAGAACATGCTGCGGGGTGGGGGGCGGGGAGGAAACAGCCTTCTTAAAGAAGCCACTCACTGGGCAAAATTTCTAAATGAGACATTAATGATAAGTGTTTGTGTCAAAAATTGTCTTGATAAATGTTTGCCAAAGAAGTTCAATAAATGTATTACTATTTCTCCTTCAGTAGTCATTTGCCCAGAAATTTACAAGAAAGTTTACCTCCAGTTCTGCTGTGAGATCTGCATGCCTGACTTTTCCAATCTCAGAGTGATTTGTAAAAATGAGTATTTCAAGGCATTTGCTACTAATATCTGTGATGTTGCACCTTTGGCCTTACAAATGCTTCTCTCTCATTTGTCTGTCTGTTCAGGTGGAAGTGCACACGTGATTATGTGACTGTCGTTACAATACTGATTTTTAAAACTGTACTTACGTCTCCATCCTTTCTAATGACATTTCATCATCGTTGAGATTTTTCTTACAACCTGGCTTCTGCTGTAGATTAAGTGATGTCATTTTGCCTTTGAGTTTTCTTTTTAAGAAAAATGTACTTAAGTGTTTATTTGGGATTTCCAGTACTTCTGTCGAGGTGTTTGTAAAACCATGTCAGATAAATGCCTGGGCTTCTGTAGTGTCTGTAGGCTCAGCTTTTTGTCCTGTGTTTTGGTTTTCCCGAGTAGTGCCCGTTCCAGATGCCTGTTGTCCTTGATGGCACGCCCCAGGTCAAGGTGATTGCCCTGAACTTAAAACCAAGAATGGCTTAACAGTGCCCTTGTCAAGCCGCTCCCAAAATTAGGCACATGCTGCTAGTTGGAACAAATAAGTAGTACTTCCCCACCCCCCATTTTAAAAACACCTATTTTATTCAAGCCTATAACTTTACAAAGAACTCTGTTCATCATGAGTAGATTTTGTTAATATGCTTTAAAATATAGATTCAATTTAATTGTTTCAGCATTTCCAAGATATCTCCTGAAAATGCCTATTTTGCTATACCAACAATTAATGGTGAAGGGGCTGTTTAAAAACCACAACCAGTTTTCTACACTATTTTTAACATAACGCTTTCATGTAGAAATAAGAAGAATTCTAGCTTTCAGATACATTTCAGAGATTGAAGCAAACTTTTTGCCTTGTATTCAAAAGCCTGTTTGCCTTTAAGTGGACTTACCAGCAAAATAGATAGAACTTCCTCTTTAAAAAACTAAGTCAACTACAATTAAGAAGAGAGGTGATTTTCAAATCACTCCTTGAGTTTAATAATTTCACATCTTTTTCACCCTTTTTCTCGATCTAGATTTAAAATTTTAGTCTATATATCATTTCCTTCTCTGAATTTTTAGCTCTTTAGTTACATGTATGCCTCCCACATTTTCTACAAATAAGAGAGGTTATGACATACATAATTTGAATTTAAAAGGGTTAAGAAGGTGACATAGTTACTCTCCACACCCTTTCCATTCGGAGTTCAGATTGAGAAAAGCATGAATTCAAATATGCAAGACCACAGGTCTGAGAGTCTACGATCATCTTCAAAATTCAGATGTCACAGTGTTACCGAATGGTTATTCAGAGTATCTGGGCCTCTGTGATGACAGGTGAAGTCAAACCACAAAAAAATAGAAAACAAGAATCAAGTAAAAGGAATAACGGCTTTTTTAAAAAAAGAAGCATGAAGTACATCCCTCGGGAGAAACACTTAATTGCAGTTCCGGAAAAGGGCTGCTTCCATTTCCCCTCACCTCACAGGTGACATCCGTCTCCATAATTTTAATACAGAAATGTGATGAGTGTAATAGAACTGAATTTTCTGACTTAAGAAAACTGAAAGCTTTATTTTTACCTGGAAACATGATTTGTTTCTGTGGAGCTCTTCAACATGAGTGGAGGACTCATGGTTAATAATGTGAAAAAGCATGATCTGAAACATGACTGATTTATGCCTTTTTGTCCCATGGACCTGTTTTTGAATTATCAACATTAAGTCAATCTCTTAGCTTCTCGGTAGGGAGTTAAGGGGTAGGCAGCAGGGAGTGACCACCTTGGTAAAACTTAAAAGACAACATTGCAACTGCAGTGACTTTGTAGTGTTAGAGAAAACCCTCCTTTTTTAACGTTCCTAAGTGGGGTGGGGGTGGGGGTGGGTAACACAGTTTTACCAGGATTAAAATAAATAGTTGAAGTGACTTTTAATGTGTATTTTCTGAAATAAGGGACATTCTTCAATTAAAAAGTCCCTTATAGGGACTCTGGCAAATGCTAACACCATTGCTTAAATGTTTACAGTTCAGAAAATACTACTCACAGCAGAAAATCCTCATTCATTTTGCATTGAAAAGTTGGAAGTTGCTTCTTTAGCATTGACTAGTACACAGTGATATTGAGCATGAACTTTCTAAATGTTTTATATATACATATAAAAATATATTGGTGTCTCACACCTAGAAAAATGCTATATGGTAGAAAGTATGAGCAGGAAAACTGGTGTTTCTCAGGAATGTAGTAAATTTTAAATGGAATAAGCGCCATCCACCCTCCCACACAATACTCTGGCTGACATGAGCCTGCTTGGGCAACGTGGCAAAGTTAATGGAAAACTTCTTCTAATCAAGTCAGGTGAATGTGTATTATATTCAGTATTAGCCATTAACATGAATTGTGTGGTCACTGAATGGAATCAGCGATTCCTCTTAATTTCCAGGGGAAAAAAGTGAATTCAAGAAATCTACATTTATTCTGGTCATTACATTTTGTATTTTAATTTTGCAGTCCTGCACCCTACATAGCCAGTGTGAAAATCACGTGATGATTTGTTCTGCATTGTGTATGCTGTGTATCACTTACCTGTCACTTAAAATGTTCTTTCAGGAAATGAATACTAATCTGAATGTACTAGATTGCATATTCACAAATTTTTATGTATAACAAAATCATCATTATTACAAAGCTAAATAATCATTCGTGTTTATTTTTGTGCAGTTTGCCCTTTAATATGTCCTGGTTCTAAGACTTATATCATCTAATAAGTCTATAATCATGTACAAAATTTATTGAGCAAATTGCCACCCTGTTCACATCATATGAACCAGGCCCATGGAATTCTTTTTGTAAATTACTTCATGTAAACACCATGCAGTCTGGTGCCTAATAAATGCTTTTTAATGATGAACATTTCTATAATGCCTCTTAAAGAGACCATAGTCTGATTTTTCTCACATTAAAATAAGTGAAGTCACTCGTGAAACTGTTATACTTTGCTGCATTTTAATTAACCTTCAACAGCTATTAAAATGGAATGTAAGTTGAATTTTGAAGGAAAGGAAATAAATGTTTTCCATTTTTCGCCTTGATTTATTTTCTGTATGAGAGCAGCTGTGTTTTTGATAGGTTTATGGTTTGCATGAATTAATATTTAAGGTGGTCTGGGCCAACGCATGGCTATTGCTGTAAATCTTGATGTTTATTTCTGCCTTAAAATTCCCTCATGGCCTACCTGAGACTTAATATTCAGTGCACAAATTAACTGGTCCTCCACACAACTTTTTTTTTATTAAGTAAATTATCTTACAAACAAATTTGAACTAATTTAATTGAAACTTTTGTTTAGCTTGCCTCTAAGAACTTTTTTTAATAAAGCTCACAAAATTTCTCAGCAAATAAATCTCCCTTAAGTAGGAAAAAAAAAAGCTAGATTTCATACTTGCTTACTTTGAATTAACAGCAACTTTCCATAGGTAAATCTGCTCTTGCAAAGATGTGAGCAGAATACTTGAAAATACGTGTTTTTGTTTCATAGTTCTAGACTAGAAGCCATAAATGCAGTAAACACTGTTTGTTGTTTGTTTTACTACTTCAAGCTTCATTTTTCACATTTTCAAGTTTATTAGGTTAAAAAAAAAAAAAAGGCAGCCTTGGAAGGCAGCTACTATGGAAAATTGCAGTTTGCATTCAAAATAAAATAGTATTTTCAGCTCCATGAACAACCATTCCTGCTGAAACTGCTGTAGAAATCGTGATGCTGCATGAGTGGAGAGTGCTGAGTCTGTGATTATAGTAGTTTTCTCAGGTGTCTTTATCTCGATGTTCAATGCACTGTGTTTTATAAACAGTTATTAAAGTCGCGTAATATTCAGTTCTATGCAGTGTTCTGTGTCATTGGCCTTTTGTGAATGTGCATGTTTTAAACTGCAAATTTTAAACATTTTTGTCCTCTTATTAAAAATTAAATAAACTGTACCATTACATAAAGAAAATCGTTCGTTTTAATTATTAGTTTTAGAAACTATATTTCTTCATAAGCCCTTCAAAACTGCTACAACTATAGTTTGAGAAGGTGTATATCTGTTTAATAACAATGTTAACATTTTATCTACAACCCCAATGATAATTGAAAATATCCCTGCATTGTAAATCCCATTCAATGCAATATAAAGTGGAGTATATTAACTAATTTTATAAGAGTTGGTAGTTCAATAATTATCAAAAAATTAATTTTTGGGCTTCCCTGGTGGTCCAGTGGTTAAGACTCCAAGCTTCCAATGCAAGGGGTGTGAGTTCAATCCCTGGTCCAGGAACTAAGATCCCCACGTTCTGCACAATGTGGCCAAAATAATGACAATAAAAATAAAATAATTCTAAGTAAAATTACTATATTTTGATTCTCAATCAGAAAAGCCTCCAAGATTGTCCTCGTTACAGGTTTAAATCAGCCTGTAAGTCAACAACTAAGTCGCGGCTCCTCCTTTCACACAAGATGAAGTTCTTAAGGCTTCTAAGCCCCACTGAGATTTTCTAAGTGTGTGAGAGAGTGGCCGCATTTGGCCAATAAAGTTTGAAGGAAGTAACCGGAAAATAGTAAAATTGCCTCGTGAGACAAAATATAGGAAAACCTTGGAAATGAGGACAAGACAATCAAAATAATCACCATTTGATAAAAGGAAGGGACAACGGAAACTACAATTTGGAAAACTTAGAACAGGATGAGTTCTCAGAGACCCACTGGGGAAGCCACGTGAAGAGCCTCTGGTTTCATCAGAGTGGGGGGCAGCGCGCACTTCCCTGTCTGGGACCCCACTCCCCTCCCCACAGCCTTTTCCGGGGGGCAACAATTGAGTATGAGCCCCCCCCCCATGCAAAATCACAGCAAAACAATGTTCAGAAAAGTAACCTGTGAATTATGCCAAATATTTTCACTTTCAACACCATCCCTCTTAAAATAAGCACCACCTTCTAACACCACCTTAAGGAAACGGCAAACTTGAAATGCATAAATCCAGAACATCGTCCCCATGTAAAGATTGTTTTTATGTGCTGAAGGCATCTCAGACCTAAAGCTTCTATTTCAGTATACAGAACCATTCATTTTAATGAAGAAAGATCTTTCTAATCTGGATCATTTCACTAGTAAGCTAATAAAAATGGTTGGAAAATGTAATATTTTTTACTATTCAGTCTTTATTTCAAGTACAGACTATGTAACCAGCAATTCAAATGTAAACTCTTGTCAGAATAACTTCATTAGCAACTGTTTAACTGAAATTTTGAAAGTCTTATACATATAAAAATATATGTTTGTTGCCTTAATAGTTTAACATGCTCATAAATCCTTATTTTTCCTGAACATATACTAAATAAGCCTTTTAGGTTATGCACAAGTAAACTGATCCTGACCCAGTGAAATGTATCATACCCCTAATTGTGATTGTACATATTCTCAGGAACCTTTTGGGTTAACTGGTTTTAGAGAGAAATTTTCCTATAGATTTAACTCAATCTGGCAAAATTCTCTTCCATGGGGAATCGCTAAAAATCAATGAAAAATAGGGTGGGAAAATAAGAAGGAAAAATCTATGCATTTGGGACAATTAAAATTACAATCTATTAGCTTTGGAGTGAATAAAAGCAAGTTTATTAAATATATTTTTCTAAAATAGATTCACAGGCTCTGAGTGCAGGGTGGGAGGGTGCTTGCTCTGTCTCGGGCAATAAGAAGTTGGCCAGGTATCAAGAGGCCATGGATTACCAGGGACTAATTGTATCAAACCGTCGGGCCATTTTCTCTGTTCTGTGCCCTCCGATCAGCATGACAGCTCCCCTTCCACAGTACTCAGCCTTGCCTTTATCTGCGAGGATATTTCGTCTGCTTTCTATCATGTACCAGGGGCTGATGACAGGTCCCTCCCCACTAGACGGCAAGTCACAGGACAACGACTCTGACTCCTGATTCCTAAGAC
Organism: Cervus canadensis; assembly: GCF_019320065.1. Classification (NCBI taxonomy): domain Eukaryota; kingdom Metazoa; phylum Chordata; class Mammalia; order Artiodactyla; family Cervidae; genus Cervus; species Cervus canadensis. Next base: position 5,048,515 of record NC_057404.1, read on the forward strand.
AAGCCTCAGCAGTAGCATACAATTAACACCTCCGTTTTACAAACGAGAAAGCTGACACACAGTGACATAAAGTAGCCCAAGCCTCTCAACCTCTGGGAAACACACCCAGAAAACTAAGCCAGACGCTGTGACTCCAGAATGTACCTGGATCAGCCCCTGCTGTCCCAGTTTTCTCAGGTGTAAAGACAGAGATGTTTGCCCGCGAGTGTTTTTGCTTCTGTTCTGTGCTCTGTAATATTCTGTGTTCCCCTAACAAGGCACCGATTCCGTGACTGGGCACAATCCGCCCTGTCTATAGGGTGTGTGCAATGTTACAGTCAGTGTTACAGCTCTTCCCGGAAAAGGTTTTCTGAAAAGTAGGTTGGATTTTTTTTTTCCCTAAGAAGATTAGGACGTCACAGTACACGCCATAAAGAATGTAGGGTTTCAAAGCAGACAGTGGGCCTGGGTTCAAATCTTGGTTCTGTTATCATCAGTCTTGGGCACAGTGTTCAATCTTTCTGCGTTGATCTCTTTCTCTGCCAAACAGGCATGGTAAGAGTCCCGACTTCAGGGTTGGGAAGATTAAATGATACATGTCGTACAACACACACATGGTGTTTAATAAATATTATCCATTATCTGCAACACCTAGAGTAACAGGCAAATTTGGCCTTGGAGTACAGATTGAATCAGGGCAAAGGCTAATAGAGTTCTGCCAAGAGAATGCACTGGTCATAGCAAACACCCTCTTCCAACAACACATGAGAAGACTCTATACACGGACATCACCAGATGGTCAACACCGAAATCAGACTGATTATATTCTTTGCAGCCAAAGATGGAGAAGCTCTATACAGTCAGCAAAAACAAGACCGGGAGCTGACTGTGGCTCAGATCATGAACTCCTTATTGCCAAATTCAGACTGAAATTGAAGAAAATGGAGAAAACCACTAGACCATTCAGGTATGACCTAAATCAAATCCCTTACGATTATACAGTAGAAGTGAGAAATAGATTTAAGGGACTAGATCTGATAGAGTGCCTGATGAACTAAGGATGGAGGTCCATGACATTGTACAGGAGACAGGAATCAAGACCATCCCCAAGAAAAAGAAATGCAAAAAAGCAAAATGGCTGTCTGAGGAGGCCTTACAAATAGCTATGAAAAGAAGGGAAGTAGAAAGCAAAGGAGAAAAGGAAAGATATTCCCATTTGAATGCAGAGTTCCAAAGAATAGCAAGGAAAGATAAGAAAGCCTTCCTCAGTGATCAATGCAAAGAAATAGAGGAAAACAATAGAATGGGAAAGACTAGAGATCTCTGCAAGAAAATTAGAGATACCAAGGGAACATTTCATGCAAAGATGGGCTCAATAAAGGACAGAAATGGTATGGACCTAACAGAAGCAGAAGATGTTAAGAAGAGGTGGCAAGAATACACAGAAGAAGTGTACAAACAAGATCTTCACGACCCAGATAGTCACGATGCTGTGATCACTCACCTAGAGCCAGACATCCTGGAATGTGAAGTCAAGTGGGCCTTAGAAAGCATCACTACAAACAAAGCAGGTGGAGGTGATGGAATTCCAGTTGAGCTATTTCAAATCCTGAAAGATGATGCTGTGAAAGTGCTACACTCAATATGCCAGCAAATTTGGAAAACTCAGCAGGGGCCACAGCACTGGAAAAGGTCAGTTTTCATTCCAATCCCAAAGAAAGGCAATGCCAAAGAATGCTCAAACTACTGCACAATTGCACTCATCTCACACACTAGCAAAGTAATGCTCAAAATTCTCCAAGCCAGGCTTTAGCAATATGTGAACCATGAACTTCCAGATGTTCACGCTGGTTTTAGAAAACACAGAGGAACCAGAAATCAAATTGCCAACATCTGCTGAATCATCGAAAAAGCAAGAGAGTTCCAGAAAAACATCTATTTCTTCTTTATTGACTATGCCAAAGCCTTTGTGTGGATCACAATAAACTGTGGAAAATTCTGAAAGAGATGGGAACACCAGACCACCTAACCTGCCTCTTGAGAAATCCATATGCAGGTCAGGAAGCAACAGTTAGAACTGGACATGGAACAACAGACTGGTTTCAAATAGGAAAAGGAATACGTCAAGGCTGTATATTGTCACCCTGCTTATTTAACTTATATGCAGAGTACATCATGAGAAACACTGGGCTGGAAGAAGCACAAGCTGGAATCAAGATTGCTGGGAGAAATATCAATAACCTCAGATATGCAGATACCACCCTTATGGCAGATAGTGAAGTAGAACTAAAGAGCCTCTTGATGAAAGTGAAAGAGGAGAGTGAAAAAGTTGGCTTAAAGCTCAATATTCAGAAAACTAAGATCATGGCATGTGATCCCATCACTTCATAGCAAATAGATGGAGAAACAGTGGCAATGGTGGCTGACTTTATTTTTTGGGCTCCAGAATCACTGCAGATGGTGACTGCAGCCATGAAATTAAAAGACGCTTACTCCTTGAAAGGAAAGTTATGACCAACCTAGATAGCATATTAAAAAGCAGAGACATTCCTTTGCCAACAAAGGTCTGTCTAGTCAAGGCTATGGTTTTACCATAGTCATGTATGGATGTGAGAGTTGGACTGTGAAGAAAGCTGAGCACCGAAAAATTGATGCTTGTGAACTATGGTGTTGGAGAAGACTCTTGAGAGTCCCTTGGACTGCAAGGAGATCCAACCAGTCCATCCTAAAGGAGATCAGTCCTGGGTGTTCATTGGAAGGACAGATGCTGAAGCTCAAACTCCAATACTTTGGCCACCTGATGCAAAGAGCTGACTCATTTGAAAAGACCCTGATGCTGGGGAAGATTGAGGGCAGGAGGAGAAGGGGACGACAGAGGGTGAGATGGTTGGATAATATCACCGACTCAAGGGACATGGGTTTGGGTGGGCTCCGGGTGATGGACAGGGAGGCCTGGTGTGCTGCAGTTCATGGGGTCGCAAAGAGTTGGACAAGACTGAGTGACTGACCTGACTGACTGTCTGACTTTCAACATATAGAGCTTCTGTTCTTCAGAGATCTACAGCGCATGAGGCAGTTGGCCCAATAAAGACTTGATGTCCATGAGCAGGACTTTGAAATATCCCTCCATTCCTATCAGTGGAAAAATCTAGTCCCATTTTATGTAAGTATTTTCTGCATCGCCTTAAATATACACTAAATTTTCCAGATATATAACTATGGTGCAGATGAAAAGAAGATCAAACTTTGGGAGAAAATCTCAGTAAGAGCAGAGCGACTCTGGAGTGTAAATGGACAGTGCTGTGAGCCTGCGTAGGTCTGGACTGGGCCTGTCACATCTCAGTTATTCCCGTGTGAAGAGGTTCTCCTGTGAGTCCTCTGTTAAATCTGCTGAAGCTTTTACATTATGAAATAATTCTCCTTTTCATTCTCCTTTCTATTTACCATTAAGACATTATGTTGATTGTTTTTAAGTATATGTGTAGTGAGTAATATGATCTAGGAATTTCACTTTAGGACAGTTAAAAGTGAAAGCGTTAGTCACTCAGTCGTGTCTGACTCTTTGCAACCCCATTGGACTGCAGTCCGCCAGGCTCCTCTGTCCACAGAATTCTCCAGGCAGGAATACTAGAGTGGGTTACCATTCCATTCTCCAGGGGATCCTCGCAATCCAGGGATCAAATCTGGATATCCTGCATTGCAGGCAGATTCTCTACCGTCTGAGCCACCAGCAAAGCTGGTGGACAGTTAAAGGCGTGACACAAAATATTTGTTCTAAGGAAAACTCACTAGATCCAACGGGGTTAATAATCACTGTCCTGGAGAGAAGCCCTGAGCCTCACGCTTTACTTGTCAGTGGACTGTGTGCCCAGAGACAAAGGAACCTCAAAGCCGGTTGTTCCCTTGCTGTTGGAATCTGGTTATGCAGACAGCTCCAGGTCTGACGGGCTGTGGGACGTGGGCATACTTCACTCCTGTATGCCTTGGTTTCCAAATCTGTAAGATAGGAATTATAACACCTCCATGTTGCATTGTTTGCGGGGGCGGAGGGGGGAGTTAGTCCCTGTAAATATTTAGAATACGGTTTGAGTCATAAGAGCCTGGTAAAGATTAAAATAGCAGAGGAGCAGTAGGTAACAAACACGAATAAAGCCAGCCTAACGTGAGAGTGAATTCCAGAGCTTCACACAAATGCTTCTCCTTGCACCTTCAGCCTTTCTCCCTCCTTCCCTCTCCCGCGCCTTCCTTTTCTTTCCTTCCTTCCTTCCTTCCCCCTCCCTCCCTCCCTCCCTTCCTTCTTATGTTTATTCCTTCATTATTTGGGCTGACTTTGGATACCTGGATTAGTTACAGGAGAAGTCAGATGCCTGCCATCAGTCTGGGCAAAGACACAGCATCTTCCAACTTGCTTCCTCAACTAGAAAACAAAGAGTCAAGGCCAAATGACTTTTCTTAGGTCAGCATTCCACCTCTAAAGGATCTGTATTTGACAAGAACTACTGAGGATGACATACAATAGTATGGACCCATATAAACCTGGGTTTCCAAAGGACACCCAAGGGGCCAAGAGGCAGCAAAACTGAGGGAGATGGGCCAGGCCAGGGAGAAGACTGGTGGAAGGCAAGGACCTCCTGAAAAGGACCTCCTACCCCCAGCAAAACAGCACCCTCGGGCCACATCCTCTTCATGCCACGAGAAGCCAAAATTCAGATTCTTATGAGAAATGTCCCAATTTTTAAATCTATGCAAATAACACACCTGAGGACTGCAGCCCACGGGCTGATGTCTCTACAAATGTCCACTTCCTTGGCTGCTTTCAGGCACCCCAATGTAGAAAACAGCTTTCCAACATAATACAAAATTAATGTAGGATTTTTTTTTTCATTTCAAATTACGAAGTGTTAGGTAAAGACATTTCCTTTTATTGAATAGCAGAGAGTATCATTAAGGAGATACAATGAAGCACTTTGATCTAAACTTTCAAGGAGATTTCATGAAAACATAAAGCATTTTATTTATTCTAATCCAGCAGGATATATGCCCAAATATTTAGTCATCAGACATGGAATTCAGTGGCACTTAAGATACATAATATCAGAAGATTATAGCTAAAGCTGGACTTTGAACTCCACGCTTATTATTAACATAAAAAATTACAGTGTGACTACTAAATAATTAGTACCATCAGTGTAGTAAATACATTAAATTACAAATCTTTACATTTGTACATAACTCATTTTACAAATAAATGTTTTAAGACCCAACTGTTCAACTTTCATTTAAACACTAAATGTTGCTGAACAAAACGTCTGCAATAAATATTCCCTTGGGCAGGTGGGGGAAATGCTTTTACATAAGATCTCTGTTACAATGAATATCTAAGTAAATATTTAAAATGTTAAATTTCTCATGCAGTTATTGAAATCTTCTGTTCTGAAGACACTCTTATATTTCCAACAAAATTTAGCCATTGATTTAAAAAATAACTGTTGTCATGATGCTAATATTATTCCCAGTTAAGTTGCTCCCCAAATTATAAACAGGCTGTTCACTGTCTCTTCAGTTTACTTAGCAGTTAATTTTTTAAATGAACCTTCGATAATTACAATCAGGTACAATTTCTTTGCTTATTTATGTATATATTTGTATTATCACTCACTAAGGAACTTATAATGAAAAAAGAACAGATAGGCCTACGTAGGATAGCTGAGTTGTCCAATAAAACAGCTTCAGCCGACTTGTAACTTTCAAGTTGGACTACTGCATATTTTGAATAAAAGTAGCATAAGTTGAAATGTAATAGTCACCATGCTTTCAAAGCCAGAAAGCAATTTTCTTAACACAGCCATTCTGTGACTGAAGCCAGGAACCTCAAGACTAAGAGGCGCTGTGTTTGCCTCGCGCTTTCCTCCATGACGTCGCTGGTCCAAGTGAAATTTTCTTGGGATTCCTGGTGGCCATGGCAGCAGCATCCACGGGTGCGCCATTGCTCCAGATGATGGATCTGCAGCCATGGCCTGTCAACTGGAACTGAAGTCTGGACAGCTCTTCCCGGGCAGCGGGGGCTCCTGCTGGAGCGGGTAAGCGAAGTACTGGGGCGACACCAGGAAGCCGGACGGCTGGGTCAAGTGGATTGGGTGGCCTGTGGTGTAAGGTGGGGGCGGTGAGGGAACCAGGCAGCCTGGCTCTGCCCGGGCAAAGGAGAACCTTCGGATGGAGCCCCCCGTGGAGCTGGAGCTGGTGGCTGTGCTGGACTGCCTGGAAGGTGCCCTGAGGTTCGTAGAAGTCAAGATCATGGGGAGAGTCTCTGTCTGATAGCTGCGGAGTGAGAAGCGGATTGGCTGCTGCGAGGGTTCCTTAGGTCTCAAGCAGGTGCAGCAATAAATAGCCACTAAAGAGCCTAGGATGATGAAGGCAATGAAGATGGAGCCAACAATCAGGAAGGGAACGTAGACAGGCTCTAGAAGGCAAAAACAGGCACAGGTACTCAGACGAGAGATTCCCAAACTCTCGGCTGCTCGTGGGTAGGAGGTGGGAGGTCCATTCAACCACCCTTGTCAGCCCAGCTTCTCAGAGCTTGTTACTGGTAACCTCTGAATTGCAAACTGTGATGATGGAATATTCTTGCTCCTAGCAGGGAGGAAGCAGACTGATACTGTAGACTCTGTTAGCAATTAGCCATCATATTGCACATCTGGAAATCAGAAGGAACAGATTCTATCCTCCTGTCCATGCACTGGATGGAGAGAAAAGATGAGTTGGGGGGGCGGTTACCATAACAATGGCTTTCAATCCAGGTTTTAGGAGTTTTATCACAGTGGGGTGCTTAAGGACGCTAAGGCTGAAAATCCATCTCCTATCCAAGAATCTCCAATCTGAGCAAAGACAGCTGGACCTGTTAAGTGAACCCCCCACCCTGGGATTTTACAAGACTACAGAAAGAACAGTATAAAGAAATCCATAGCAGGCCCCCACTAACTGTGTCTCCTACCACATCACAAACTGTCCCGTCTGGATACTTCTTTCCAGAAACAATTTGGGATGCCTCCTCCAGCCGTCACTCTCCTGCCTCTCGATCCCCACTCAAATTCTGGGAAGGTCAGACTGAACTTTAGCTAGACTGCAGTGTGGTCCTTGGTGTTGGTGGCCCACACTTTCTGGAAGCGCAACTTTTTGACAGAGTTAGCCCCAGTTCCCTTCTCCCTCTATAAGGAAGACATAATGTTTCCCACCCAGAGGCACCTCCCAAGCAGTCCTCCAGGTGTGGCCCCTGCCTGATAGAGCTGCCTTGGGATGCAAACCTCCAGCTTAGAGGTAAAAGAAAGCAGGTCTGCATTGACTAAGACCCTACTGTGTGCCTATTTTGTATTTATTTCCAGATTCATGTAACCCTGTGAGGCAGGCATGATATGGTCTAGTGGAGAGTCACTGAGTTTCCCAAAGACACATAGGCAATGAGTGGTAGAGAACTATCCACCCTAAGATCTGTGGGCTCCTGGGTGTAAGCTCTTATGGATGCCACCCACTCTGCCCTGTCTTACTAGAAGAAGGTTACTACTACTACTAGAAGTAGAAGCAGTAGAAGTAGTAGAAGATTACTAGTACTTCTTACTACTTCTCGCCCTGCAGAAGGCAAGTCTAAAGTGACTACTCACTCAGCACCTTGCTGAGCATCCATACACTCGTTTATTTCACAGCCTAACTCCTCTGAGAGCAACATGCCCATTTTAGAGTTGAGAAGAGGCCCAGTGCAGTTAAGTAACTCGCCCCAATGACAAGCTGGCAAGGGGAGGTGCTGAGGCTTTGCCAGACCCCAGCCTGGGTGAGTGCGGAGACTGCCCCCTCTCCTTCCAGAGAGCACGGCTGGAGGCCAGGGTGGGGTCCCCGAGGCAGACCGGGCGCTTAGCACTTGCTGTGCAGAGGGGTCGAGTGACTGAAGCCAGTTTGTATTTTCCGAACAGGCCAGGCCGCCTTAGAGTTCCCTACTTTCCACTGAACATCTTTCCCCCAGAAGCCACTTCCTCAATCCTCTAGATTGGTATTTCGCCCTCCAAAGTTAAATTCCTTGAAGGTCTAACGGAGTTCTAAGGAAGGCGGGTCCCCCTTTCCTCCGGGTTCTCAGTCTCGGGGGACTGGGGCTCCAGCACCAGTAATCATCCCCCCAGCCTCTCCCACCTTGCCTGGGGACCGTGTCTGGCCCGCTTCAGACCCCCGCTCTGGAGTTCTGGGGTGTCGAGGCTCTCTCTCGGCTCCCCCCGCCCCCTGCCCCCGCTCCTCCGGTTTCCCCGGCCGTAAAACCATCGCCTGGAGCTCTAAATGGTTTCCCTGAAGTTCCGATTCAGGTGGAAAGGGTTTTTTTTGTTTGTTTTTTAAGGCGTAAAGTTCCTCTGCTGGCGTTGTGATTTATTCCGCTCTGAAGTAAGCGGAAACTTGACCCGTGTTTTCCGACGTGAGAATAGGGGGCGGGGAAGCCCCTGCGACCCCGGTTTCTAAATATCCAACCGGAGGACCTGGGCATTTCTGAAAAGCGTGACAATGGGGGGGTGGGCCGGAGTGGGTAATTCGATGCAGAGAAATGAAAGGAAGTCGTGAGAATGGGGCTTAGAAACAAGACCAAGCGGCCACACACACACACAAACGTGGCTCAAGTTCCTACCGCCGCGGGGCTACAGATAAACGCACCCCAAGAGTTGCCTTCCCTGCGCCATCAGCACGTCTCAAAGCTTCCGGGGCTCCCAGGGCGCAGAATAGGGCACCCTTACCACCCGAGAAAACTCAAGTCCAGCCTGGCGCGGCCGCCACAGCCCTTCTCCGAAATGTCGTGCGCGCCCAGGGCTCCCTCTTTCTCCCCCAGAGTCACTGGGTGCAAACCCCGCGGTCCTCGCGGCCCGTGGCGAACTAGCTCCTGGGCAGACCCGCGGAGACCGCGTGTGGCGGGAATCGGGACTGCAAAGAAACTGCGCCCCTGACCTGAAACGCGACCACCCACTTCTCCCTTGATCCCCCCACTTTCTAGCGTCCCCTTTGCGCAGACCCGGGAAGGCCTGGCACGCCTCTTCGCGCGCGCACCGGCCGGCACGCACGGCAGCCCGGCCGGGCAGGGTCTGCCCCGCCCAGGGCCCGTACTCACGCGCCGTGATGCCCGGGTGCTCCAGCTCGCCGCGGTCGTTAGTGCAGCCGCCCTGCTCCAGCCTGGCGTCGGCCGCGGCGCAGCAGTAGCGCAGCGCGCAGGAGCCGCAGCAGATGGTGGCGTCCAGCGTGTCGAAGTCCTCCGGGCACTGGAAACCCTCGTGGTAGTTGCCCTGCACGTCCACCCAGCCGTGGCAGTACTCTCCGGGCTGCTGGGCGCCCGCCGGGCCCCCGCGCAGCCAGCCCAAGAGGAGGCAGAGCGCCAGCAGCGCCCCCATCGCCTCGGGCGCGCCGGGCGGCCGGGAGGGGGACGCGGCTGGAGAGCGAAGGGCTGAGCCGGGGCCCCGCTCGCCCCGCGGTTCCGGCTCTCCTGGGGAGAGGCCTGGGGAGCTGCCCGGGCGGCCAAAACCAGTCCCCTGAGGGTTAGCGGGGGCCAGGGAGGAAGCAGGGGCTGCGGCGCGGCGGGCTCAGCCGGTCGGGGGTCGGCATGGTGCGCGGGGGCGAGGTGGCCAGGGCCCGCGGGAGGCGCCCGCCGAGGCTGCGGCTCGGGCTGATGCTGCGGTCCTTCGCCGCGCTCATAACTCTCCGGGCGCGAGGGGCTCGCCCAGCCCTCGGCCACCTCCCACCCCACTCCTCACGGGAGCCATCGCGTCCGGGGCTGGCAACTCCCGGGCCGCGCAGCACCTGGACTCGCCGCCGTCGCTGGGTCCAGAGCGGAGCCCGAAGCAGCAGAACGTGAGATGCCCACGTCTGGGGCTTCGGGACGGGCGGCCCCGCAGCCCCCGCCCCTGTCTGTCACGGGAGTCAGCCTGGCCGGGCCAAGTACAAACGGCCTCCGGGTTGCTGACAGCTCTGCCTCCACGGCGTCCTTTAAAAAGGAAGAGGGAGGGGGAGACAGCGAGGGTTAAGAGAGAGTCCGCCTCCCGGGTCGCGCCGCCCGAGCGCGCGCGGCGCGGCTGCGTGTCGTGCGCCCTCCTCCGCCTTTCCCGGCCGCCTCCTCCCCTGGCACTCCCCCGGGACTCGACTCGACCCTAAACTTGGGGGATCAGGCCCTCTCCCCGCGCACAGACACACACCACAGACACCCCGCATAGTCCAGCAAACTCCGCAGAGGGCCAGGGCCTCCGGGTCTCCGTCTACCCACGCGAGATGGCGCGCGAGTGGGGACCTGAGGTTTGCTTTTTAGGAAAGTAATCAAAAATGAATTGGGTGGCTAAGGTTTGTCGAACCATTTGTCACCTGTTGCACAGATCCGGCCTCGTTCCTGGGACACCTGTTCTAAGGGTTCCCGGCGGATGGCAAGACTTTTAGGGCCGGCCACATTTGCGCTGCGATTTCCCCCTAGGTTTCCACTGTCTCCAGAAGGGACGGCACGTTTGACAAATGCGCACACACTCGCACCCTCCCGCGTCCCCCTAACTTGCGCGCCGCCTGGTGAAAAATCGAGGGTCACCTCCGCCTACCTAGGGCAACTCACAAAACCTCAAAGAGCACAACTTTTCCATTCGCGCCCGCAGAGGCTATAAAAGAACAAAATTAATGATAACTGAGCAGATCTGAACTTCTGTTCGGGCAAAGAAACACATTTATTTAAATGATGTGTCCCCCGCGTGCTATTTTCAGGGGCACTGCGCCTTTAGCCGGGTAAGTGCCCTATGAAACTGGCGTTATGTGAAACCTGGGCTCAACTCAAGAATTTATTTTTAAGGCATCCTGAACTTCCTCTCATCATTTATTGGTTCGTGTGAATATGTTACGCGTATCTCGACCTATTTGTCAAAGGAAACGCTGAATGCCCGTGTCACTGATTTAGATGTTGGCAAGTTGAGTGAAACAAAAAGACAAAGTTTGACGCTCACCAGCCATGAAAGTGTGCGGTCAAAAGCTTCGCGAGGGTCCGAGTCGGTTCACAGAAGCCTTTTTTTTTTGGTAACTCAGTGAAACGGTTTCTGTTTTAAAATATAAGTTCAAGTATATTACAAGGAAAGAGTCATTTCTGATTTCTAACTTTAAATATAGGGATTAGCATTTAGTTAGGAGAATGTAAAAATAATGCCCAACATTTCAGATGTTAAGTAGGACTGTGTAAATATTTAACTTTATTGCTCTGTTAGATATTACGTGGGACAATAATATGCTATTTAGTAAAACCCAATTAAGTTCCTGCTTTTATCTACAAACAAACAATGAGACCGTCTTTCTTGACTTAAAGAACTTAAATAAGCATATGGGAAATTGTTTTTGCAGAAATTTCTTAGGTACTGTGTTTTTACTTACAAAAAAGAAAAGTCCTTGCCAGACTTAAAGAGTTTTGTTTTTTTTTTTAAGGAGTGTTGTTTGGATTGTATAAATCCTGAGCAATTAAGGAAGAAAGTCGTGTGGAAGCACAGCAACAGTGAGGTATAATGATCGTGATAAGATGATAAAACTACAAAGACATGTTTACTGCTGATAACTTTCCCAGAACCACACCTCTTAATAATATTTTTGTTAAATTTAGAGGAATTCCATGACATCACGACTACATACAGTTCTGCAGCAACCTCTGCTAGTCCCCCAAGGGTCAAGTTTCTCTCATTACCCAGCTGTTCTTTGATAGCATTAATATTTTAGGGAATGACTTGTTGGCACGCACCCCCCAATAATTACACTCTCTGTGCCACATTGGGATTCTCTTCCTTAGGACACTCGCTGTATATAATTAATTCCCTCGTTCAAAGCTCCTGTCTGTTTGACTTATTTGGAAAGCATTTTACTCAAATTTAGTTGGACGTTTACTCATGGAAAATAACCACACCTCCAGATTACTCGATACTCCTTCGATCTGATGTTTGTGAGCAGGAAAGCAACTGTACACCACGCTTTCTTTTCTAGGTCTTGATCCAAAGCACCTTTAAACCATCCTAACAGTAGGCTCAGGGGGTTTGCACTGGGGGAAATGTGTTTGGTTCCTTGTCTTAGAAACTCCCTTCAAATTGCACACTTACCAGTTTCTACTGCAAAAGTGATGCTCTCAGAATGCTCTTTGAAACAAGAAGATAACATGCACTTCCTTTGGGGTTTATAAATATCCAAGATTGCTGTTATTTTGTTACTACTTGAATAGTAAAGGAAGATTAAAAAGTTCTCATAGACCCCCCTCAAAGACTCAAGGCAGAGGACCTAGAGATGGAAAATCAAATCGGCACCATCTGGGGTATCATGTAGAGGTTTTGAGAAATTCTATATTTTCCCTTATCACGGTAACACAAATTCCATATTTTGGTGAAGAAAATAATCATAAGAGATCATTTCCTCAGCTTATATTCTCTTGTGGCCCTCCCTGCCTCCGGGAAATGGTATAGGAAATGAGTTAAATGATATGATGTCTGGGATTTGCTTTAATAAACGCCAGAGAAAGAGAAAGTGGGAAGGGGGAGAGCAGGGGGAAGAGAAAGAAGCAGAGAGGAGAAGGAGATGGAGAAGAAAAGAGAGAGAGGGGAAACAGAGGGAAGGAGAGAGAAAGAGAAGAGGGAGGGGGGAAGAAAGGGGAAATTAAAGTTAGGGGAGAGACGGCAATGTGAAGACGAAATAAAGCAGCTGAAACACAACAGGCAATATGTTGATAATTGTAACTGGGTGAAGGGTACTTGCAAAATTGAAATGCAATTCTATTTTTATGTATGAACAAAAATTACGTATTTTTTTTAATTTAATAGCTTGGAATTGGTAGCAGCATGAAATTGGCACCAGAACATATTTTTCACCTTTGTCCCTTTCACTTCTCTTTGTTTTATATTCTTTGAAGCAGAGTGAAAGATTTAAGAAAAGCAATACAGAGAAGTGTAGAAAAACAGGGCAAAAATGGATGCATCAGAAAAGATTGAGAACTAAAATATCCTAAGGAAAGAAGGAGAAAAGGCCAAAGGAATGCAGACGTGAAAAAAAAATAAAGAATTTTTAAAAGACAATTAGCTTTGGCTATGGAAATCCCCTCCAGCTCATGGGCATTGAGTCCAGATATGAAATAGGAAACAAAAAGGTTTTCAACCCTCCCTCAATTTTTTTCCTGAGTGATGTATTATCTCTACCCTTCCTTTCATTACTTTGCCTGGGACTTGGAATTCTCTTCCTTGGATTACTTACTATAAATCTCTTAATCCAGGACCCTGTCAATCTGAGGTACTGAAAAGGTACATTTTTCTCAAATTTGCTTTGGCACATATTCACCACTAAGAGAACATGAGCTGGCCAGAAGTGTACTTTCGGACACCGCCAGCAGCCCAGTCCCAAGCTGTTCTTTGGCCTCAGACTCATCATTGTAAAGAGGGGATTAGACACTCGGCCCTTAGAGCAGTGTTTCTCAAACTGTAACATGCATGTGAATCACCTGGACTGCTAAGATACAGATTCTGATTCCCAGGGTCTGAGAAGGGGCTTGAGATTCTGCATTTCCACTAAGCTCCCGGGTGATGCCAAGGCTGCTGTCTGAGGGCCAACCCCTGCATGCTCTTGGCCTCCTCTGCCCTTGCCCCCACCTCAGGGGGATGAATGAGTGAAGCCAAGGAAGCAGGCTCATCCAAAGCCCATACCGCCCTCTGGGCCTTAAGACCCCGGCACTCCCTGCTCAAACAGCCCAAGCTGGCTTCTAGGGTTCACAAAAGCTTCTTGTGAAGGCCTGCTCTGCTAAATCGCTGTCTGACTCTTTGCGACCCCATGGACTGTGGCCCACCAGGCTCCTCTCTTCATGGGATTTCTGAGGCAAGAATACTGGAATGGGTTGCCATTTCCTCCTCCAGGAGATCTTCCTGACCCAGGGACTGAACCCACATCTCTTCAGTCTCCGGCATTGGCCAGCGGGTTCTTTACCACTAGCACCACCTGGGAAGCCTCAGAGGTAGGCTGGGGTGTCCAAACATGGATGTGAGGAGCCCCCTGCAGTGCTAGAGGGCCTCGGGATGGGATGGGACGGGGAGGAGGATAGGCAGGTTCAGGCCGGCAGCCGCTGCCAGCGCCCTGACTCCCCCGTGGTGGCGGGGGCCTGTTCAGTGGCACAGCCAGGGACTCAGTAAATAAATAGTCATGGAGGGAGTCTGAATGATCGCATGAACGATGAAATGAATATTTTCCTTTGGTAATTCCAAACGTTCACCACACCTCATGGCAATTCTATGACAGGCCAATCCATCTTTTCCGCTGGCTTGACCTCCCTTTTCATTATTGTGTCCTGGGACCCAGCAGAACAACTGGTACGCAGTGTGTGCATGCTAAGTCGCTCAGTAGTGTCTGACTCGTTACGACCCCAGGGATTGTAGCCTGCCAGGCGTTTCTGTCCTTGGAATTTTTCAGGCAAGAACACTAGAGCAGGTTGACATTCCCTACTCCAAGGGATCTTCCCAACCCAGGGATCGAACCCGGGTCTCCTGCATCGCCTGGATTTGCAGATGGATTCTTACCACTAAGCCATCTGGAAAGCCCTTGGTACATAGTAAGTGCTCAGTATATGTTGAATGAATGACCATAAGTAACTGGCAACCGGCAAGAACTTGTGATAACTGAGTGATACCCGTTTCACCACCATATGAAGTGAGTGGAAGCTGGGTTAGTGGACAGCAGGGTGAATTTCCCGGGCAGGGACTATTTGTGGAGTCAACTTCTGGTGATTTAATTGTAAATGTAGCTCATCAAGACCTACCCAGAGTGTCAGCACTGCCTAGAAAGGGCAGTCACCAGCCAGCTGTTCAGTTGCTAAGTCATGTCTGACTCTTTGCGACTCCATGGACTGCGGCATGCCAGGCTTCCCCGTCTAGCGCTATCTCCCAGAGCTTGCTCACACTCATGTCCATTGAGTCAATGATGCCGTCAACCATCTCATCCTCTGTCCCCCCACTTCTTCTCCTCCTGCCTTCAATCTTTCCCAGCATCGGGGCCTTTTCTAATGAGTCAGCTGTTTGCATCAGGTAGTCAAAGTATTGGAGCTTCAGCGCCAGTCCTTCCAGCTGGTTTGATCTCCTTGCCATCCAAGGGACTCTTAAGAGTCCTTGCACCACTTCTCCAGCAACAGTTAGAAGCATCAGTTCTTCAGCACTCAGCCTTCTTTATGGTCCAACTCTCACATCCGTACATGACTGCTGGGAAAACCGTAGAACTATGGTGCACAGAAAATCAACCAGCACGGTAGAAAGAACATCCAGCTTTGAGTCAGAAAAGGCTAGTCTTGAGTGTGCCTCTTTCTGATCACATGACCTTCAGCAAGGTCATTTTCCACTTATTGAAACCTCAGCTTCCTGTCTCTAAAATGAGGGAGTTGGGAGGGAATAACCTCTACCTTGAAGGATGGTTGTAAGGATTCAAAACAAAACATAGCAATTCTAGCTCTGGGTAAGGGCTTCAGAACCAGTGGGTATTACCTACCACCAGCTGGTTTGAATCTCCAGTGAAATAATCATGGCAAGTTTCCTGCTAACCAGTATGGGCCTAGGCCCTGATTAATTTGAGTGGATTATTTACAGTTCTCCATCATTCATTCCCTTATTCATTCAATGTGCCCATTCATAACCCCTGGCAATTGAATATTGATTATTCGTTTTTGGAGTTGTTCTCCTGAGACATGCACCAGAGCCCGGAGCAGAGGGAATAAGGGTGGGTGTCAGATGATCACAGGGTTGGAACAGGCCCTCCTGGGCAGATCTTATTTCTGTTGGGATTCTATTATATAAGGTGTAACCCCACGCACAGGTGGGCATTTAATAAGTATCCGATTAGTCTGTGATTCCATACTATGTCAGTAGAGATGTAATTTATTAACCTGGGCTCCTGGCATCCTTCCAGTGCATGTATAATAGAATGATATTTTTTTCATGAAGAAATATAAATTAAATTAATTGGCATGCGTATTTAATTGGAACTTCCGTGACAGTAGATGGACTTCCCCCCACACGCACAAACACACACACACACCCCTTTCTCAGCAAGGGGCATTTCCTTCTGAATGCTTGCAGACTGAAGAGAGGCCAGCCCCAGTTCCTGGGGTCCCCCGGGAGCTGGCTTTCAGCAGGGTTTAGAGCAGCATGGAAAGTGAACTGACCCTGGAAAAATGGTAAGTTGCCGCTGAACGGCCATGTGTTCTTTCGGTGGGGGAAAGGTTTACAGAGGAGAAAGAAAACACAGAGGTTGCTTGTCTTATTTCTGTCTTCTTTCTCCCCTTCTCACCCTTACCAGCCATGCCAGAATGTTTGGAAAAACTTTAAGTCACCCTTAAAGTTTGGAGATCACATAGAATTCTTCTGAAAGCCACTATACAATGGCAGTCAAAGGTATCATTTAAGTTTTCTCCTTTATTAAATAGCCCGTATTTTGTCAGCTCCGTGGGCAACCTAAGGGCCAATGAGGCAAAGGTCATAATTTCCATCCCTGTGGGTCAGCTAAGTTTCCTCTGTCTCGGGGATACAGAAGGCACACTTGACCTCCGCTGGCAAACACCTGCTGTGAGTTGTTTGAAGCCGCCAGTCAGAGGACGTGGATGTGACAGACGCTACTAACCTGAAGCATGGGAGATACACTCAGTGTTCCGCAGTCCGACAGCAGACGGGTCAGCAGAGCCAGCTTCCTAATGCACAGTGCGTCCTGTCCTCGGAACTGTGCTTTGGAATTCTGCTTCATATGTTCCACCACCTGATTCTCCATGGCCATGCATTTTGTACAATCACTCCACTTTATACTTCTTTACCATACTCTTTATAATCAAGGACAACAAGAAAGCTCATCCTTGGTATCTTCTTCTTTTTTTTTTTTTTTTTGGTTCCTCCTCATGAACTCGGCTTGAAGTAGAGATGACATTTGTAGCTGTCTGCATGGTTATTCCAATTTAGTGTATAAAAAACTAGGATTCAGTAATACTTTAGTGTATGTGCCATCTGCCTCTTCCATCTAGAGCTTAGCTGTTTGACAACCTCGGCCCTCTTGAAGGCAGAGGAAATCTAGGAAATTATCTGCGCTGTCCCCACCCCCACCCTCCAGCTCCTTGCTTTCCTAGGAAGGCTTAAGAAGCTACAAAGTCTAGTACTAAATTTAGCTAGTTTTATTAATAAAAGAGCATCTCCCCTGGTGGCTCAGTGGTGAAGAATCTGCCTGCAATGAAGGAGACTCATGTTTGATCCGTGAGTTGGGAAGATCCCCTGGAGAAGGGAACAGCTACCCACTCCAGTATTCTTGCCTGGAGAATTCCGTGGACAGAAGAACCTAGTGGGTTATAGTCCATGGTAGCAAAGAGTCCAACATGACTGAGCGACTAAGTACATTGGTAAGAGAGTGGTTTACCCCCTCACACAGGGCATATCTCTCTATATGTACTCTGTCTCTCTTGATTTCTCTCTTGACCTGACCTGAGCAGAGTTCCTCCCCCTAGTCTAATAGCCTACTCCACTTCCCCCAAGCCCTGTGAGCCTGCAGGAACTGTCTTGGCGCTCTACTCCTAGCCAAGGGTGGGTATGAGACTTGAATGAAACAGTGAGAATTGCTGTCTCCCTGAAATTTGTGATTAGTTCAGGGGTGTGCCCTTGACTCAGGCATGGCCGATCAGAGTCCTTTCACGAGAGTTGCAGAGGGTTTCCTTTCTTTGTAGCTTGTGATCAGTGGAGATGTTTGCCTGGAGCGGTCAGAGACAAGATCTTTACCTTAGGAAGCAGGCCTAACTGAGAATAGCATAATTCACAGAGGCAGGAGAAAAATCTAAAGGGGGAGACTTAAAATGCTTGAGTCCCTGGATCCAGCACTGCTTGAAGCTTGCCCTATCCTGATCTTCTCTGTTACATGAGAGGATACGTTCACTTTTGGCTTAAGCCAGTTTGGGTTGGGATCTGATCACATGTGATTGACAACATCTTCATGACTACAATAAACATTATGGGGACGGCTCTCGTAAAGAACTGCCGCCTGCAGTTAGGAGGGGCAGGAAAGTTTTTGAAATAGAAGCACATGAAAGCATAACTTCTGTAGCTATATTGTGAAGGGACAGGTTTTTATTTACCTCATTAGGCCTCTGCGCTTGCTCATCTGTGTCTGACTCTGTGCAGCCCCATGGACTGTAGCCCTCCAGGCTCCTCTGTCCATGGGATTCTCCAGGCAAGAATACTGGAGTGGGGTGCCATTTCCTCCTCCAGGGGATCTTCCTGATCTAGGGATCAAACCCATGTCCCTTGTGTCTCCTGCCTTGCAGGCAGATTCTTTATCCCTAGAGCAACCTGGTCACATCATATTGGGTGGATCATGAAATCGGTTTACCAGGACATCAATGGCATTTGTTAGAAGATAGAGTATAATAAAAAATAGAGAGTATGTCACCATAGTAAAGGTAGGTTTGATTTCACAACATTTTATTTCATGTATTTATGTTCCTATCTATGTTCCAGATTGGGATATAAAATATCTTTTCACTGAGGGGCATGATCGAAACATTTAAAAGTCACTGCTTGGAACAAAACTGTGTCAAATCGCTGGATAAAGCAGAAGAACCAAAATACTTAGCATGTTACTTTGCCTGTGTTCCAAGAAAAGGCAGCTGCCCGTTTTCCATAACTACTCCCTCAGTCCTGACCTGGCTCAGGGCGCATGCTCGGGGAAAGAAGGGCAAGAGTCGTGCGTGGAATTAAAGTAGTTAAGTAACGGTGTGGGGCTCTTCTAGTTTAAGAATGCTTCCGGTGAGTTCTTTATTCAGTTGCAGTTCATCTCTTTCTCGGGGCTGCTCTGGCCCCTGGGCCTCCCCCTGGCTCTAAGGGGTGGAAGAGAGTGGCCGCTGACCTCGGCTTTCGAGGGCAGGAGAGAGAATCTGGGATGCCCAACCTGCTCTCCAGACCATCACAGCTCACCTTTCTCGGGGGCGCTGGTCCACTGAAGAAGTCTGCAGTTGGCAAGCACACGATGGATCCGCCTTTCCTGGCCCCAGCTCGGCTCTCACCGGTGTGAACCCCTCTATCCTCCCCCTCCCACCCCCTACCTCCCACCCCCTCGCTTGTCCTGGGTCATGGGTCCCTGGTCCTTGGTTAATGGCTAAGTCACCCTCAGCACGAAGCGCCCCCACCCCTGCCAGCATCATCAGCTATTTTCCGTTTCTCCATTCAGTTCGAGGGTCCTTTCAGACCCCTCCACGACACGCAGGTGCCAGGAGAGGTTCCAGAACCCTAAGTCAGTCTCACTGCCGTTTTAACTGGCTTCCTCACATTGGAGCAAGGCCACACACATCATGGTTGGCCACCCCAAGAGTCCCAAAGAGAGGAGGAGGCAAACCCCACTCTGCTCTTGACTTCACCCCGAATTTTCTGACTCCTTTCCATCTGTTTTCTTTGGGAAAAGGCCTTGGAAAGCAGCAATCAGAACACACTTTCTCACCAGTTGCTTCATTTTTGGAGGGTAGTGTCATGTGGCATGGGGGGGGTCCTCATTTCCTGATCAGAGATCAAACCTGTGCCTCTTGCCTTGGAAGTGTGGATTCTTAACCACTGGACCACAACTGCTACCACCTACCCCAGCTCCGTGGTTAGGAATCTGCCTGCAATGCAGGAGACCAGGGTTCGATCCCTGGGTCGGGAAGATCCCCTGGAGGAGGAAATGGCAACCCACTCCAGTATTCTTGCCTGGGAAATCCAGTGAACAGAGGAGCCTGGGGGTTGCAAACAGTCAGGCTTGGCTGACAGACTACACCCCAGAGTTATCCACACCCCCTGGGCCCCAGCGGAGGACACTTTCTCCTTTTCCCACGGGCCAGGGTCTTCCCTTACATTTACTGAGTTATTTCTACCACTGACCTACCATAAGCCTGAAATCACACAAGATAGCTCTTAATGAATAAAGAAGAGCTTAAGGAATTTAAAAAATCCTCAAGATTCTCAAGACCACTGTTTCTCTATGCACTTAAAAAAGAAAAATCAAAAAAGAAAAGAAAAGAAAAATTCCATGTTCGTAGCCTAAACCTGGACATTGACGTTTCCTTTCTCTTTTTTTTCCCCCCCGTTTTAACAAATTCTGAACACCCTGAGAAAAATGGATGCCCTTGGCTGGCTATGGGAAACACCACAAAAATTGAGATACGTTGTTTAAATTACTGACATAATTTAATAAGTATTATCCTTTTACAAGAATAATTTATGTTCATAATTACCATCACATGTGGTGGTCAGCTTGAACTACACTTAGGTATTTTAAATACTTAGTTTCTGTACACATAAACACATACATACATTCTTAGTATTTCCCCCAGGAATCTAGGGGTAATTCTTCACCCATTATTTATAAGAGTGGGTGGGCTTTTATAAGTACGGGAATAGCCCTACTTCTCTGTACAAAAAAAAAGAAAGAAATTTCTACACAGAAGACAAAGAAAATTTATCTTTCTAGACCGGTGGTCAGCAAATTTTTCTATAAAAAATGTCTGATAGTAAATATTTTAGGCTTTGTGGACCATATGGTCTCTTTCGTAGCTCCTCAACTCTGATGTTGTAGCACAAAAAAACAGCCACAGATGAACATAAATGAATGGATGTGGCTGTGTTCCAATAAAACTTTATTTATGGAGACTGGAATTTGAATTTCATGCAATTGTCAATTGTTAGAAAATACTCTTCTTTTGATTTGTCTCAACATTAAAAACATAAAAATCACTCTTAATTGTGGCTTATATGAAATGGGCAGCAGGCTGGATGTATCCTCCAAGCTACGCTTGCCAGTCCCTGCCCTAGATCCCCTTTTGAAATTTAGACATTTTCATTTTCTCTCTCCTCCCATTTATGATTCAAGTTAATGTAGCAAGGGCAACAACCAAGGCAAGTTTTAGCTTTACCATTGCCTCTCTGCTTGTTGGCATGTAGAAGAGAAATACTGTCACACCCCTGCAGCTAAAAATGAGTTGTGACCTGAACATTTTGGGTGACATCCTTCTGGATTTGCAAACTAGAGTCAACTGACCCACAGAAACTGTTGGAGACAAGGGCTGTGGTTCTTGATGCCTGTGCCCCAGTCCCCCGAGTTCCTTTCCTGATTGCACCCTGAAAGACAAACCAGATCATGGAGGACTCTGCAGGAATGCAAGAAGGGAAGGTGGAATAACATTAGTCTGCTGAAACTTTCATCTTTGCTGATGCGGAGGGTATCCCTGCTAAAACCATCTCCTGTGGCTGGTCAAGGGAAATATAGTCATCAGCTTCTGGACAGTTTATAAGAAAAAACATGCAACCAGGAGTAATATGGAGGGAATCAGTCAAATACCAAGATCTAGAGCTGATTCCTTAACATCCAGGTCACAATGAGTCATTAAGAAAAGTCTGCCTCATAATCTTTTGCAACCTGTTTAAGAAAAAAATAAGTGTATGACACAATTAGAAAATCTTCCAATCCAAATAGTGGAAGTGTTCACTGTTTTGTTATTTTAAATCAGCTGTCTGGAACATTCAGCTATCCAGAACAAGTCACTCTGAGCAGGTCTGGGATAGCCCTACTTTGCTGCAAAATTGCCTTCTGGGGAATCTGTCACTGTCACTCGAGTGTAGGATTTGCCAGAGTCATTTATGGCAGTGTGTGTGAGGTTAGATACAACTAATTTTTATATAACACTATTTTTATTACCCAAAGAAAATTCTAACTAAATAAACCAATGTGTGAAATATAATTTCTCACCAGAATTATATTGGCCATCAGCCTTCTGGCCATCATTCATTTTCACATTACATAATTTAAGTTAATTGAATGAAAATATTCTAACATCTTGATAGCATAGCTAGACGTCAGAGGTTTCATTATAAGAAGGAAAAAATAAGTTATTCACACAAGAAACACTGTTTAGGAGAACTTTATATAAAATTGATGATAACTAGTGAATATTGGGGGGGGGTTGATTCACTAAATGTAACTTTCTGTGTGATCACTTTTTTGTAAATGAAGCATTAACTTATTGGCATTGAACTAAGTTTTTGGTATAGGTTTTTTTTTTAATTCCCCTGAATATAAAGGTCACAACATGACAGTCAATTTTATAAAACACTCTTTGAGAGGGAGGGTCTTACTGAATAATATGCAAAGTTCCTACTTTGCATTAGGTACTATAGTACCTATTTCCCATGTGTTACCTTGCTTAATGGTCACATCAACCCTATAAGACTCAGAATTTAAGTAACTTGCCCAATGTGCCATGTTCTCACCAACTCCAGAGTCTAAATTCATTCCCTGGGTGGTCTACTCACTATGAGTTTGCTGTACAATGAAAATAGGGAAATATTTAATTAATCAAGTCTGTTTTATTTATGGGATATTAAACTTCTAGTTGATTCCTTTTCTTCCAGAAAATAGAATATCTTTTTGGTTTGTTTGTTTTTACTTAATTCAGCCAACATAGTCTGAGATTTAATATATTGATTAGCTTCTACCTGGGGAGCCCAGGCCTCACACAGCTCTTAAGTCACTTGGCAAATTTGCAGAAAGCTAAAAAATTAGACTTCTCCAACAGCCCCTTCACACTGAACATTACACACACCTTAGCCTGGCAGACAGTCTAAAACGTGTTAGTGTTGGAGGGAGTGTCATTCCATAGTTTCATTTTTTAATTAAAAAGCTCAGATTTCAAGGATCAGAGCTGAATTAAGTTTTCATCCTTAGATATTTCTCTCTGCAATTACAAACAAGTTTTTTCAGTAATAGATCGGTTATATAGTTTATTAAAGTTGACTTTGGGGATTTCTCCTTTCATTCACACTTGTGTAATACTCAACTGTCGCTAAATGTTGTGGGTTGAAAAATGGCCTCTGGAGGAGAGTTGTGATGTAGGGAGAAGAATAAGCAGACTTCCAAATAAAAGGATCTGATAGCTTATATCTAGCTGGAAATCATGTTTCCCTGAGAGAGGGCAGAGAATACTTTGTGGAAAGGCCATGAGCCTGGTCATGGAGGAGCAAGGGGTAAAGGCACTTGAGAAGCCAGAGACAGAGATGGAGACGTGTGCATCAGGCTAAGGAATTTTCACTTTATTAAGAACATGCTGGGAAACCATTAAATGATGTTTATCATAGAAAAGGCATCGATGAGATTCACATTTTATATTTTTAAATGTTTGTTTCTTTGGCTACATTGGGTCTTAACTGTAGTCCACAAGATCTTTGTTGCAGCCCATGGGCTTAGTTGCCCTGAGGCATGTAGGACTGTAGTTCCCTCCTTGACTAGGAATCAAATCCGAACCTCCTGCATTGGAAGGGGGATTTTTTTCCCTGGACCACCGGGAAAGTCCCTAGATTCACATTCTTAAAAGGTCACTCTAGGCACTAAGTCTAGTAATTCTGTAGGGGATACAGTACAAGGTATGGAGTTGGACAAATAGAGACTGGGTGGGAGATTATGAGTAATCCAAGAAAAATTAATCAGTCCAAACCTGAAAAAGTCGAGGGAGATATGTTTGAAAGTGTATTTAGGATAACAGCCAGGTCTAGTTTCGTGGCATTTCCACTAAAAAGCAAATATAAGTCCATATCCTAACTGGTGTGCTAGATGCTCTGCAAGAAGATCACACATAAAACATTATTTTCCATGCATTACTGGGATCTCAAGATGAGGGAAGTTTTTCAAAAGGAAAAAAAGCAAGAAAATTTTAACAGTAACTACATGCAAAACTTTGCCATCAAGTCGTGTCTTGGTGAGTCCAAGCCTTGGACTCATTGCAAAGTGAGAGAGCTGAATTGCAAACCCTCACATTAGACTGGAAAAAACTAGAAAGAGGCTAAAATTGCCACAGGTATTTTAGATCCGCTGGCAAATGCATATCCTCTCAGGAAAAAAAGTATCTTCAAGGAGGGAAATTTCCCTCCTACTTAGAAGGGAATACCATAAGTAAGAGCAGATATAACAAAATATATATTAAATATTTAGACCCACAAAAACTTCAGAGGCTCCTTGTATCTTCTACCTAATAAATAAAACAAGTTTATGTATGTCAGTAATCACAAATATATATATAAATTAGCTAAAACAACTGAAGACTTTTTGACTGGAAGGAAAAACAAAAAATTAACTTGACTCTGTTTACAAGAGACGCACTTAAAACATAAAGACTTAGAAAGTAGAAAGTATTGTTGAAAGTAAAAAGATTTTTTTTAAAGGCCAGGCAAATATTAACTTTATAAAGCAGATAAAGTTATATTAATATCAGACAAAGTAAACTTAGAGATGAAGGCATTATTAGGGAATCAAGTCTCGTCTTGGGCTCCACCAAGACAAGACCTGATGTCTTTTGCATGTAGTTACTCTTAACTGTCATTATATTTTGATAAATTCACCAGGGATATAGAATAATTCTAAACTTGAATGTACTCAATAATGAAACCTTCACGTACATTGAAAAATTCAATAGGATCACAGAAGAATATTGACATATATTGGGAGAGTTCAATGCACCTACCTCAATTATTCATAAGTCAAGGATAAGTCTTTGGAAAATTTGAAAATGAACCATCAGTTTGATTTATTAGGCAGTTAAAAAAAAAAACCTATCTTTAACAGTTAAAGAAAACACAGTCTTAGAAAAAAATTGCACCTTCCTCAATACATATAGAATATTTTGAAACCTGAACACATACTAATTCATAAATCATCTCCAAATATTACATATTTCAAAGACAATATTATATAGATTAGTCCTGAATGTTCATTGGAAAGACTGATGCTGAAGCGGAAGCGCCAATACTTTGGCCACCTGATGCGAGGAACTGACTCATTAGAAAAGACCCTGATGCTGGGAAAGATTGATGGCAGGAGGAGAAGGGGACGACAGAGGATGAGGTCATTGGATGGCATCACCGACTCTATGGACAGGAGTTTGAGCAAGCTCGGGGAGTGGGTGATGGACAGGGAGGCCTGGCGTGCTGCAGTCCATGGGATTGCAAAAAGTCAGGCACGACTAAGCGACTGAACTAAACTGATAGTCTATAAAACTTTTCATGAAATTCAACAAATGTTACTGGAGCAATAGATTATCCACAGAGGAAAAAAAATACATTGGATTTTTACTTGGGCTTCCCCGGTGCCTTGGACAGTAAAAAATCTGCCTGCAATGCAGGAGAGCTGAGTTCAATTCCTGGACAGCTAGGAGATCAAATCAGTCAATCCTAAAGGAAATCAACTCTGAATAATCTTTGGAAGCACTGATGCTAAAGTTGAAGCGCCAGTACTTTGACCACCCGATGTGAAGAGTTGACTCATTGGAAAAGACCCTGATGCTGGGAAAGATTGAGGGCAGGAGGAGAAGGGAGTGACAGAGAACTAGATGGTTGATGGTATCATTGACTCAATGGACATGAGTTTGAGCAAACTCTGGGAGATGGTGAAAGAAAGGGAAGCCTGGAGTGCTGCAGTCCATGGATCACAAAAAGCTGGACACAAATTAGCGACTGAACAATAGCAGGAAATGAATATACCATGAGAAGGAGTCAAGAGGTTGGGACAGTGAAGTCCAACACAAATGCAACAATATTGGTTAATGTGCTAAGTCTTCTGTTAAGCTTCATGAGTATCTATTCTATAATTATCCTTCATAACTTGCATAACTCATGTTCCTTTTTTAAATATAAAATACTGAATAACTGAGACACACACACAAGGGTAAATGCAGAAGGGCAATAGGTTTGGGGAGAGAATAATGATTTTTTTCCTTTCCCCACATGTTGCATTCGAGATAATGATGGAACATTCAAAAAGAAAGCAGGTGGAGACAGGACTCAGGAGCTTGGGAAAGATCTGGAATCTTCATCCTGCTGGTGGTAATTGAGTCAGTGAGTGAGTTTCAAAGTCCTGGGATGAGCCTCCATTAAAGAAGGACAGAAGAAAGCCAAAAGGGCAACTGAGGAGCATGCTCAGATGGAAGAAAACACACGGAGAATAACTGATGCATTATTTAAATATTTAGTCACTTGTGTGCATACATTTTAAAGTCCATTTGTGGTGCTCTTCTCCAGAAATACAGTGATAGCCTTCCTGGCAAAGTAGTGGCCATTTCAGGTACACCAGAACATGGGTGGATCTTCCAGACCTTCCAGGAAGGCTCAGACTAGTCCTGTTCGGCCCCTTCTGAAACCTCAGCCAGCAGGCTTCCATGGGGAGGCGGGGCGGGCAGGGCTGAGCACTGTGGGTGTCTACTGTCCTGCTCCATTTACAGCAAGGCACAGTCACTTTGAAAGTACCTACTTTCTTACCTTTGGCCCATCACAATCATTTCAGGGATGTATCCACATCTGAGATAGAGACTTCCTGATGAGACAAAAAATAACTGTGGCCGTTGCCACTCTTCTCAAATTCTAAGGCAAATAACTGAACACTGAGTCATGATGCCCTGCTGTCCCATTCGTCTTATGTGTGACCAGGACTCCACACTCATGGGAGCTGCCGGGATTGACTTTTCACACACTATTATCTTAGGACACATGCATTCACGTCTCGGGTCTGCAGGCGGTGAAATGACAATCATAGGAACTTATGGAAATAGCCAGCAATTCTACAGAAAATCAAAGTAATGAGGGGGTCATGGTGGGAGCACTATTTACATATGGCACTCAAATGAATATTTCACACTTTGGATGAGCAGACGTACGGGGTTAGGAGTTATTACATCTGTTTTGTTTTCTTAAGCGCACTGTGTGGTTAGTCCTTGTTACTTTCAGTCTGAACACACTGGAACTGCAAAATGCAACATCTGCTCTCTAAAGCATCATGCCAGCGCTCCCAAGGTCTACAAAACCTCCTGGGTTTCATTGCCGTTGACGGATGTTAATCTCTGAGGGAGAATGAGTTAGCAGCTTGACTTCTTAGTATTCACAAATATTTTAATAGTGATAACTTGTGATTATTTTATTTCTCTTACCTACAAGTCAATCTTGTTTCCTTTTCTTTCATGGTCTGACCTAAGGAAAGGGTCTAAGGTAAAGTTAAAAAGTAATAGACATTTATAATAAATAAATACATACAAACATGCTTTCATAATTAAACTATGAATTTAAATGAGCAGAATATATTCTCAGGGATCCCATTTTCCCTCCTAGCCAGACCTAGAAATCAAGAATTAAATGTACTGATGTCACGCCTAGGTAAACTCATATAGGAAACAGCATGGTGCCATCTGTTGGTGAATTCCTGGGTATTGCTAGCCCCTTTAGTATTTCAGGAAGTTAAGATCATCTTTACTCATTCATTCAGTTATACCATTAATAACACTCTTGATGCACCAGAACCTACATCAAGTACTATGGAAATTAAGATAAGACGTGATGACCAAAGTTTAATACAAGCTTGGCATCTCTGTTCTATTCCAAAGCCCTAGAATTCCACACACTTCTACTGCAACCCAGATAATGTCAGTGTGTTTTTTTTTTATTTTAGGGAACTGTGTACAATCCATGTGTCAGATTTAGTAACCTTCGACCTTAGTTCATAATGATTCTTGGGACCAAGTAAAACACAGGTACTCATTTAAAATTCTTAGCATTCCTCCAACTCTGATTAAATAAAATTTGAATTATCCTGCTAGCTAGTAGATATTTACAAAATGACTTATTTAGGTCAAAAACTCAATAGAGAATTAAAAAATAAGAAACTATTATAAAAATATATTTCTCATTAAATAAAAAATCATTCCTTGAGCCCCTATTCTCCAACATCTCAATTATTTTGCTTCTCTGCAAATCAGAATTTCCTGAAGGACTAATCAATACTTGATTTCTTAAATAATCTACTCCAGTCAGTCTTCTGTGCCCCCTACACACACACACACAGAAACCATCAAGTTCACTAAAAGTCTCCATGTTGCTAAATGCAGCTACCAGTTCTCAGTCTAAGTTGTACCTAACCTCTCAGCAGCTTCTCATATAGTCTCTCACTCTGTTTCCTAACACAGATTTTTTCGCTCAGTTTGTAGAACACCTCGCTGTCCTTGTTGGTCTTCCTCCTTTCTGAGGCTTATTCACAGGATTACCCCTCTCTCCAAAACCGGAAAGTCATAGACCTACCCCAAGATTCAGTCCCCAGATACTTCTTTTCTATTACATTCTCTGCTATTCAGGAGAAAGCTAACGCAAGCCACGTATGTAATTTTTAAATTTTTTAGTAGCCAGATTTAAAAAAAAAAAAACAGGTAAAATTAATTTTCATGACATATTTATTATGTCAGTATATCCAAAGTATTATCATTTCAGCATGTAATCAATAAATATTAAAAGCATTGGGTTATTTTACATTTTTGTGCCAGGTCTCTGAAACATAGTATGTATTTTACATTCAGTACATCTTAATTTAGAATCTCCACTTTCATAAAAAAATGTCTGGTGTCCATTTCATAGGAAATGCTCTGTTTTGTAACATTTACAGTTAAAAACTATTCCTAAATTTTCCAGTAACTGAATTGTGTTTGTTTTTACATTTAAATGTAAATTAAATAACATTACATACAGTTCAGTTCCTGGTTCCTCTAGCTACGTTTTAAGTGCTCAGTGACCACATGTAGCTACTAGTAGCTACCACACTGGAAAGCACAATTCTAGATAAGATGTTTGCTTTATGGATTTAAATAACATCTATGTGCCCCAAATGAGATCTCCAACATGAAACTCTCCCCGTCCAAATGCTTATTCAGCATCTAACTTAGACATCTAATAGGAAAACCAAATTTAATATTTGATTTCATTTCGGCATCCCTTCCCACTTGTGGGCCTTCCCTGGTGGCGCAGCGGTACAGAACCCACCTGCAGTGCAGGAGACTTGGAGATGCAGGTTCGATCCCTGGGTCGGGAAGGTCCCTTGGAGAAGGAAATGGCAACGCACTCCAGTATGCTTACCTGGGAATCCCATGAGAGAGCCATAGAAGAACCTGACAGGCTACAGTCCACACGATGGAGCAACTAAACAACAAACAATAGAACCTCGTACCTGCCCCTGCTAGGCAATGTTGTTAAGTCACTCCTGTCCTGTCTGACTCTTTGCGACCCTATAGACTACAGTCCGCCAGGCTTCTCTGTCCATGCGATTCTTCAGGCAAGAATAGTGCAGTGGGTTGCCATGCCTTCTTCCAGGGGATCTTCCCAACTCAGGGATCAAATGCGTGTCTCTTGAGTCTTCTGCACTGGCAGGTAGGTTCTTTATTACAAATGCCACCTGGGAAGCCCACCCCTGACAGGGAATATCTTTTATTTCTCTTTTTCTCTCACACTGCTACCACCAATCCATCAACTCTGCTTTTAAAATATATTCAGAATCTGACCACTTTTCACTCCTTCCACTGGGCCCCAGTCAAGTCATGTCACCTGTCTCTTAGAGAAGTGCAGTGGTTCTTAATCTCCCAGCTTCTATCACCCTTGTCCTCCTATAATCCATTCTCCACATGGCGCTGTAACAAAGGTATAACATGAAAATCAAATCTAATCTCTTTGGGATTCAAAATCTGTCGCTGTCTTCCTGCCATTCTTTGACAATATATTCAGGTCCTGCATGATCTAACTTCTGAATCCTCCAGTCTCAGCTCTGGCCACTCTGCCCTAGCCTATCAAGTTCCAGTCACACTGGCTTTCTTAATCTTGTCAGGTTCATGAGGGTCCCACAGCCTGGGATTCTGCTGTTTGTGTGGCTTACTCCTTCCTTCCAGGCTCTGCTCACATGTCACCCAGCCATCCTATCTAAATAGCCACCCTCTTCCATCCCCTATCCCAACCCAGCTGGTCCTCTTTCTGCCACTTTATTTTTCTTTCCAATAGCCATCACTACCTGAGAGTCTAACCTAGGTTTATTTGGTTGTTTTCTGGCTTCCCCTCTAGGCTTCCCTTAAGATTCTTGAGAGCAGAAATGTTTCTTTTGTTCCTCTGGAGATTTCTGGTTCCATGTGTAAGGAACTTCAGTTCAGTTCAGTTCAGTCACTCAGTCATGTCCACCTGTTTGTGACTCCATGGACTGCAGCACGCCAGGCCTCCCTGTCTATCACCAACTCTTGGAGATTGTTTAAACTCATGTCCATTGAGTCAGTGATGCCATCTAACCATCTCAGTTGTCCCCTTCTCCTCCTGCCATCAATTTTTCCCAGCATCAGGGTCTTTTCCAACGAGTCAGTTCTTCGCATTAGGTGGCCAAAGTATGGGAGTTTCAGCTTCAGCATCAGTCCTTCCAATGAATATTTAGGACCGGTTTCCTTTAGGATGGACTGGTTGGATCTCCTTGCAGTCCAAGGGGTTCTCAAGAGTCTTCTCCAACACCACAGTTCAAAAGCATCAATTGTTTGGTGCTTAGCTTTCTTTATGGTCCAACTCTCACATCCATACATGACCACTGGAAAAACCATAGCTTTGACTAGACAGACCTTTGTTGGCAAAGTAATGTCTCTGCTTTTTAATATGCTGTCTATGTTGGTCATAGCTTTTCTTTCAAGAAGTAAGTGTCCTTTAGAAGTCACCATTCTGTCATGCATGCATGCTCAGTTGCTCAGTCATGTCTGACCCTTTATGACCCCATGGACTGTAGCCCACCAGGCTCCTCTGTCCGTGGAATTTTCCAGGCAAGAATAATGGAGTGGGTTGCCATCTCCCCCTTCAGAAGATCTTCCTGACCCAGGGATTGAACCTGCATCTCCTGTGTCTCTCACATTGGCAGGCATATTCTTTACCACTGTGCCAGCTAGAAAGCCCTACCATTCTGTCATAACAAGTAAAAATTTGAACAGACTAAAAGTCAACAACTCCTCTTGGACCCATAAGAGAGGGAAGGACACAGGGCAAAACACTGCCCCTCCAAGACTAGAGAGACTGACAGTTGGATAATGGGAATCACAGCTTAGTGGGGCAGACTCAGGAGGGGAAATTCCATGAGAACCAGGACCAGACTAGGAAAAGCACGACTGTAATTGAGTTCCTGGCAGTTAGATGCAAACAACTCTGAAAGCTACAGATCCAGAGGTGGGAGTGGGGGGCACAATATTCTGGATGGATAATGTCAAAATACTTAGAGCAATTACTTTTTGCTAATATTTACACTCTTTTAAAATATTTTCTAAACACTGGCATGACTTCTAAATCAGGGAGAAATATCAATAAATATATTATTCTTTTTAAAAGAGATATCCTATTACAATGACTCTCAATTGGGACAATATTGTTCCCCCACCTCACCTCAGAACTCTGGGAAGTGTGGGTGGGAATTATCATACTAACTGGGATCCCCATGTACGTTAGGGCCAGGATATTAAAGTCCTTCAGAACAAAGAATTATCCTACCCAAAATGATGAGGCATCCCTATTGACAAAATTACATCTAACTCAACTATTTTATAATCAGGCATGTTTGAAATCAAAGAAGTGAAGTGTCCAAGGTAACACAGCAAGTTCGTTCTAAGACAAAACTAGAACCTAGGTCTTCTGGTTCCCAGTTCAGAGCTTTTTCCTTTTCTTACTTCAAAGTAAGATGGCATTTGAGATGGGTTAGAAGGATGGGTAGTGAAGTAGGTGGGGTAATGGCTCATGTCCTAATCCTTGGAACCTGTAAATTCAAATGTGTGAAACTAAATAAAGGAAACCACATTTAAAATGGAGTTGGGGATTTCCCTGGTGGGTCAGTGGTTAAGAATCCACCTGCCAATGAAGAGGACATGGGTTTGTCCGCTGATCTGGAAAGATCCCATGTGCCATAGGGCAACTAAGCCCATACACCACAACTACTGAGCCTGTGTTCCAGAGCTCAGAGCCACAACTACTGAAGCCCACGCACTTGGAGCCCATGCTCCACCGTGAAAGAAGCCATCTCAGCGAAAGGCCGGCGCACCACAGCTAGGGAAAGCCCACGCACAGCAAAGAAGACCCAGCACAGCCAAAAGGTAACAAGTAAATGCATCAGTAAATAAAATGTTTTTTAAAAAATGGAGTTGGGAGGCCAGCAGGGGGAGGTCTCACAGGCTACCTCTCCAGGTCAGTTATAGACCCCAACAGGACAAGAGGTATCTGTCATCCGGGCAGGAAGGTTACTACCTTTACTGCTGAGCAGGAGGAAGATTTTTTTGCTTGCCCAGCAACAGCCCAGCCCACGAGAGACTGTCACAGTCAGCCAATGGAGGGCCGCTATAGGATGACTCCCAGTCTCCCCCGGTGGACTCTATTTATAACAGCCCTTCCCAGCGTCCCCTTTTCCCCTGTAGAAGCACGGTTGTTCTCCTTTATTTCTCCAGACTTGCCTATAGTTTTTAATACAGCATGCTTGTCCATGACTGCAGTTTTCTACTATTCCCAAATAAACCCCTTTTGCTGGTCAAATAACTGGTAATAAAACTGGCTGTTTTATTTTTAAGATCTAACATGAGGAAAAGACCCTGATGCTGGGGAAGATTGAGGGCAGGAGGAGAAGGGGGTGACAGAGGATGAGATGGTTGGATGGCATCACCAACTCAATGGACATGGGTTTGAGCAAGCTCCAGGAGATAGTGATGGACAAGGAAGCCTGGTGTTCTGCAGTCTGTGGGGTTGCAAAGGGCCAGACGTGACTTAGCAACCGAACAAAAACAACAGCATGAGGTAAAGGGTCCTTACAAATGTAATTAAATTACATATCTTACCGTGGGGACGTTACCCCAGATTATCTGGGTGGGCAAGAACCCATCCACAAGTGTCCTTATGAGAGAGAGGCAGAAGGACGCAAAACGCGCAGCAGAGATGCAGTATGACCATGGGGCTGAGGGTGGACAGGGTCGCAAGTTAGGAATTGCCAGCAGGGGAGGGATAAACTGGGAGCATGGAAATGACATGTATACAGGTGGCCGATTTAGGAGACGCAAGAGACTCAGATTTGATGCCCGGGAAGATCTCCTGGAGTAGGAAATGGCAAACCACTGCAATATTTTTGCCCGGAATATCCCACGAACAGAAGAGTCTGGTGGGCCACAGTCCACTGGGTCACAGAGTCACGACTGAGAGATTCAGCATGTGCACGTATGTAAAAGAGATAACGAAGACCTACTGTAGACCACAGAGACCTCTACTTAATACTCTGCAATGGCCTCTATGGGAAAATAACCTCTAAAAACAGAGTGAGATATGTATAACGGATTCTCTTTGCTCTACAGCAGAAACTAACACAACTTTTTAAAACGACTCTACTCCAATAAAAAATTTTAAAAGAATGACCAGCAGCTGACAGAAGCTGAAAAAGCAAGGAATGAGTTCTCTCTTAGAGCCTTCAAAGTGATCATGGCTGTGCTGACATGTTGCTTCAGCCCAAAGAAACTGATTTCATATTTCCGACGTGCAGAACATTGAGAGAATAAATTTTTGTTCTTTTAAGCCACCACGTTTGTCGTAATTTGTCACAGCAGCATCAGGATACGGTTAGATGTCTAATATGGGTTAGATTTGACAAGACCCCAGGAAGTGCATGGTGACGTGAAAATGGGATCTGAAGAGATATCATGAGCAAAGAAACAATAGTGCAGGTGACTGCCCTCGGGGAACAGTGAAAAAACCAGTTGAAGGCCAGAACGGCTTTCCATGGAGTACGGTGGAAGACAATCTCCCTGGAGTCTCTCATAATTCCTCAGCATTTGTAAAGGTTAACAAATGCAGAGCACTTCATTTAAAACTATCAAAAAGCTTGATGCAATATGCTGGTCTCTATTGCTTTCTTATATTTGCATTCTGTGAAACATAAACAAACTACACAAACTAAATATGTAAAACATAACAAGCTGAAATCTTATGTATACATTTCTTCTCCACTGAAAGGCAATTTACATAAAACGCAAACATAAACAACATCTGTGTATATCTCCAGTAATATATTAAGTGACAACGATGTTCTCTTTAACCAAAAATGTACTTATGTATTCAAAATTACCATTTACATAGAATTGGGGGGAAAATACACACTTTCCCATGGAAATTACCCTAATGTGTCTTAAAATGTGTAAACATAACCTAGATATATCAGAGTGATATTTGTGAAATATCACACATGTTCAGAGCTTACCCAAGTAATTATATTTTACAGCTTTTAAAATGGCATGTGTCTCTGAAAGAACACACAGACACAGAGGTCAGAGTTCAAATTTGAATATAATGCTTTCGTGATTCCTTCTTGGGACAATTAAGACACTGACTTTTTTTAATTTTTATTTTTATTGCAGTATAGTTTTTTTTTTTTACAAGGTTGTGCTGGCTTCTGCTGTACAGTGAAATGAATCAGCTACATGAATACATATGTCCCCTCCCTCGTGGCCCTCCGTCCCACCCCCGCCCCACAACCAATCCCGTCCAGCTAGGTCATGTCAGAGCACCCGGCTGAGCTCCTTGCACCGCGCACTAGGGTCCTACGAGCTGGCTGTTCTGCATCTGGCAGTGCGCACGTGTGAATCCCAGTCTCAATCCATCCCGTCCCCCGCCCCATGTCCGTTTATCCAGTCCCTATGTCTGCATCTCTATGCCTGCCCTACCAATAGGTTTATCTGCACCGCTTTCCTGGACTCCACATATACATGCTAAGATACGATATGTGTTTTTCTCTTTCTGACTTACTTCACTCTGTATGAGACTCTATATCCATCCACAAGACACTGAAAATTTTACCAACGTTCCCAGGAATAAAACTTGCATTTTTAGGTGGTGGAAAAGTGGCACAGATTCTATTACACCTCATCTGGATCCCAGGGACTAGAGACTAATCGCTTGCTCAGTCAGGTCCTGAGACCCATCTACAAGGATACAGAAGGAGGGTGCTTAGAGCCAGCAGCCTCACCGTTCTCAAAGCCACCTTCATAAAATGAAAACCCTTAATTACAGGCGGTATCAAAATTTGGGGGTGAGTATTGCCCTTACCTTTACTGTCTCCTCTGGCTTAAAATCAGTCTTCTCCATCCCCTTGCACCCTCTCCTTTCCTATCCAGCCCTTGGGAGTCACCAGTACCATGAATTGTCCAAAGACGGTCTTGGCAGAGTCAGGGTGATGTGATGGTTAAGCACACAGGCTCTGAAGCCGCATGGACTTGTGCTTGGCTACTGACTTCCACACTTAGCCGTGTGACGTCTGGCAGATTATTTCCAGCCTCAGTTTCCTCACTGGTGAAATGGAGAGGATGCTATAATGCCAACCTCACTGTGTTGTTATGAGACCTGCATGCGTCCCGAGCACAACACCGGTATATAGTGTGAGGGAAGGGTCCCACTGTAGCCCGTCACCTCCCCTGTGTTCCCAAGAAGTACCTGTGCTACACAGGATGAGTTGGCACGCTCACTAATCGCGTTGCATGCAAAGATCTCAGCGCACAGTCGGAACACCTCTGTTCTCTCTATATTAGACTCAGGCAAACCTTTCTCAGGACTGCTTAGCTCTCTGCGTGTACCCATGGCCCTCACGTATGCCCCCAGCTTTCGTTATTTCAGACCTCACAGAGCAAGGGGTAGGGTCCTCTGGAGCCCCAAATTGTGTATGTGTAGCCACATCACCCATGAACTACATCAAATCTAAATGGCATCAATTGTGAGAAATGTCAGTGTTTTGGTTCCAATAGGAAAGTAAACACACCTCCAATCAAATATGACATGTGATGATTGTAAGATACACTCTGACTTCAGAGGTATTAAATGTAAAAATAATGCACAGCCTAGAAGCCATGAAATACCAATTATAAGGAAAATGGATATGTTCATAAGAAGGTCCTTGTGCCTTCTCTGATTTGATAGGGGAAATGCTTTTTTATAGATGCAGAAATGAATTTAAATATCAGCAGGCATGAGATGATAAATGACATCCAGTTCTTAAATCCCGCTAAATTATCCCTACCTAGTCACTTGCCACCATCACACACACTCATTTTTACATATTTCCATTTGGAGTCTGACTTTTGGTGCCATCAGCATTTAATTTCCCTTTTTGAGACCTTTTATTTAAATACTCTCCATTATTGCTCTCTTGCTCTCCTACCTGTACCTTCCTTCTATTTCAATAGTATTCAAAGATCAGAATCTCACTTTTTAAAAAATTCTTGCAGTGAAGATGAGTTACCAAATGCACAATTTGCCTTGAAATGCTGGTTTTTGTTATAAACTATTATTCATTTGAGGGCCTCAGCCTTAGTTTGAGCCCCTAAGCAGAGAGGACAAGATCCCCTGTCTTCTCTTCTCTTTCCCCAGGGGGTCCCTGCCTGCTTCTCTTGGGGCTGCTTCTTCTCAACGGCGCCCCTTCATTAATAGGGGCTTTTCTGGGCAGTGGTTTTGCCTGTGATTAATCATCGTGAACCCAAGTTGGACCTTTGGCTTTCTGGCTCTTAGCTGAGTAGCCAAGACATTTCTCTATACTGAGATAGTTGGCTTCAGTTCTAATTAATGATCAGTTGTTATCAGCTTAGTTTAGACTTTTTGCTCTCTGACTTTTTGGCGGGGTAGCCTAAACACTTCCCAGATCCAAAGAGCTGACTGAAATTTATGTTCCTTTTTTTGGCACTGTCTTGATCATTCGGATGCTTTCCCGGATCTGGAAAGAGATTTTAATTGTTTACAGTCTTGATTAATGGGTTTGCTGTTGCTTTGATGGTCCATCATTTATAACGATAAGAAACCAAAAAACAAATGGGCATGTTATATTGCTCTTCTGGGATATTTTGGTCAATCATTTTTAAGGAGTTGCTGTTTTCTTTCCTTCTCTGTTACTATTAACTTACTAATAATTTCATTATAACTGAACTTTAAAATATCACCAGTTCTAACTCCTTTCTCCCTATGGTATTTATTAGGCTGTAGAATTTCTTACTGTTATTTCAACAGAGTCTTTTCTCAGAGTCTCCTGGCTATCTATCTGAAGTTAGCTGCTCACAAGACAGTTTGGTGTCAGCTTGCTTGCAAATATTCTTATGCTTCTTTAGCACGTTTCGCAAAGCTTAATGAAACTGACTTTTTATTCTTTATCAAATAAATGGATCCCTTAGACCCCATAATCACTCTTTGGCTAATTAATACTTTAACCAAGTAAGTAATCCTCATTTAAAGTGGAATCCCAAGTTCATTTTCACTGAAGAGCTTTACACTGCACTCAGGTTTTCATCTCAGTTCTAGTTCACGGTAGAGGCACCCCTTGACATTCATTTATTATTTATGAAGCCTGTCCTGCTGTGAATTAATACATTGTTAACAGAGCCTAACTGTCCTCTGGTTTCCAAACACTTGGCGTAGAAGAAAATATATGTTTTCTCCACAGGAATTCTCTGTAGCTGCTTTCTTTGTTTCCAAAGGAAAAAGAAAAAATGCAAAGTATGTGATGGAGGTGATGATGTCTGATTTCCTATTTTTAAGATGATTTTTGGGCGTCCAGTTCCCTATGATTTTCTTGACAACGACCCCAGAAGCCAAAGCTGCTCTCAGTTCTGTTTGGTGCCTGAAATCAACAGACCCCTGTCTCTACTGTTAATTAATGTCTATATGATTTCAGAAATGGTGTGGACCTAACAGAAGCAGAAGATATTAAGAAGAGGTGGCAAGAATACACAGAAGAACTATACAAAAAAGATCTTCACGACACAGATAATCACAATGGTGTGATCACTCACCTAGAGCCAGACATCTTGGAATGTGAAGTCAAATGGGCCTTAGGAAGCATCACAATGAATAAAGCTAGTGGAGGTGATGGATTCCAGTTGAGCTATTTCAAATCATGAAAGATGATGCTGTGAAAGTGCTGTACTCAATGTGTCAGCAAATTTGGAAAACTCAGCAGTGGCCACAGGACTGGAAAAGGCCAGTTTTCATTCCAATCCCTAAGAAAGGCAGTGCCAAAGAATGCTCAAACTACCACACAATTGCACTCATCTCACACGTTAGCAAAGTAATGCTCAAAATTCTCCAAGCCAGGCTTCAGCAATACGTGAACCGTGAACTTCCAGATGTTCAAGCTGGTTTTAGAAAAGGCAGAGGAACCAGAGATCAAATTGCCAACATCTGCTGGATCATCGAAAAAGCAAGAGAGTTCCAGAAAAACATCTAGTTCTGCTTTATTGACCATGCCAAAGCCTTTGACTGTGTGGATCACAATAAACTGTGGAAAATTCTGAAAGAAATGGGAATACCAGACCACCTGACCCACCTCTTGAGAAACCTATATGCAGGTCAGGAAGCAACAGTTAGAACTGGACATGGAACAACAGACTGGTTCCAAATAGGAAAAGGAGTACATCAAGGCTGTATATTGTCACCCTGCTTATTTAGCTGATATGCAGGGTACATCATGAGAAACCCTGGGCTGGAAGAAGCACAAGCTGGAATTAAGATTGCCGGGAGAAATATCAATAGCCTCAGATATGCAGATGACACCACCCTTATGGCAGAAAGTGAAGAGGAACTAAAAAGCCTCTTGATGAAAGTGAAAGAGGAGAGTGAAAAAGTTGGCTTAAAGCTCAACATTCAGAAAACTAAGATCATGGCATCCAGTTCCATCACTTCATGGGAAATAGATGGGGAAACAGTGGAAACAGTGTCAGACTTTATTTTTTGTGGCTCCAAAATCACTGCAGTTGGTGATTGCAGCCATGAAATTAAAAGACGCTTACACCTTGGAAGGAAAGTTATGACCAACCTAGATAGCATATTAAAAAGCAGAGACATTACTTTGCCAAAAAAGGTCCGTCTGGTCAAGGCTATGGTTTTTCCAGTGGTCATGTATGGATGTGAGAGTTGGACTGTGAAGAAAGCTGAGCGCCGAAGAATTGATGCTTTTGAACTGTGGTGTTGGAGAAGACTCTTGAGAGTCCCTTGGACTGCAAGGAGATCCAACCAGTCCATCCTAAAGGAGATCAGT
Source organism: Cervus canadensis (assembly GCF_019320065.1). Taxonomy (NCBI): domain Eukaryota; kingdom Metazoa; phylum Chordata; class Mammalia; order Artiodactyla; family Cervidae; genus Cervus; species Cervus canadensis. The sequence continues at coordinate 5,087,416 of NC_057404.1, forward strand.
CCTGGGTGTTCATTGGAAGGACTGATGCTGAAGCTGAAACGCCAATCCTTTGGCCACCTCATGTGAAGAGTTGACTCATTGGAAAGACCCTGATGCTGGGAGGGATTGGGGGCAGGAGGAGAAAGGGACAATGGAGGATGAGATGGCTGGATGGCGTCACCGACTAGATGGGCATGAGTTTGAGTAAACTCCAGGAGTTGGTGATGGACAGGGAGGCCCGGTGGTTGATTCATGGGGTTGCGAAGAGTCGGACAAGACTGAGCGACTGAACTGAACTGAATATGATTTCAGTTATCTTTATATCTTTTCTGTTGTATATTAATAGAAATTAATACATGATAGAAAGATTAAGTTGACCAACTGAGAGAAATTCTAGGTTTCTTCCATAATCTCATTCTTTTTTACCTCTCTCCTATGACTGATACTGTTGACCCTTTAAACCCTTCTCTCCTTTGGTCTGAGTGACCCTTCAATGGGCTTCTCAGGTGGTGCAGTGGTGAAGAATCACCTGCCAGTGCAAGAGACGCAAGAGATGTGGATTCGATCCCCAGGTCGGGAAGATCCTCTGGAGAAGGAAATGGCAACCCACTCCAGTATTCTTGCCTGGAGAATCCCATGGACAGAGGAGCCTGGCAGACCACAGTCCACGGGGTCACAAAGACTCGGACATGGGCTCCTCCTCCCTCTTTAATCGCTCTCTGTCTCCTTCACACACGCCTGCTAGATCTCCCATGCTCTCACAGTAGACCCCCAGGGGCTTATCCTTAGCTCTTTGCTGCCCTGTCCCTACGCAGCTCCCTCGGGAATGCGTAGCCTCCCACAGTTAACCATCACCTCTACACTAATTAACTCATCACAGTAAATTCAGCTCTCTCAGTTGAGTTCTGATTCACGTTTCTGTTAGCAACTTTCCTCTTGAGCATCCTGCTATCATCCTACTTTCACTTATTCATTTATTTGACTCATATCTGCTGTGTCTGTGACGTGCCGTGTACAATGCAAGACCCTGAAGTACAGCAATGATCAAAATACCATTTCCATTCTCCAAGACCTGAGAGCTGAGTGGAGCTTAAGGTCAGGACAGTATCAATTACTTATAAATGAAGCAAAACGCAACGCAGCATAAATCATGGTGTTCCTCTTGTCCCCCGAATCTGCTCTGTTTCCCCTTTCCAAGTCTCTCTTTGTCAATACAATCAGCCCCGGGTTCTCCCTATCACTCAAGCTGTAATTGTTGGCCCTATTCTTTGTACATTAGATCTCTTCTGTAATAATCTGCGTAACCAACATCCTCAACTTTCAGCCTCTTATGAGCATTTATTTCATAATTATAATAGGCCTACCAATGAGTTGAATGAGCCTTCCAGGTGACTCAGTAATTAAGAATCTACCTGCAAAGCAGGAGACACAGGAGATGTGGATTCAATCCCTGGGTCAGGAAGATCCCCTGGAAAAGAAAATGGCAACCCACTCCAGTATTCTTGCCTGAAGAATCCCATGGACAGCGAGCCTGGCGGGCTATAATCCTTAGCATCACAAAGAGTCAGACACAAGTGAAGTGATTTAGCACACAGCACACATCAATGAGTTGCAACTCAGCTGATCTCCTCTGGGATTAGCCAGGCTGGGCTGGACTTTGGGTTCAGATCTGCTCCGCAGATTTTCACTTTTCACCCAGAGTCAAGGAGTAACAGTTACCTGGGGGTATGCTCTTCTCGTGGCAAGGAATGGATGTTTCAAGAGTGTGTCTGGAAACCTGCCAAATCTCTTTCCCCACGATCTATATTGAGATATAACTGACATATAACGTTGTGTAAGTTTTACACGTACAACATGCTGGCTGGGTACAATTATATACTGTGAAATGATTATCACCATAGTATTAGCAAACACCTCCATCACCTCACATAATGACCATTTCTTTTCTGGGGTGAGAGCATTTAAGATCTACTCTCTTATCAACTTTAAGTCTATAGTACATCTTGTTGACTATAATTACCACACTGTTCAATGCTGTTGTCCTCACTGTGGTCAGTGGTATCTGGGAGCAGTTGTTGCTGGATTACCCAAGAAGAGTTGATCAGAATGCTTCCCTGGGATTACAAGGTGGATATTAACAAAGCAAAGTTTTCTCCTACTGGAGTTTCTGAGCTGAAAGGGTCAAGTGAAGGAGGAAAGAAGGCCAACCCATAGAAGAAATTGGCCTGACAATAGTCTCACTCGCCTGAGTCTAAGGGTTGGCATGTGACCCACTATCAACCTAATGACTATAAGGCTGGGAATGTTTAGTTCATTAGCAGACAGAAAATCTTACCGTGAGATACTTAGGCTAAACACAAAATCCGAAAGATGGTAAAAGAGTTTTCAGCTCTTCTCCTTGAGTTTAATCTGGTTTCTCCTCTCTGGTTTCCTTCTGTCCTCTCTCCAGAATCCCTTGGGTCTTTCAGGCTCTCTTTCTGCATCCCTGGCCTTGCTGCTGCTGCTATTTCACTTCTTAATTTGGCTTCTGTTCAGGCTTCCCGAGGGAGCTGGAACAGGGCGCTTCGTAGCCTGTGCTTCTGGGGAAAGATTGGAGGGAGAAGCCCTCTCCTGGTCAGGCTTGTGTAAACCATCTACAGACAAATCTAATGAGACAGATATAAATTTCACTCAACAGCACATTATTTTAATACATCAAATGAAGTCTGAGTCCCAGACCACATGCTCAAAGGTGGTGAGAAATTTAATTAAAACAGTTTAATTAAAATAGTGGAGGACAATATAGTCTAAGTTGGCAGCTTTTTGAGAATTTGGCTTGGTTCAAGGGCATTTGGAAATTGTCAAGGTGGCCTTGAAATATGTCGGCTGATCGGCCTCTGATGGCAAGCTAGACTCCAGCTCAGCGCTGGTGGAAAGGAACGTTGAGACAGGTCTCGGGGCAGCCCTGACCCTCAGCCTGCTCCCACTGCCCTTTCCCGAGCCCCGCCACCTCATGCCTGTAACGCAGTGGAGACGGATTGCGGTAAGGGGCAGCTTGCAATTTCTCTCCTATATGTGTCTCTGGTTGGGGAGAAGCTGGTAGAGGATTAGGCTGCGGAAGAAAGTCCTATGTGCCTTTCCTCTTGACCATTGAGGAAATCCTCCCCTCCCCTGCTTGGGTTCCGAATCCCCCTGGGAAATCTGAGCTCCCCTCATTACAAGCTCCAATGAAGACACTGCTGTTTGTTTACAAATTCAACACACCACATAACTGACATCTTGCTCGGGTCAGAGTCAAGAGATAGCCTTTTCCTGATAGCCTTTCTTCTACTGTTGTATTTAATTTGAAAATACCTCTCTACACTTATGTCCATATGAATAATCAGACTGCCCAATACATGATCTTCTTAGGACTGTGTCTGAGGGGACACTGTATGAAAAGACCCCCCTCCCAGGTTCCCTTCCATGGAAAACAATTTTGTTACTGTGATTTCAATGGACATTGGCATGACATGTAATTCTACATTTGGGGGGAGGAAAAACAAAATCTAACTACATTAAGAGCTCATGATTGTGATTTACTTTGGCTTTTTAATTTGAACATTTTAATTGCTTAATTTACAAACTGAGCTTTAAGAAAATGAAATCATAAAATAAAGGCTTGTAACCTTGAGTCTCCCTTCAAAGGCTGTGCTTTGTAATTTCTTCTAAGCAGAGAAGCTCTATGCCCCTGCATTTCCAACTATTCCTTCTCTACTTTCTTCTCATCTCCAAATTTCTATTCATCCTTTATCTCCCTTTCATTAAATCTAAAGTCATTTAGTTCAGTTCAGTCACTCAGTCGTGTCCGCCTCTTTGTGACCCCATGGACTGCAGCACGGGGTCCTTTAAAATCATTAAAGGACCCCAAACAGCAATTCTCTGCTTATCCCAAATAAATCATCTCTGCTGGAGAAATTTCTAGCAGTCTATTTGTTTTCAGACAACAGCTGATATGTATAAAGTCCAGATGATGGTGAGAAATAATCCTTTTATTTATGAAGTCAACGTTCAATCCGTGAAGAGTCTATGTTGGGTGGATATCTGAGAATGACCCTTTCTCTGGTCTGACCTTCCTTTAATCCCCCACTGTCCTTTCTATCTCTTCTCCTCCTCATCCCTTTCTTCAGGTCCATGCCTCACCCTAGAGAATGATATCTTAATTTCACCATATGTTGCTGAAGAAGTTTTTTAGCTCTTATATTTTTCAGAGTAGTAATAGCAAAGTAATTCAAAATACACTTGATCCTTGAACAACCCAGGTTTGAATTGCATGAGTTTGAAATCCACTTACAGGTGGATTTTTTTTTTCAACACATAGGTGCTATAGTACTACGTGGTTTGAGGTTGGTTGAATCTGTGGATGAGGAACCCCAGAGAAGGAGGGGCAACTGTAAAGTTATATGTGGATATTCGATTACTGACTGTCAGCACCCCTAAACCTCTGCATTGTTCAAAAGCCAACTGTAATACAAAATTTTTAGGATTGGATTCAACTGCAGAAACCACATGGCTTAAACAAGACGGAGATTTTTTTCCTCTCTCTTCTGAAGCAGTTGAAGGGGGGCAGCCCGGGGCTGATATAGTAGCATCTTGTTGTCAGGGGCCAATGCTCTTTCCGTCTCTCTTCTCCACTTTCCTGAGTTTGTCCCTTCCATCTTAGAGGTCCAAGGTTGGCTGCTGGACCGCTAGTTCCAAGCAGAAAGTAGAAAGGAGGGCACGAGAACAACAAGGGTATTTCTCCCAGTGGAAGCAGTCCCCTTTGCTGTGGTTTCCCAGGAGCTTCATCCGACGACTTCCGCTTAGACTACATGTGCCGTGTGCTTTGACGCTCAGGACTGTCTGACTCTGTGCCACCCCCTGGACTGAAGCCTGCCGGAAAGCTCTGTCCATGGGATTCTCCAGGCAAGAATGCTGGCGTGGGGTGCCATTCCCTTCTCCGGGGGATCTTCATGACCCAGAGATTGAACCCAGGCCTCCAGCATTGCAGGGGGATTCTTTACCATCTGAGCCACCAGGGAAGCCTCTATTGGCAAGGATGATAAGGAATGTTGCCTTTTAGCTGAACACATTGCTGCTCTGATTGTCCTATTATTATGAGAAAAAAAAAAAAGGGAGAGAATGGATATTGTTTAACCCAGTGGTCCAGACTAGTGTCTGAATCAACTGAATGGCTTATTAAAATATAGACTATCAACTACATGAGGTCACAAAGAATCAGACACGACTCAGTGAGCGAACAACAACAAATTAACCACTGCACTACCAGGGAAGTGGACAGTTTCGATCTCTAGTCTGGGAAGATTCCACATGCTGGGGGGAGCTAAGTCCATGTGCCACAACTACTGAGCCTGCCCACCCTAGATCCCGTGCTCCTCAACAAGAGAAACCACCAAGATCAGAAGCCCGAACACCACACCTAGAGAGTAGCCCCAGCTCACGGCAACTAGAGGGAACTTGCATGTTGCAATGAAGACCCTGAGCAGCCAAAAGGAAATAAATTTTCTTAAAAACACGGACCATTGTATCCCCAGAGTTTCTGACTTAGAAGGCCTTTGGAGGATACTGAGAATTTGCATTTCTAACAAGCTCCCAGGTGATGCTAAAGCTGCTGGCTTGAGAACCATGCTTGGAGTACTTGAAGAACCACTAGCATTTTCTTCTAAGCAAGACAAACTTTTTTTTTTCTTCCTGATATTACCTATTTATTTTAACCTCAAGACATTATTTTAGAGACAAAGTCCCAGACTCTTTCCCAAAGAGACCCTTCCCATCAGAGAGGGATGAGGGGGAAAGGATGTTGAGTCTTGCCAACAGGATCATGGCTGGGAACCTGCTCTTTCTCACCACTGGCAAGCCAGAATATCTTAACTGTTGTGTGGAGCTGAGAAGCAGGCTGAGAGGGATGGGATTTTAATGGCGTCAATTACGGACACCCCACCAATGAAACAAGAGCTATAAACAGAAGCTAAAAAACAACTTGGTAAGTGAGGTCCCTGAGGACTAGGGAACTTCCCAAGGGTCACGTAACTGGTCTTCCTTGCTATTGATGGGTTACTAAGTGGATTCATTTTAAGCAGGGAGATGGCATTATAGACCAGCAGCTGACAGGAGTAGGGAGAAAAGGATCACGGGAGAACTTGAAGAACCACTAGCAGCTCCTCTAGCCTGGGGTAGGGACTTAATCCCCTGGATCCAAGCCTTGTCGCCTGCAGCCCGGGGGCACTGCCTTCCTCTGCCCTCCCTTCTCGATTTCTCCTAGCTGTTGTTTTTTGTTGTTGTTGTTGTTTTTAATTTGCAGTGTGAAGAAAGAAAACAAGGATTTTTTCTGTGCCTCCACCTAAAGAAATAACGATCTTCACATCCTAGGAGACTTGTAGGAAGAGTGGAGGAAAAGTTAAAGAAACCCGAGGGAGAAGTGGAAAGTTGGGCCAAAGATGTCAGAGGCCACTTGTCCAGAAGTACAGCAGCTCCTTCTGGGACTGTTTACCACACAGGCTCTTTTTTCTTATCATTTGGGGAATTTTCTGTTTTGTTTTATTTTATGGTATAATTCCCATACAACACATCCTCCTAGTGGGGTCTGATTTGAATGTGATGATCTGTGGTTCCAAGCTGGCTGTGTGTGTGTGTATGTGTGTGTGCATGCGCGCATTTTTTAAAAAATTGTTCATTGTCAAAAAGACAGTGTAGAGTCCTATGCCTTCATCTCTTAAGGATTTAGGCCTCCAGAAGGTAAGAACCGGCACTTCTAAATTCTAGATATTTGGAAAAGTTCTTCATGTTAAGCTCATTTTAATTGAGTTGCAGTGTAATTTAGACCTTGAACTTCTTCAGCCAGCCACATAACTAAGGAGAGAGGAATCCTCTTCTCATTCCCTCAAAGAGAGGACTCCTGCAGAACTCGCTAAGAGCTACAGGGGTACAAAATGTTCACAACAGAGCAGAGCTTTACCAATCAGCGCTTTCAGGGATAAACAAGCTGAGCTTTGAGGCGTGGACGTGAGTTGGCTGAAGATCACCAGCAGTGACTTTCCAGCGCCTACACTTTGCTCTTCCTGAATTTGTCGGGTCTGCACTTGGCTCTTCCCAAATTCTTTTTCTACTCATACTTCACTAACCAGTATTTTATGAGTCTTCACAAAGTTCTGAAACTTCATAAATGTTTTGGTAACTGGAGTTGTTTGTTTTAATTAACTAAAACTGTTCTGACTTTGCGTCAGACATTGAGCTAGAGGTTAGGTTAGGTTAGAGGGACAGTAAATATAAATACCACTTTCCCTGTCCACAGGGAACTCTTAGTCTATCATGAGAGATAAAGTGTACCCACTGCCAGCACACCGTGTATTTAGAGCCTCTGCCATAGGAGATGCAGAGAGAAATAGATGGGGGATCCTGAGAACTGCTTCCCAGTGGGAGGAAATGTTCATGGAAGAGGCGGCTTTGGGGCTGCCACAGGAGGTGCCTGGAGATGTGCCCCCGAGCTACAGCGAAACGGGGAGGAGCCCACCGCGGGGGTGAACGGACGGGAAACCAGCCGTGACAAGGCGCCTGAAGGACAACAGAGGATACGCTGTGTAAAGGCAATTGGTATGACACCATTCCTGTGGCACTGAAAAGCAAATTTCTTAAAATACGGACCCATGTATTCAGTTGTTGCTGCCATAACGAAATACTACAGACGGGGCGGCTTAAACAACAGAAACTCCTTTTCACAGAGTTCTGGAGGCTGGAAGCCCAAGATGAAGGTGTGGGGGGGTCTGGTTTCCCCTGAGGCCTCTCTCTCTGGCTCGCAGATAGCCACTTTCTTGCTGTGTCCTCCTGTGATCTTTTCTCTGTATGCAGGCACCCCTGGAGTCTCTTCCTTGTCTGATAAGGACACCAATCACATTGGATCAGGGCCCCACTCTTAAGACCTCATTAAAACTTAATCACCTATGTAAAGGCCCTCTATCCATATACAGTCACGTTCTGAGGTATTGAGGGTTAGGACTTCAACACATGAATTCTGGGAAGACGCAATTCAGTCCATAACAACCACTATTCTGTATAATTACATTCCTTTAAGACAGATTACCCAGAATTAAGAAAGCTTATTAAAACAGGTTACACATTTACTCTCCCACACATTTTCTCTGAATCTTGATTATTCAAGTATAAAAGTTAAAAGTAGAGATTCAAATACTACATAAAAACTTAAGAAAACAGCCTTGCATGTCTACACCTAGGAATTTACCCAAGAGAAGTAAAAAATACATGTCTACACAAAGACTTGTACATCAATGCTCATAGCAGTATTACTCGTGATAGCTAAAATGTGGAAGTAGCCCAGATGTCCATCAACTATTGAGTAGATAGACAAAATATGGTAAACCCACATAATGGAGTACTATTTGGCTAAAAAAGGGAATGAAGTACTGATATATACTACAACACAGATGTACCTTGAAAAACATTATGGTAAGTAAAATAAGTTGTATGGAAAATACTATGTACTGTATGATTCTATTTAAAGGAAATGTCCAGAAAAGGCGAATTTGTAGAGATAGAAAGTATATTAGAGGTTGCTTGGGGCTGGAGAGGTGAGTGGAGACTGAAATAAGTGGGCACAAATGAACTTTTTCAGATGAAGGAGAAGTTCTAAGCCTGGACTGTGAAGGTTGCAGAACTCTATAAATTATTAAAAAGCAATGAATTATATACTTACAATGGGTGAATTTTATAGTATGCAAAGTAAAAACTTCAGTAAAGCTGGAAAATACTTATGGAAAAAAGACATAGGAGAAGTAGAAAAATTACAAGAAAATAACATGAACTTTAAAAAACTTTCTGTAATTAGTCAGGAAATCCAGCTGTAGCCTGCAGAAGGAAAAAGTCTACCCCTGGTCCCAAGTGGGTCCTAGGTTCCACACAGTGCGGGCTAGAATTTTGCAGCTCAGGGGCCTTATATACTGTTTCTCATCCACTGACTAATTCCTAGTGAAGTCCAGCAAGTGATAAAATCCTAGAACAGTCACCCTGGGAGGGCCCTCAAGGACTGTCTTGTGCAAACCTCTCATTTAATTGACGCCGGAGTGGAGGCTCAGAGACCTTTATATAACTGACTTGCTGAAGACACCGCATGCGGTGAACAGCCAGGTGGGACTCTATCCCCGGCGTCCTATTCCTAGCTCAGAGTCCTCCTCCGCTGGGCTCCACCCACATCTCTTAGCCTCTTTCAGACCTTGTTATCTCACCTGCAAATGAGGACAAAAATATCTGCTCCTGCCTGTTTCACAGAGCTGGGCAAAGAGCAAGTGAGATCAGTGACGTGAAATACAAGCTTCATGAAGCAGAAAGCAGAGGGCTGTTGTAGTATTAGCAGGTCAACCGTGGGTCAGCCCACCTCAAAATCCAGACTCAAGATCTCCAAGAATACACTTCTAGGAAATGCATGTGTCTGTCCTGATGTGACCATAAATCTCTGGTTAAGCCTGCTCCCCAGCATCACAAGGGGGTGGGGATAGGGCTGTTTAGCAGCTTTCCTTTAATTTTCCAGAACATTCTCTCAATCCAGAGCATCATTATCTTTCTCTTGTCCATCCCGGACACCTTACCAAATTAGATGACAATGAGATTTAGTCCGTGTGCATTCAACTATGATGCCTCAAGTAACAGGTGAAAATGAAGATTGTGTTTAGATATCTATACCTAAAATTTATTTATTTTACCCCCCTCCTGTGAAAACTTATCCATTCCTCTTGGGACACCATAAAGGACTCTGTGTGTCTGATAACACCTGGAACTCCCCATGACTGTAAACTAAGGGTATTTGGGGGTGTATTCATCCCTGCTAAAGAATCCCCTCCATTCAATCCCCCTCCTTGAACCTCTTCCTGCCCACACTGGGGTGGATCTCACTAGGAACCCTCAGTGAAATGAGAGCCCAGCAAACCAGTCACCGGCTGCTGGCCCAGGGAAACACCAGGTGCAGAGCCCAACAGAGAATGTGATCTGGGAAAACACTTATAAATCAAGCAGGTCCCAGGGAGTGAAAGTACAAGCTAGCAAAAAATAACAACAAAGTAGACACGAAATGTTAAATCAGACCAAACCAATAGCAAGCTAATTAAGGTGGCCTCTGTAGAAAACCCAGGGTGAAGGCTGAATGATAAGCCCGGGAAAAGCCTGGGAAGCCGTTTCACCTCCCACAACCAGTTACTTTTTATGTGTTGGGAGGCCTGGCTCCTTCACTGTGATATATGCTCCAAGTGTTTTCCCCCATTGTCTTAGGACTTTGTCATGTTTTTTTTTTACTTCACATGCAAATATATTTTATTTCTCAGTCCAAATTATCTGTCTTTTGTTGCATCTGGATTTTGAGCTGTATTTCGAAAGCGCCTTCTCAAAACTTACATTATAGAGAAAGTCACCCACATTTTCTTCTAACACTTGTAGAATTCATTCTTAATCCAACTGGAGTTTATTCTTGTACATGGTTATCCAGTGGCCCTCCTAACATTCATTTTAAAAGTCCAAGATATCTTCTGTATCATGTACTAAATCTCTGTTTATATTTGGTCCTTTTCTTGACTTTCTATCCTACTTCATTGGTGTCACTCTCTATCTAAGTGACAGTATCGCACTATTTTAATTATAGAGGCTTTAGTACCTTATGGAGGAGGAAATGGCACCCCACTCCAGTACTCTTGCCTGGAAAATTCCATGGACAGGGGAGCCTGGTGGGCTACGGTCCGTGGGGTCACAAAGAGTTGAACACAGCTGAGTGACTGGGCATACCTGAGCATAGTACATTGTAATATCTGGTAGATAGCTCTCAACTATTCTTGCTCGTCTTTGTTTTGTTTTTCTTTTTTTGTTTTGTTTTTCTGTGTGAACTTTAGTATCAACTTGCCTTGTTCCAGAAAAAAAGGCTTATTGGTATTTTTGTTGGGAATCATATCGACTTAAAAAGAACTTATATCTCTATGATCCTTATGATATGAAACCATGTTATCCAAGAGCTATTTCTTTCCATTTGTCCAAGTCTACTTGTTTGTCTTTCAAGAGTATTTGGAAGGTTTTTTCTATATAAAATCTTCAAATTATTTTTAAGTTTATTCCTAAGTGTTATATCTTTTTTGTTGCTACATCCCATGACTTTTTGAAGCCAGGCTGATCCAGGCACTTGATCTTGGGTTCTAAATAAGGAGTATCATATTCTTTTCCACCCCCTCATTTTGTTTTCCCTTGTCTCCTTGGCATTGAGGGTCTCTCTATTGACATGCTGGGAGAATAAGAAATAATAGCAGGTCTAGGGTTTAAGACAAGACGACATAAGACAGTGGTGAATAAGGTCTTCAGGTCTTAGCAAGAAAGAATTCACATTTGTCTGGGGGCAAAGATAAGAAGTTGCAGGACTCTCACATATTTAAAAATCTTAAATTGGATTTAACTGGTCTGCTTTTCTCAGTCAAGTAAACTCTATCAATCTTCATGACATCTTAGACAGTCTTCTAAATCCTCTTTCCTCTTCTTGATCTGATATAGTACAGTATACTTATGAGTAATAGTATTGAGTTGATAAATCCCTTCTATAAATTCTCCTTTCCTAGTATTTCCCTAATACTTTCATAATCTAAACACCATGTGTCCAGAGGAATCCCTGATAGATCGTTGTCTCAGATAGTCTCCAAGGCTATCTGCAGCAGCATGTTAGAGCCAGGCTCCATGACACATCTCAGGCCGTGCGTTTCCACCAGATTTCAGACTCAGGGGTCTCCGGCTGCTTTCTCGGTAGTAGGTGCATGGTGCTTCTAAAACCAAGATCAGTGGCTAGATTTTACGATTTTACTCAAGGCCAGCTTGAGCTCTCCTCTCTCCCAGCACCTTTCTTCCAAAAGTGCTTTAATCCCTTGGACCCAAAGAGGACTAAGTAAGAAATCTAGACAGGTTGCAGGAAATGCTATGTTGAAAAAGCAATTGGAGACTTTAAGCCTTGGCATGAATGAGAAGCAAGACCCCTACTGGGCCCTTTGCCTGTAACACCTCCTTCTCAATCAATTTCAATACTCAACTCCTAAACACCCTTCAAGATTAAGTTTAACCATAACCTTTGGTACATAATTTTTCATGACACCCCGTCTACCTCTCGAAGATGTAATTGCTCCCTCATCTGTTTTCCCAATAAATTTTACACATGCTTTTATTATCATTTTAATCACACTTAACTATAATTCTTTCATTATTTATTTATATCTCTCTTTACCAACTAGGATTTAGAATCCTGGAGGACAGAATGTCTTTCATTCATCTCAAGATCCTCGAGATATATCAATAAAACTGACCAGAGGAGGAGACTTAAACTTATTTTTTCTGTTCACTGTTTGAGATCCATTAGTTACAGTCTCAGCAAGAAACAGTTCTGTGACTATTACCTGGCTCTCATTTGCACCATGAGACCCAAGGTAGAGCTCTCTGATGAAAGTATGCAATGTGCTCCAAAGCATGGCTCCCTTTCAGCCTACTGGTGGATTCTTAGTTGGAAAAATGTGAACTGGGGCTTCTCTGGTAGCTCAGTGGTAAAGAATCTGCCTGCCAATACAGGAGACACAAGAGACGCAGGTCCAGTCCCTGGGGTTGGGAAGCTCCCCTAGAGAAGGGAATGGCAACCCACTCCAGTATTCTTGCCTGGAGAATTCCACGGACAGGGGAGCCTGGCGGGCTGCAGTCCACGGGCTCCCAAGAGAGTAGGACACAACTTAGTGACTAAACAACAACAAGGAAATGTGAATTGTTAGGAGGATTAAGTAAGATAGTGGATCTAAGATACTTGTGAAATATTAATTAAAATATTAGTAAAATGTCAGTAACATACTTCAGACTGATGAGAAAAATGAGAGGAAAAGAGCAGAGCTATTAAGTGACAGGAATTCCCATAATAAATTGCTATGTGGCCCAACAATAGCTCCCCTCCTTTTCCTCATCACTGCATATAAGATGAGCTTCCGTGGTAGCTCAGTGGTAAAGAAACTGCCGGCCAAATGCAGGAGATGTGGGTTCGATTCCGGGGTCAGGAAGATCCCCTGGAGGAGAAAATGACAACCCACTCCAGTATTCTTGCCTGGGAAATCCCATAGTCAGAGGAGTCTGGCTGTCTACTGCCCTTGGGGTCCCGACAGTCAGACACAACTTGGTGACCAAACCGCCACCACCACATATACAATGGGTGATATCACACGTGCAACATATTCTCAGGGACTACTCCTACAGACGGGCATGCAGTTAGGGATACATGCAGATGACAGGCAATTTCAGGTGCATTTGCTGGAACTCTCTATCTCCTTTCCCTATGTTTCCAGAAAACATCCTGAAATGTCTGCAAGAATGGCATAGTGATGAAAATAACGCATCTATTCTAATTAATTTTTAACACACAAAACTCCGTTCTTCATTATTACTAACACATTAGTCCAGCATACATCTGTTTTGACACCTCAGAATTCTGTGAAACCCAGTTGCTAAGGTCCGTTTTGACCGACCCTGGGAACTTAGGGCTGACCACCGTCACATGGGAGAAGTTCGCAAACTCTCCTGCACATCACATTAATCATGAACGGTGGGCTCTGTCCAATGTGTCATCAGAATATTCTCATGCATAGTCATGACCCAGAATGAAGCTGCACTCATCCCCTGAGATGTTTTAAAGCTCAGGGTCCTGGTGGGAAAGAGACGGCGAATTCAAAAGGGGGGATTGAAGAGGGTTTGATGAAGACATTGTTTAAAAGGGTTGGATGGGTTTAAGAGACGCCAACAAGGGTGGTAACGAAATTGGGCTTACGCCAACAGGAAGCTGATATTACCTACTTCTTGAAGGAGTGAGCACAGAATCAGCTACTGGAACCCAAAGAGGGCTGTGGCTGTCAGAAGAGGCTGCCTCGGAGATGCAACTGCCGACAAGCCCTGCCCAGCGGCAGTGAACCAGAGGAGTAAGTACTCCAACGTTTCTCCCCTTCCCCTTCCTCTGACTCCACTGGCCAAACCCAGATGGAATTCAGAGGGCGTGGACCATAGATGCAGTCCTTAAATGTAGTCCTTTCAGACAGAGCAGGATGCAGGAGGCAAAGAGAGACAAATGGAAAACATCCAGCACAGAAGCCAACTAGCTTTTTTCTTCTTGATTCTGCATTGTGATTTGGAGTCTATTTTTCAGATGTACTAGACAAGATTAGAGTCATTTTCCTTCCGGTCTGAAGGAGAAAGCCCTTCTTATCGGCAAAACTAAAAACAACTAGACTCACAGGTGTACAACTAAGCCTTGGCAATATATGACCTCATCTCCAACCTAAATGAAAAGAAAGCTCAGTCATGCGTTTCCCAGGCCACTTTTATTAACTTTTGTCATGAAAATTCTAAAGGTCTTATTTTAATTACCTCTGTTTTCAGGTCATCTGCTGAGCAGAATGGAAGAGATAAAACTTTACAGAATTTACTCTGAAGAGAAGGAAAAAAAACCCTGAAAAAGAATGGAAATATTACAAACGGATATTTTTCACCGTTTTCTCTTTTAATTCTTGTCATATGTACTCGACAGGATTTTGGTGACTGACAGGCCTAAAAGTCCCGGTATTCCCTTTGATGATGGATCTGCAGCTCCAGCTGGAATCCTTCTCAGGAAGAGCAGAGGTCAAACCAACCCTCCTCGCCGAGCAGGTGGATGCCCCACTGTCAGCTCAAGCTATCTCATCCTGAAGTTTGAAGGGACACCAAGTATGTACTCTTTTTAGTACTACATCTTTGTTTATTGTTAAAATAATAATAATAATATACTGTGAGTTGTGTTGTTAGTCACTCATTCGTGTCCGATTCTGTGCGACCCTATGGACTGTAGCCCACCGGGCTCCTCTGTCCATGGGATTCTCCAGGCAAGAATACTGGAGTGGATTGGCATGCCCTTCTCCAGGGGATCTTCCCGACCCAGGGATCAAACCTGATCTCCCGCTCGGCAGGCAGATTCTTTACCATCTGAGTCACTATTAATCACATATAATTTGGAAAGTACAAAAATAGTTTTAAAAGAAAATAGAAGCCGTGTGTATTCTTACTTAACAGGGGCAACTCTTGTAAACATTTTCTTACAATGTCTTTCACTGTTTTTACACAGAGATTTCCCAGCCAGGCATTACATACTGTGTGCAGTTTTGCATGGTCCTTTATGATGATTAACATTATAGAACAATATTCCCCACACCATTTAGCAAGTTTTAAAATAATAAAATGTGAAGACTGTAGAACCCCTTGTATGTGGATAATATTTTAGTTTGTGGGGGCTGCTATAACAGAACACCATGGACTAGATGACTGAAACAAACTTTTATTTTTCATGGTTCTGGAGGCTGGAAGTCCAAGATCAGGATATAGACTGCCCGCTGTTAGAAAATGGACCGTTCCTATGAAAACTTTCATAAGCCAAAACGGCGTAAAGTGAAGAAACAATCACTTTTTTCCATATCTTTCACAGAAGTGAAAATCCTGTAGGAATTCTTTCAGTTAGCAAAAACATGTACATGTAGGTCTCTCCTACAAGTGAAGTGGTGTGAAGTGAACTTTTGTAAAGCAAGCAATACCCGTACCAGTGTGGCCAGGTTCTGGTGAAGGCCTTCTTTCTGGTTTACACATTGCGGTTCTCTCCCGCATCTTCACGCGGTGACAAGTGTGAGAGCTAGCCCTCTTGCTTTCCTTGTGAAGGCACCAGTATCATAAGGCTCCACCCTCACGGCCTAACTCCCGAAGGCCCCACCTCCCGATACCGCCCTGCTGGGGGTGAGGTTTCAGTACAAGGACGAAGGGGCACAAACATGCAGTTCATAGCAGATGTTTATACCCCGGCATGTTTAACCGTTTTATTATTGCCCAATTTCCCATGCTATAAATGAGAGTGCAGTGAAACACCTTGATTTGAAATCTTTAAGAAATCTATGATACATTTCTGAAAACAAAGTTCTTGAAGCAGACTGGTAAAGTTTCACTTTAGATCTTGCCAAATTGTAATCCAAGAAGATGGTGCTAATTTACATTCGTGACCACAGTGTACGAGAGCCCGTTTTTTTAATTTTTTATTTATTTATTTATTTTTTAACAGACTCTGGCTGATACTGAGTAATGGAAATTGTGTTTATCTCTGTCAATGGAGTTTTTTGTAGTTTTAACTGACGTTTTTTTGTTCAGCGAAGTTGAACATTTTTTTCACGTGCTGTAGGCCATTTAACTCCCTTCTTTGTGAATTGTCTGTTCTTGCAGTTTGGCAGCTAAACTTACTTCTAAAGTTTTGTTCCTCTCTGGAGAATCACAAAACTTTGTACAACTTTATTCCAGTTCATTGAGTGTTTTCAGATGGTTGGTTGCTTTTAACAGAGTGACTTGATTCCAAATATGTCATTTCAGTTTGGGTTTTGACAGAGAAAGGCTATATGTTCCGTTGAATGCTGCCCAGACTGTTTTCCAAAACCATAACTAAAGTTATCTTAATTGTCTCTCTGAATATATTAAAATACACAGTAGCCTACAGTTTTCAGTTCATAAATCCAAAGCTCTTGGAAACATGTTTTTTTTGTGGGCCTCTCTAGGCCTAATTAGGACTATATGATCCTTTTTAGGTACTGGAAAAGAGTGAGAAAAAAACAGTTTGGTCAAGCCCAGGTCTTTGACATGCATTCTCAACTTGACACGAAGCCCAGAAATGTTACCACAAATGTATACTTGAGAGCCTGGGAGCTTCCCTACCATTTCTATGGTAGGTGAGTGATGATGAGATTATTCCTATGCTTGGGCACACCTGTCAGTAGCTGCTAGAAGATAGTGATCCTCAAGGAGGGACCAAGAGAGCCCATGGGAGTTAATGCATAGACTCATTTTCCATTGCAAGTTGACTAGGAGTAGCAAGTAGTATTTGCTCAATGCCTTCTGTCTTACAGGGCATTTTCTCATACACAATTTCATTGGATACTCACAACCAGCACATGGAATGTTGGATACCATCACCCTCATTTTGCAGGGATAAGTGACTTGCTAAAGTCACACAACTAATATGTTCAGGCTCCTGGCTTCTATCTGTGGACCTGATTCTAATTCTAACCTCCTCCCACTTTGCTACTTTGCTCCCTGAGAATCCTGTAGAGATGGAATAGGATCGTGGGAACAAGAAAAGAAAAGGGAACAACAAGAAGAAGTCACACACACGGGATTCAGCCATGGTCACTTCCTATTCAATGGTCTGGAGAGAAGAAATAAGAGTTGTGTAATCTTTTCAATGAGCAGTTACATTCTTGGTCGTTGCATATGCCTCTCATTTCATGGTTATCATTAAAGTACTCATCTATCCTGGGTCCCATTGAAAACCTTGACATTCCTTTCTTTGCTCTGTCAACCCAGCTTGAACTTTAACAATGTTATGGTCATTATTGACTGTAAAATATGCTGTAGGATTTGCTTAGGCCAGAGCATGTGGATAGACAGTTGGATGGGAAAACGGGAGTAACCACATGGTCCTCAACAGTGTCATTTCTGCTCAAACCCCTACTGTCTTTCCTCATCAGCATCACATTTGCCAAATGTGAGGAATTTTGAGGCTGAAAATACATGTAAGAGGACTTTTGCTGGACTTGGGGCCAATGGTGGCCCCAGTGGTATATTTGGAAATTACTTCTCACAACTTTACCCTTCTCACTGGGGACCTGGCCGCTCGATGGTGACTAAAGATAAGTATAAGTTATGTGTCTACGCAGATTTCCTAAACATGGTTGAACTTCCTGGAGAAAAGGAATTTTTACTCTAAATCCCTGCCCTCGTTACCAGAAATATGCAAAGCAATAGACCAGTCTCAGTCCTACGGAGACCAGACTATTGGAAGATAACCATGTGGTTTCTATTCAGAAAGCCTCACTCAGAATGTCAGAGAACCCACAGAAGCCTAGGTGAGCAGAGGCCTCTGAGCAGTCCACACTAAAACCCACCACAACTACCCAGGCATCTGCCCTGGAGTAACTATCTGCGGGTGTGTGTTTCCTGAAGGACTGGTCAGAGTTTCAGTAATGGCAGTTTCCCCTGGTCACCCCTTCAGTGTCTTTCGCCCAGTCATGTCTGATTCTTTGCGAACTCACAGACTGCAGCCCGCCAGGCTCCTCTGTCCGCGGAACTCTCCAGGCAAGAATACTGGAGTGGGTAGCCACTCCCTTCTCCAGAGGATCTCCCCAAGCCAGTAACCAAACCTGCGTCTCCTGCATTGCAGGCAGTTTCTTTACCATCTGAGCCGCCAGGGAGGCCCTGGTTACCCCTTGGCTGTATATAATATAGGAGTGAGAGAGCCTTGTTATTCCCACTCTTAGCAGGACCGCCGAACCCCCTCAGTGCTGTGACGATCAAGGAGGCAAACGCAGAGATGAGGTGGAACTTTGGGCAGCTCTGCTGTGGCTGTAGAATTGCATGCTTCCCATTTTCTCCCCCTCCTATACCTTCCGTCCTGGTGAATGGCATTCTTCTAGAAAAGCCTCCAAGATGATGGAAGAATGCAGATTAGAACTGGGACTGTGGCATTTCCCGGTTCCCACTCCTGCGCCTCTTCCCTGTCACCCCACCATCTCCCAGTAACTAGGGAAGTTTTCAGCAGTCCTGAGTAAAATGTTTGCAAAATGAAGTCTGTAGAATTCGGCTCTTTGAAGTTTAATGACTCTAAAAAAAAAGAAAATATCTTTACTTAAGAGAAATTTCTCCCCCTGCCAAACAGCAAGATCTACCTCTTAACTCGCATCTCCACATCTTTTAATTCACAGCATGAAAGTTAGGTTTGGTAAGCAGCGTGTAGGGACATGTGTATAAAACTATCATATTAATGCGACATTAAAGGTAAGACAGGAAGCATTCTCCTACCTACAGGAATCCAACATGCCAGCAAAATGCCTTCAAAGAATTGTGCAGCTCAAATGCAATCCCATCAAAGCTGGCCATTTTCAGGCACATGATGAAGGTCAAGTGCTATCTGGGGATACGCTGGATATTTTCTTTGGAAGTGCTAGAGTTATTCCGTTAACTTTGTACCCATTTTCCATTCTTTCTAACATTTAAAGATAAAGTAACTCTCATGAGCAAATTTAAACTTTTTCAAAATTAAAATTGCCTCTCAAGACATTCAACATATTTATGGTAACAAAAATATTCCACGAAATTGACAGTCTATCTTTAAGCTGCCATCCTTCCACTGACATTGGGGTAGTATAAAACTCTTAAAATCCCAAGGTAATGTGCAGAGAACTATCAGATTTAGATTTATGTTCACACCACATTTTTATTAGCAACAGGTGAGACTGGTTACTTTGGAGGGTCAAACATCTGTCTTTACTAAGGAACAAAGATTACACTAACTTTTCAATTAGGTGATCTGATTAATCCCACTTCCTCCCCACTCCCACATATTTTTTAATTAATTTGACTTAAGCTTCTGAGACTTGCATACCATTAATATCTGATTAATACAGTATCTCCAAAAATATGTTGGCCAAGAAAATTTGAAAATTATCTGAAAACTAGTTAATAGGTAACTTCTATAACTAATCCATGACAATACCAAATTTATGATTAAATTTTCTTAAGTAATTTAGTTATAGGGTTTCTTAAGTTTTTAGGGAAAAAGTTATTCTGTACATTAATTAATTATGATTATATTTATTCTTTATTCTGGATAAAATATTTATGAGGAAAAAAGGGAACGGCAAGGGCCATTTTCACCAATCCAAAAACTGTGGTTCCTTACTTGATTTCGTGGGACCTCTTTTGTCACTCCTATTTTTAATTTGTAAAAGTCAGTGTCTGTACTAACTAAAAGCTTGCCCCTTTCAATTCAGTTCCCATCCTGCTAATCTGTAATCAAATAGTCCCGTTATCACTTTGCTTCATCCAGTGGGAGCGATGGGGGCTCCAGCATCACCGTGGCCGTCTGCGGCAAGCAGCACCCTGGGAATTATCTGTGTGCAGTGCAGGTAAATCCAGGAACTGACTGTACTTCTCAAAGGTGGGGCAAATCACCACTGTTTTACCCAAGTATTTTATGCACATATAAGCCTCACACTCTTTTCTTCAGTTTCCCTTATTGCAGATAATTAGATGGCCTCCCTTCCTGAGCTACATAAGCATTTTAGGAAACGAGTTATTCTTTCTGGCTGTTAAGGTCCTCAATGGATCATTGTCTTATTCAATTCTTAGAAACGGTTTTGCAACACCTGGGGTTTCATCAATTTCTCAAAAAATCCTCAAAGTGAAATGAATTTTACATCCAGTTAAATATTTAAAACGAGCCTCACGACACTTTCAGAGCATGAGGTAACCATGAACTCACTCTAACAAATGACATTAGGACATCCCACTTCTCAGCAAGTTGGGACCGTCTGTACTAAACAGCACGCCTGACCCCTGGAAGGAAAACCAACTCCCCCTGGTGACTAATTTACAACCAGGAAGTAATCTCTCTGCTGAGAGCCTGTGGATCAACAAGATTGTTCTCCGTGTTCTCCCTGGGCTGCCATGAACCAGGGGGAGAGTGACGCAGGACCCCCTTCCTGCAGGCAGAATAGCACCCCCAGGCTGCGGCAGGGGGTCTGCCGAAGGAGACGCTCCTCTGAAACTGCTCGATCACTCAGGATAATGCTCTGAATCTTCAAACATCACAACGAGCTAGTTTCAAGCAATATTTTAAGTAGACTTCAGGTTTCCAGTCATCCAGTGGATAAAGGAGCCCTGAGTGACTGTTATTATCCCACAATATACTAGGAAGAGAAAGGGGTCCCTTGTTGGCTGGCCTCTCCCCTCTGGCCCAGCTGGCCCCTCCTCCTCCTTCAGGGTCAGCTGGGATGTCCTGTGACAGAGACCCCTTCCTTGACCATCCCCTCTTCATTGCTCCTCATTACATCATCTTAGTTGGTTCCTTCACAGGTCTTCTGTCGATCCATAATTATTCTGTTTGCTTAGTCTATCCTCTCCATATGAACACAAGTTTCAGAAGACCAAGTGTCTCAGCCCCTGTGTCTGACACCTTGCCTGGTACAGAGCGGATGTTCAACGTGCGGTAAATGATGAATGTTCTAAATGACAAGCAGGCAAACCCACGCCCTCCGGGCCCCTGCTGACCGGTGCTCTGGGTGTCCTACACATTGTAGACTGGATCAAGCAATAAAATGGTGACCTTCAGAATATTACTTTCCTGAACATTCACTCTGGCCTAAACAAACAGGAGGAACCCTGAGGAATTACCCTGCAAGGCTGATTTAGTAGAATCATTGGCACTTGTGTAAAATTTTAGAGAATAATGTTCAAAGCGCAGATGCTATTTTTAAGAACTCAACACCAGGAAAAACGTTCTGGGGCTAACTCTGTGGGAATGAGGCCCTTTTCATGTCATGGGTGATGTATGAACTGATGGCTCATGAAAGGTGAAGCTCAGACTAAGTTATCGGACTTTTTCCTTCTGAATTATAGCTCACCAAGCAGACTTGACCAATCATAGTCACTGACAAAAGCTGAGCAGTCTGTGGACTTGTGTGTGTTACCAAAAAAAAGTGACAATATGGCCCAATTTAGTGCCTACAACCCCGCATAACTAAACAAATTCTCCTACCAGTCCAAGCTGAGGTTCACCTAAACAGGCCTGGATTTATGAGAAGCAAATGCCAACGACAGCCGATCAGTCCACAGTGCTTGTTTGGGGTCAAGCAGCTTTAAAAGGCCACAAATTAGGACACTCTAGAAGTGGCAGAGGAAGAAATCTCTTTAAATGATGCAGCTAGATTTCTGGCATCTGGAGCTCACGCGTGTTGGGCAAGGCTGTTTGCAGTTGTAGGGGAAGTTCACAAGGTCACCTAGAGCCACCTAACCAGGAAACATCTCACAGGGGCAGAAAGACTCAATAACTCAGAATCCAGGAGGACTTCTGCTCAGCTGTGGACTTTTAATGACAACATTCATCACTGAGTAAAGGGTTTCAAGGACAAAGATCTCCCAGAAAAGGCAAGTTTACCTGAACTGTGGGCAGGTCCTGAGATGGGGGTCCACCGGGCCAAAGACACTGGACTTCCTCTCCTGAGGGCAAAAATAAACATTTGTGGGGGGGAAAGGAGCTGCACAAAAATTTAGATCTTTTTTACTGCTACAGCTTCTGTGTTAAAAAGAGTGGGAAAAGTTCCAATTAAATCTGCCTCCCATCCTCTTGCAGAAATAAATTGTATTTAGGTCCCAAGTGGGGTAGAATGTCTACATCCATCTTCTCTCAGAAAAGTGTTTCCTATCCTTTGCTGGGGAGGGGTGTCACAGAACCCCATGAATGCTGTGGATCCTCTATCTGGAGAAATGTGAACCAGTTTCAGGGGCCCGTGCACCCCCACTTAAAATCCATTTGTGGACCCAACAGAGATCCTATAAGGATAATATGAGATCCTATAAGGATAATATAATTACTGGAACAGAAGTGCCCCAGTTTGGGGTCAAAACTGGAGGATGTTGTCAAGAAGAGACTTTATAGAGCAAAAGACAGGAGAGAAGGAAAAAGAGACATACTTGCTCTGTGCTCCCCAAAAACCTAGATTTCTGAGTCCCTACACAAGAGTTAATCTGAAGCCAATGACACACAGGAAAGACTTGGCAAGGGGGAAACTGGAAAAATGCACCCCATTGTTTGGCTACTAGAGTGGTTTCTGATGAGGCCCAGTCACTGTGATTCCCCTCCTGCTTTCTGCAATTGTAAGCAGTTCAACGAGGTTTATGGCTAAAAACAGCCATGATAGGTCCACAGGCCACTAGGAGAGGCGCTTTACTGCTATAATCATTGAGATGGTATTAATACTGCTATTTTACAGGTGAAGCCATAGACTATGGAGCTGGGGGAAACTGGCATTTTTAACACCCTCTACACTCATTATTGAATAAAATTCAACAGTCCTGAGAGTTGTATATTAATATGCCAATTTTATTAAGAGAGAACTGAGTTTAGAAAGTTTAGACATTTTCCCAAGGTCACACAGTTGGCACGTGACAGAGAGCTAGGAGCTGACCCATGAAGTGGTTGACCCCCAAGTCCCTCCTCTCTCATTAAGCAGCACCACTCAGCCAGAGAACTCGGCTTCTGCTCTTCCAGGAACATTTGCATCCCAGAGCATACTTCCAGATTCCCAGTGTTCTTATGGGACAGCCCTGGGGGCTGCCTCCTCTCCCTGTTGAATGGCCGATCATCAGAGCAGCCATATATTATCTTGTTTCATCTGTTCAGACACCCTGGAAGAAGATATTATTGGCACCATTCTGTAGCAAGAAAACTGGCCTTAAAGAGACCAGAGTGTCTTATTCAAGGTTACGCAGCTGGGCTTCTATCTCTAAACTTTGTTCTTCTTATCATACTGTTCGGCTCCTTCAAGAAACTGAGGGCTCACTTTGAGCAGCAGTCTCTGTGATGAGCGTGAGTCAGGTCTCGGCCGCCTGGGGCCTGGTGTGCCAGCCTGCACACCATTCATCCCCGTAGCCCAATCCTCAGCTCCAAGATGCTTTGGTGTTTGCTTCACCAAAGGCCGGCTCCATTTTTCTCAGTAGGAGGACTCAGAAAAGCAAGCCTGCAGTGCTGAAGCTGGGTTGCTTTTGTAAAGCTGAGTGGATGCATCAGAGGGCACCCAATGTTGCAGCTCTTAATGATAGAGCCGCAGAAGGACTTTGCCAGACTTCCCAGGTCTTCCTTCCATGTTACAGCCGGTGGTCCCGAGGGAAGGGCAATAGAGCATGGTACTTAGCAAAATACATTCGATACCAGGTTTAGTTTGCAACACTGTCCTCTTACGAGCTGGGTCACCTTCAACAAGTCACTGAACCTCTTTGTGCCTCAGCTTCCTCATCTGTACAATGGGACAGACACTTCATAAGGTTCTTAGGAGAACTGCTGGAGAGGAATCTTGAGAGTCCCTTGGACTGAAAGGATATCAAACCAGTCAACCCTAAAGGAAGTAAACCTTGAACACTCACTGGAAGAGTTGATGCTGAAGCTGAAGTGCCAGTACTTCGGCCACCCAATGCAAAGAGCCGATTCATTGGCAAAGACCCTGATGCTGGGAAAGGTTGAGGGCAGGAGGAGAAGGGGGCGACAGAGGATGAGATGGTTGGATGGCATCACCGACTCGATGGGCATGAGTTTGAGCAAACTCTGGGAGATGGCGAAGGACAGGGAAGCCTGGTGTGCTGCAGTTCATGGGGATCTCAAAACGTCGGACACAACTCAGTGACTGAACAATAACAACCACATTTGAAGAGCACTTGGGGAGTGCCAGGAAAGTGTTGGTTAAATAAAACACGCACAGACCCGGGGCAAGCCGCTGTGGGCTCGTATCTGTTCTTCCCAGAGTATGGCAATCTATTGTCGAGAACCCTCTTTGGTCGTAAAGGGCAGAGTCTAGGACTCGGCAGCTGTGGACGCAGAGGCCAGGTGCCGACTTCCTCAGGCGGCCTGAAGCGCAGCCCAGGTGATGCCCGTCTTCTCTGTGGGCCCAGCAGCTGATGCAAACCTTAGCCCGGCTGGTACCCTCCAAGGGGTTGGTTTGTCCCAGGCACCCCCTGGTTCTAAGCCCCACAATGCCCATCTTAGCTTGAGGGGAAACGGAAGAGACTCAGAGCCGGCAGCCCCTGAAGCCCTGGTTTCAGGATCTACCTGAGGGGTGTGGTAGATTCTGGGGCCCCAGGCACAGCCCCTTGGACGGCTGAGTGAGGACGTCCTTCCCCAGAAGCCCGGGCTCCTCCTCCACACATCTGCTGTTTCCTCGCCGACGGGCCTCATCTCTAGGAGCGTCCTGACGGCCTGGGGGAGGCCCTGCTTCCACACTCGGGCAGTCAAGGAGCACGTCCACACTCGTGCGGCGAAGGTCACTGCTTGGGTTAGCAGCTTCGCATCCCCGTCCCGCCCAGGCCGCCTGACCCCGCTGTCTGCGCGTCACGGTTCCTGCTGCCCTGAGATCTGAGGGGCGAGACACGCACTCGGGCTTGCGGACCCACCTCAGTCCTGAGGCAGCGAACTCCTTCAAGTCGGACGCCACCCACTTCAACCATGAGGGCTGCAGCTGGATCTTCTCAGGCATGGCCCCAGGCTTGTCCCTGCCTTCTGAGCGGCCCCCCTGAACTGGGGAAAGAAGAGGACAGACTCACCTGTAACGCCCACCCAGGGTAAAGGAGCCCGCCCCAGAGCTCTCCTTTTCTTCTTGATGGTGGTTTCGTGACTGAGTCATGTTCAGTTCTTTGTGACTCCGTGGACTGTAGCCTACCAGGCTCCTGTCTGGGCGTGGGATCTTCCAGGCAGGAAAACTGGGGTGGGTTGCTGTGGAGAAAGGCTCTCCTACTCCCCTCTCTCGCGGCCTCATTCCTTATATTCTGTAAACAGCTACACTGCTGACCCTGGCCGCACTGGGCCTGTGTGCCCGCTAGCCAAGGGCCGCTTTTGTCTGTCTGGTGTATCAGTAGTCCTTGGAGACTCACTGCTGCTGCCCAGAGGAAATAAACATGTCTGCAGTCCCCACAGCATCTTGAGTCTTCTTCCAGCTTCCCTGGTCACGCCTTATCTACCCTGGGTCCAGTGAACCATGTGAGCGGCAAGACAGCTGCCATTTCCTTCTCCAAGGGATCCTCCCCACCCAGGGATTGAACCTGGGTCTCCTGCATCGCAGGCAGTTTCTTTACCAACTGAGCCACCGATACACATAGCACCTAATTTACCATTTTGACCATTTTTATGTGTACAGTTCTGTGGCATTTAGTACATTTCCTTGGTTGTACAACCACCACTTCCATCCATCTCTACAATACTTTTCATCTTCTCCAGCTGAAATTCTGGGCCCATGAAATAATAACTCTCCATCTCCCCTTTCTCAGCCCCTGGCAGCCACTAGCTTGCTTTCAGTCTCTATGATTCCAGAGAATCATACAATGGAATCATACAATGTTTATGTTTTTGTCACTGGCTTATATCACTTAGCATAACATTCTCAAGGTTCATCCATGTTGTAGCATGTGTCAGAATCTCCTTTTTTTTAGGCTGAATAGTATTCCATTGTATCTATGTAACGTATCTTGTCCCCTCAGTTACTGATAGACATTTGGGATGTTTCCACCTTTGGGCTCTTGTGAATAATGCTATGAGTGTACATACATCTGTTCAAGTACTGCTTTCAGTTCTTTGGGGTGTACATCCAGAAGTGTAATTGCTGGAGCCTATGGCGATTCTATGTTTAGTTTAGAGGAACCCGCGTCTGGTCTCCACGGCACCCGCACCATTTCACGTCCCCACCCCCAGCACACACACACCTCACCCCTCCCTGGCCTGCTGCGCTCACCTCCTACTTTGTTATCATCTCCCTCCCAAACCAACTTCTCCTTTACTGCCTTTGAAGAGACGGGATGAGATGGTAGGAAGAGAAAAGACTTTCTGGTCAAATAAATCTAGCTTTGAGGTCTTTTTTCTTTAGGAAACTCAAAAACCACTGTGCTTCCTTTCCAGTAAAAGTGCGAGATGATGCTGCAGCTAAGATACTGCTCATCACCTCTGGATGTGACCTTGGGTCATTCACTGGGCCTTCCCACGCCTCAGCTTTATCATCTCTAAGATGGGCGTGATAAGTCGTATCCACCTTCTCATGTTACCAGGAGCATTAATAAGTTAATATGTTTAGATTCTAATAATATTTGGCATGTAGTTAGACACGTAAACATTTTTAATTATTTTTTTCACAGGTATCACAGCTCCTGGTGTTTTGTTTGAAAGAAGATAATTCAGAAGATACATCAAAAGCAGTGTCTTCAAGGGCATTGACTGAACCAAAAAGTCCAAGAAATGTTATGCTATCTTCCAATACCTTAAACCACTAGGATATAAGCTCCCTGCAGGCACAGTGGGGTTTGCCTGTTTATTTCTGTTTTTTTTTCCTATATTGTTTGTCAGTTTCAGAACCTGAAACAGCCAGTGTGGCATAGAATAGGCAATAAATTAAAATGTGTCAAATAAACAGACCAAAATGTGTCAAAATCCCTGGGTCCTTTAATGTTTTTCTTAATCCAAAAATCACACGTCAACATGAAATATTCATCAAGAGATCTTTGAAACCCTAGCCTGTATCCTCAGATGCCTGAAAACTTTACACAGAACAGAATACGTTGTTCGGTATTTAAAATAGGTTGGTAATTAAAAAAGAAAAAAACATTTAATCGTGTTGCCGTACACAGCCGATCAGCACCTACCCTACACCAAGCGCCACAAAAGATTCAAAAGAGCTCAGTCAAGGATTCCCACTCATGAAGTAGTTTAATCTGGAGTGACAGGCAAGAAGAAGTCCATGGAATAATGAAGACCATGTGTGTGTGCATGCTAAGAAGCTTCAGCCATGTCTTACTCTGCACCCCTATGGACCGTAGCCCACCAGGCTCCTCAGGCCATGAGAGTCTCCAGGCAAGAACACTGCATGGATTGCCATGCCTTCCTTCCTCCAGAGGACCTTTCTGACCCAGGAATCAAGCCCCGGCCTCTTATGTCTCCTGAATGAAAACCATGTGAGATGGTAAATACCGCCTGAGAAGTTTGAGAAAGGAGAAGGCGGGATGAGTCTCTCTTTTAAAGAGCTGCACGCTGCACCTGACATGCTAAATGTGTCGTTGTTGTTCAGTTGTTCAGTCGTGTCTGACTCTTTGCGACCCCACGGACTTCAGCACGCCAGGCTTCCCCGTCCTTCACTATTTCCTGGAGTTTGCGCAAACTCATGTCCATGTGCGGTCTACCACCACAACAACCTACGGCTCTTCCCACTCACAAGTGAGGAGGATGGAGCTCAGAGAGGCTGAGTTCCCTCAGATAAGACAGCTCATAAGCTGCTGCGCTGGGATGTGAATCCACACGAGGATAACCCCCTCGCCCGCGCTCTGGGTGATGTTTCCCCACGTGAAGGCTGGATGGGTGAGTTCTGTTGAACCTGGGAGGAAAGGCCAGACACCGCATGAGCAAAATCTTGATGCTTAACCCAAGGAAAGGGCTTCTGTTGAAAAGGAGAGAAGGCTTAGGCTGTCCAGAAGGAAGGAGCCGTCTGATTTGCACAGAGCAGAGTCAAGTGGAATTTAAAGATTCCTGTCTCATTCCCAAGCACTGCAACGTACTTGTGACAGTAAAATTCTGAAAGAGCAGAACAGAGAAGAGCGGGTTATGAGAGGGAGAAATATTGCTGCTCTCACTGGCGGCGACAGCCAGGCTGTGAGCACAGATGGAAGGACAGTGCGGACAGGACCGTCCCAAATGGCTCGCTGACGTTGTCACATGGCCTGCCAACAAGATTTCACAGGGAGGTTTTACTACACCACCACCCGCCTCCCTGACGGATTCTTGGCTCGGATTACAAAACACGGGCAGTGACAGGCTGGACACCCCTGGGACAGCTACTTAGAGTCTCTCCCTCATCCTTTTTGAAAGAAAACGTTTGAGAGAAAGGGAGAAAGTAGCATGAAAACCCACACAGGTATTTCATCAGCTCTTCCCTTTCAACAATTTCCCTTTGGTTCCATCTTTTTTCTTTTATTACTCTTCTTCAGTTTACGATGTCTTCCAAATGCTAGGCATCACCTTGCTTTTATGAAGGTCAAACAAAAGGTAAGCTCTTATTAATATTTTCCTAAGAAGACGTACCAATGAAAATCTCAAAGTTTCAAATTAAATGTCTAGACAACATTCCACATCAAGACTTAATTCCTTGTCTCTGTAGCTCTGACTTGGCAAGCTGCCCTTCAGGAAAGCATTCATTCCTATATCTAGTCAAGTTGCTTGATCCATAAGTATTTATTGAGTATCTACTATATGCCAGGTACTGTCTGAAATTCAGTCTAGTTGGTGAGAGAAAGAAGTGAAAACAATGCTCTGAGGGGAAAATTTTAAGAGTTTTGCCAGCATATAGAAGAGATTCCTAGTTTTATGCTGGAAGCAATGCCAGATTGACATAGTGTCCTCAATTCTTTGCCCCTCCCTGTATCCAGACTCTTGTCTTGGTTTTACGATGGGTGTCCCTAGGCTTCAGGCTTGACCATGTGACTTGTTTGGCCAGCAGCATGTGGGCGGAAGTAATGGTGTGTGAGTTCTGAGCCTAGGACTGAAGAAGTGTCACATGTTTCCACTTGCCCTCTTGCACATCTACCATTGTGATGAGAGGAATGGGGACCAGGAATGACTGGTCCAAGAAAAAGGTAAGACGTGGAGCTGAGCCTATAAGCTGAAGCCCAGTCAATCCACAGACATGGGAGCAATAATAAATATTATTGATTTAGCACTAAGTTTTGGAGTAGTTTGCCATGCACAAACTGGTGCCTCAATAAAATCCTAAAATACATAGTATTAGCTTTAGGCTTAGAACCCAGACGTGTGCGTGCGGGCTAAGTCGTTTCAGTCGTGTACAACTCTTTGCAACCCCAAGGACTGTAGCCCGCCAGGCTCCTCTGTCCATGAGATTCTCCAGGCTAGGATACTGACGTGGCTTGCCATGCTCTCCTCCAGGGGATCTTCCCGACCCAGGGATCAAACCCACGTTGCTTGTGTCTCCAGCACTGGCAGGCAGGTTCTCTACCACTAGCGCCATCTGGCAGAAGCTTAAAAAATTAGCAAGGAACAATTAAAAAGCGTAGGAAAAACCGTCACCTAAGTTACCTTAGAAGATAGAAAATGTCTAATGAATTTGAGACTTGGGCAAGGAGACTGCCAGGCAGAAAATTAGCTGGCTGCTTTCAGCTGCATATGATACGGTACTGCTCAGAGAACTGGTGAGGTTGTAAGCAGAATTTAGAGGGCTCAGAGAGAGCTCAGAATTACCTACAGCTCAGAATTACCTGGGTTGGAAAAAAAAAAACAATAAACTTTTTCCACTGTCAGACTTTCTAGCCAGTTAAAGATTCTCAAATACCAGACAGCCTGGGAGACAGAGATCAAGCCAAAGATATGGCCATCAAGACACACCATGGAAGACCAATCCTGGGCACGCTCAGTTAGGTCAAGTCCCCAAGGTAATTACCAAACTCTAAAAGAAATACGGTGGCATCATTATGTGCTTACAAACTTCAGCACACTCCAGAGTAACCTAGGCGGCTTGTTAACACGGACACCTGGGCACCACCCCCGGAGATTCTGAGTCAGTAGATCTGGGGAGGAGCTTAAGAACTTGTACTGTTGTCAGGCTCCAGAAGATGCCAAAGCTGCATCTTTAAGTAGCCCTGGTCTAGGATGAGACAATTTTGACTGGACAGCCAAGGTTCCTAAAAAACTTAAGGGCGTGGCCCCACAGGCAACCTGATATGCTCAGATTAACAGCAAGTGTGGAGAGAAAAGGGCCCCCCTGGTGGCTTTGATGGCATCCTGCGATGCAGGAGACCTGGGTTTCGTCCGTGGGGCAGGAAGATCCCCTGGAGAAGGGAATGGCAACCCACTCCAGTATTCTTGCCTGGAAAATCCCAGGGACAGAGGAGCCTGCTGGGCTATAGTCCACAGAGTCACAAAGAGTTGGACACAACTGAGAGACTAACACTTTCACTTTCCTGGAGAGAGACTTCCCAGGTGGTGCCAGTGATAAGAATCTGCCTGCCAGTGCAGGAGACACAAGAGATACGGGTCTGATCCCTGGGTCGAGAAGATCCCCTGGAGTAGGAAATGGCAAACCACTCCAGTATTCTTGCCTGGAAAATCCATGGACAGAGGAGCCTGGTGGAACGCCATCCATGGGATCACAAAGAGGTAGACCCCCGACTGAGCACACATATAAACACACACACGGAGAGAGAAAGATACAGAGAGGCATGTACCAAATGAATTTTGGACACATGAGTAGACAAGAATAGCTCTTAGAGCGATGGGAACACCAAACCGTCTTAGCTGTCTCCTAAGAAACCTGTATGCGGGTCAAGAAGCAACAGTTAGAACCCCGTATGGAACAACTGATCAGTTCAAGATCTAGAAAGGAGCACAAGGCTGTCCGCTGTTGCCCTGTTTGTTTAACTTATATGCTGAGCACAGGAGAAATGCCGGGCTGGATAGATAACAAGCTGGAATCAAGATAGGCGGGAGAAACACCAGCAATCTCAGATATGCAGATGACACCACTCTAATGGTAGAAAGCGAAGAGGAACTAAAGAGCCTCTTGATGAGGGTGAAGGAGGAGAGTGAAAGAGCCGGCCTAAGGCCAAATATTAAAAAACCTAGGATCATGGCATCTGGCCCCATTCCTGCACGACAAATAGAAGGGGAAAAGGTGGAAGCAGTGACAGACTTCCTCTTCTTGGCCTCCAAAATCAATGCAGACAGTGACCAAAGCCATGAAATTAGAAGACGATTGCTTCTTGAAAGCAATGACAAACCTAGGCAGTGTGTTGAAAAGCAGAGACATTACTCTGCCAACAGAGGTCCATGTGGTCAAGGCTCTGGTCTCCCCAGTGGTCATGTTCAGATGTGAGAGTTGGACTGTCAAGAAGGCCGAATGCCAAAGAATTGATGCCTTTGAACTGTGGTGCTGGAGAAGACTCCTGAAAGTCCCTTGGACAGCAAGGAGATCAAGCCGGTCAGTCTCAAGGGAGATCAACCCTGAATAGTCACTGGAAGGACTGAAGCTAAAGCTGCAGCTCCAGTGTTTTGGCCATCTGCTGCGAACAGACGCCTCACTGGAAGAGTCCCTGCTGCTGGGCAAGATTGAGGGCAGAAGGGGAAGAGGACATCAGGGGATGCGACGGCTGGATGGCATCACTGATGCGATGGACATGAACTTGGGCAAACTCCGGGAGACGGAGAAGGGCAGGGAGGCCTGGCGTGCCGCAGCGCGTGGGGTCACGGAGTCGGACACGACTGGCTGACCGTACAACAGCAACCGACAATAAGAGACATTTCTAAAAACTCACAAAGCTCTCTTCCTCAGCTTATTTTCTTCTCTGTTTATTACAGGTATATGTGCTTAGAAAATTGTGCCCTTAAATGTAGTTTAATGGGAAGGAAGGAAGGTGGTTAAAGCCGTGGCATTCAATTCTTTGAGATTCTTCTGAAGTAAACGCTAAGATCACAGAGCAAGCCTTTATCAAAGCTAAATTTTAAAGTTTTGTCAATCAAAATCCCAGTTAAACTCTACTGTAATTTTCTTAAGTGCAAAGGATTAGAAACCATCAGATTTGCATAAAGATTGCACCCAGGCATTAGTCATTCACTCTCTCAGTGGTCATGACATACTCTAAAAAGACTTTCTTAGGACTCACATGTTAACCGCTAATTGTACTAACTGTACAGGTGTTTTTGCTGAAAGACACCTTGTTTAACCTGAAATGCTTAGAAAGATTTGGGGAAATTAAAATATCTATTTCAACACCCTACTACCAAGATATTTGTTATAAATTATTTTATTAAGTATATATTTTGGTACAAATCTTAAGTTACTTAAATCCCTAAAACTGTGCATAGGGAAATAATGGAATAAAATTTTATTTGGTCTTCTCAACCACATCTTCAACAGTCTTACTTAGTCGTTTAACAGAAAATAACTTTTCTGCAGAAAGTGTCAACTAAATTGATCGCTCAAACTACAGCAGAAGTGGCCAAAAAATATGAAAAGATGCTCAACATCATATGTCATTAAGAAAATGCAAATTAAAACAACAATAAGATACCGCTTATTTGCCTATTATAATAACTAAAAACCGAAACACTGACACCACCAAATACTGGTGAAGACGTGAGGCCAAACACAAATTCTCATCACTGTGGTTGGTGATGCAAAATGGTACCGCTACTTTGGAAGACAGTTTCTTACAAAGCTAAACATCGTCTCACATCATACTGCTGGGAAAAACCATACCTTTGACTAGAGGGACCTTTGTCAGCAAAGTGATGTCTCTGCTCTTTAATACGCTGTCTAGGTTTACCATAGCTTTTCTTCCAAAGATAAAGTGTCTCTTAATTTCATGGCTGCAGTCACTGTCCACAGTGATTTTGGAGCCCAAGAAAATAAAGTCTTTCACTGTTTCCATTGCTCCCCCATCTATATGCCATGAAGTGATGGGACCAGA
Source organism: Cervus canadensis (assembly GCF_019320065.1). Classification (NCBI taxonomy): domain Eukaryota; kingdom Metazoa; phylum Chordata; class Mammalia; order Artiodactyla; family Cervidae; genus Cervus; species Cervus canadensis. The sequence goes on from NC_057404.1 coordinate 5,120,512, forward strand.
GACCATGATCTTCATTTTTTGAATGTTGAGCTTTAAGCCAGCTTTTTCACTCTCCTCTTTCACTTTCATCAAGAGGATCTTTAGTTCTTCTTCACTTTCTGCCATAAGGGTGGTGTCATCTGCATATCTGAGGTTATTGATATTTCTCCCGGCAATCCTGATTCCAGCTTGTGCTTCATCCAGCCCAGCGTTTCTCATGATGTACTCTGTCAAAACCATAGAACTAAGGGGCCAGATGGATGGAGGGAGGCAGTGGCGGGGGTGGGGGGGGGGGCGCGGAAAAAACCATAGAACTATACAACTGTACAACAGTAAAGTGAACCCTAATGTAAATGATGGGCTTTAGTTAATAATAATGTATCATAATTGGTTAATCAATGGGAGCAAATACACCACACTAATACAAGATGTTACTAATACGTAAACCTGTGGCGAGGGCTAGAAAGGAAACATATACATGAGCATTCTCTTTACTTCCTGTTCAAGGTTTCTGTAAAATCAAAACTTCTTTAGAAAATAAAGTCTACAAAAGATTTAAAAAAAAAAAAAAGAAAGAAAGAACCCTGAACAGTCTTTAAAAGAAAAAGTCATAGAGAGTAGGGCACAAGAAATCAAAGAACGTCACAGAGGACAGTGTGGACTAAGGCCGGTGATGACAGACAGCGGTTCGCAGTCTCAGAACTGCGTTGAGTGCAGAGGGTTGTGGGAGCAGATGGAAATATGACTCATAAGACATTGTACACTGCGTCTCTTAGTCAAGTCAGCTTGAGCTGCTGTAACAGAATACCACAGACCGGGGGGCTTATAAACAACAGGAATTTATTTCTCACAGCTAGGGTTAGGGGGCTAGGAAGACCCAGATCAAGGAGCTGGAGGGTTTGGATTCTGGTGAGAACAAGCTTCCCAGTTCACGGGTGGCCCTCTTCTCCATTGTCCTCATGGGGCGGAAGGGGCAAGACCCTCTGAATCTCTGCTATAAGGGCACTAATCCCATTCACAAGGACTTCACCCTCATGCCCTAATCACCTTCCAAAGCCCCATCTCCCATAACCATCACACTGGGGATTAGGACTCAAGACATGAATTTGGGGAGCACACAAATATTCAACCCGTGGTGCCATGCTGAGGAGTTTTCATTTTACCCTGAGGGCACTCAGGAGTCAGGTAAGGGCTGTAAGCAGGCAGTGCGACTTGGGGAGCTCTGCTTTAGAAAGAGCACTCTTGCCACATTATGGAAAATAATAAGGTGGGAAGCTCTGGAGAGGCCTTGGTGGTGCTGCCTGCTGTTCTCCTTACTCGTCATTTGAGCCTCCAGATTTGCGCTCTGCCCTGCTTCGTGCTCAAGGCTGACCATGAGGTCTGCATCTTGGGGGTCCCCTCAACACGGCTTTCCATTGGGTTTGGCCAGCAGGAGGTGCCAGTGGAAGGCAGGGGAAGGGGAGGAGAGAAGGAACCACCTTCCCGACTTAGATGCTGCAGCACCACGGCTTCCTTCCGGATCCCCCTCCCAACCACAGCAGCTCCCTCCGGGGCTCTCACTGGGCGTTGGGAGCACAGTGTCCTCTCAGGGTCCCTTGGCCAGGAGTGGTAACAGCATCCAGCACTCCTGTTCCGTGGGCACCTCTCTCTCCTTCATTTGCTTCCTTAGCCCTGAACACACCCCCAACATTGCCTTCCCATTGAAGGCTCTGTTCAAACTGTCTGGGGTGAAATTTATTTTCCTATTAAACTCAACTGATACTGTTGCCTTAACTTGGGGAGTGGTGGTAGGAATAGACAAAAGGAAATCCCTGTAGAGGTGCTTAGGGGATGAACTTGACAACAAAACTTGGACACAGCGGGGACAGAAAGGGAAGTGCAGGTTGGAAAAAGTCCAGCCACTGGATGCAATGACTTTCAGCCTGGACCCCCGGGTGGGTGGTGATGTCATTTTCTGTCTTTATCTTGGTGCTGCTCCTTGATTCTGGTGATTTAGGAGAAACCACAATTAGAGTGACCATAACTTGAACATTAGTAAAAATTGCTTTTTGCTGGCAGGTTACAGTCACTTTTAAAACATACAGTTCAGTGATTCACTTTGCTTAAGAGCCAGTAACTCTCCAGGCCTATTTAAAAGATTTCTGAAAACATCTGTCCTCGATTAAATAACAGATACTACTTACAGACCATGTCTGTTTTCAAGGGTTTCAGAGCAGTAATTAATCAGGCAAATGAAAAAGCACAGACCTCATCTTTTTATCCAATTAGAGAAACCTCTGTAAGTCTAGGGCACCAAACTGTTTGGTTTTACTGAAATGCATTGTGATGAGTGACTGGTTTTATATCTTAGAAAATATCAATATTTACTTTAAACTTACAGCTAAATTAAAGAAAAACAAAGTTTATGAGCTAACTGTCACAGAATATATGGAGACGGCTATTGGCTGGCTACTGCAGGGCACCACGAGAGATACGGTGGACTCCCAAGTCCTCGGGCTTCCCTCCAGCCGGGGACACTTCAGGTTTCCTCCCTGGCATGTTGCCTTTCTGTCTCCCATCCATCATCCACACGTGATGGGTTTGCTGCCACCTCTGCTCCTTTACACTCAAGTCCTAGGCCGTCCTCCTTCCCCCATATCCATCTATGCCCCACACCACCTTAAAAATATCACCCAAATACCAATTCCAGGAAACCCTGTCATAGGGCCACCACAGGGGCTTACTTCCTTCACTCAGCAGGTGGAGGAGCTACTCTCATACTAAATCTGAACTACCAAATTGCCAGGTGATTAAATCGTTCTAGTCTAACAAAGTCAGCTGTCGACTAATGGGTTGCCCTATTTCCCCAGTGGCTTCCAGAACGCACCAAAGAGTCACTCAAGCCTAGTCCTGGAAGGGGTGGTAGACTACTTGTACTTCAGGAGGCTGAGACCCTCAGTGTTTGGTGGTGTCAGAACTAGAACTCGCCCTTGAGATTCCTAATCCAAAACTCTTTCCATTCAACTCTCAGATGAGCAGTTGGCTGGGTCTGTACTTTCGGTCATTAATCTACCTCCGTCTCAGCTGGACAAATCTGCCGTGGAGGAGTTCCCAGGAGTAAAATGAAGTACAAACAAAAAATATCATGACTATTTGAAATAAAAGTTGTCTGTACTATCCTGAAGGAAACAACTGTTCTCATAATTTAAAAATTAAAAAAACACCCACACATACAAATAAATTCTACTTCCTTTCACATTATAAAAGCAGAACATGCTTACTGAGGATAGAAAAGAACGTTAAAATAACCCATAATCACATCACCCACAGACTTGCTAGCATTTTACTATTATTTCCTCCAAGGTTTTTTAATCTGTGCAAGGCAAAAAAAATTAATTTTAATTTTGGAAATCTCAAACATATTAAAAATAATACTATATGTACTCAAAATGGTATAAAATAGAATAACAGAAAAGAAAGATAGCATCTCAGTGTCAAGGATGTGGGTAAAATGATTTTTTTGTGAAGGAAAGAAGGTACGTCCTAATTTATGGTTATTCACATGGGATTCTGTTAAATCGTACTGTAAGCCTCAGGATGGTCGTTCTGGGGCTCTGTGCACATGTGCTGTATCTGATCATTGCTCTGCATACTCTCGGGGTCTTGGAATCTTCTGGAAGGCAGCCAGAGACCCCAGCTGACAGTTGATGGTCTTGTCTGATGACCCAATATCAGGGACCATTACCCACTCTCTGGTCTCCTTTGTATCCCGTGAAGCTCAAGCCAGGTCAGAGGAAGGGACAGGCTCAGCAGGAGGCCACAGAGGGCATTCGTTTAGTTAAGAGGGATTCTGTGCTCTCATCTCTAAAGCATAACTGCAGAAGAGAGCGGCCACACCGATCATCCATAAAACTGAAAATGGGCCTCTCTACTGAGTTCCAAGTGTGGGCCAGGTCCTGGGCAAATGCACTATAAATCCAAAAACACAAGGGGTCCCCCGGCTGAGGGAAGATGTGGGGTCACGCTGACACAGATGCCCAGATATCACTGAGTTTTCTAATCACCCAGCGACGTGGGAGACCTAGGTTCGATCCCTGGGTAACGAAGATCCCCTGGAAAAGGGTATGGCAACCCACTCCAGGATTCTTGCCTGGAGAACTCCATGGACAGAGGAGCCTGGTGAGGTATAGTCCACGGGGTCGCAAAGAGTAGGACAGGACTGAGCAACTGACACACACATGCAGGAATTTAGCTCCTCCCCACTCCAGGGCTCCCCAAGGGCAGAGGTGGGACACGCATTTGTGCCAAGGAGCTGGGACAGGGCCCCTGGTGAGGAGGCAATCTGGAGTAAGGGTTAAGAGCAGTGGCTCTGGCATCTGATGACCTGGATTCAGATACAGGCTTCCCTGCTCTTAGAAAACAAAGCTTTCCTGTGAATCCTTTCTTAAGCTGAAATGGTGTAAAGTGAAGAAGCAACTGCCTTAGGACACATCTTGCTCATGGATGCACAAAATCAGCTGGAATAAAGCTCAGATGCTCACAGACACAGTCCAAAGCTACGGCGGTTTGATGCTGAGACACAGCGTAGCTCCCGGGGAAGGAGGCGGGCGGAACCCCTCTCTGCTGGGGGTACATGCTGCCTCCATAACTGCTCAAGGCCAAGCAAACACTAAACTCGACTTGCATTTTTACCTCTTTTTCTTATAATGGAAATCCTCTTTATATTTCTTTCAGTTTGCAAAAACGGATACTAATGGAGTCTTTTCATAAAAGCAAAGTGGCATAGAGCAAACATTCAAACAGCAGGGTAGACCTGTACAGGTCCTGCCAGTTACTATCACAGTGGAGGAATTATTTAATCCCTTTTTGCCTCTGTGTCCCATCTGTAAAACAGAGATGATAAATATACCAGTGGTTGCTGTCCTAAGATTGCTGTGACCCTTAAAGGTGATCATGTATGTAGAGTGTTGGCAGAGTAAGGGAACCTGTGACTTTCCGTTGTTACAGTGTCTGAAGGGCTCACCCTTCACCCCCTACACTCACTCATTCCATGTCCCCCTACCCTCCCCCCACCAACACACACCCCTCCAGGTTTCTGAACTTCCTGAAAATGCTGATCCCCCAGACACAGCCCTGTTCTTTCAGCGGCCCTGGAAGCCAGGGCAGAATGCCACAGCAGGAAGCAGATGGGATGGGGGCTCCAAAACAGCCCTGCTGGCGCCTAGACGTGCATGGTCAAGTCTTTCAGCCACTCCCTCTCTTTCTACTGGATCTCAAACCGGTAGGAACAAAGTCTTTTCTTATACGGCTCCTCTGAGTAGCTGCCATGGCCCCTCTGTGTGAATTAGACAAGACACCCCTCTGCAAAGCTGACACCACCCTGTGTCCGGGCGTGGATTTCCAGCCCACCTGCCCCCTTAGATAGGATCTCTTCTCTGCGAACACCTGGACCCCGGAGCTGGCGTGGGAGGGTGGCGTCCAGGCCAGCAGCCCCTTCATTCTCCTCTCCTTTCTCCCCGCCACCAGCACCCTGCCCCAAACTACCCCTCCCCTTTTCCTGAGCCTCCTCGTGAAGCAGCGTGAACTATACAAACTTTAATGCATGTCAGCTCATGCAAACAGACACTTGGATGGGAGTAAGGAGCATCAATCACACATTGTAATCATACAGAATGTCAACCAGGGTTCAACCAGTTTACCCTATTAATATGTATTATCTCATTTAATCACTTGGCACTCTTACGAGTAAATTTTATTATGACGTCCACTTCTCAGTTGAGGCCAGAGAAGTTAACTGATCTACCAAATGTAACACAGTGACAAGTAGCAGGGATTATCACACCCAGGCATGTTTTGCATATTATGCTTATAAGCACTAGTCAGATATGTGTGTGTGTGTGTGTGCGTGTGCATGCTCAGTCGTGTCCAATACTTTGTGACCCCATGGACTGAAGCCCACCAGCCTCCACTGTTGATGGAATTTTCCAGGGCAAGAATACTGGAGCTGGTTGCCATTTCCCACTCCAAGGGATCTTCCTGATCCAGGGATCAAACCCGCATCTCTTGAGTCTCCTGCATTGGCAGACAGATTCTTAATGACTTAGCACCACCTAGTCAAATATATCATAGCTAATATGATCCAACTTCCCAATGGTTAAAACAAGAGCTACTCAAAGCAATCAAATATTCAAGATGCAATCAGATATTATCAAAGCATAGTTATACAAAGAATTCTGTGAAATAAATAAAATATGAATCAATATATTTATCAAAAGTGATCAGAGTAAAAAAAAAAAAAAGTGATCAGAGTATAATTAGGATGGGTAATCAAACCAATCATGTATTAATATGCATTAGCATTTTCAGCATCTAATCACAGAGCACATAATCAAAATATAATGGCAACAGGAGTAATAAGCCACTCTTCAAAGTTTCTCATGTAAAAAAAATCCAACATTCTTATCCACCAAGAGCCAGGTCCAAACATTCTAATGAATCTGATGGGTGTTGCCTGGGATCCTGCCCTGATCCCACAAAGATCCCTCTAATTAGGGTGCTCCCAAATTTTACAAGTTTGAGAGTGAAAGAGGAGTTTATCAGTACTTGCATGCTGCGCTCAGCCGCTTGGTGACGTCTGACTCTGCAACACTATGGACTGTAGCCCGCCAGGCTCCTCTGTCCATCAGGTTTCTCCAGGCAAGAATACTGGAGTGGATCACCATTCCCTTCTCCAGGGTATCATCACAACCCAGGGATTGAGCTCCCGTCTCCTGCATTGCGGGTGGATTCTTTACCACTGAGCCGCCTGTAGTATTTATATCATGTCCATAGGTTCTGGGCAAACATGGACACAAGGACAGCCTACCTGTAATCAGCTCCGGTTCGTTCCATTTGACTCAATTCATGCCAAGTTTAAAAAAATACTTACTAAGCCTATATTTTGCAGAACTGATGCTAGATATTAGAATTATAATATGCAGCAAAATGTCATTTCTGGCCTCATCCTTTCTACTAGGAAAGGCAGACAATAGCTATTAAGAAATTAAGCTACAGTGTCCTAAGCTCTCTGGTGGGGACAAAATAGAACACTATGGCAGCATAGATAGGATTGTTGCAGTTATCTGTTGCTACATGGACGTCCCTGGTGCCTCAGTGGTAAAGAATCTGTCTGCAATGCAGGAGACACGGGAGATGTGGGTTCGATTTCTGGGTTGGGAAGATCCCCTGGAGGAGGGCGTGGCAACCGACTCCAGTATTCTTCCCTGGAGAATCCCCATGAACAGAGGAACCTGGTGGGCTTACAATCCACAGGATCACAAACAGTCAGACGCAACGGAAGTGACTGTGCTCATACACACACACTGCTATGTAACAAACCACCCCAGAAAGTAGTGGCTTAAAACAATCACCACTTCATTACAGCTCATGGTCTTGTCATCACAAGTACACTCAGTAGGGTGATTCTGTTCATCATGCATACATGGAGGTCACTCACTGGTAGGCATTTGACAGGTGGGCTGTCCTGGTGGGTACAAGGCAGCCCAGCCACATGCCTGGCACCTTAGTAAAGACGGGCAGAAGCCCGGGCCCACCTGAAACAGTCCTCTGAAGCATCCACACATGGCCTCTCCAGCTTGGTGACTTTGGGTACTTGGCTTTCTTACATGGCATCTCAGGGCTCCAAAAGTGAATATTTCTAGCAAATAAGGTGAAAATCACATGAACTTTTATGACCTTTAGCTTTAGAAGTCAGCTGCACCCTACCCTATTGACTGAACCAGTCACCAGTACACCCAGACTCAAGGGGAGGTGACATTGTCTCCTCCTCTCTATGGATCAAGTGTCAAATGATTTGCAGCCTTCTTTAAATAATAGCTTTACAAATGAAAGCCAGTCTTTGAGGACAGGGGAAGGACCCTTCAACTCAAAGAGAGAGCAGAGAGGGATGAGCGGAGTTTGGCAAAGGCCCCTGAGATGAAAGACAGCATGGACTGTTGAGGGCAGTGAAAGTGGTGAAGTAGGAAGTGTAAGGGGAGGATGCAGGAGGAATCTGTCCTGAAAGAGACGTGCACCAGATCAGGAGAGTAAGTTCAGAAGATGGCACAAAAGTTGTGTAATTAACAGGAATGAATGAACAGGTGAATAAAAGAATAAACATCACAGCGTGGGAAGAGCAGGATGATAGTCCACTACAGTATTTTCAGAATTCTTCAAACAGTTCGGTTCAGTTCAGTCGCTCAGTCGTGTCTTGATTCCAGCTTGTGTTTCTTCCAGCCCAGCGTGTCTCATGATGTACTCTGCACACAAGTTAGAGGCAGCTGCATTCCATCTCCACATCTGCTGATTTATTCATGTCCTCCAACAGGCAGTCAAGAGGAGGGAAAGGGCCTCATCGACCTTGTATCTCTGGCAGCTGAGAACTCATGAAGTAGAGCAGAACAAATATTTGTTGGGTAAATAGTGATCAATCAACAAATTCTTGTTGGAATAAATTTGAAATTGGAGTTTTAACTCTGCCTTCCCACATTGTCCAATATATGAATTGTGCTACCTTCTTATATAATGTGGGCAGAAAATACCTCCCAGTGGTCACACTGTGCAGTGAACAATGACAAATCTTCACCAGAAAGAATGACCTGCCCGTCCCTCTAGTCCAAAGATGAACCAGTTGCTTAGGGAAAGGACTATCCCTGTGCCAGCTAAAGACTGTCACTTGCCATCTGGTTCTGCAAGAATGAAATCACCAACTACTGCGGTCACCGATCTTCAACCCACCCTGAAAGAACTTCGAGGTGGAGATACATCAGGAATGAGGCCCTCTGTGCTTGGGGGAGAACTGGCAGAACAGACCGTCAGATAGTAGGATATTTCCAGGAGAAAATTTAATGAGTCCAAATTCTTACATCTTCTCATGCCTAGAGAAGCATTAAAATCATTAACAGTGACATCTGCTCCTAGTGACTAACAGCAGCCTTCTGACACCACAGAATACATCTCAGGACTTGGTAAAGCACAGGTTCTTCTGTCTCAGTGCAGAAAGAATTCAACGAAAGGCAGAGTGACAGGTAAGGAAAGAGTCTAATAGTGTAGGACACTTGTGCAAGACGCAAGTGGGCGGGCAAGAGAACTTAGTGGGGGACAGCTTTATAATCAAAGGAAAAGTGGGAGGTGAGGGAGAAGACCACCTTCTTCCTCACTCTCGAATGGACATCAAACTTCCATTATTAGTTCCTCCTTCATGTCGGGCAGCAGTTTTCTTGTCCCGATACAGTCAAACTGATCTTGGACGGCCTCGGCCAGCAGCGGTTTGAAGCAGGGTCGCAGTTTCCAGCCACAGGTGGAAGTCAGGCCATGACGGTGAGAGCTCTGAATCCTAGACCACTGACAAGGCCGTGGCCCATCAACTGTGTAGAAATGAGTTTCCACATAGAGACAGAAAGCAGTGAAACAAGTACAGGGCTTATTAGGAGGAAAAAGAGCATAGCCCGTGCGGATAGACACAGAAGCAGGCTCAGAGAGAGAGTAGGCAGACGATGAGGTACTTTGAATCACTTTTAGGGACGATTTCTTCCGGATTTACTTTGACCAACCCTCTCGCTTTGCCTGATTCTGAGTCTATAATTCGCGTATCTCAGGGCCCTCCCATGTATACGTGCGCCTCTTAGCCAAGATGGATTCCAGCAAAGAGGCTTATGGGTAGCTGGCATCGCTCACTGCAGGGTGGCGCCTCTTCCCTTTCTGACCTCCTGGGAGCCTTTCTGTGCAAGTGTAGGCAGGGAGGTCTCCTGATTTTGAAAATGAGAAATATGTGGTCTCTTCTGTCTGGGCAGGACCCAGCCTCTTCCCTTGATTGCCTTACTGTTTTCCTCCTGGAGTATTGGTCTACAGAGAACAAACTCCAGCTATTTGCCCCAGAAGCCCATCTATCTCCTGCCTCAAAACCAGGACTGTCACGACACTATTCAAATCAGCAGAAGGGCGGTTTTGAACCGGAAGCAGAACATACACTAAAATATGGTAAATCATCTCAGGTTCCAGTAAAATGTCATCTTATCTCTATGTTTCTGTTTTTGGTGAACCCAGAAAAGCATGTTCTAGGAAGTATTAACTTATTTCAGTGGGCAGGATGTGGGTCTCATGCCCCCATTGTTTTATTTTTGGGGAGAAAGTCTCATACTTATGCTACATGGTTTTGTTGTTAAACAATCTGCTTTCTTGACTGATCATTAACTTACATGCATCTCTCATACTTTTTCTCTATTTACAATCCTCTGGTTGGACTATTTAATCGCCTGCTTCATCCGTGTATTCTGTCCCTATCGCTTCCACTGAAATGTGTGTTTGGATGCATGTATCCTCTTCACCAAAATCACATATATACTGACCTTTGGAGGAGTTCCTCAAAGCTCTCTGAGAGGCTGTCTCCTGGGCTACAGGCTATAGAGACTTAGAGAAACTAAACTCACAGCTCCCACACTGTATGTTTTCTTTTCAGTTGACACCTGTCTTGAGACACCTGTCTTAACCCACTCTATGACCTTACCCTTGCCCATCCCATTACTTATATTTAAATAATGATGGGTAGAAGGATTGGGGTTTAGTAGATCTAACACTGTAATAAAAGCAAAATTTACATGATGCCTCAGTGAAAAAAATAATCTACTTTGTCACGTTCACTGTTCACATCGTGATCTTGAGCCCCCTCTCCTATTGACTGTAGAAAAGAAACTTAAACTTGCAAATTAAAAATAGTTCAATCTCTTCTCATTTAAAGCAGACCCTCTCCATCTAACTCAGTCTTCTCTGAGTGTTCACTTGATTCAAAGATTAACTTTTCTGCCAGGGCTTTATCCTTTCTCTGAAAGTCTGGCCGGAGTGCCAGGGGAGGCTCACACATCCTCATGATGGCCCTGCTGTGGTGTGGCCAGTCTATTCTGATCTGTGGGTCCTCATTAAGGCCAAGGGGTTCCCTCTTCAGTATCACATGGGGTGACCCCCCAACTGCTGCAGGCGCATTCTGAGCCCAGACTCCTTCTTCTTCATCGCTCTTCTCCAACATCCCAGGATACATATTCCCTGGCTTCTCACCTTGATATCTCCGCAGCCAGTTTATTTTTATTTATAATTTTATTTATTAATTTTGGCTGTGCTGGGTCTTCTTTGCTGTGCGGGCTTTTCTCTAGTTGTGGAGAGCAGGGTCTCCTCTCTAGCTGCGGAGTGAGGGCTCCTCTTTGCGACGGCTTCTCTTGTTGCTGAGAACCGGCTCTAGGGCTCTCAGGCTTCAGGACTTGTAACACACGGGCTCAGTAGACGCCACTCCCGGGCTCTAGAGCACAGGCTCGGTAGTTGTGACACTTGGGCTCAGCTGCCCTTTGGCAGGTGGGGTATTCCCAGATCATTGGCAGGCAGATTTCTTTACCACCAAGCCACCAGGGAAGCTCCCCTCTGCCACTTTCTAACGACACCCTGGGTGCCTCCATGAGGCGCCAGCTCCATGCTAAACACGGAGCTCCTCCAAGGGGCTGACAATTTTCCATGTTATTCTTGAGAAACAGGAACAAGAGCTGATACACTAGGAACCCGCATCTCTCTGCACTATATTTTATCACCTCTGCTCCTCTCCCGGGGAGAAGGGCCAGGACCCTCATGTGAAATTTCAAGCTTTTTTCTTTCCTTTTTATGTATCTCCTTTTTGACTCCTGGCCCCCAGAACTGTATAACTTTCCTTATGGCACATCCTGAGTTGTCTATCTTTGGTTTAAAATACAACTCTCAGTTCAGATCACCAAGTTGAGTGCATTCCTTTTCTACTCTTGATGTTTAAAAGAAGCCTTTGTAATTGATAAATCCCTTTTTTCCTCTCAACAAAGCCCACTTTTCAAGACTATTGTTTGATTATAGAATTCAAGGTCTGGCTTTAAATTCAAAGCTGAACACGGTTCCTTCTTTATATTGGGATTCCTGCTAGGGTGTTCTGGCGAAGTATGGGGAAAGCCCATTCAACGGTTTGAAGAGGAAACCAGACAAACGTATATTCCAACAAGTAGAATCTGTTACATCAGCAAATTTCAAGTCATAAAACCTTCACGACCTGCTATCTTCCGCAACCGTTGCTGAAAGGGTAAAAAGTCAGGTGACCCTAAACTCCGGTTCTGGTATGATTGGACCAAATCCCTTTCCAGCCCAGCTTCTACTGGTCACTTCTAGCTGGTCACTGGCTAATCGAGGTTCTCATGAACACAAACCAAACACATGGAGATGAGAGCCAGACCCAGCAGATACTGGGCGCCAACGTCAGGCAGAGTCAGAGCCAAGGTCAGCACTGTGGCAAGGTAACTTCAAGCACTTGCCCCAGAACTGCAAGGAAGTGGAGGAAGGATGGAGCACATGCCCCAAGAAAAGCAAACGCCCAAAGACTGCATGATCCTGGTGGGTGAGACATGGCTTGCATGGCTTTCATAACTCTCCAGGCTGTACTTGATTTGCAAGAGAGTCCCCTCCCCCATACTTTCAATAAAGCTTTGTGGATGAATTCTTGCCCCTTACCGAGACCCCTAACTGGAACACTTTAAAAATCACAGGCACCTTGAGCTAGGGAGTAAATGGAGAACAAGCTTTTGAAGGTGAGAGAGACCATGGGCCCTTTGCTTTACCAAACTATCATTTCCTGAGCCATCCCTTGGGAGCTATAGGTTCAGAACTCAAACACAACTGAGCCAAACTGCTTTTCAGACTCAATAGAGCTTGTTATCTTTTCTTAAGGAGTAACCACCCAGCCCTCCAGATGACAGAGGTTTGCCAAAAGTTGGCTCCCCACACATTACTAACACAAACTGTCGATAAGACAAACTGATTTTATCACCTCCTCACTAAGGGAGAATGTCATCTTGCAATGGTTTGGCAGTATTTCTGAAGGAGGAAGGTAAGGTAATCATTTATTGACAACTGCAAATTTGAGGTGGGCCTTCCAAAGCAGGGAGCCTGTTAGGATTAGGTAAGGATCGTAACACAACAGAATCAGCGGAAATAACAAGGCGAGAGCTTGAAGGCATGGGATTCACAGACGCTCTGGGGCACTAGTTGGCTGTTGATGTTGCTTCCCACTGAAGACTTGGGAAGACCCTTTTGGAAGTTCCTTGATGAACAATCAATCTACTTGCCTGGACAGAAAGACTTCAGGAAAAATAAAGTCTTGCTAAGAAAAGCAGCATTACCTCCACCATAGTTTGTCCTCAGGTCAAATAACAGGGAGGGAACACAGCCCCGCCCTTCAACAAAAAATTGGATTAAAGATTTACTGAGCATGGCCCTGCCCATCAGAACAAGACCCAGTTTCCCCTCCAGTCAGTCTCTCCCATCAGGAAGCTTCCATAAGCCTCTTATTCTTCTCCATCAGAGGGTAGACTGAAAACCACAATCACAGAAAACTAACCAATCTGATCACATGCACCACAGCCTTGTCTAACTCAGTGAAACTATGAGCTATGCCGTGTAGGGCCACCCAAGATGGATGGGTCATGGTGGAGAGTTCTGACAAAATGTGGTCCACTGGAGAAGGGAATGGCAAACCACTTCAATATTCTTGCTTTGAGAACCCCATGAACAGTATGAAAAGGCAAAAAGATAGGACACTGAAAGACGAACTCCCCAGGTCGGTAGCTGCCCAAAATACTACTGGAGATCAGTGGAGAAATAACTCCAGAAAGAATGGAGAGATGGAGCTAAAGCAAAAACAACACCCAGTTGTGGATGTAACTGGTGATGGAAGTAAAGTCCAATGATATAAAGAGCAATATTGCATAGGAACCTGGAATGTTATGTCCAAGAATCAAGGAAAATTGGAAGTGGTCCAACAGGAGATGGCAAGAGTGAACACTGACAGTTTAGGAATCAGTGAACTAAAATGGACTGGAATGGGTGAATTTAACTCAGATGACCATTATATCTACTACTGTGGGCAAAAATCCCTTAGAAAAAATGGAGTAGCCATCATGGTCAACAAATGTGTCCGAAACGCAGTACTTGGATGCAGTCTCAAATATGACAGAATAGATCTCTGTCCATTTCCAAGGCAAACCATTCAATACCACAGTAATCCAAGTCTATGCCCCAACCAGTAATGCTGAAGAAGCTGAAGTTGAACAGTTCTATGAAGACCTACAAGACCTTCTAGAACTAACATCCCCAAAAGATGTCCTTTTTATTAAAGGGGACTGGAATGCCAAAGTAGGAAGTCAAGAAATACCTGGAGTAACAGGCAAATTTGGCCTTGGAGTACAGAATGAAGCAGGGCAAAGGCTAATAGAGTTTTGCCAAGAGAACGCACTGGTCATAGCAAACACCCTCTTCCAACAACACAAAAGAAGACTCTACACTTGGACATCACCAGATGGTCAATACCGAAATCAGACTGATTATATTCTTTGCAGCCAAAGATGGAGAAGCTCTATATAGTCAGCAAAAACAAGACGGGGAGCTGACTGGCTCAGATCATGAACTCCTTATTACCAAATTCAGACTTAAATTGAAGAAAGTAGGGAAAACCACTAGACCATTCAGGTATGACTTAAATCAAACCCCTTAGGACTATACAGTGGAAGTAAAATTAATTCAAGGGATTAGATCTGATAGACAGAGTGCCTGAAGATCTATGGGCGGAGGTTTGTGACATTGTACAGGAGACAGGGATCAAGACCATCCCCATGGAAAAGAAATGCAAAAAGGCAAAATGGCTGTCTGAGGAGGCCTTACAAATAGCTGTGAAAAGAAGAGATGCGAAAAGCAAAAAAGAAAAGGAAAGATATACCCATTTGAATGCAGAGTTCCAAAGAATAGCAAGGAGACATAAGAAAGCCTTCCTCAGTGATGAATGCAAAGAAATAGAGGAAAACAATAGAATGGGAAAGACTAGAGATCTCTGCAAGAAAATTAGAGATACCAAGGGAAATTTTCATGCAAAGATGGGCTCAGTAAAGGACAGAAATGGTATGGACCTAACTGAAGCAGAAGATACTAAGATGAGGTGGCAAGAATACACAGAAGAACTATACAAAGAAGATATTCACAACCCATATAATCATGATGGTGTGATCACTCACCTAGAGCCAGACATTCTGGAATGTGAAGTCAAGTGGGCCTTAGGAAGCATCACTACGAACAAAGCTAGTGGAGGTGATGGAATTCCAGTTGAGCTATTTCAAATCCTGAAAGATGATGCTATGAAAGTGCTATACTCAATATGCCAGCAAATTTGGAAAAACTCAGCAGTGGCCACAGGACTGGAAAAGGTCAGTTTTCATTCCAATCCCAAAGCAAGACAATGCCAAAGGATCTTCAGACTACCACACAATTGCACTCATCTCACACGCTAGCAAAGTAATGCCCAAAATTCTCCAAGCCGGGCTTCAACAATACGTGAACCATGAACTTCCAGATCTTCAAGCTGGATTCAGAAAAGGTTTTAGAAAAGGCAGAGGAACCAGAGATCAAATTGCCAACATCTGTTGGATCACCAAAAAAGCAAGAGAGTTCCAGAAAAACATCTACTTCTGTTTTATTAACTACCCTAATGCCTTTGACTGTGTGGATCACAACAAACTGTGGAAAATTCTGAAAGAGATGGGAATACCAGACCACCTTATCTGCCTTCTGAGAAATCTGTATGCAGGTCAGGAAGCAACAGTTAGAACAAGGAATGGAACAACAGACTGGTTCCAAATAAGAAAAGGAGTACATCAAGGCTGTATATTGTCACCCTGCTTATTTAACTTATATGCAGAGTACATCATGAGAAATGCTGGACTAGATGAAGCACAAGCTGGAATCAAGATTGCCGGGAGAAATATCAATAACCTCAGACATGCAGATGACACTACCCTTATGGCAGAAAGCGAAGAACTAAAGAGCCTCTTGATGAAAGTGAAACAGGAGAGTCAAAAAGTTGGCTTATAACTCAACATTCAGAAAACTAAGATCATGGCATCTGGTCCCATCACTTCATGGCAAATAGATGGGAAAACAGTGGAAACAGTGACAGACTTTTTTTTTTTTTTGGCTCCAAAATCCCTGCAGATGGTGACTACAGCCATGAAATTAAAAGATGCTTGCTCTTTGGAAGAAAAGCTATGACAAACCTAGACAGCATATTAAAAAGCAGAGACATTACTTTGCCAACAAAGGTCCATCTAGTCAAAGCTATGGTTTTTCCAGTGGTCATGTATGGATGTGAGAGTTGGACTATAAAGAAAGCTGAGTGCCAAAGAATGGGTGCTTTTGAACTATGGTGTTGGAGAAGACTCTTGAGAGTCCCTTGGATTGCAAGAAGATCCATCCAGTCCATCCTAAAGGGAATCAGTCCTGAATATTCATTGGAAGGACTGCTGCTGAAGCTGAAACCCCAATACTTTGGCCACCTGATGTGAAGAACTGGCTCATTTGAAAAGACCCTGATGCTGGGAAAGATTGAAGGCAGGAGGAGAAGGGGACGACAGAGGATGAGATGGCTGGATGGCATTACCAACTCAGTGGACATGAGTTTGAGTTAACTCTGGGGATAGGTGATGGACAGGGATGCCTGGCGTGCTATAGTCCATGGGGTCGCAAAGAGTTGGACACGACTGAGCAACTGAACCAAACTGAAGAAAAGCAACGGAGTAGTAAAAAGTCAATTTCATGGAGACAGGAGAGTATGGTCCCAGTTCTCAGAGTCCAGGCTGAGTGTGAGGGGAGAGAGGTTTAGTTCTGAGGTAGATAAGAAGACTGACTAGATGGGTTTGAATATTCAGAAAGGCATCCCAGAGAAGCCTCTTCATCTTTGAAGGCAAACTCTACGTCCCCAGGATTAAGGATAGAACAGAATGCAAAGATAACATAGGAACAGGCATCAAACCCACTCTTTGAGAGTCAGTAATGTTAGCGAACCATTGTTCAAAACCACCCACCTTGGCCAGGCACATTGATGACCACTTGCATGAGTTGTCTCACAACAGGAGGTCCTGTCCAGGAGAATTCAGGAGGTGCCAAAAGGACAGAGGAGACACCAGCCTGTTACGCTGTCCTGCCAACCTCCCAGAATCCTTCATGCTGTAATCCATCTTGGATGAAAGAGGCACGTGCCACCAGAAGGACCCTCGAGGGCCAAGCAACCCAGAAACCAACTTCATCACCACAAAACCTGACACGGTGACCCACGTGGCAGAGCGGTTCTCCTGGGTCCCCGTACCCCACTGCCCTCTTCCCGGGCACCCCATCCCAATAAAATCTCTAGCTTTGTGTCTCCTTGGACAATTCATTTCTGTGTGTTAGACAAGACCCCTGAAAAGGGTCTCCCTTCCTGCTACAGTAAAGCTTCTTAGAGGAACAAGCACCCAAGCTGAGACTCAGAGCAAGAGAAGCATCAGCCGAGGTCAGGAGGGTGTGTGCTGTGGAGGGTACACTCAGGTGGAAGGGCCAGCGCAGACCCGGCGGTGACAGAGACCCAGCGCTCTCCACGGCCCTGGAGAGCTGCAGGCCATTCAGCAGGAAGGGCTGAGGCGGCAGGTCACGAGGAGTCTTGTTAATCGTGTATGCTACGGAGTTTGGGCTTTTTCATGAAGGCAGTGTGGAGCCTTTGAAGAATTTTAGGTGGCAAAGAAAACCACGATTCATATACATTTTTGAAAGATCATACTGGTTGCTAGAGAATGGTTTGGGGACGGGCATGACCAGAGGCAAGGAAAACACTCAGACCATTTACAATGCTGAAGTCACACGGACTCATTTTTATGCTCTCCTCACTTCAGAATCTGCAAATTCATGGAGTTCTAGGCCCTAAGAGTTGACAAGAACCCTTAAAAATCATCCAGACCCGTACTTCCCTTGCAAATTATACTGCAGATTCGCCATGACTCAGCCCTTCCCCTGACCTTGAAGGGGAGCAGGCAGAGGGCATGGAGGGGCCACGGGGAGGCTGAGAGGCAGAGCCGGTCTTGGGAAACAGCATCCCGGTCCGTCCACCCACCCAGGCAGTGATTGACTCCCCTCTACCCTGATCTCATCCAAGGAAAACACACGCCTTTCAAAACATGGAGCAATGTGTACCCGGAGTGTGCTTCAGCAACTCAAAAGCCAATTATGGCCCATCTAATCTAACCCAAGCTGATTTCCTCAGGTGGCCCAGCGAGAGGTCAAGGGGCCATTCCTGAGGATTTCCACAGAACTCAGCCAGAACATGAAGTTCCCAGCATGTCCCCAGGGCCGACAGCTCAACTGCTGAACAGTTTAGCAGTTGAATCTTTTAATTTCCCTCCTTCTCATGATAATTATAAACATGACACAATGAACTACAGCAAACTCCCTCAGAGGTAAGGATTCAGTATTCTTTCACAAAGGAAACAAAAAGAAATTGTCCATATTTTACATTCCCACATGTGCATGGTTTTCACCGATGCCGATCTGAAAAAGACAAAGAGGTATTATTTTCTAATGAAAAAAGTAATCTGCACAGCCACCTATCTGTTTATGTGACTCTTTTTGCAGTCTGCGCGGTTTCTGTAAAACCGTGATTTCGAGAGCAGTTCATTCATGGAGAAGCTGCGAGTGCCCTCTAGAGGAATTTTGCCTCCATCGCAGCTACACGTTGGTAGACTGGGTACATCGAGCCGCTCCTGTCCGGGCTGAATTATAGACAGCGTCCATTTCTCAGGATATGCGCGCAAAGTTTAGCTCCATTTCCAGCTTCTCTTTTTGTAACTCAGACCTGAAGTCGGTACTGCTGATCATAGTAAGAGCTGGGCTGAATGAAATTTGTGTGCATGTACGCTCAGCAGCTCAGCGGTGTCCGCTCTGCGACCCCATGGACTACATGCCGTCCGCCAGAATCCTCCCCATGGAGTTTTCCAGGCAAGGATACTGGAGCGGGGTGTCATTTCCTACTGAAGGGGATCTTCCCGACCCAGAGATTACACCCGTGTCTCCTGCTTGGCAGATGGATTCTTTACCGCTTGAGCCACCTGGGAAGCCCAGAAGAAATTTAGTGAACATTATAAACTATTGTGAAGATGCTTTTCTCTCTGCTGGGCTGATCCCAGAGCACAGAACAGCTCAGCCACCACAGAGGAATTTAACCAGGAAAACGTTAAACCCATGGTGTGGACAGTCCTCACTTGCATGTTGGCAAGAACCATTACTGCCCAAAAGATGAATCTCTAACCCCTACAAGACTATCTTGTTCCCTTACTCGGAGGTTGCACAATTCAGGGCAGAGGACCAATCAATGCCATTTAGGATCAATGTCACCAGGACCCTGGGCAAGTCAGGTAACTTTTTAAAATAAAGGCTGAAAATATCCTGGAAATGTTGCCATCAGCAGATTTGGGGATAGAGGGCTATAAGCCAATAAAATCTTTATAGAAATGCATTTTGAACTCTTTCCTCTGCTTGAATATGCTGCTGAATTTTGAGAGCAATTCAATGACACCGACGTGTGAGAATTCACTTCAAATAGATGAATAATTCTTATGTGAGAAGCTCTGATATATGGTGTGATTGGAAACTGTGTTATCTCGAAGTTATTCAAGTCTTCATGGGAAAAAAAATTATCTTTTACTTATAGAGAATACCTCTTTTGTGTAACACACTAAAAATATTTTGAAAGATCCCTGGTGATTTGGCCCAATAAAATCTCATTAAGTTGAATGGAAATGGGGACTTCCCTGGCAGTCCAGTGCTTAAGAGTTTGTTTCCATCACCAGGGAAATGGGTTTGATCCCTGGTTAGGGAAGTAGGATCCCAGATGTCCCTGGGTGTGGCCAATAATTAAATAAATAAATGGAATGGAAATGAATTGGTTTGAATCGTGGAATATTTTTAAACTAGTATTAGGCAGCTTCCCAGGTGGCTCTAGTGGTAAAGAATCCACCTGCCAGCGAAGGAGACCTAAGAGACACGGGTTCAATCCCTGGGTCAGGAAGATTTCCTGGTGAAAGGAATAGACAGGATCCCCACTCCAGTTAAATTCCATGGGCAGAAGAGCCTGGTGGGCTACAGTCCGTGAGGCTGCAAATGGTTAGACAGAACTGAGTGAGTGAGCACACACACATACTCACACACACCGATAATACAGAAATAGCCGTTGCTTCTGATTATGTCAAATTCTGGATCTGTTAACGCCGATTCCTTTTGATGTAGTGAAATGAGCAGTTCTTAGAGCCAGAAAACCCCAGGTTCAATGCTGCTTGAGGCTGCAGATCCCAGTCCACAAACATGAAACTTTTTAGTTGGTCTAAGGATAGTTCAGCTGGTAAAGAATCCGCCTGCAATGCGGGAGACCTAGGTCCCATCCCCGGGTTGGGAAGATCCCCTGAAGACGGGAAAGGCTGCCCACTCCAGTGTTCTGGCCTGCAGAATCCCATGGACTGTACAGTCGCAAAGAATTGGACAGGACTGGGCCACTTTCACCTTCACTTTCAACTAAGCTTAATTTCTGTAATGAGCTCCTGTCCCACCAGGGGGCAGGAACGTGCTCTGAGTCAATCACTGCTTCTCTCCGCTGGCACCTGATGGGCATGAAAAGGGGATTGTGCCATGACATAGCATGGCAGGCTGGCTGCTAGTCTTGGTCATTACCTCTGCCCTCTAGCACATCCACTTAGCCGTCCCCTTCCCGTCCAGTGTTAAGCTGCATCACTACACAGTCATTGCCAACATCCCGTGTTCCCGAGGACTCCTACCTTCCGCTCTGGTTCTCCCCTGCAGGATCCCTGCCTCTCCGGGAAAAACGGGGAGGTCACTCTGCTGCTGGGGACCTCAGTGAGGCTGCCCCAAGCCCCACTGCCAAGGCACACCACTCCCAAGCTCCTGGGGGTCTCAGCGCTACCTGGAAAGAGGATCGCAGATCGCTCTGCACTTTGACTCTGCCCCGCCCCCAAAACTAGAGGGGCTCTTGTTTTCCCCTGATCTTCACCCCCAACCCACCTGGAGGATGAAGCATAAGGGCCTTTCTTTCTCGGGCACCCACAGTGTCTCCTCCCTTTCACTTCTCCAGTTCTCCCCCGACCCCACACCCCCCAGCTGTGATGGTTGACTGCATGTGTCAACTTGATTAGGCTAGGGGATGCCCGGGAAGCTAGAGAAGCATTATTTCTGGGTGTGTTTGGGAGTGTCTCTTAAAAATACTAGCAGTTGAATGCTACTCGGCTAAGTAAACGTCAGTCGCATCAGTGTGGGTGGGCAGCACCCAACCCCTGTCTACCTGTCTGTCTATCTATTTTCCCTGGTGACTCCGTGGTAAAGAATCCACCTGCCAATGTGGGATCCCTGGGTTGGGAAGATCCCCTGGAGAAGGAAATGGCAACCAATTCCAGTATTCCTGCCTGGGAAATCCCATGGTCAGAGAAGCCTGGCGGGTTATAGTCCACGGGGTTGCAAAGAGTCAGTTACGACTCAGAGACTAAAGCAACAACATCTATCTTATCCATCCATCCTCTACTATCCACCCTATTAGTTATGTTTCTCTGGACAACCTTGACTGATACACCCAGAGAATCTCTACCTAGCCTGAGACGATTTCATCTGAGACATCAAGTTTTTCTGTGCCCTGTCCTTTTCCTGTAAAATCCTTTCCTATGATTACGACGGTTGTGATGCCAGGGAATCTAGGTGCTACAGGAATTGGTGGAAGAATCAGGACACATTGAAGACAGAAAAATACGTTACAGCTCCAAAACGTACTGGAGGCCGTAGGCAAGCTCCTTCTTCTCTCTGAGCCTCAGTTTCTCCATCAGTCAAAAGGGGAAACGGTATCTGTCCCACGGGGATGTGGGAAGGGCGGACTTGAAACGCTCAGCGCACCTCCATCCTCACGGACTCCCGCACCCTCTCCTCATCCTGTCAGCTCTGTTGGACCGCAGAGAACGGAGGTCAGAGTGCCCAGGGCAACTGCTCTCCAACAAAGAGAAAAGGCTGGAGGGGAAGTACGTAGGTATACCCAGGGGGCAGAACAGTGCGAGAAAGAGGAGCCGGCCCCACATTTGGGAAAAGCAAAGAACAGAGGTGCAGAATGACCAGGCCCGTAAGAGCTGTTCCAGCCTGATAGATGGCATTCATTATCTTAGGAAGGGGGCTCCAGAGGCTTGCTCAGCCAAGCCCGCCAGCCGGATAACGCGTCCGCCATCCGGGTGACGCGTCCGCCACCACAGTCCGCATGTGCGAAGATGGCTCCAGAGGCTTGCTCGGCCAAACCCGCCATCTGGGTAATGCGTCCGCCATCGCGATGACGCGTCCGCCATCGCAGTGCGCAGGTGCGAAGATGGCTCCAGAGGCTTGCTCAGCCAAGCCCCGCCATCCGGGTGATGCGTCCGCCATCGCAGTGCGCAGGTGCGAAGATGGCTCCAGAGCAGCCAAGCCCAGCCATCCGAGTAATGTGTCCGCCATCCGGGTAATGCAGCCTCCATCACAGTGCGCATGTGCGAAGATGGCTCCAGAGGCTTGCTCAGCCAAGCCACGCCATCCGGGTAATGCGTCCGCCATCCGGGTAACGCGTCCGCCATCACAGTGCGCATGTGCGAAGATGGCTCCAGAAGATGGCTCCAAGCCCCGCTATCAGGTTGATGCGTCCGCCATCGCAGTGCGCAGGTGCACGCTCGGCCGCTGCCGTCGTGTCTGACTCTGTGCGGCCCCACGGACTGTACCCGCCAGGCTCCCCTGTCCATGAGATTCTCCAGGCAAGGATCCTGGAGTGGGTTGCCAAGCCCTCCTCCAGGCGATCTCCCCGACCCGGGGATCAAACCCAGGTCCCTCAGGTCTCCTGCACTGGCAGGCCGGTTCTTTACCACCAGCGCTGCCTGGGAAGCAGCCACAGGGACAGGATTTAAAAAACAGCTCGTGGCTCAGCCGCAGATACTGAGTCCTGAAGCCTCCCTTCTGCCACCTGCTGGGCAAAGTCCGAAGATGGTGGTTTCTCTGACTTTCTATTCTGATCCAATTGATCTTTCATGAATCGCGACCGTACATTTCACCATTTCTCGGCCCAAGCTCGTTTCATTTTTAAAGGAGAGCCCTTTGGTTTCATATATCTTTAGCAACACGATCTCATCCAACCAATGAGATGGTAATTAAAGAATTTCCCAAAACTCTGGTTCCTTGATGTCAGAAAGCCATTTGCTTTTCTTTGATGCATCTATTAGCCTATTATTTTCATTTAGCTTATTTGTACACAGCATTCTACTTCCCCAGACTCTCAAATTACTGATTTTTATGCTTTTTCTTTAGCACTTAATGCAGTTCATAAATTTTACCCTTAAAGTTTAGGCATAAATCACACTAAAAGCCCAAGCCGCTGAAGAAAAGTGGCAGCAAATCAAGTTTGGAATATCAACCACCAGCATCAGTTATCAATTCTGTATCCACACACTTCAAATTAAGGTTTTCCCCTGTTGTCTAAATATACGTTTTCTTAAAACTTTCCCTGACTTTCTACCAAGCCCCAAACTAAAAAGTTCAAAAAGAGAAAAGAAACTCAAAATATTCACTGATTTTTTGTTGTTGTTCTGTTGTTCTTTTTGCTGTTGTTCTATATTGGACTTTCTGAGGTATATGCATAAAATTACCTCAGGATAGAAAAAAAATGAAAAAAGATGCTCCTGAAATAGAACACTGGTTCTCAACCAGTATATTGTAGTAACCTAGGGAGGCTTAAAAAACATTGATGTCTTGTCCCCACCCCAAAGATTCCTATTTAATTGGTTTGGGTTTGGTGGGTATTTAAAGAATAAGCAACCAAGATGAGAACGGCATTAGAAGTAAAATATAAATGAAGTATATAACACTAATGGCTTCCCTGGTAGCTCAGCTGGTGAAGAATCCTCATGCAATGCGGGAGACCCTGGTTCAATTCCTGGGTCAGGAAGATCCCCCAGATCTTCCCACTGGAAGATCTACCAGCTCCAGTGGGTAGGGCTTCCCCGGTGGCTCAGACGGTAAAGAATCTGCCCACAATGTGGGAGACCTGGGTTCAGTCCCTGCATTGGGACAATCCCCTGGAGGAGGGCATGGCAACCCACTCTATTTTCTTGCCTGGAGAATTCCATGGGTAGAGGAGCCTGGCAGGCTATAGTCCATGGGGTCACAAAGAGTTGGACACGACTGAGTGACTTTCACTTTCACTTATAACACTTAAAATGCTAATTAATTTAGTGGTTCACAGAAATAATGTCATCACCTCTGAGAGGTAAAAAATTTAAAAACTCAAGTTTGCAATTTTTGTTTTCATCATTTCAATATGTATAACAAAGTCACCACTAAATCTAACTAAACTAATACATGATTGTTTTTAAACATAAAGTAAATAAAAATAAAATGTAATGGAATTTTTAAAAAGAAAAGAAAAAAGATGTCCCTGAGAAACCACTACTCACTCCTGGCCAAGGGGAAATGTAAGTTCAAAGTGTTCTGAAGGGGAGAAAAATTATATATACATCTCTGAGACCCTGTATATGATTTCAGTTGATGTCAGGAGCATTTGAGGTAACAGGTGGCTGACAAAAGGTAAAGTCATCAATGCCTCTGGATAAGAAGACGACAGGCTTGCTGACGACAGCCTCGGTGTGGACCTTAACCAAGCCGCCCAGTTACATTCTATGGTGGCAACTTGGTCACGTCTTCTAAAAACAGATGAATGAGCTTCAGAGAGCTATTTTATATGCTCAGTTGTTTCAGTAGTGTCCGAGTCTTTGCGATCCCATGGACCCCACCAGGCTCCTCTGTCCACAGGATTTTCCAGGCAAGGATACTGAAGTGGGTTGCCAATACCTTCTTCCCAACCCAGGGTTCAAACCCAGGTCTCCTGCATTGCAGGCAGATTCTTTACCGTCTGAGCCACCAGGAAAGTCCATTCTATGTAGAGATATTTTTCTCTATTGGTAAATAAATGTTCCACCTGTGAGATGCAGCGAATTCAAAGGAAACATCAGTGACCATTCTGCAGCTCCCTTCAAACGGCAGAAAATTTCACTTAGACAACATAATAATAATAATAATCAGTACTTTGCATCCTCAAAGCAATTTTTGCACATTAACTAATCAATCTGTCCAACATTTGTGTGAGGTGGATGAATAAGGATCATTATTTCCATCGGGAAGAGAGAAATGATGAAAAAAGTTGAGCGGGGGAGGCTCAGCTGACGTCTGCAATATCCTGGGCTGAAAGGCAGGGGACCCCGCTTCCAGACCAGTGTGGCTTTGGGATTATCAGACAAGGGAAAAGAGGCTCAGGATCAATTCAGAAAATATTGCAATATTCCAGTGAAACCTCTGCTCTCCATGTGCTGGGGACAGTGGTGGAAATGAAAAAAAGAGAAGCCGGAATGCTATGGGAGACTAGCAGGCCCTACCAAGAAAGCAACTTTCATTTATGAACTAACTTACTGACTCATTATTTGACTCTCCCCTCAGTACCTCGCTGAAGATGTGTTGGCTAAAAAATGTAATTTGTCCGTTTACCATGTATTGGGTATCTGCCAGGAGCTGTGTTAGGTTTGGGAGATATTTAATGTAAAATACACAACCCCTTGATCTTAACTTCTTAATCTATGACATTGAGATAAAAAGAGCTGCCCTCTGCCTCTCAGAGATCACCGACTCCTATCAACCCCTATCAGCCTCTCTCAGCAGTCCAGCTCATCCTCTTTATCATCGTCTCTGCCATGGTCCTTTCTCAGATCCTTGTCATCTCTGGCTATAGGTATCTGTACTCAGATCCTGCTTCTGTTTTGTTTCTAGAGTGTTTTTCTAAACTTCAGATGTGATGCTAACACTCTTTTGCTTAAAGGCCTTCAGTTAGGGTTCATGTCTTCCAGAACAAATAAAGGTCTTTCCACTCAGATTGATGCCACTTCCTCCAGCCTCATTTTCCTTGTTCCTTATACTTCAGCACCATGGAAATATTTTCAGTTCCCTGAGCACAATATGATGGGTGTGTGCCTGGGTGTTTTGCCCCTCTGACTTGGTACGTGTTTTTCTCTCTGCCTAAATTGCCCTGCACGGGACCTCTCCACCTGGCCCATGCGCTGACCTGCCATCACGCGGCTCTCCCTCGGCCGGCCCTGCTCCCGTGTGGAGCAGCCCTCCCCGACCTTTCCAGGCAGGGCCCATCACTCTCCTCTGTGTGACCATGTTAACTGATGCCCACTCCTCTGGAAATTACAGAGGACCTTGTTATCCGAGGACTCATCATATGAACATTTGCTGTAATGACTTGCAAAAATGTTCACCCATCAGTCTCCATCCAAATCAGGAACACATTACAATAAATCTGCATAGTTATGCATGGAAATGCAGGCAACAGGGAGTCCAGTGCCCTGTGGTCATATGTCAACTTCTCCCAAAACCATCTCATCGTGAGCTTGCCCTGTGCTGTACTGTGCATCATTGCTTTCACGTCTCTCTCGGTCTTAAGGGAAAATGTCACCAAAGATGTATCAGAGGAAACATATTAATGGAAGATGCCTGGTAGAAGTCCGTATATTAGAAGTGACAAAGAACACTGAGAAAGGTAAGCACACGAAGAACACAAGTCTGGCCATGTATACATCGCCATCGACTATGAATGTTATGTTGATAGGTGTATTTTTCTTTGCAAATACTTTCCTTTTTATTTTTTATTGAAGTATATTTGATGTACAGTATACCATACAAAGATATTACAATATTGCTGACTACATTCCCTATGCTATACAATATATTCTTGTGGCATGTCTTCTCTAGATGGAAGTTTGTACATCTTAGTCCCTTCACCTATTTCACCCAATCCCGCATGCTTTGGCCCTCTGGAAACCACCTGTTTTCTGTATTTATAAATCTATTTCTGTTTTTTATTTTTTAGATTCAACATATAACCGAAACCATATGGTATTTGTCTTTTTCTCTGACTTATTTCACTTATACCCTCTCAGTCTATCCATGTTGTTGCAAATGGCATTTTTCAGCCTTCAGCTTTTTACCATTGAATATGATGTTAGCTTATATAGTCTTTATTATGTTGGGGTATGTTCTCTATACACCCACTTGTTAAATTTTGTCAAATGCTTTTTCTCTATTGAAATGATCATATGATTTTCTTCCTTCTCTTTATTAATGTGGTATACCAAATTGATTGACCATCCTTGCATCCTTGGGATAAATCCCACTTGATCATGGTGTATTTAATGTATTTTTCTATTTGGTTTGTTAACATTTTGTTGAGAATTTTTGCATCTACATCCATCATAGATACTGATCTGCAATTTCCTTTGTGTTGTCTTTGTCTGGTTTTGGTATCAGAGTATTGTTGGCCTCACAAATGAGTTAGGAAGTGTTCCTTCCTCTTCTATTTTTTATAAGGATCTGAAAAGGATAGGTATTAGTCTTCTTTGAATGTTTGGTAGAATTCACCTATGAAGTTATCCAATCTTGGATTTTTGTTTTTTGATGTTTTTATTACTGTTTCAATCCTGTACTAGTGATCAATCTATTCATATTTTTCTGTTTATACATGAATCAGTCTTGGAAGGTTGCATGATTTTAAAAATTCATTCATTTCTTGTAGGCTGTCCTGTTTGTTGGCATATAGCTGTTCATAATTTTCTCCATGGGAGAAGTTGTGCTCAGGATCTTTCTATTCCACCATCTTAATTCCAACTAATGCAGAAAAATTTTGAAAGTGTTTTTGGTTCTGGACATGGCAAGTTATCTTTTAAATCTATGGAAAGACCACATACAGTGGACTGATGGCCACAATCTGAATGAGACACACAGAGGGTGTATCCTTTGAGATAAAAGTAAAACACGATTCATGTCCAGGGCCCATCCATATCACCATACACTTCACAAAACCATAAAGAGTTCATTAAGTGCTAAAAAATCACATGATTGACATTTCAGATGTTTTATATTAAACCAGAAATCTTTAGTGGATGGTTGTATAGGTGCTTAGAGGTGTTTTGAGATATTTTTCGGAGAAATTTATTGGGGTTTTTGAATGGGATTTTTTTTTTTTATTTTTTTTGTTTGTTTGTTTGTTTTTTTTGAATGGGATTTTGTTGTTCAGTCGCTAGGTCATGTCTGATTCTTTGTGATCCCATGGACTGCAGCACGCCAGGCTTCCTTGTCCTCCAGAGTTTGCTCAAATGTATGTCCATGGAGTCAGTGATTCTATCTAACCATCTCATCTCTGCTGTCCCCTTCTCCTTTGGGCACACATTTTTTTCCCAGTTTAAAACAGGGGAGTATATTGAAATACACAAGACCTGAAAATATGCAATCCCGTGCTGTTTTAAAAGGTTAAATTTGGATGATGAGGATGCCTACATTCACTTCCACAGATATCTTCCCTTCTTCCTGACAAGACTGTGACCTCCCAAGCCAAGGACTTGGGTTTTGTTTACCTATATCTCTCCAGACATCAATGCGATATCTGGAACTCAGTAAATGGGTAATGGATGAACGGACAGATAAGTGGATGTTTCAATTGCAATATTACTAAATGTCCATTTTTCCTAGAATCTACCAGTGGTCACTCAGCCTCATTCTGCTCTCATACATAGCCAAGAATATGATTTTTCTGTCTGGCTCATGGTGTGACGGTGATGGAAAAAGAGAAGGAAGTTCTTGAAAGGCTATTTTGAGAGTGCCAGACATTAAATAAATACAAGTGATTTAACAATTGTGGATGACTGAGTAGAAATAGAAGCAGAATTCTAGCTGCAATTACATTCACTCTCGACCCTAGTTTTTGCACTTGATTCAATTTACAGAGAGGCAGATTCTTCCAGGAAGAATTCCCCTCTTTCAGAAAGAAAAAACCAACAGGGTTCCTTCCCAATGCGTGTGTGCTCAGTCGCTCAGTTGCGTCTGACTCTTTGTGACCCCACGGACTGTAGCCCTCCAGGCTCCTCTGTCCACGGGATTTCCCAAGCAAGAAGACTGGAGTGCATTGCCATTTCCTCCCTCATCCTTTCCCCATTAGGAAAATTCCTCTTTGCATTATCAGTGTCCCCAAAAGAGAATTACGCTTGCTCTTTGCTCAGGACTGTTTCTGTAGCCACCTACATGTGGTTCTGTTAATTAAGGTTCTGTTAATTAGACCTATAAATCAATAACCACGAAGCCACAGGTCACACTGCGCTCTCCATCAACTGAGTATTTATAAACAGAAACAAAAAGATCCTCTAAGGGTTTATTGGGTTTAGAAAAAAATATTCTGTAGCCTTAATTATAAGTAGTAACCTTTACTACCTATTATATGAGCTGAGAATCCAAGCACCGGTTACCAGTAATCAATATGTACTCAAATTGACCCATCAATATGCATGATCAATTATTCCCTTCAAGGTTATCTCAGCTCCTTCAGGGCAGATGCTCATTTTCTCCATTATAGCCTTGCCTTTTAGGTTAGATGAGACAAGAAGAAGGAAGAAGCCTCTCGTACAAGGATATCATCTTGGGTATTTGCAGCCCTGGGAATCAGGTGACGAGACCAGTAAGAATGGTAGGAGTACATAGCCAGTATATCCACTTGTTTTTCTGGTTTATCCACGGAATTTGTTCTCCTAAACACATCCTCTCCAGGACCTCCTCTGATAGCATCAAGGTCACCAACCACTCGGGTAAGGTAAGAGCATAAGCATCTTAACCTATTTTGTATCGGAGCTCAGCACTTATGCACATAATAAATGCTCATTGTGTGAATGAAACATGCTTTGTGGAGAGACAGTCTGGGTTCAAAATGAACCTGTGCTTCTTACTAAATTCACGTTGTTTGATTTTCCACAGAAATTTCTGTTTGTGGGTTCCAGCTCTGGTAAGTGGTGATTCTCCATATGTGTCTATCTCTCCAGTTTTAGGTACAGTGCCCTGTGATCCCACTTCTCTTACACACCTGAGAAGAGCTGTTAATTTCCGGTTTAGTTTTTCACTTGTTAGGATGGAGTGGTGACATCTAAGCTCTTCCATGCCAAACAGGGAACTGGAAGTTGGAGGCATAATTCTTACTTCATAAATCTGGACAGGCAAGAAACATCCCATTACTTTATACTTATTTATATTTATTAAATATAGATATATATAATGCCTATTACTGCCAATGCAGGAGATGCAGGTTCAATCCCTGGGTGGGGAAGATCCCCTGGAGAAGGAAATGGCAACCCACTCTAGTCTTCTTGCCTGGAGAATCCCAGGGTCAGAGGAGCCTGGAGGTCTAGCAACAACAGCAACATGCCAGACACTTTCAAGTGCGTTATAATCATAAACTTATTTTCTTTTCAAAAGAACCCTAAAAACTTTCAAAGGGAGGTTTTAATATCATCTTCATTTCATAGGTGGAAAAAACAAGAAGACACAGGGTTCTGGCCCCAGACTCTATGCAGGCAGCCCTTTTAAAACTCAATTTAATTTGATCTAAGCCCTCGGGCTCCTAAACTGGAGGTTCCTGTTGCTGCTTGAGTTGTAGGGAGTCATATTCTGAGTAGATGGTGGGCGGAGGTGGGTGGGGTTAGGGGAGGGGAGGGAGGGTACCTGGGCTGTCCCCGTAGAGCGCCTGTCTGAGCCTAACTCCCCAGGGACAAGTAGCTCTGCTGATGTGTGTCCCCAGGTGGGCCCGGAGTTTGTTAAGGACTCTCGGAGTTGGTATGAGCATGAAATCATTTCATTTCTTCCCAAAATTACTCCAACTATGCTACGACATCAAATCACCTTCCTTGTTTCTCCATCTACCCTGGGTAAATTTTTATAAGTTACAGTCCTTTTTGATTATTAAAGTCCAGTGCAATGCGGGGTTTATCTCAAAGGTACTTTATGGAGAAGGAAATGGCAACCCACTCCAGTATTCTTGCCTGGAAAAGTCCATGGACAGAGGAGCCTGGCGGGCTGCAGTCCATGGGGTTACATGACTGAGCATGTGTTCACGAGGGTGGGGGGAGATGGGTTGGTAGCAATAAAGTGGTAGAACTTAAAAAAAAAAAGGTACTTTAAATCCCACTTCTTGCCCTTTCTTCCAGCGCAGGCAGCAGGGCGCTGGCCTGAGGTCGTGCGGAAACACTTCCAGCCTCTTCCCCTCATGGCTGGCTTCTCCGCTGGGGGCGTGGTGCCATCGTAGGGCGCCTCCCAGACCTCACTCTGGTCTGCCCCGGCTTTACCTGGCAGTCTCCTCACAGATGATGGCAGTGGTTTTCTTGGTTTTCTTGGCGTGCCTTCTGTTCAGCTTCATCCCAACTCCTCTGTCTCCAGGACCATCCCAGAGAGGCAGTCCTGACTCCTGGCCCCACCAGGAATCCACCCCTCCAGCCAGTTCTCTGAGTAAAGACACTGCCTGGCCGGACCCAGAAGCCACCAGGGTCCGTCCCCTAGCGTCCTGCCCCTCCCCGGGGCCCGTGGGGAACGCTGTGGCCCCGCTCCGTTTCCTCCACAGCCTCTGGAGCAGCGGTCCCCACCCTTTTTGGCACCAGGGACCAGTTTCGGGGAAGACAACTTTTCCACGGATGGCGGGGTGGCAGTGGAGGGGTAGCTTCTGGATCATTCAAGCACATTACATTTATTTGCACATTGTTTCTATTATTATTCCATCAGCTCCACCTCAGATCATCAGGCATTAGATCCCAGAGGCTGGGGACCCCTACCCTAGAGGCCTTTGGGATGTGAGCAGGATGGCCTTCATCCTTCACTTCCAAGATGTACTCATGACTCTTCCCACTTCATAAAGAGTGTGGTACTAATTTCCATGTTTGAACCCAACCCTCACCTTCAGGTTATCCTGAGGGATCCTTCAACTCACCCAATTCTGTCCCACTAGAAGCTCCAGGGCTGGAACGACAGCTCAGCTGGGCAGTGAGATGCCTTCCTTCTCTTTGCTACAGACACTCCCGATCTCTACAGTGTCTCTTGAAGCCCACTGCCTCCAGTTAGGCTTGAAGGTGAGGGAAGGCCCCCTCTTCCCTCCCCTACAGAGAAGAGAGGAAATCTTGTTGCCAAGACCACACTCTGCAGATGGAAGCACGTGGCCACTCTCTCTCTCGCCCCCACCGCATGCTCGATTCTGGGGAGGTGGCCGGTGGCTCCGTGTGTCATGGTGCTGGTACCACCCCTAGCCCCGGGGAGAGCATGGGGGGGCACCTAGATTGTTGGCAGCTTGCGTTAGCACGTGCATGCATACGCAGTCTCATCCGACTCTGCGACCCCATGGACTGCAGCCCACCAGGCGGCTCCTCTGTCCACAGGACTCTCCAGGCAAGAGTACTGGAGTGGGTGGCCATTTCCTATTCCAGGGGATCTTCCCGACCCAGGGATCGAACCCGTGTCTCTTTCATCTCCTAGAGTGGCAGGCGGATTCTTTACCACGGCGCTACCTGGCTGTACTTAGCTCCTCTAGAAACTGGAAGAAAAAATGAAATGGGAATTGAGTTTTCTACCACCACATTCACTTGCTTTCCCAAGGTTACTCTTCCCAGTAATCCTATGTACACGAGACACTGGTGAAGCCATTGAAGCTGGCAACTTGCCCCCGTTTTCAAACACCAGCCTGTCTCTGAAGTCTCTGTCTTTCTAGTATAACCTGGCTTGTTGTGAGGTGAACTCCAAAAGCCAGAGAGATCACAAGGGAATGGACTTAATCATAGGATGTTTCTTATATGATCAATTCCTGTTGCTATGAAGCTTCAGTGTTGATGTTAAACATATCATGCCTGTGTATTTTATCTCCCAAACTATACTTTTTTTTAAATCAGGAACTTATTGATCTTCCCCAGCCCCATGGCATGTAGAACAATGCCTGATGAACACATGTGAAGGTTCTACAGTGTTTGTTTAATGAAGGAATGAGAGATTCAAAAACAAAAAACACTGTACCCAAATATCCAGACTCCATGACCTTATCTCAATAATGGCACAGTGTGAGTAGCAAGTATTCAATAAACTTAGTGGGATGGAATAAGTTGCATAGAGTCTCCTGTGTGTGGCAGGTTTATGTTGACGATGAGTCTCCAAGAACACATGTACTGTTTTCACTGAGAAACAGAATTTGAAGATTAGGACCTAGGAACAAACCAGATAAAGCTGTGACAGAAATGAAATCAAACCCTATTCGTAAATCTTCTCCAGGCCAACCTGATTCTTTCCAACAATTTAAAATGAACCTATTAGCTTTACACTAAGCAAAGTAATGCTTCTTAAAGCGTGTGTTCTAATATGACTGCAACTCAATCATTTCAAATTTTCTTAGCCTCTTACTCAGGATGATTATAAAATAATGAGACTGATATTTATGGGTGGCCTGTAGAATCAGTTTTGTTGTTTTATAGCTGCATATCATATTTGCAAAAGATCTTTCTGTAGAATTTGAAGCCATGGCAAGTGATCGATATCCAATCAGTTTCTACAGAATATGATGATGAATTTGAGACCACTAGCGTCTGGAATGGTTTGATGCCCCAAAAGTCAATAAATCTCATTCATTCATTCAACAAACACCTACTGCATGCTTACTGGTCACTAGGCATTGAAATATACAGACAACAGATGCAGTTCCTCTCTTCAGGTTGCCAGAATTATTGGGAACTCAGATGGGTGGGCAGCCTGCCTAGAAAGGCAGCGGTTAGGTGTCATAGCAGAGACAAGTAGGGTTGTCCCAGGAGCATGCAGGCTGGGACCTACTCCAGGTTTGGGGGGTGTCAGGAGAGGCTTTCTGGAAGAGGTGATGGATGGGGAGTGTTTTGAGGGAAGAAAAATTCGCAAGATAAAGAAGGGGACGAAGTGTACCCAGGCAGAGGAGAAGACACAGGTAAAGCTGTGATAGAAATGAAATCAAATCCTATTCGTAAATCTCCTCCCAGCCAGCCTGATTCCAGCGCACAGTGTGAGGACACACTGTTCCCCCTGGAATCCAGGCAGGGTGAGAGGGAAATCTCCAAGCAAGTAGCATCCGTTGTTTATTGTCAGGAGTAAAAGCAAGGATCACATTCTTGGCACTTTTTTTAAAAAACAGTGTGTATCTATGATAGGGGAAGATCCGCTGGAGAAGGAAATGGCAACCCACTCCAGTATTCTTGCCTGGGAAATCCCATGGACAGAGGAGCCTGGCGGGCTACAGTCCACGGACTTGCAAAGAGTCAGACACAACTTAGTGACTGAAAAACAAAAATCTATAATAGACATATTAAAAAATCCAGGTTTGAACTGTGAGTCAGACAGGTGGACAGACCATGTGTAATCCCAGGAACCATAAAAACGGAAGTGCTGGATATCCCCAGGGTTTTTTTGTTCCTGTCCCTCCCACCAGAAGCACTTGGGGATCAGGGAAGTGCTACCACTGCCATCGCGGCTCACCAGCTCCTGCGGCCGCTGCGCGTGGCTCTGGGCCCGCCCTCAGCCCTTGGCTCCGGGGCAGGTGGCTGCACCCCCGCCATGACCCTCCTGTGCACGCATGCACCTGTCCTTGTCCACGTAGATCTCAGGAAGCTAAAGCCTGGGTCTGGGAGGTCTCGTGTCATCCTTCTCAGCACCCAGCCTCAGGGCTGGTGTGAGGAGAGAAGTCAGGGGCTCGGGCAGGAAGCCCAGGGCAACCCACTTAATCTTGACACCAGGGGTCCTGCAGCCTCAACAGTGCCCAAGCTTGAGAGCCAAGCTCAGTCGTAGGTTTGCTTTCGAGGGGGAGGTAAAAGACACCACTCCATCTGAGTGTCCAACAGCGCAGAGAATTCAGGTTACGTCTGTTCTGAAAGGATCTGGAGACTGGGAGAACTAGCAGAGTCTCTGAGCAAGAGGGGGACAATTTTCTAAAGTCCGGGCTGTGCACTGAGGATGGAACAGGATCCCAACCAGAACATGGGTAGCAGGATCCAGCCCTGATGGGGAGAGAACTGACAGCTCTGGGTCAAAGGGCGCAGGGCATAGCTGGAGTGTCAGAGGTCAGAGGGCGATTCAGCGTGAGAACCCTCCTGACAGCTTCCTTCTCTTGCACGAGTCTGTGTCAAGGTCATAGGTACAATCTCTGCTGACAGGCTGCCTCCAACTCCAAGTTGCCACAAGCTCTGGTTTCCCTTCATTGATGAGTTACACACAAAAAGGACTTAAAGAATGCCTTTTATTGCACCATTATGCAAATCAGGGTCAACATCAGGTGCCCATACATTGGTAAAGTTCTCTTGGCCCCTGAGCAGGCCTGGGAAAGGAAGCCAGTCTTACGGCAGTTGGTACACCATTCACAAGCAGCCAGCCAGATGCGATGAAACCCAAACACTGGTACTTGGTCCCAAGTCTGGAAATACATGAATAAACAGGTCCACCTAAGTTAGAAGACCATTTAACCCTTTTCCATCCCCAACCCCATTGAGCTAGCTCACTTAGCGTCAGATGTGAAATCCAGGGTCAGGGGTAGAATTTTAAGAGAAACCTGTAGATTATAGTTAATGGAGGGAAAACTAGATTTAAAATATAGCTAGTCTATGGATACGTCTTCTAATTGTCAGACATGTATAATTTAAGTGAGGGATTCAGCTCTCAGTGATGCTTAGTCAAAACAGGAGTTCCATTCTGTTAGACATCTGGTCAGTAAGGCAGTACGTTGCTGCTATTGTTTAGTCACTGAGTCGTGTCCGACTCTTTGCAACCTCACGGACGGTAGCCCAGCAGGCTCCTCTGTTCATGGGATTTCCCGGGCAAGAAGACTGGACTGGGTTGCCATTTCCTTCTCCAGGGGCTCTTCCTGACCCAGGGATGAAACTCGTGGTTCCCACCATGTATCCTGCATTGCAGACAGATTCTTTACCACCGAGCCACCGGGGAAGCCCATGATGCAGTATACACAGTTATAAACACAACATACATTAGTTCTGTCTTTTGCTGGGAACCTCATTAGCTGCTACACGTCAGCTGCTATAGTGAGAATTATTCAGTCGCGTGCGACTCTTTGCGACCCCGTGGATATACAGTCCATGGAATTCTCCAGCACAGAACACTGGAGTGGGTAGCCTGTCCCTTCTCCAGGGGATCTTTCCAACCCAGGGATCGAACCCAGGCCTCCTGCATTGCAGGGACTGCAGGAATCTCATTAAATAGAACTCAGTAGAATTCCTGTGTTTTAGGGTACAAGCTTACAGTGGTACAGTCAACAGTGACTATTTTTGTTTGTTTCTTTTTTAAATTTTAATTGGAGGATAATTACTTTACAATGTTGTGATGGTTTTTGCCATACATCAACATGAGTTGGCCACAGGCATACATGTGTCCCCTTCCTGCTGGACCCCTCCCTCCCCGCCCCACCCCACCCCTCCCGGCTGTCACAGAGCACCGGCTTTGGGTTCCCTGGACAGTAAGCATTAATACGTCTGTGTGTGAAGTCACATGTTTTGTGTACCCCAGTGTACACCAGATCAGACTTTACTGTATCTGATACATCTTGTCCCGATCAAGTCTGGCAGCTCCAGAGGTGCCACGCAAATCTGCCACCAACACAGCAAAATGGCCTGCGAAACAAGGGCTCCAGGGACAAAACTCATAACTTACTACATGCAATATGAATAATTTGATTACACAATTATGTCGCTCAATACAAATAGCAGCCTTCTAAAAAATGCATTTGTATTCCTGTTTTTTATGCCTTCATTTCAGATTCATTGTTTATATTTTTGTAGATTTTTGATAAATAGGATGAAGTGAAACATCCTGGTGGAAGCCAAAAACTCATTTAAAAAATTTGTTGTAATTGTCTATCCTTTTAAATATTATAATTTGTAGTGATTTATTTTCTCATTGTAAATATTCACTCTCATGCCTAAATTTATATATATAATTTTGTATTCTTTCTTTTAAAGAGGGACACCCCCCCATTGGATAAGCTTCAGATTCCATAAAACCGGATCTGATCCTACTCCTTAATCACTGTGACGTTAACTTGTCATAGCCAATTTGTTTGCTCTTTTCTATAAATATTAAATGAGTTCTTACATGTGCCAACCACTGTGTAAAATATTCAGAAATTTTTATTTGCTTTTCAGGACTAATCCTTTGTAGAAAACTATCAGAATATCTTCCTGGTATATCTGAGAAATAATAGAAATATCTTAAATTCAGTCCATTAGAGATTGTTTTTTTAATGTGTGGATTCCTTGGAAACACTTTTAGCTATAAGAAAATATAAGGTAGAATTCTATGGAGTTCGTGTTTTCTTCAAAAGTGAAATTTTTCTAGGTCATATATGCTAAATCGGCTCTTTTGCAAATCAGTTTTATTTATTTTGGTCACACCACGTGGCTTGTGGGTTCCCAAGTTTCCTCACCAGAGAACGAATCCAGCCACTGGCAGTGAAGTGTGGAGTCCTAACCACTGGACCCACCAGGAAATTCCCAAATTGTTTTTAATTTGGTTGATGATGTATAACAGCCTCAAGTTCTCTTGAAAAACTAGATGAACAGAATTCTGGGATTGTGCAATAGTTAAATATTACATTTTTTAAAAAAGGAACACATGCACTTTCCTAGCATAACCTGTAATGGTCAAATATAACTTCCATGCAAAAGAAATTTTAATTAGAAGTTTGACTGTATTTACATGACATCCAGTAATATTTAGTAGTGGCAATACATAGAGCAAATGGGCTTCCCAGGTGGTGCTAGTGGTAAATAACCTACCTGCCAATGCTACGGACACAAGAGACACAAGTTCAGTCCCTGGGTCGGGAAGAGGAAGATCCCCTGGAGGAGGGCATGGCAACCCACTCCAGTCTTCTTGCCTGGAGAATCCCAGGGACAGAGGAGCCTGGCGGGCTGCAGTCCATGGGGTCACAAAGAGTCGGACACGACTGAGCAACACTGCTTAGCACCGCACACAGCACACAGAGTGAATAAGTCACGTTTCTCTTTTACAGGGCTTCCCTGGGGGCTCAGACAGTAAAGAATCCGCCTGCAATACAAGAGACCTGGGTTCATTCCCCGGGTCGGGAAGATCCCCTGGAGGAGGGCATGGCAACCCACTCTTAAGTCTTTCCTGCAGAATCCCCGTGGACAGAAGAGGCTGGCAGGCTACCGTCCTGCGGTCTCAAAGAGTCGGACATGACTGAGTGGCAAAGCATAGCCCACAGCCCAGCTTTCACACAACAGTATTTCTGTCTCACTCTCTCTGTTTTGCTGGGCCCTTAGCCCTGTGATTCGTCTTGTTCGCTAGTGCATTTCTCATGCCTGGTCTGGTGCCTGGCATGCAGCATGCACTCAATAAATATTTGTTGGACAAATGAATGAGCTATTTCATAACTTTCCATTTAGGAAATAGGAGTGTTTTCCACCCTCCCAGCCAGAAACCTTTGCTTGTTCCAAAACACTAACTACCAGATCTTTTAAACTATTTGTTTCTTTTCTTCACGCCTAATGTCAGATTTAGAAGCATTATCCCAACACGGGGTGCCTGGATAATGTATGTACTTTATGATGTTTTTTTACCCTCTGTCAATATTCAATTCGGAAATGACAGCCTTACAGTTTTGTAAGCATCCAGGCAATTTGTCCCTTCAAATTTGTGAATTTCAGCAGGCCTCATAATGCAGTATGATATGTTCTGATTGTGAAATTTCAGCCATACATATAATGATGGGAGCGATCAATTGCTTTAACAATGCCTAATAGCTCTTTACTGGTGCTCAGGAGTTTCTAGCTGAAGTACTTAGAGTTTGATTATAGAGAGTGATTATTACCTTAACAAGAATCATCTTATGTCTGCAATGGTCCTCTTCCCGACAAGAAAAAAGGTCCCATTAATCTTCAAATCACCCACACTTCATTTTTCTTCCATTTCCATCCACTGCGACTCCTTCTTAGCTTCATCCTTTCTGGTCCAGAACATTCATATGGTGACCATATTTAAAACAGGCCCCAAATCTGAATTCATGTTCTGACAAATCTTGCTTTTTATTTGTGAATTAATTTTTAGAAAGCCTCAAAAATTAGAAAAATTAAATTTTGTATGTTATACATTTAAACAATCACCTTTATTGACAAAAGTTAATGTACATGAGAATGAATACAAAATTCTGAAAAAAATTACAGGTGGGTAATATAACTTTTGTCATTTTCATAATCCCTGTTGAAGCTGATAACCGGATTTCACATTTTTATGCTCATTTGTAGAATTCAACTTGGAAGTTAAAATTTATCTTTTCAAACATCTCTTGGAAAGTCTGAGTAATTCATTTGGTTTATCAATCAATTACTTTAGTAATTCCCAAGTTGTTATTAAAAATGATCTGATGAACTGGAGTCATAAAGGGTGGTGTGAAATTTTGAAGTATTGTTTTCCATGAAGATACTTCTGAAGAATTTTGTTTTCTTCTGCTCCTACTTAGCAAACAAGTATTCAAGTAATTAAAGAAAAGGATCTCATTTTGAAAAGTCTTCATGATAATAGAAAGTACAATATCCTAGAGACTATTCCATGCTTTCTTCAGATCATTCTTTTTAACAAGTTTCTGTTGTTTCTCCAAATAATGTAAAATTGTTAAAGGCTTTTTTGTATAGGTTAATAAGTTAACTCCTGTTCCCTTATCAGTTTCACTAAATCCACATCACAATGAACATTTAACATTACTGGCAATTTTCTTATGAAATTCTTTTATTTTTAGAATTAAACCATTAACATTTATTTTTCTCTTCAATTCTTATTAAAATGCAGAAATTCACACGGAGAAATATTCTGCCCCTCCATTTTGAAAAAAGTGTCACAGAAAATTGCAGTGGTATTGTTTTGATTTAGGATCTTTGGAAAATGTCTTGACAATGGAACTCTTTCAACTGATAAAAACTATGCCTGTAATGGTTGAAACATTATTAGTATTCTGAGAACAGGCATCTGTATCAGAAATCTTATGTTTGAATAGGACCAAATTTGTCTTTGATAAAATCACAGGGTTATTTCAGTATCTTCACTCATATTATAGAAACATAACAAATTTTGAATAATTTTACAATAATGTCTACATCATTTGAGAAAATCTGATGAATTATTAATACAATTGTTGCAAATGTGTGCCATGCAACTGATCCTTACTGAGATTCTGATATTGGTATTATTGGAAAAGAATCTCAAAGCTGGCCTTAGAAATATTGGGTGACATGCTGACAAGCTAACCAACAAGTCTGAGGTTTAGACTAGAGGGAAGATGGTCATTTAATTTGCCACATCAGCCACCTGACGGGATGTGACCTTCAAGAACTTTCATACTCATTCCAGAGTTTTCACTAAAATATCTTATTGGTTATTTGTACACCATGAATAACGTCAGCATATTCCAGAATCATTTTTAAATTATTACTATATGCTGGAGAAGTAGCATAGGACAGTAGTTGAGAGAACAGATTGTGGAATGAAATCGCTGGGGTTCAAATCCCAGGGCAGCTACTGACGAAGCAGGAGATATCGGTCAAGTTGCTACTTAATTGTCCTCTGTGTCTCGGGTTCCTTATCAAGGATGATAATAATAATATATCTTCAAGGGTTATGCTCCAAATAAATTAACATTTTTGCCATGCTTAGAACAGTGCCTGTAAGCACCATATAAGTACCCAGCAAGCACTATATAAACATTTGATAAGTACATTTGTGGCTAAAACAGGATATCATGATTTTAAGAACAAATATTTCACACAGTACTACTATAGTTTTTTTTTAGCTTCTGCTCCAAGAATGTTTTCCACATCCTTAATCTTCTTGTTTGTGCAAACGAAAATTTAGATCTGAACAATATGAAAATTAGCCTAGATGTACAACCCAAATTTCTGAAACAATTGTGCCTTGTGATGTGAAAAAGCAAACGATTGCTTCTTATGCCATAAACTCCATTTCAGCAGAATTACATTTACAGTGACACTAAAAAGCATGCTGATCTTTGATTGACCATGTGAACTTGAAGCAGCCTCATAAAGGATTTGATCAGGCACTTGAACAGAAAAATACAAAGATGCTTCTGTTTGCATGAATAAGCACAAAGGAGATACATTCAACACATTCATAAAGCAACTGGGAGATATGGGGCTGGGGGTGTTGGGTAGCCCGGGCTTCCCTACGTCCTCATAGGGGGTGTGCACTTAGGGTAGTGGCTCTGATGTTGGTCTGTTCAGGCTGAGATCTTTCAAAGTCACAGGAAGAACCTCTGAGAGAAAGGATCTAGTGTCTTATACCCCAGCAGGTGACCCTTAAACTCCAGCTTTGCTTCCATATATTGCAAAGCCATACCTTCTGGATCCAGCATCTGGTTTTGGGAACCATTTCTTAGTAAGCTACCAGGGCTGTCTTACTCCATTTTACAGATTATATCAAGGACAGCCAACTATGGCCTACAGGCCAAATCCAACCAGCTGCCTATTTCTTGAGTTTTGTTTCTTCCAGCCCACAAGTCATTTTTACTTTTTTTAAGGGTTGAAAAAAATAATAAAAAAAATTATTTTGTGACAGAATATCAGAAACATTATTTCTGATATTCACATTTCAGTGTCCATTTGTTGCTTTATTTGCCCAGATGTGGTACACAGAATTCTAAGACAGCCCCCAATATTCCCACTCCCTAGCATATACATGCCCTGTGAAATCTCTCCTCCCCTCAAGCCTGGCTTTGAAGAGGAAAATTTAAAAACTTGCACCCAGCTAGAAACAACGTCATGCTGGTTATGCTTCTGCAATTCTGCAAGCTGCTTGCAAACTCACATAAGTTACATAGTTTGGGTGGAGGCTGGGAGGGTGGGGAAGGACAGAAACTTACAACAATGCTAGGAGCTGAAACTTACCTCACACACCCTTGTCAATTACCCAGTCCCTGAAATGTGGCTTAATCACTTTTGTTTGTGTAAAGGTCAGGCATGCCCCCTGCTGTGTCCATGCCCTGAAACCCCTAGTGTGAGCTAGCCTATTAACAGCACTACCCACTAAAGTCTGGTGTCATGCACTGTTTATAAAAACTCTGTAATTCCTTTCTTTAGGGCTAAGAGCTGGAAGTGTTAACTCCTGGGGGGAGGTGTAATAAACCTGAGTTCTCCAACTCCCCCAGTGTGGCTCTTGGTTTCCCGAGGGGCCGACTTCTGCAATATTTTGGACGTGTGAATATGATGCCATATCATTCCTGTGATCATGTGATGTTAAATAGCAAAGATAAAAAGATTTTGCAGATGTAATGAAAGCCTTTAATCGGTTGATTGCAAGGTAACTAAGAATGCCCTGGGTGGGCCTGTCCTAATTAGGGGAACATTTTTAAATGGCTTGGGCTTTTCCTGAGCCTCTTGCTGAGATGAATTAGATGAGATAGATGATAGCTTGTCTATCATTAGTAAGCTGCTATGAGTTAGACAGCTGCAAGTAAATGAATTCTCCCAATACACACTTGAGAAGCCTCCCAAGCCTCAGATGAGCCTGCAGCCACTCCCAACACCCTGATTGTATCCTTGTGAGCCC
This sequence comes from Cervus canadensis, assembly GCF_019320065.1. Lineage (NCBI taxonomy): Eukaryota > Metazoa > Chordata > Mammalia > Artiodactyla > Cervidae > Cervus > Cervus canadensis. The sequence goes on from NC_057404.1 coordinate 5,162,896, forward strand.
GGGAACAGAGGACCCAGCAAGCTGATTCCTGACCTATGGAAACTAGATGACAATAAATGTCTGCTGTTTTAAGCCACTACATTTGTGGTGATTTATTACACAGTAATAAATCTCTTTTTTTGAGGGGTTATAAATAAATGCTCTTTTTTTGAGGGGGTGGAGGGGAGCTGCATCATCCGGCATGTGGGATCTTAAATTCCCTGACCAGGCATCAAACCCACACACCCTGCCGCAGAAGCGCAGAGTCCTAACCACCTGGCCACCAGGGAAAACCCCAGTCACGCTCATCTTTTAAGTATTGTTCAAGGCTACCTTGGGGCCTTAGCAGTGGAGAGACTGCTGTAGCCCACAAAACATTAAATATTTATTTTTTAAAAAAAGTTTATAAACCCCTGGGTTGTATTATTATGACCCAGCATCACACATCCCAACCATACTGCAACTAGATAAAAGGGAAGAGTCTGTGGATGCATGCAGTAGGGTGAAGACTGGAGAAATAACAGGTGTCTTGCTATAAGGAGTTTATCTTTATCAGTTTAGATACAAAAACTTAAATGTGGATTCTTTAAGAAGTCATATTCTTTCAAATAGTCTCACAATACGGCTCCTTTTTCCCTAGTCCCTGTATTCCTCTGGAAACAAACCAGAATTTTATAATTAAGTAATCTTGAACTTCAAACAACTTTAAACTACAGACAAAATAACTATGCTCGATTATACAAGAATTGCTCAATATTGTTATCACCTTACATTGCAATCCACCTTGCCTGGCAGCTACAATTACACGGGCTTTGACACTGAGGCTGTTTGGGTGAGCTCTGCATGGAGACGCAGAGAGCGCCCTTGCAGCTCCCACAGCCGAGCCCGGAGGAGCCCGCGCGGGCAGTTCCCCAAGTCACCGCAGTGTCTCGTGTGCCTGGGCCCTTTTCTGCCACCTTATGGAATGTCCACCATCCGCCTGCTAGGTGGTCAGTGGTAAACAGGACAGAGGGGGCTACTGCTCCATGCCGACAATCTAGTGAGGAAGATATGCATAGACCTGGACAGTAGGAATGAAAGTGATATTGACCAGGGTTCTTGTTGTTCCCCAATCAAAAGAAATTAACTACAGAGTCCGGGCAAGAAATTCAGGCAAGATTTCTTGGAGTTTCTGCCCTGGCCAAAGAAGAAAGCCAAAAGAAGTAACAAGTTGGAGGGGCGCTGTGAGCTTGTTCCTCCCCTGGGGTAAGGGTCAGGGCGTGTCCAGGGAGTGGCGTCTTAGGTTGTTTGCCCACCCTTTGGCGGTGTGGAGTGCAGGGGGTCACAGAGAGCGCTCTGCTTCTGCTCCTGGCAGCTTCTGCTTCTTCAGAAGTGGCAGCTGGGCTTATTGTCTTTGTATCTTTTGGTCCAGAATTTGCCCAGCTGCGCATGCACACAGTTATTTTTAGTCCCTTATAGTTTCTTTGTATTTTGTAGCGGGAGGAGGGGTGTGTCCAGGTGCAAGCTTTGCAGCACTGCACGAAAGGGTCCCAGGTCCCAGGCCTGTCTCAGAAGAAGCAAATATCTAAGTATTTATTCTAATATATATGTATGTACAGGAAGTACAGGCTTCCCTGGTGGCTCAGTGGTAAAGAATCTGCCTCTCCATGCGAGAGACGCAGGTTTGATCCCTGGGTCAGGAAGATCCCCTGGAGAAGGAAATGGCAACCCACTCCAGCATTCTTGCCTGCAAAATCCCATGGACAAAGAAGCCCAGCGGGCTCCAATCCCTGGGATCACAAAAGAATTGCAACTAAGCAACAAAGTAGGAACATACATCCAGGATCCTAATTTAGTTGGAATCCTAGAAGTCTTCTCTAAGAAGTGCTGTCCAAACTGTGACCTAAGAATCTACAAGAAATGTAAACAAGGCTGTTGCTAATTCAGTGAAAACCTCGCAGCCTCAGTCATGCCTTAGAATCATCCGGAGACTGTGTTTCAAATCCTGATGCCGAACCTGCACAACAGACAAAGCAGAATCTCAGGGGACTTCCCTGGCAGTCCAGTGAGGAGGTTTCCCCTTCGGATGCAGGGGGTGCAGATTCCATCCCTGGCCAGGGAGGTAGGATCTCACATGCCTGGTGGCCAAGAAAGCAAAGCATAATAAAGCAGAAGCAATACTGAAACAAATTCAATAAAGGTTTTTTAAATGGTCCACATCAAAAAATCTTAAAAAAAAAAAAAAAACAATTTCAGGGCTGGGGCAGGTCAAAGTACCTTTTTTTGAGCTTCTTAGGTGATTTCAGTGAACACCCAAAGCTGACAACCAGTCAACTGGTTGTCTATTACCCATCTCTTCCTGAAGGAGTGTTCCCTTTGCCAAGCTAAAGCAAAGCCTTCCTAAGCATTCTTTTAAATTCCACCCCCCACACACACATTTTCTCAGGAAATCTATTGACGCTCTCATCTCCTCTTTATTTAACATTACTCTCACTATTAGCATTTAATCATGTTCAGTCTTACCAATATTTTCTTAATTCTCCTGATCCCGCCCACCCCCTTCTGCTTCCAACCTCTCTGCTCTTTGCAGCCATACTTCCTCAAAAACTTTCCCCACTGTTTGTCTAATCCCACTGACTCTTTCCTGGTGGGACTTCCTGGTGGCTTAGATGATAAAGAGTCTGTCTGCAATGTGGGAGACCCAGGTTCGATCCCTGGGTCAGGAAGACCCCCTGGAGAAGGAAATGGCAACCCACCCCAGTATTCTTGCCTGGAGAATCCCATCAATGAAGGAGTCTGGAGGGTTATACTCATTGGGGACACAAAGAGTCAGACACGACTGAGGGACTAATACACTGACTCTTCAGTGAACACAGACTTGATATCAGCCTTCATGTCTTGCTGAGATTATCAGTAAACTTCTGGTCACTAAACACAATGAATCTTTTCAATTCTTATCCTACAAGATCTCTGAGCAGCATCTGCCATAAATGGGCACCCCCAACCCCCATCTTCTGGCACTAGTCTCTCCCCTTGGAATTTTCTGGGGTTTTAGGCTGGATCTTTTTTCTTTTTCTTACTCCACCCTCTTCTGAAGATTCTTTCTAAAGGTGACCTCACTTCCCCCAATGGCAACTAATACCATCCCTATTCTGCTGAATTTTTAAAGTTCTAGACTAGAGTTTGTCAAATTATGATCTCTGCAGAGGTTTAAAGTGCAGATTCCATAGCTTAACTCCAGACCCACCAAAGTAGAACCTCTGGGAGCAGGACCCAGGAATGTGAATTTTAACAGTTTCCTTCAGATGATCCTTATGCAGTCAAGTCTGAGACTCACAGTTCCAGATCCATGTATCCAAATGCCCATAGGATATTTCTACTTGGACATTTCAGGGGTATCTTAAATGCATCAAATGTGTGATGGGCGTTCTTAATGTCCACGAACGTCTACATGTCCTCCTTCCTGGGCACATAGAAGACAACACCTTACAGCCCTCTTTGCAGATAGAGAAAGTCATATGACTGTCTCTGCACAATGGACTGTGAACACAGGTGAATGTCACTTCCAGGCTGAGGCAGTGAACGCCGCTCTCTCTTCCACTGCCTCAGCAATCTAGAAGTCACCTGGAAATCTGGAAGTTGTGGGAGAGACCACAGAGCCCCAGGATGAAAATGCGCGGCTTCCTTTCCCTGCTGGGAGAGGAGCTGCTCCAGCGAGCTGCCAAAGGCACAGCAGACTTTGGGTGAGCATGAGCCGAAACTGGGTTGAGGTGAGTCCCTGAGACTTTGTGCGTCATTGATTACAGGAGCGTAACTTAGCTCGCCCAGTATGGAAGTCATCGGATCTCTCCTTTTCTTTCCATTTCCAACCGGCTCCTCTTTCGAGTGTTCTCTCTCCACGCAGCTGATGAGGCTAGAAACTCAGCGCTAGCAGTGAGGAGATGTGCTCACCCCTTTCTCATAGAGGTTCTTAGAAAGAGGAGCCGCGCTCGGCACACCGCAGGAGGCAGAAGGCTGGAGGACTCTCCCACGCAGGTTCTCCTCCGCCTCCTAGAAGGTGACTGGGAAGAATGAATTCCCTACCTTATCAGATTCTCTGATCCACTTCTACTGCCATTTATTTTACATGCCCTGATACTGTACCTTAAGCCTAATCTAGTTCTCAGGCCTGGGCTTAGTAGACACAGGGTTGAGAGGGAAGGAAGAAAGAAATGATGGCATTCCTAAATCTATAATACAGACACCGCAGTTGTCTTGTTTTCCTCTGTATTCTCAGCACAGAGCATATGGAAGACATAAATATTTGTTGATTCATCGACCGACTTCATTTAATTGCTATTTGCTGAGATACTAGAATGTCCATGATACTTTAACTATTTATAAGAAAATAGGATAAGATTGTCACATAAACGTTGGGTCACCTAGGCCCCAGGCTACCTTTACCCCCAGTGTTTCACTGAGCGCAACTCTTATTTAATTTTTCAGGTTCATGAGAAGTAAAACTTGGCTCACAACATCCTTCCTGTTCCCTATCTCCTTTTTTCCCCCCTTTTCAGGCTGATTTTCCATGCTTGGGATGGTTAACAGCACAATCGTGCCTGTCTTTGTCTAATGGCTCTTGGTATTGCTATGTTTGTGAAGTTTTCTGAATCTTATTATGTGGTGCATTATTTCTTTGCTCTTATCTTTTAAGAATTTAAATTAAACTAAAAGCTGACCTTGCAGCATTTTCCTCGTTGTTTTAAATTCCCTTCATTTTGATTGTGTAGGGTCCTGCAGAGCAATAATTGCATACTTACCTATTTCAATTACTTATTTAAAAATTTCATGATAGTCCACAAGGTGTCAGGTATTGGGGTCTAGACGTGGGGGACAAAATGGTGAAAAGAAACAAATGCAGCACCTGCCATGAAAGAATTTACAGTCAAGTTGGGGCAGTAGACAGATTAATTAATTAATCACACTAATGAAAGCAAAATTAGAGCGATAAGAGCTTTGGAAAGAAAATATGATTCTATGTCAGCATTTGAACAAAGTCATCTGACCGAGACTGGAAGCCACCAGAAAAGGCTTCCTGAGGAAGATATAAAGGAGACAGACAGTACAAACAGAGGTGCCAGAGGAAGTGGAAATGGGGGTGTGGGAGGAAAGGGCATCAAGGCTTAGCGAGGAACTGACCATCCACGGAACAGAACAAAGGTTAGTGGCTGACATATAGAGAAGCAGGAACTCAACACAGGAAAGGCTCAGCGGTGATGGAGTGAGGAAACGATCAGATACGTATTTTCAAGGGATTTCTTGGGTTTCAGGGTGAAAAATAGATGGCCAAGGGCTGTGGCCAGTGAATATGAGGAGGCCAAGATAGGAGGTCCATCCATCTCTTTTGACAAAGATGAGGATAAATTGATCTGAGGGGTGTCAGCGAAGAAGGAAAGAAGTGATCGATTTGAAAAATATTTGGAAGGTAAAATAATCAATAACCTTTGAATAGCACTTCCTATGTGCCTGGCACTCTTCTAAGCATTCTGAAGCCACACTGCACCCTCCAGGAGCCGCCAGCCATGCAGGGCTATTGAGCATGTGGAAGAGGCCAGTCCAAACTGAATGCGCTGTAGGTATGCAATACACACCAGATTCCGAAGACTCAGAATAAAAAATATTGAATGCAGAATACCTCCCTGATAATTATATGTTAATTTCATGTTGAAACGATAACATTTTGGATATGTTGTTGTTCAGTCGCTAAGTTGTGTCCGACTCTTTGCAACCCCATGGACAGCAGCACGCCAGGCTTCCCCATCCTTCACCATCTCCCAGAGCTTGCTCAAACTCATGTCCACTGAGTCAGTGATGCCATCCCACCATCTCATCGTCTGACACCTCCTTCTCTTGCCCTTAATCTTTCCTAGCATCAGGATCTTTTCCAATAAGTCAGCTCTTTGCATTAGGTGGCCAAAATATTGGAAGCTTCAGCATTAGTCCTTCCAATGAATACTCAGGGATGATTTCCTTTAGGATTGACTAGTTTTATCCCCTTGCTGTCCAAGGGACTCTCAAGAGTTTTCTCTAGCACCACAATTCAAAAGCATCAATTCTTTGGTGCTCAGCCTTCTTTAAGGTCCAACTCTTGGGTTAAGTAAAATATACTATTCCAATTAATTTTACCTGTTCCTTCCCACCACGAGCAGCAATGAAGACCCAGTGCAACCAAAAATAAAATAAATAAATAATTGCTTAAAAAGAACTTATAGCATTGTTGCCAGGATTAAATGAGATGATACACATCAATTTAGAACAGTATTTGACATAGAGTAAGCCATTAGTATTATTAAAGAGACTTATATTTGTACTAAATATTTTGGTTTATATTTTTAATTTGTTTCATTTTATTCTTTATGTACCTTTTGCCTCTTATTTTACTTCTTAGCTTATGCTACTTGTTAAGTTTAAAGTTAAGTGTAGTCTGGCTGTAAATAAAGAGTTAGAATGCTCATCTGAAGTCTGTACAAAAATATGCTAGAACTTTTCTTACTGTCCTCGAATTGGCGCTAAGGCCCAATACACCACATTGTAAGCATGGTCACTGTAAGTAGGGATGGTCTCCTTTCTCCAAGGCTTACAAGAATTGGAAAGAAGTATCTTTGGACTGGCTCTATCACCAGCTGCCTCCATTTACATCACCTCAGTCAATATAAAGAGGGGATTTTAAGAATGAGGAGGTGGCATTCGGGGGAGTGTAGTGAGACAGTTCCCTCCATTCATCCCAACAAGGGCCTCAAGAGATGCACTGGTTGAAAAAAGCGTTCCTAAAGGAAGAGCTGACCAACCTCTCATCACCGAGTTAGGTGAGTGCTTAGCTAGGAGACTTGTGATTCGGCTCCAGTGCTTGTGACCGTGAGAAAGAGAATTATGAAAACGTGACGTGGCAGGGTAGGAGCGCAGGCACGAGCCTGTCAGGGGAGGGGAGGCCACGGCCTCGCGTTTTTGGAGGTGAAGGCACAGAGGGTGGAGCCTGTGCTGCTGGAGAGCCAGCTCCTGGAGCAGAGACTGGGGACCCTCCCGGCTCGAAGGACAGTGAGACGCACACGCCAGGGAAATGCAGTGGAATGCCGCCGGCCAGGCTCTGCTTACGACGCAGCTGTAGCTTCAAAGTGAGAAAGTTTGAGTCGTTTAGTCTTTGCAACCCCATAAACTGTAGCCCGCCAGACTCCTCTGTCCACGGGATTTCCCCAGGAAAGAACACTGGAGTGGGTAGGCATTCCCTTCTTCAGGGGATCTTCCCTGGATTCTTCAGGGGTTGAACCTGGATCTCCCACATCGCAGGCAGACTCTTTACTGTCTGAACCACCAGGAAAGCCCAGAATCATGAAAGGATTTGCTAATGCTTAGGGAGCTGCTTGGGCATGAGCCCTTGGTCAATAGACAGTGACAAGTGACCACCATCCAAATCACCACCAGTCCTACATGGACACTGACCAGGAAGAGCGCTGATGGCCAACTGAGAGGCGGCTGAAACTTGTCCAGAATGGCAGGGAGGTATGTGACCTTTTCCTCCCCTTGCTCCCAGCACCTTAGAGAAGTGAGTTCTCAGAAGGAGGAGATGTCCAAGAGCAAGACCAACTCCCCTCCATAAATACACACACACAGACACACACCATGGTTATCACATCCATACACACACACCTTTACACATCCAGTCAGATACACTTAAACAAGTTTACACATTCTTGTGCAGGTACACTCTTACCCATCTACAGGAGAGGGAAGGGCCAAGATCTGCATCACATGCAAGACTGACCTTTTTTCAAAGAAAAGCCCTGCATGCGTGTATGCTAAGTCGTTTCAGTCATGTCTGATTCTTTGCGACCCCATGGACTGCAGCCCGCCAGGCTCCTTCGTCCATGGGATTCTCTAGGCAAGAATACTGGAGTGCGTTGCCATGCCCTCCTTCAGAGGATCTTCCTGACCCAGGGATTGAACTTGTGTCTGTTATGTCTCCTGCACTGGCAGGCAGATTCTTTACCACTAGCGGCCACCTGGGAAGCGAGTCTTCAATAACACAATTGGAGCTATTCTAGTAATCAAAAGTGGGTGACAGGTTATGGAGTCAGACTGAGAAGTCCCGTGGGAGACGATACAGAACAGAGAAAGGAGGTTCCAAACACATAGCTGGGAGCATCCAATGAACCAGGTCTAGGGAGCACTGGCTAACTGAACCGCTCCCATCGTCTCCACGGGCACCACGGTGGTGTGGGAACAGGGAGCCTCATCCTCAGCTGACACTAGGAGTGAAGAGTTCAGTCACCCAACAGATATTTCTGAAGCACTTAGTATCATAGTACAGGATTCAGCGTAGATGCAGAAAGGATTAGGACCTGGCTCCAATCTTCAAGGGGCTGAAGGAGACTGTTAAAAGATCTTGGCAGGGACTGAGGTGACTCTAAATCCCACCCAAGGTGAGTGGTCTAGCATGGATCGTCACTCTCCAACTGTCTAATCACCTTTAATCTTTTCAGAATTCTAAAATCGCTCCCTACTCTAAATTACTTGATGTTACACAGAGATCAGTAAGTCAACCAGCTTTTCCAAGGATATTCTCTGCATTATGAATTACAGCTTCTTTGCAGTCTGGCAAGGTTTTCAAGAACAACCTGGCTGCCTTTCTTTTCCTTCCTCTTTGTTTCTGTCCCTGCTACCTGTCTGGTAAAGACAAACAGGACCGGCATCGGGATGGGAGAAGAGGAGAATGTATCCAGACATCCATTTTAAGTTCCACTTAAAAAAACAAAACAAAACTGGACTGAGATCTGCACACTACCTGCTGGTGGTTTGAAATTATTCATGTAAACATGCTAATGATCTTCTAGTGGAATTGGCCCAAGGGAACCTGAGAGAATCAAAGCAAAGGCTAATTTTTAGTAAACCGATGACTTTTCATACCATCAAATTTCAACCGTCTCAGCCTTGCACAGTCAAAAGGCATCCATAAACCCACATTTGAAATCTCTGAAGGTAATTCCATCATCCTCACTAGAATCTTGATACACTAGCAACTTTATTCTGATATATGGGCTCCTCCATGACAAGTGAATTTTATTTTTTATTTTTTACTTTTTTCATTTATTTATATTAGTTGGAGGCTAATTACTTTACAATATTGTAGTGGATTTTGTCATACATTGACATGAATCAGCCATGGATTTACATGTATTCCCCATCCCGATCCCCCCTCCCACCTCCCTCTCTACCCAATCCCTCTGAGTCTTCCAAGTGCACCAGGCCCGAGCACTTGTCTCATGCATCCAACCTGGGCTGGTGATCTGTTTCACCCTAGATAATATACATGTTTCGATGCTGTTCTCTCGAAACATCCCACCCTTGCCTTCTCCCACAGAGTCCAAAAGTCTGTTCTGAACATCTGTGTCTCTTTTTCTGTTTTGCATATAGGATTATCGTTACCATCTTTCTAAATTCCATATATATGTGTTAGTATGCTGTAATGTTCTTTATCTTTCTGGCTTACTTCACTCCGTATAATGGGCTCCAGTTTCATCCATCTCATTAGAACTGATTCAAATGAATTCTTTTTAATGGCTGAGTGATATTCCATGGTGTATATGTACCACAGCTTCCTTATCCATTCGTCTGCTGATGGGCATCTAGGTTGCTTCCATGTCCTGGCTATTATAAACAGTGCTGTGATGAACATTGGGGTGCATGTGTCTCTTTCAGACCTGGTTTCCTCAGTGTGTATGCCCAGAAGTGGGATTGCTGGGTCACATGACAGTTCTATTTCCAGTTTTTTTAAGAAATCTCCACACTGTTCTCCATAGCGGCTGTACTAGTTTGCATTCCCACCAACAGTGTAAGAGGGTTCCCTTTTCTCCACACCCTCTCCAGCATTTATTGCTTGTAGACTTTTGGATAGCAGCCATCCTGACTGGCGTGTAATGGTACCTCATTGTGGTTTTGATTTGCATTTCTCTGATGATGAGTGATGTTGAGCATCTTTTCATGTGTTTGTTAGCCATCTGTATGGACAAGTGAATTTTAATGATATGTCCCATTGTCAGTGCATGCCAGTATAGACATAACAACTTTGCTTTGAAGAGAATGCATAGTAAAGCTATAAAAGGACTCAATGCTTTTCTATGACACCCCAAAACCAAGAGTCTACCTATTGAAGCAATGAAGTTGGTTGACAAGAAACTAGGATGCTAGTAAGAAAGGATAAGAAATCAGATGCTGTTTTAAAAGGCTCTATGCCACCTAAAGAAGGAAGAGAATTAACAGCTATATTGCTTCTATATATTAACTTAAATGAAAGAGACGACTGGCATCAAGGGCACGTTTATTGATGATAGATGTTACCAATTTTGTTTTTTGCCTCGTTATGATGTTTTCTAAATCAAATAACGGGAAACAAAGGGAAATGTTACCCACTATTTTAAACCAAAGTCCTTTGGGACAAACTGTAAATGTGACATTTGCAGCAGTCACATTATCCAAAGGTTACATGTGAGACTGAGGTTTTAAAGGGACAGAACAGACAACCAAAACATTTTATTTAAGTTCTCTGCGGAGACTGTTTAATAACCACCAGGAGGGGTTAAAGGAGATAGTCTTGTCTGCTGCAACAAGGATTCAGGTCGGCACGCAGGGAGGGGTGTGGGGCAGTGAGTGCCAGCCCTGACCCCTGCTTGTGTGGCCTGAGGAAATCCAAGCCTCAGTGCTCCTATCTGCACAAGGGACAGTCCAGCTGTTGAGAGGATTAAATGAGGTAATGAAAACAACTATTTAGAAAAATAATGCCTCGTGCACAGTAAGTGCTCAATAAATCGTAGCTGCTACTACTATTATAAAAGTTACTGAGCAAATGACCCCCAAAGGCCGCCCGGCCACCCCTCCTTTCTCTACCGATACAACAGTGTTGCAGTATCTACTTTTCTAAACCAAATGGAAATCATAGAATTCTAAGTTACTCAAAGCAAAGTTTGTTGAAATATAAACCCCTTCAGGATGAATAATAAGCAGCAGCCTGTTGTCCAGAGGAGGCTCAGAGACCTCCCCAACGCCACTCTAGAAGCCACTTGACCCAGACGCTCTGTGATGCACGGTGGCACATGGGCCTGCCCCTCACAGGCGGTGGACACAAGGGAAAATGCCTACGGCCGAGGGCCCCGAGCCCAGACACCAGGCCTGGGAGGCGGGCTCGCTGACCGGCAGAAGCACAGCCGTGGGGAGCAGCATACGTGGTTTCTCAGCACAGAAGACAACAGGCCCTCAGTTCTTCATCCTCTGAGTGACCTGGGGTCGTCTGACCAAGAGAAAAGCCCTTTAGAGTGCTTTTTAATATTAATAGCTTTGGTTAGAAGTCAGAATAAAAGCAACCCTGAACTCGGTTAGAGCCGTCCTTTTCAGCCCCACTCACTCCCGGTCAGGCCTGGCCCACATACATGCCACCTTTCCTCCGCCCTGCCCCGGGGCAGACATCGCTACTAGATCACAGCACACTTTCCGGCCAAGCAGAAGCACACCTCCATCACTCTCTCAACACTGTACTCCAGGCGACTACTGCCGTCCAACCAGAGCTAGCAAGTGAGTGGGATCCAACTTCCCAAGTCTGACCAAAAGGCAGAGCTTCTAAATAACTCCAGGTTAAAGACATCAGGAAGCCCTTGCCACTATTTTTCAAACCAGACAGGGCAAACAATAAAGAATATTGCTATGAATAGGCAATCTCACTTCAAATTGATATTGTTTTCAAGGCCTTCCAGTCTCACATCTATTTTAAAGTTTCCTCTCCATTTCCAAGTACTTTTGACTCATTCCATGCTCATCTCCTCTTAAAGGTGGTGGCCATTCAGTGGCTAAATCTGGCCTCTCCATCTATGAAGCACTTCTCCATTTTAGACCTTTCAACACTTAATACCCTCTCAGTGTCACTATCGGTAGAGCTATGAGTGAGCTCAACCTTTCCCTGGAAGTGGTGATTTAATGTGTGAATTATATGGTTATTAGGATGGGTGTCAGGGAAACAGTGTAATATATGTAATGTGGAGGCTGATGGGGCTGGAGGAGCTGAAACAGTCTGGATGATTTCTGGCGCTTCTTTTAATGCTGTGTCAATTATTCCTACGACCGATCATTCAAAGCTGTCTATTACCTTCTAATAAATATAATAATATTTTTCACTTAACGTTGCACCTTTCACCAGAGGATTTCAAAGAGCTTTGCAAACATTCATTAGCACTTTATGAAGTGGGCAGGTAATATATAAACACCAAGTCACGTGTCCCTAAAGAGCAACCATTAATAGTTCCCTTGACACCACATTCAGGATAGGGCAGAAACAAAAAATGAAAAGCATTTATATATGAAAAGCCAGGTGCCATCATCATCATCATTTTCTGGGCATCCGTAGAATTCTAGCAGAGATGAGCCTCATTTTCTTGTCTCTCAGGGCGGCAGCAAGGCGGTCGGTTTCCCTGCTCTTGCCATCTCTCCTCACGCACACAAACACCTCTTCCTAAGACACAGTATGGACCCGCGTGCAGACAATCCAGATACTGGATTCTGTCAGCCTCAGACCTCTTAGAATCCCTGCTGAGGCGACATCCCAACAGGGGAAAATTCTGACTGTCCTAGAGACAATCCTTACACAAGAATCCTAAGTACCTTCCGTCTTATCCTCAGGACAAAATGGAATAAGGGAAATGTCCACCAGAGGTGAGGAAGGAGAGGCTGCCAGATCCCAGGTAAGGGAAGTTAGAACAGAGTGTGGGTTCAAGCAAGGGCCACCAGAGAAACACGAACAGCTGGTAGCTCTAAAAGCTGAGATCACAGGTGCCCAGCTGAGCAGCGGATGGCAAAAGGCAGAGGAGGGGATTCACCCTTGAATCCCCATCCTCTGTCCCATTTGTCTGAATTAGAAGATAATTAGACAGAACCAATGGCATATTTTATACATTCTTCCCAACTTGTGTGTGTGTGTGTGTGTGTGTGTGTGTGTGTGTGTTAGTCAGAATAGGCTAGCTTAGGCTGTGGAAATAACCATCACCCAAAAGTCTCCAGGCATTAACACAGCAGAACACACCAAATCTATTGCAGACTCAGATGGCTCTTCAGGACATTTACCCCCCATGTAGTGGCTCACCATTTCAGGCTTCCATCTTAGGCATCTCTATCTCAACACGATGCTTCCTGGTTCACCTGCTGGGAGAGGGAAGATGGGAAAAAACACACCAACACTCAATGTTTTTCCCAGAAGGGACACACATCATTTTTATTCCTAGCCTACTGGCTGGAATTAGTCACATTGCTCCACCCCAAAACTCCTGCAGGGGCAGAAATACAGAGTCTCTCCCATGTGCCAAGGAGGGGAGGAAACTGCAAATATCAGTGGGCGTTAGTGAAGTCTACTAGTAAGTACATAGTGCTGTTTTAGTTTGAAACCAGGGCAATAGAATCATCTCTAAACCTCAAAGACCTTAAAATATGGGATAAAATTGTTATCATACATGAGCTGGCTTGCCTTGCCCCATGCTCCATGGACATGGTCAGTGTGAAGGTACAATATCTTCCACATGATATGATCCAGATAGAGCTTGGGATGTCTTTGCGTTTCTTTCTGCACAAACCTTTCTGGCAACAGTTATTCCTCTCATGCTTTCTTATTTTTACCAAAGAAAGATCTTGGGTTACCATATTCCTCCCCTTCCCCAACCCCGAATTTCTTTTACACAGAGGGCGTTCTCTGACTACAAAAACAGCATGCAGAGAGGAGAAGCCCTTTGAGCCAATATTTCCATGTTCTCTAAGAAAGTTCTATCCTCTGTCCTTGAAATTCAAGAAAATTAAGATCGTTACACTCACTCTGCAATATTCACTCTTGATTACCCACCAATGCATTATCCATATTGCTTCCTAATCACTGTTGACTGGTTAGAAAGATATTTTTTAACTCATTCTCTCTTATCTCAGGCTTCCCTGGTGGTTCAGATGGTAAAGAATCCGCCTGCAATGTGGGAGACCTGGGTTCAGTCTCTAGGTTGGGAAGAGCTCCTGGAGAAGGGAGTAGCTACCCACTCTAGTATTCTGGCCTGGAGAATTCCATGGACAGAAGAGCCTGGCAAGCTACATCCATGGGGTCACAAAGAGTCGGACACGACTAAGAGACTTTCACTTCACTTCTCTCTTATCTAGGAGACTTTTCCTAAAGAAGACTTTTTCTTAAACCAGAACAGATTTTGTGTTCACCATCTCAGAGTGTGAAACACAAATGAACCAACTCCTTTCCTCCCACTCCTTTTGGGCTCAGTGGCCCCATCCCATCAACCCTTCATTCTCACCAGGAAACCCTTTCAGAGCAGGGTCTGTTGTGTCAGAGAAATGCCAGGGGGAAACAGAGAAGCCCCTCAGGTTCCAGGTGAGTTCCCAGCAGCCTTCCGTTATAATTCTGCCTAGCAGGGGAAAGAAAGGATTTGAGAGAGGTACAGGATTCTCAAACAGCGGACTGATTTCGCAGCTGCCTAGCTATGTGACTTTGGATGATTTACTTAATCTCTTGGTTAATCTGTTTACCTCTCTATAGAAAAGCGACAATGATACTGCGGACATCATATGCTTGTCATAGGGATAAATAAGACTGTATATGTGCAATGTCACAGAGAAGATATTAAAATTTATCTCCCCTTCCTAAAAAGGCTGTTCCACAACAGAGGGCACATAGCCAGTATTGTATCACAACTATAACCTTTAAAATGTGTGAGTTACTGCATTCTACAGCTGTAATTTATATAAAATTGTGCATCAACTAAACTCCAATTAAAAAAAAAGACTGGTCCATCTTACAGGCAAAGTGGCAATTCTTCAGTCCTTGTCCTCCAAAAGGAAAGAGTTCAGTTGAGAGACAGAGAGAAGTTTCAAGTAGCAAGAGTTTATTAAGCAAAGCAAAATACACTTCCAAAAAAGAATGAGAGCGGGCTGTCTGGAAACCAGAAATAGCTCTGTAATGGGCTACGCATCCGTGCTCAGTCGTGTCCAACTCTTTGAGATCCCCTGATCTGCAGCCGGCCAGATCTGTCCATGGGATTTCTCAGGCAAGAACACTGGAGTGGGTTGCCCTTCTAGTCTCTAGGGGATCTTCCTGCCCCAAGGACTGAACCTGCATCTTCTGTGTTGGTGGGCAGATTCTTTACCACTGAGCCATCTGGGAAGTAATGAGGGTGGGGTTGGATGTTTTAGAGTGGTGATCCCTCCCTTTGTCTGGTGTTATTTGACTGACAAGTTGATTGACAGCTTTAGGTTATATAACTTATCTCCTAGCACACAGGTACTTAAACACAGGTATGCGAATGAAACCATGGCGGGGTGGGGGGGACAGCAAAAACCACAATGCTAGTTTATTACAAATATCGCTTTGTGAACCCTGGGTCACTCTGAGTCACTTTTTAGGTCTTGGCATGCCTGTGCCAACCTGTGCTGTTGAGTTTTATCCTGTTTGGTCCTGATAAGGCTGAAAAAGTAGCAGTCCTCGACCAGAAGAGGGAGAACCTCCTGGTGCCTTCTGACCACTAGCATCCAGATGGAGAGGGAAAGAAGAGCCCATCCAGAATTAGGCGGGGACCTACTCAGGTCTGACTACTTGCCTAACACATCTACCACTCCCTCTTCTTTTCCCAACTTCTCTCTCTCTCGCCCCCTCTCCCCCTCTCCTCTCACCCTCTAACTTTTCCTGATGCAAAAACTGAGAGGCCCACAGAGAACCATTCTTCCCCCAAGTCTAATCCCATTAGATCTTAAACAAGGAACAAGTCTCTCACTAATGACATCAAGAGGCATCAAGAGAGGAGAATGCCTAGTAACAAATCTGCATATATCATTTGTTGCCCCTTAATACAAGCACAGAAGCAGTGATCCTTGGCATCTCTTCCTTAAGAAAAACAGTTTTAATGTTGACATTCTGTCTTCTGACTTGAAGCAAGAAGTATTGCATAAAACGGGAGCTAAGGGGTTTCAGATGCCACCTCCAGATGGTAACGGTTCCCGGGGAACCCTACCCTCAAATTTGCACGTTTCTATTAAAGTACCCATCTTCTGGGTACTTTAACCCAGAAACTGCAGCCTCTCCTCTCAGAGACTGGTCTCAATAACGAATCCCCTCCCACATACCAATCCAAGGTGTATCTCTCTAAGTCTGAGAGGTGAGCGCACAGCAACACCTTGACCCAAGCTTCAAGAGGAGGGTGGGGAGGGGCAGGCTCTCAGCTGCTCAGCCCTGCTCAGCATCCAGAGGGCGCAGACGTGCCAGAGTGAGTCCATTCATGGCCTTCTGCCCCATCAGTGTGAACCGAGGCACATCTATATATTTTCCCAATTTTATGGCTAATAATTGTTGGGCTACACAGACACATCCCCTAAAGACAAAGAATTCTCATTCATTTATTCATCCATTCATCCGACAAATATTTATCGGGCACCTACGTGTGCCAGGAACTCTCCTAGATTTGGGGGACCATTGTTCCTCTTATGAAGCCTGCATTCTAGTAGAGGCATGTGCTGGATATTGAGTACCCTCTGTCTGCCCTGCCAGATCCTCTCTCACAAGCCTACTGCGTGTCATGGAGACCCACCTTTGCGGATCGCATCAATAGGCAGCCTTGCCCTTTGGCTTCTGGTTGGTTTGGGCCAGTGAGGACCTAGCAGAAGGCTGGGTGGAAGCGGCAGAGTCAGATCTGAATGTCTACCCCCCTGACGTCCTCTCTGCTGGGCCACAGTACTGCCAGATGGCCTCTCCTGTAAATTACCTCTCTTCCTCCCAGCTTCAGGTAGCTGTTCCCTCCCCCTGCCCCATTCAGGTCTAGAGATGGCAACAATTCCCTGATGTTGCTGCGAGGGCCACCATCATCACTTTCGCTTTCCCTATACCCACCTACATCTTTGTAAAAGATCCCTTTATTAATTTCCCTTCCACTGTTTCATTTGAGTGGGATGTTTCCTTCTGGAACCTCATTGATGTAAGGAAATAATCACAATGATTCCAGGCACTGTTTATAAAACCTCTGCACTTGGCATAGGTAGGCATTATACAGCATGGTCAGGAAGGGCTCTTTGAGTAGGTAATGTGACTAATGAGGAGAGTTCAGCAATGCTCTGGAGCAGAGCCTTCCAGACAAACGGAAAAGCAAGTGTAATCGACCTGAAGCAGGAAATGAAACTCCATATATTCAAAGAAGGAAAACAAGAGTTCACTGTAGTAAAGGAGGAGGTGTGAGAACCTTGATGTGATGGAGAAGCAGGCAAGAAGAGCCAGAGCAGGTGGAGCCCTGGCCATGCTGAGCAGCTGACTCCTAATTTCATAGGAAAGACATTAAAGGGGTTTAAGCAGGAGGGTGACAGAATCAGATTCACGTCTTTGAAAGAATTCCCTCAGGCTGATCTGTGAGAATAGATTCTTGGGGACTAGGGAGGCAGAAGGAAGATCATTTGGAGTCTCTGGCAGCAGTCCGGAGGAGACCTGATGGTCACATGAACTAGGATGATGGCAGTGGACATGGACAGTGAACAGTGTCTGGATATAATACATCTTGGAGGAAGAACTCTTAGGACTTGCCATTGAATGAGTTGTGAGGAGTGAAGCAATAAGAGGAATTACGGATGACTGGGAGGTTTGGGACTTGAGCCACTGTGTATGTATGTGATGGGGCCATTTACAGAGATGGTGAAGACGAGGGGCCAGGAGAGGGGGTACAAATCAGACAACACGTGGGGATGTCAGGCTTGGAGACATAAACATGAGTACCGTTGGCAGATAGAAGGGATTCAATGCAGATTTAAGGGCTGGGCAGGCTTGATGTGGGGAAGGGATGCATTTCTTCTGCACCATCTTAACCTGGACAGATGAAGAGAAATCATTTTCTAACTGCTCAGCAATTTCAAGACGCTGCCCTCTCAAAAGAGTCGGTGCATCACATCAATATGCAGAACACTGTCCCGTTCTTTTCTTCATTTTCCATTTCCAAATCATGTCTCCTCAGACCCACAGAAAATAAGAAAGACACCCAGCTCTGAGCCATATACTTTTAATAGCTGCTGCCTTAGAAATGCAAGGAGAAGTCTTCAGTTCAAGGGGCAATGTGATATATTTTAATTGGATCCTCTACCTCCTCAGTTTCTGTCTGGAGGAAAGGGAGAGATGGCTTTATTCCTTCAGATTTCAACATTTATGGATTACCTATTGTGGGCTGGTATCCAGGTGCCAAAGCTACACTAGGGAAGGAAACAGACAGAGATCTCTGCCCTTGCTTCCAGTGGGACAGACAGAAAATAAACAACAAACGTAACTTTAAAACTTAGATGATACCGTGTCTTAGAAACTGGTACGTGCTATGGAAAAACCAGAGCAGGAGAGGAAGCACTCGGAGCATGGAGGTGGATTCTGATTTTAAATGGTTTTAATATCGAAAGATTGGGACCGGGAGGGGAGGGTGAGGAAGCTTCGAGTGATTATGGCTCGTCTGAAAGACGTTCTCAAAACAGTACAGGGGGTGCAGCTAGAGACTGTCATACAGACTGGAGTAAGTTAGAAAGAGAAAAAGACATCTTGTATATTGAGGCAAGTCTGTAGAATCTCAAAAATGGTATAGATGACTTCATTTGCAAAAGTAGAATAGAGACCCAGACGACAGATGTAGAGGACAAACGTATGGACACCTAACGGGGGGAGGAGAGGGTGGGGTGGATTGGGAGGTTGGGGTTGACATATATACACCAATGACACTGTGTATAAAGTGGATCACTAATGAGAACCCACCATTTAGCACAGGGAACCCTACTCAGCACTCTGCCGTGACGTAGATGGGCGAGAAATCCAAGAAAGGGGGGATGTATGTATATGGATAGCTGGTTCACTTTCCTATCTGGTAGAAACCAACACAACATTGTAAAGAAACTATATCCAACAAAAATTAATTTAAAAGCTAAAAACATAAAATAAAACAGTGCAGGGCCGCCTGGCGCCTCAGGGAACAGAGTGGACTTACAGTGGAGGGAAAGGGGGAAAAGGAGATTTTTGTAAATTTTGTGACTTCAAAATGTTTCATCATGTGAATGTATTAATATTATTTGTTTATGAAAATGAACAACGGTTCAGGAGGCACTGTTTTAGTAATGGTCTAACTAGGCTGGCAAAGCTGACAAATGTCTCTCTCTTCGATAGCGTTTCCCAAGTTGAACAGGGAAGTTGACATCCTGGTAATCTGCAGCCTCCGCTGGAAAGAAGTCACTTCACTTTCCAAGTAGTCTTCAAAGTGTCTCCTTTTCCATCCCATGATGCAGCCTGAGAAATCAATGTGGGCAACATTATAAGAATCCTTTTCCTTCCATCCCCATGTTCTTACCCTAAACCACAGACAAGACTTCACCTCTGGTCTCTAGGGGAGCACTGGAGCACCCGCACATCCTCTCCTCTGTTACTGACCCCTTAGGACAATCATGGACCATTTTCGGGAGTGGGGCCAGCTGGGGCCCACCCTTCTCACTCGCCCTCTGCCTCTCCGATCTGCATGGGTTCAACAAGATGGCTGGCTCCTTCCTCTCCCAACTAGTCAGGTCTCAACCTTTCCAATACGGGCTGAGCATGAATAGGTCAGGACTGGGATAGCATTAAAGGTTCTGCTTTGGAGAGGGAGATTAGAGGCTTTGCCACATCCTCCAGCCTTACTCGTAAAAAAGCTGATCAGCATTTTACTCCTTCCCATTAAGGACCTGTAGAAAGGGGACGGTGATTAATTAGCACCCTCAGACTTCCAGCACAATTGAATTCTCCTGATAACAAGGCATCTTAGCAGAAGTCCCTAAGATATTTAAACATTCAATCATAAGCACCATTGCTCGTGATAAAGACCAAAATGACGAATCTACAGCCATTTTTCCAAGAAACGGTGGCAAGTCTCATAGTTGTAATGTTTCATGTAGTAAGGTTTTCAAGGAGACTTTTCCAACTAAGAAATACTCCAGAGTCTTCATGTTAACGAATAAGAAGTAAAACTATTAAAAATATTTTTTAACGCCAATGAAAATGTTCAAACTGACACTGCATGTCCCCTGTGATGAGGCGCTGACAAGGACACAGCGTCCCATCAGGGGTATTCCTGACAAAAATGGAGCCGATCACAAAGAAACCATCAGACATACCCACGCTGGGGGACATTTCACCAAAAGAGGGGCCAGTACTCTTCAAAAATGGCAATGTCAGGAAATAAAAAAGCAAGTCCAGGAAAGCTGCAGATTAAAAGAAGCTAAAAACCACAATGCCTAAATGCAATGTGTGACTCTAGAGTGGAAAAAAACAATTGCTAGGAAGGATACTTTTAGGACAAACAGAAAAATTGGAATATGGATGGTGTAATATATAATAGCCTTGGATCAATATGAAATACGCCAAATTTGATGGGCTCAGAGTGTCAGTGTTCTCAGGAAATGCTGGCTGCCACCATCACCACTTCTGCAATCTACTTTCCAAGGGTTCAGCATGAAACAAAGAAATAAAATACATTACGTATCATCTATGATAGGGATATGCATAGATAGAGCAAATGTACAAAAAAAAAAAAAACAGGTTGACCCAGGTGAAGATATGTGGCCACTCACTACATTACTCTTGAACCTAGCAGTAGATGAAACTTTACAAATTAAAAGGTGAACAGTTTTTTAAAAGATGCTCCCAACAAGATACCATAATTCTTATGTATTCTTCAAACTTTGAGAGAGGATTAAGTAAGTCTCGAGGATGCCATAAGAGAGAAAAGATAATTTTGTAACAAATCCCCTGTGTCTCAGTATACGGAGGCTGTAATTCAGGTCACCTCACGAGGGGCTCTAGCCATCGGAGCCACTGCTTCCCAGCCCAGGAGTCAAACACAGACTGTCTGACTGCAGATAGAGAGGGGTGCCCCATAAATACTGAGGCTTGCTCTCACTGATTCCATATGGGGGCCATCCCTTTTGGGGCTTGCTCCCCTCCACCTTCTCCATTTTCCTTTCAGTCTTTCATTATATTAAAAACTCAACTGCACCTTCATAAGGGCTTTGAAAAAAAATCACAAAATTATGCAACACTCAGACTCGGCTATATCATAGATCCTGTTTTTAAAATATATTCACCTTGCCCTCAGGCCTTTGCCACAGAAATAGATGTGCATAAATCCACCTGTATGACAGGCTTTTTTGTTATACCAGCTTTTAAAAATTTTCTTGAAAGAGTCCATGACAGACATGCCTTATGCCAAGTAGTGTTAAGGTGAGGATTCACTCTATAATTATGACTATTTCATGTAATTCATTTCTGTCATAAACACCAGGTAATTTGCAAATCCTAGTTTGGTTACATAGCCACGATAACCTTCATCTCCTCTCCCTCAGCATATTTGCAAGGCAACAGGGTATTTACAGACCTTCACGATATATCAGGCACTACACTCTACAGAGATTACCTTGTTGGATAGTCTCGTTATTAGGAGCATGGTATTATCTCTATTTTACAGGTGAGAAAACTGGGGCTCAACCGGTCATTTGCCTAAGGACACACAACTTGTTAATAGCAGAGCCAGAACCTGAGCCCAGACCTACCTGCCTGCAAGGTCCAGGCTTAGCAGCGCTACATCTTAGCACACCCATCTCCCACGGTCTTCAGAGCACCATCTCGGCTTCCATCACACCAATGTGAGGCCATGTGGAGACTCTCTGGGATTGAGAAAACTCAAGGAGACACCAAGTAGGAAAACAAAGGCATCTCCTACCATAGAAAGAATAAAAGACCTTTTTTCATTCTTATTGGCGTACAGTTGCTTTACAATGTTTGGTAGTTTCTGCTCCACAGCAAAGTGAATCAGCTATATGTATTCATACATCCTCTCTTTTTTGGATTTCCTTCCCATTTAGGTTACCACAGAGCACTGAGTCGAGTTCACTGTGCCATCCAGTAGGTCCTCATTAGTTATCTGTTTTATACGATAGTGTCTATATTTAAACCCCAGCCTCCAAATTCATCCCATCCCCTCTTCCCTCTTGGTGTCCCTGCGTTTGTTCTCTATGTCTGTTTCTCATGACTTATTAACTCTCACTATTTTTGCCCAAATCACTTAAATGTCACACACAGGAAAAAAAAAGCTAATATATTTTATTGCCGATTGTTCTTTTCCTGAGATTTTCCTGAACCATTTAGGTTGATCTTTTGAACCTGAATCAAGTTCTTCTGCCACCATCCACAACTTCAAAATGCCAATTTCGTACAGACTGCACCAAAGCTCAGGATATAACTCACAGTGTTATACATTTCATATTCAATACTGAATATGAAAATCTGAAATACACACTGCATAAGTAATGGCAGTAAAAAGCCAATGATATTTTAAAGATATTTTAAAGATTTAGTATTTATCATTGTAACACAGCTTTTATGTTTGATGTTCTATGAAGCCATGAGCTCACTTCTGAATCAATGCTATTTTATCGCTCGCTGTTATATTTATGGAATGTTACTGTGAACAAAGCAAAGCAGGCCAAGTCTATTCCCAACATAACCTATAAATAATGTAAGTAAATAAACTAAGCAAATCTTCATGAAGCAATGCATTATTTACTATTCCTTGTTGCTGAAATATGAGTTTAAATTTTGGTTACATATTAATGTAAAGGCTTAGCAATTTCTAGATCTCCCTAAGGAGAAAATCCTGAAGTTTAACTCAGAATTCACCTTGCATGCTTTCCCAACTCGGTAACTAACAGCCACACTCCTCTCCAGAGTCAGAAGCAACCTCTCCACATAGGCCAATGATCTGCACTTATCCTAAGAAAATCTAAGCTGGCATCATGGTGTAACACCCAAGTGGGTGTTCTACCGTCTTTGACCAGTTGGATATTATAAGACAAAATCACTATGACTATAGTGATCCACTGCACTCATCTCACACACTAGCAAAGTAATGCTCAAAATTCTCCAAGCCAGGCTTCAACAGTACATGAACCATGAACTTCTAGATGTTCAAGCTGGATTTAGGAAAGGCAGAGGAACCAGAGATCAAATTGCCAACATTCCCTAGATCATCAAAAAAGCAAGAGAGTTCCAGAAAAACATCTATTTCTGCTTTATTGACTATGCCAAAGCCTTTGACTGTGTGGATCACAATAAACTGAGAAAATTCTGAAAGAGATGGGAATACCAGACCACCTGACCTGCCTCTTGGGAAATCTGTATGCAGGTCAGGAAGCAACAGTTAGAACTGGACATGGAACAACACACTGGTTCCAAATAGGAAAAGGAGTACGTCAAGGCTGTATATTGTCACCATGCTTATTTAACTTATATGCAGAGCACATCATGAGAAATGCTGGGCTGGAGGAAGTACAAGCTGGAATCAAGATTGCTGGGAGAAATATCAATAACCTCAGATATGCAGATGACATCATCGTTATGGCAGAAAGTGAAGAAGAACTAAAAAGCCTCTTGATGAAAGTGAAAGAGGAGAGTGAAAAAGTTGGCTTAAAGCTCAACATTCAGAAAACTAAGATCATGGCATCTGGTCCCATCACTTCATGGCAAATAGATGGGGAAACAGTGGAAACAGTGTCAGACTTTATTTTGGGGGCTCCAAAATCACTGCAGATGGTGATTGCAGCCATGAAATTAAAAGACACTTACTCCTTGGAAGGAAAGTTATGACCAACCTAGACAGCATATTAAAAAGCAGAGACATTACTTTGCCAACAAAGGTCTGTCTAGTCAAGGCTATGTTTTTTCCAATAGTCATGTATGGATGGGAGAGTTGGACTATAAAGAAAGCTGAGCGCTGAATAATTGATGCTTTTGAACTGTGGTGTTGGAGAAGACTCCTGAGAGTCCCTTGGACTGCAAGGAGATCCACCCAGTCTGTCCTAAAGGAAATCAGTCTTGGGTGTTCATTGGAAGGACTGATGCCGAAGCTGAAACTCCAATACTTTGGTCACCTGATGCAAAGAACTGACTCATTTGAAACGACCCTGATGCTGGGAAAGATTGAGGGCAGGAGGAGAAGGGGGCGACAGAGGATGAGATGGTTGGATGGCATCACCGACTCAGTGGACATGAGTTTGGGTAGACTCTGGGATTTGGTGATGGACAGAAAGGCCTGTTGTGCTGCAGTCCATGGGGTTGCAAAGAGTCAGACACAACTGAGCAACTGAACTGAACTGATAGTGATCAAGGCTATTTTAGTTTTCACATATTATACTCAGAGTAAGAGTAGCTCAAACTTTCTCCATGTTTTAGTGTATTTTTAGTGATTTACCTATTCTTTCAAAATTATCAGGTAGGTCTTACCATGGTTCCAAGTCCCGTTCACGTTAGGATATCACAGTGAACAAGACCGATAAGAATCTCTTTATAGAGACTACAGTTGTGGAGAAGTAGAGAATTACACAGCAAACAGGTAAAAAAATTAACAAGATAATTTCAGTAGTAGTGAAAAAAACTAAGAGAGTACTATGATAGAAAATGACAGTCATTTTAGAAAGGGAGGTTAGAGAAGGTTTCTATAAGAAACTAACATTTGAACTAAAGCACCCTGAAGACAGAATAAATAGCACATTTTATCAGTTTCTCCTTCTTCTTCTCCTCCCACTTCTCCTTTTCGTCTATTTAGTTCCAGCTAAGATCCATTGATATATGAGGAAGGGATAGTACAAGCCCTGGTGAAGAAACATTCCAAGATAAGCTGGGGTGGAGTCCTCTTGGAGAGAAAAAATAAGTATAATGCTAGGTAAGTGCCAACAGGTGGATGGCCATCTCTCACTGAGAGAAACCACTCAAAATGATGCCTGGGTTCATAATTCAGGGGTAAGACATGGATTTGTGCAGAAAGCGAGTACCAGGAGACCTCAACAGAAATAAAGGTTAAGTAAGATTTGCAAACAAACCAAATGTAAGTCAGCCATGGGCAGCTTGGATGGGCTCAGGAGGAAAGGGTTGGGATAGAGGCTGAAAGGATGCTACTGAGCTGAAGGCAAGATGTCCTGACCTGATGGCCAACCAGATTTCATCAATGCCTTCATTCACTCCTATGTGGTCTCTGCTTGGGACTACCCACAGCAGAAGTGGTCTACTCACAGCCAGAGGATGCTGGAGGTCTTCCTTCTATTAGAAAGATAATAATATCTCATCTCCTAACCATGCTTGAAAGATTCTACAGCTTCACCATTCATGATTATTGCCCTGATAGGCTTAATTATCTGAAATAAAAAGCAGAAAAGATCTCCAGAGGGTTTCCAATCTATGCCCTGCCACTAGAGAGAATAAATAAAGAAACTATCCAGAACAAAGATTAAAAGCTCAGTTAGCTGACCAGACCCTAGGCAAATTTGTGAAGAGGATGAAAGCTGTCTTTCTATCTACAATTACAGCACCCTTCACTGTGTGAGGTTAATGGGCCTTATTTTCCTCGTGCTTAACATTTATTTCAAGCTGTCTGCACCTATTCTCTATTGGGCTGCTCCCTCTGTAAAATATAAGGCGGAAAAGACTGTAACAAATGAAGTCGTTCTAAGTAGTCAAGGACTCAAAACAGTTTATAAGTCATCCCTCGGTATTCACAGGGGGTTGGTTCTAGGACCCCTATGAATAACCAAAAGCCAAGCCTGCTCAAGTCCCATATATAAAATGGTGAAGTATTTGCATAGAATCTGTGCCTGTCTGGAATACTTTAATCATCTCTAGATTACTTATAACACCTAATGCAATGTAAGTGCTATGTAAATAGCTGTACATATCATGGAGATGCTATGTCAATAGTTGCCAACGTGTGGCAAATTCAAGTTTTGGCTTTTAGAATTTTCTGGAATTTTATTTCCAAATATATTTAATCCAAGATAGTCTGACTCCACGGATGCAGAGGATACAGAGGGCTGACTGTAACACTTAGTCAGTTGCAGCCCTGATTAAAGATTTACCTGGAGGATGGAAGTGTCACGGAGAACAAACAGTTGCCATCTAACACAGACAGTAAAGCAGGTAAGAAAGGCACAAGAAATTGATTTTTCTTTCTACTTTTTTTTGCGGGGGGGAGGTTCTTTTCTTATTGAGGTATAGTTGACACATAACATTATATTAGTTTCAGATGTACAACATAACTATTCAATATTTGCATACTGTGAAATGACAAGCACAGTAACTCTAATTACCATACAAAGTTAAAATTTTGGGCCTGTGTGAGTTTGTTCAGTTTCTGAAAGTTTCATCTACCTGTAGAGCTATGATAGGTACATATATGTGTGTGTGTGATGAGAACTTGGAAGATTTATTCTCGGCAACTTTCAAATATGCACTGTAATATGTTTGCCTGTAGTCACAATCATGTACATTACATCTCTGTTACTTCCTTATTGTATAATTATTGACATATACATAAGAAAAATATACCTATCATAAATATACAGGTAGATGAAATTTTCAGAAACAACAAACTCATAAACTCAGCACCTAGATCGAGAAATTGTGACCAGAAACCCCTTCTTGCCCCTTCCTGTCATTCCTGCCTCAGGGACAGCCACATTCCTGACTTCTGACACCACTGGTGAGTTTTGCCTGGTTTTGAATTTTATATAAGTGGAATCATAGAGTGTATTCTTTCATATCTGGCTTCTTGTGACTGATATTATGTTTGTGTGATTTGTTCACAGTACAGCATGTAGTCAGGGTGAGGGCGGGGGGCCTGGAACCAATCCCCTATGGATACGGAGGATGACTGTATTTACAGTTATTCACGCTGTGTAATACAAGAAGTCATCTCATAAATGCCAATATTTGACCCTCAGAACTGAATTCCAAGCATGCTTAAAGAGGAAACATAGAAACTTATCCCCAGAGTAAAATTAACTCCCTTGGCTGAAATCTTTTTCTATTTTGTTCATTGAGCACTGAGCTCATAATGCATTCTCTCAGACTTTCTTATTTAATTTGAAATTTACATCTGAGCTACTCTTAACCTCAGAATACAGATAGATGAGTTCGAGTCACAGTCCTTTCCCATTACTCAAGGAATGAAGCCAAGCTTTTCTCTTGCTCCAGTTTTATTTCTTCTCTCGCAAGTAACGATGCTTAAAGGTACACCAAGAACAGCTGCCAACAGCCCATCCTCTGGGACCCTCATCCAGCTTAGCCAGTCAATTGCTGGCGTCTGTTCACAGGTTGCAGACATCAGGAAGTGCTTGTGATCATTATCGAGGCAATTCTAAGCCTTGCAAACACATACACACAAAGGCCTGGGCTGGCGTGTCTCTAATTCTGGAGCATGTGCTTCATCCGTTTCACCAGCTTGCCTCCCCAGGCTAACCTGGCCCGTGTCAGACACCTAGAGAATCATGGCATTGGACCAAGAGGCTTCCGGTTCTCACCAGACTGCAAACCATCTCTAACTTTCACCGGATCAGCAGTAAAATGAACAAGACAGAAGCTGGCATCAGTTTGACTGTAGGTGACATGCCAGGTCTGGCAGAAAATGGTCAGGGCCAGCCTGTGAAAATGTTTACTTCAGTGTCTTGAAAACCAGAGCTCAAAACAACACACCATCCTCAGAGCTGCATGATATGCACAGTTCAGGATAGGAGTCTGTAAAATGCTCAGAGGTCTTCTAAATCGGCGGCAGAGAAAACATTTCCATTTTGGGGTAGGTTTGGTGCCCTTTGTCCAGATAGAGAGGTAGTATGGGGCCCTAGAAAGAACAGATTCTCGGCCAGGCAGGAGGGGGCCCTAGCATTCCCAACTGGAACCCCAGTATCCTTTCAGAACTCCACAGGCCCTAGGATCTGTTCCTTTGGAGACTGATCTCATGTCATTTTCCAACCAAAGGGTTTTTAATTGTTTTCAACTGTTCTTATTGTCTAATGTGGCTTCCCCGGGGGCTCAGAGGTAAAGAATCCACCTGCCAATGCAGGAGATATAGGTTTGATCCCTGGATCAGGAAGATCCCCTGGAGCAAGAAATGGCAACCCACTCCAGTATTCTTGCCTGGGAAATCCCATGGACAGAGGAGCCTGGCAGGCTACAGTACATGGGATTGCAAAGAGTCGGACACAACTTCGGGATTAAACAACAACAAACAACATTGTCCAATGTACTTTTTTAATATTAGTAACTAGAGGCTATGTGGATGCTAACCACATGCGGATAATATCACTCTAATGGCAGAAAGTGAAGAGGAACTAAAGAGCCTCTGGATGAGGGTGAAGGAGAAGAGTGAAAGAGCCAGCTTAAAACTAAATATAAAAAAACTAAGATCACAGAACCCAGCTCCATTACTTCATGGCAAATAGAAGGGGAAAAGGTGGAAGTAGTGACAGATTTCCTCTTCTTGGGCTCTAAAATTACTGTGGTGCTGACTGCAGTCATGAAATCAGAAGACAACTGCTTCTTGGCAGGAAAGGAACAAAAAACCTAGACAGTGTGTTGAAAAGCAGAGACATTACTCTGCCGACAAGGTCCGTATAGTCAAGGTTT
Organism: Cervus canadensis; assembly: GCF_019320065.1. Lineage (NCBI taxonomy): Eukaryota > Metazoa > Chordata > Mammalia > Artiodactyla > Cervidae > Cervus > Cervus canadensis. Next base: position 5,191,382 of record NC_057404.1, read on the forward strand.
TGGTCTTCCCAGTAGTCATGTATGGCTGTGAGAGCTGGACCATAAAGAAGGCAGAATGCCAAAGAACTGAGGCCTTCAAACTGTGGAGCTGGAGAAGGCTCCTGAGAGTCCCTTGGACAGCAAGGAGGTCAAACCGGTCAATCTTAAGGGAGATCAACCCTGAATACTCATTGGAATGACTGATGCTGAAGCTGAAGCTCCAGTGTTTTGGCCATCTGATGCGAACAGACGACTCATTGGAAAAGTCCCTGATGCTGGGAAAGATTGAGGGCAGAAGGAGAAGAGGGCGTCAGAGGGTGAGATGGCTGGATGGCATCACTGATGCAATGGACATGAACTTGGGCAAACTTGGGTTAGGGACAGGGAGGCCGGGTGTGCTGCAGTCCACGGGGTCTCAAAGAGTCAGACACGACTGGGTGACTGAAAGACGGTTAGAGTCTGAAGGGAAGTAATTGGGATTTGAAGAGCTGAGATTCTAGGATTCTTTAGGAAGGCTTACTTCATGGAGTATACTTGGAAAAATATTATTTCATTAAAGAATAATTGGCCCATTCTCAATAAGCTGATTTTCTATTCTAGGCCCCCTCCCCAGAAAAAACAAAAAAATTAGGTAGAGGCAAGAAATAATGCCAGTCAGACAGAGCATATCACATGTACTCTCATTTGTGATTAAATGATTAAATGATTTTTTTAAAAAAATTAAATTAAAAAAATTAAAATATTTTTAATCATTTTAAAAATTTTTTTAAAATTAAATTAAAAAAATTAAAATATTTTTAATCATTTTTAAAATTTTTAAATGAACATGTGCTCATGGTAACAAGTGATACAATCTAACAACGTATAAAGAAAAAATTACGCATCTCTCTTTAAATCTTCCTCCATTGTCACTCTCTTCCCAGAGAAAACAGATATTAACGGCCAGCTATATACTTTCAAACCTTTTTATGTGTATATAGTATATGGATACAAAAATTGGATCATACTCTTCACATAATTTTGCAGTTTGCTTTTCTCCTTTAATTACATTATAGACATCCTTCCAAGCGAACAATTAGAGGTGGAATTCATTCTTTGAAATGACTGCATAAAATTCCAATGTATGGATCTTCTTACTCAATCGTTCTTTTGATGGAAAGTGAGGCTGTTTCCAGTTTTTTGTTTGTTTGCCAATGAAAGCAATGCTGAAATAAATATTAGTGCACATGTCCTTATATACTGGTGCTTTAATTCTATTGGCTAGATTTCCACTCACTTTGCAAGGTCGGAGCTTAGGTACATTACTCATTTTAACAGCTATCGACATATTAATTTCTTTAATCCATCTGGACTTTATCTTTTGTATTAAGAGGTAGGGATTACAAATTCTGCTTTCTGCCACATGTTTAGCCCGTTTTGCCAGCATCATTTATTAAATAAGCCACCCTCTTCATAGGCTGCAATGCTACTTTTGACATATGGGCAATTCTCATAAACACCTGGATCTCTTTCTGGAGTTTCAATTCTGTTTCACTGCTACATTTATCTGATCTTATGCCAATAACAAGCCATTTTGATTACAGTGGCTCTAAAACTAGGCTTACTATCTAGTGAGGGAAGTATGTCTTATCTTTTGCATTTTGTACTCTAAGATGAGCTTACCAGATGTCTCAGTGGTAAAGAATGCGCCTGCCAATGCAGGAGACAAAGCAGACACGGGTTCGATCCCTGGGTTGGGAAGATCCCCTGGAGGAGGGCATGGCAACCCACTCCAGTGTTCCTGCCTAGAGAGTCCCATGGACAGAGGAGCCCGGTGGGACTGCAGTCCGTGGGGTCACAAAGAGCTGGACAAGACTGAGAGACTGAGCCTGCACCCACTTTAAGATACCTATTCTTCCATTTGAACCTGAATTATTTTATTCAACAAAAACATTAAAAATTCTGAATGAAAAAAAAAAAATTCTGAATGAAATTGCAAATATTTGTTTATTGAAAGAACAGAAAATTATACAGTTTTAAGTATTCCTTATAGATGATTGTACATCTCTCCATTTATTCAATAAGTTGTTTTAGGTTTTTTAAATATGGGTTCAAATCATGTAAAACTATTCCTCTGTATTTTAAATTTTGTGCTTATAAAGGGGATTCTTTTTTCAAAGTCTATTTCTAGCTTACTGACACTAGTAAAAAAGAAAATTACAGATTTTGTATATTTATCAATTATCCAGACACCTTATCAAATCTAGAACTTTTTTTTAGTCTCCCTGGGTGTGCTAAGTAACCAATCAATATCATTACAAATACATTATCTCTCCTAATATTTATATCTATTACTTACTTTTCTCTTCTTATTACATTAGCTAGTACCTCCAAATCAACGTAATTGCAGTCATAAAAGGGAGCTCTATTTTGTTCCTGAGTTTAAACAAAATAACTTCAACATTGGACTTCATATTAAGTTTGCTAAAAGGATTTGATAGTCTTTTCATGTTTAAGTAAATATCCCTATAATCCTATTTTGCTTATAGTTTAGTCAAGAAACACTATTTAATTTTATAAAGTTATGTTACAGTATGTTATAATTTAAACCCACGCTTGTTTCCTTTTTTAGTTGGCTCATTTAAAGAACTTTCATGTAGATTTTCTGATATTAAAACACCTTTCCATCACGGAAATAAAGCCTACTGACTTATGGTGTATTATTCATTTTATCCAGGGCTAGATTTGGTAAACCAATGTTTTAGTTAGACTTTTGCATCATATTTGGAAGTGAAATCAATATATACTTATCACATTAATTAGTTTTATAAAATGAACTAAGGGACTGTCTGTTTTTTTCCTAGGGCCTGAAATTATTTACATAACATAGAAATTTTCATTTTACTTCATAATTTTACTTCATCAACTTAGAAAGGTATTATTAGATATTATGAGAGAGGGTATTTTTTTTTTTTTGAGTGAGGGTATTATTGTTATGCAACTTTTAAACATGACAAGGAGTAGATGTTCAGAAAAGGATGTAGGCTGACTAACATCAAGCAACTATTATGGCATGAAGCTGGGAATGAAATACCAGGGTTCTGATTCCAGACCTGGACCTTGATCTACCATGTACCACCTCCTCTCTCCAGGGATAAGCCTGAAATCCTGACCAAAACAAAGACATCAGAAATTCTACAGCAGAACCAGTGAAAAGAAGTCACCTTTGGAGAATACCCAGTGGAGCAGTCACAAGTCTCACAAAGAAGAGTTGTGAACTGCTGAGAAGCCACAACCACAGAATGATCTCCTTAGTATCTGATCCTTTGAAATGGGATCATCCAGATGGAGCAAATGGACCACAAACAGTGATTCAAGATGGTGGATTCATGAAGGGCAACTGTGTAGGGTTGTATAAAACTATGTTAAATAATGACAATTCATGTACATATCTTCTTTTATAATGTACAAAGAGTACGTTTAAAGAGATTAATCGTATGTCAAGGACTACACTCTGTATCTTAGAGGTGATGGAACACCCCATACTCTTCATTCCACCCCCCATACTTTTAAAATCATGCTCTTTGTGTGTTTCCTTCATAGCACTTATCACTCATCTTGCAATTATTTTATTTATTTATGCTACTTGTTCTTTGCCTACCCACTGCCCTCCCCAGTTACAATGGAGGTAACCTAAGAGGTCATATTATACTATTGCTTTATCCACAGGCCTGAACACAGTGAAAAGGCATTCAAAATGTATTTATTGTAAGAGTGAAAAAATAAGTACCATACACCATTTATACCCAAAGTGGTCCCTGCTTGAATCCTATCTAGAAAGGACAACAGCCTTCCCTCCAGAAATGGGGGTCCCACTGCACACGCAGTTAGGAATAATACTGTCTGCTGCTGGCTTTGTAAATATATAACAGGCTATATATCCAAGTCAGAGATCTCCATATCAATCTTATACAATCACTTTATTTGACAGAGACATTCTTTTTAAAGGCAAATCAGTGTGAACTCTCAATATCCCAAATTAGATCGAGCACACAAGTTCAGATGAGTTAGCCATTAATTACTCACCACCACTGGCCTAAGTTTGAAACCACCAGATCTCATTTTTCACTGGGCTGACATCCTGAAAGGCAGCATTTGTCAGGAGACCTCCCTTGTATTTTTTTCTTTTCCTTCCATTGTTTCACTGAATTAACCAAAGCAATATTAAACAAGTTGCTAAATACAGGTATTAGCTCATTTGTAGCTAATTATTACAGGTAAGTGGTGCAGTAAATGAAGCACCCTTCACCCTCTCCATTTTTTTTTTCTTCTTTTTTTTTTCTTGAAGCTTTTGTGATGTTCCCAGGTAAATCCCATGCATAATGTAAGAGTGGCAATGTTGTTTGCATAATAAGCTATTTTCTACCACAGAAGCAGAAACATTTTATCGCTATAGAGAAAGCTCAAATTATGAATACATTTTCATATAAGTTGATTTATGTGAAAATTACAAATAAATGCAGAGCCGAGCTGCAAGTGAATTGTTTGTTCCCAGTTCAAGGAGTGGTGTTATTTGAAATTAAAAAAGAAAACAACCCGCCACATCCTGCTAAGAGAAATATTTTTAATGTTATTCAGACTGAAGCACATATCACATGACCCAAGAAGAAAAACATCATCTGGTCCAGAAGTAGGACCTGAGGTTGCAAAGGCTGATTTCTGAAGCCATATATATATATGTAATATGTTTATATATAAAACATTTATATTACCCATGATATATGTATTTTTCTTGCACTTGGGCTGCAAAGATTCTCAGCAAACTCTATAACTACTTCTTTCAATAGTCAAAGGAAGTTAAGAGAATAAATGGAAGCCCATTATCACTTCTGCATATGTGAGAGCTAAATGTGTGTTAAAGACATGAAAATGGTTTTGTGTAAGACCCAAAGTTTCTCAGACACCTGCAGGGCTCTCAAAGTGGGATGCACATTTCTAATCCAGGCAGAACCGTGGAGGGTCGAGAACTTACCTTGTTAGGACACCCCTCCCCCACTACGCTAGTACACTGGTATCTGGGTGGTTGATCCATAACAGGAATATGAGGCTGGTCACAGAGCTTTGGCTAATGTCCCACACATAGAGGAGACAGGTTTTAGGGAAAGGAGATAGGGACATGGCACCTTGGACAAGTCTACATAGTAAAATTAATGCAACTTGGGCACCATATGCCTGTAATTTTCCTAGACCTTTAAACTTGCCTGGATTACACTCATCATGGGCCATGATCACAGAAAACATCCCATCCTGGCTGTTGCCCCAGACTGCAGCCCACTTATGTTTTAACTGTTACATAGTAAATCCTTAGCTTTATAGTTCTTGATTCTGATAATGATCTCTGACCCTGTTTGCATTTCGCAACCCTTCAGACCCTTAAACCAGCTTACTGAGCTCTGCTGGCTTCCTCAGCTCTTTGCTCATGTGCCCCCAGAATCTCAGGATGCTCAGAGCCACAGAGGAGAGTCCTGCTTCCCGGCCTAGCTCGTGGAGCTGTGCGACCTCCAGCCACTCCACCTCCCCCTTTCCCTCCCCATACCACAGAGAGGGGAATTAGAGTAATACAGACAGCTAATCTAAACACGGGTCTCAAAAGTCTCACCTTCACTGTTCTCAATTTATTGACCTGTCAGGAGATGTTACATTTGTAGATCTGACTTTTTACAAGCCCCCTCTGCCATCTCCAAACCACTAAATAAAAAAAAATTTTTTTTGGCAAGTATGTTGTTGTTCAGTCACCACGTCCGGCTCTTTGGAAGCCCATGGGCTACAGCACGCCAGGTCTCCCTGTCCCTCACTATCTACCAGAGTTTGCCCAAGTTCAAGTCCAAGTCCATTGAATCGGTGATGCCATCCAACCATCTCATCCTCTGTCGTCCCCTTCTCCTCCTGCCCTCAATCTTTCCCAGCATCTGGGTCTTTTCCAATGAGTCAGCTGTTCGCATCAGGTGACCAAAGTATTGGAGTTTCAGCTTCAGCATCAGCATATTTCAGCCCAAGCATAAATGGGAATCGTGTAACTTGCCTGGCCAGTCTCATTCGATTAGAGAGACCAGAGCCCACACGTTCTCTGGGCCCCAGATTCAGGTATCACACAACTGCCCAAGGATCTCTGCCACATTCATCTTGTCTGTATTTCTTATTTGCATTCGGTAGGTTGACTCTGTGCTTTCCCTCCAATACTATGCTGGAAGTCTGTGTAAGATATAAAAATAAATAACGCTGTTTTAATTACATTGTCCTGGATTTTCATTCAATAGCTCGACAGTTGGAGAAGAAATACCTGGTCAATTTCTGCACCACTTGAATTTCAATCTAGCAACAAACCTTATACTTGAGGCTTAAATGCCAGGTGCCTGAAGAAGACTCTTCTCTGTTATTCTCTGGTTCTGTCACTATAAACGGCCAAGAACAAGCACGCATGTGTGCATGCCTGCTAAGTCGCTTCAGTCATGTCCGACTCTTTGTGACATTATAGACCTTAGCCCGCCAGGCTCCTCTCTTCATGGGATTCTCCGGGCAAGAATACTGGAGTGGGTTGCCATGCCCTCCTCTGGGGGATCTTCCCGACCCAGGGAGTGAACCTGCATCTCTTTCTGTCTCCAGCATCTGCAGGTGGGTTCTTTACCACGAGTGCCACCTGGGAAACCAAAGAGTAAGCATACATCTTTATAAATTAGATATTAAAAAGACGCCCACAAACACTATCATGTAGTTTGTGTCCCTTGCTAATACAGAAGGATAAAGTAAAACGGTCTTTAAAGAACAGACACTGGAAGAGCCCTCTCACTGAGGCAGAAAGCACAGTGGCCGATGCCGAGAACTGGGAGGAGAAGCTGGGGAGTTAGTGTTTGATAGCTACAGAGCTTCAGTTCTGCAAGGTGAGAGTTCTCTGCCTGGATGGTGGCGACACAATACTGGGAATGTATTTAATACTACCGAACTGTGTGCTTAAAATGGTTAAAATGACAAATCTTATGTTAAGCATATTTTACCACAAAAAATAATAAAAGAAAATTATTGAGCCACATTTTTAAAGTAAAAAAAAATCACATCTCCAAATTCTAATACAGCTACTGAGTCAGTTTAACACCCTTTCTATATGCCTTGTACTCAGCTGGGTCCTAGGGATACAATATTTACTGTGAGATGCATGCTCTGTGCTCGTGGAGCTGAGAGCTAGTGGGGAGAGACGAATATTTCAAAAAGCTAGACTCTGATGAGGACTTTGAAGGAAAACTGAAAGGTGTACAGGACCATTTGACAGATGCCATCCTCCTGACCCAGCCCACAGGAACAGACAAACCTTCCTGAGGAAGAGGCATTCAGTGGAACTTGAGGAATGAAACAGAATTCATAGGAGGAAAGCGTCCAAGGGATGCTTGATCACGGAACATTTCTCAACATACCATCTCCCCACTGAGACTCCTGGGCTCTGGATTTCTGCAATACTTGTCACCCAGCAGTATTTTGGAGGCCAGATTCACACCAAAAACAAGTATCTTTCTCTTGAAAGTCAAAGTGTTAGTCATTCAGTCGTGTCTGACTCTGTCCGACCCCATGGACTTTGTAGCCCACCAGGCTTCTCTGTCCATAGAATTCTCCAGGCAAGAACACTGGAGTGGGTTGCCATTCCCTTATCCAGGGGGTCTTCCCGATGCAGGGATCGAACTCAGGTCTCTTGCATTGGCAGGAGGGTTCTTTACTGTCTTAGTCCCCAGGGAAGCCCCCCAATACCAATAGAGAGTGGGACCCAGACCCTGGGCAAAGTCAGTAATAACACTGTTGGCATTTTAAAGGCTTCCTTCAACTTTCCTTTCCAAAGCTCTCATCGGCACACATTGAAGAGCAGAATTCTCTAAGGGCCCAATAAGGTTCTTGTAAGGTTGGAATAAATTCTAAATGTTTGGCAAAATATTTGGCTAAAAGTTTGTCATTAACTGCTGAATAATATGTTACATATTTTAACTTATGTTTCCATACTCTCACGTCTACTGACCATCCAGCTGACCTTAGATTGGGCGCCATTTTCCAGCATCTTTGAGATCTGCATTATATGCAACACATGGTGCAAGTTTGGAAGCAACATCCTCACACTGTCAGCACTTCAGAGCACACACACATTTTCCCATCTCTGCCCTAAACCTCACCAAGGCAGGTCCCTCGTTCTGTTCCCTAATGAATACTCGGAGTAGTTCCTACAACATCATAGGTGCTCAGTAAATATTTTTTAGCTGAATCCCCTTCTTGGTCCCAGCTTCTGAAATTCTTTTCACACATTGCTGTCTTAGAACCCCCGTAACATCTAGATGTGAAATCACAAGGCTCTGGGAGTCAGAGAGAATCTAGGCTTAAATCTTGGCTCTGCCATTTACTGAAACCATGAATGTAAGTCAATTACATTAACACTCCAAACATGAATGTCCCCATCTGTGAAACGGGAACAATAACATATTTCTCAGTGATGTTGAAGGACAGAAGCAGATGACGGATGCGTGTTGCACATAAAACGCTGTGAGGAGGCACCGGTTGTTAGCCCCCTTTTACAAAAGAAGATGGCATGTGGCCCATTGGGCTGAAATAACTTCACCACAGATGCAACTTCATCAGCTTCATATTCTTGACTTCGAGGAAAGTAAAAGGGGGAAACAGTGGAATTCTTGAGACTAGGGCTTAATACTGGTTAGATATAATAGACTGACCTAACACCTTGTACTTCTCAGAAGGGTCTGTGCATCAAGACATACAGAAGCATATGAAATAAACCTAGCAGTGCTTCTCAAAACCTAACGCGTAAATAAACCACGTGAGGATCTTGTGAAAATGCAGATTCAGCTTCACTGGGGTGGGAACCGAGATTCCCCATTTCTCACAAACTCCCAGATGCTCCCCAGGCTCCTGCTGTCTGCACACCACACTTTGAGTAGCAAGGTTTTAAAGCGCCACACAAAATATTAGGCATTATCACTCCAAAGTGAAAGTGGAGGTTGCTCAGTTGTGTCCGACTCTATGCAACCCCGTGGACTATACAGTCTGTGGAATTCTCCAGGCTAGAATACCGGAATGGGTAGCCTTTCCCTTCTCCAGGGGATCTTCCCAACCCAGGGACTGAACCCAGGTCTCCTGTGTTGCAGGTGGATTCTTTACCAGCTGAGCCACAAGGGAAACCCAAGAATACGGGAGTGGGTAGCCTGTCCCTTCTCCAGCGGATCTTCCCGACCAGGAATTGAACCAGGGTCTCCTCCACTGCAGGCAGATTCTTTACCAACTGAGCTATCAGGGAAGCCCAGCACTCCAAAGGCCACGCCATTATAAGGATGGTATAGAACCATCTCATTTCTGGGCTCCATGCAGGGATTCCCCCAAAGTCCTGTGATTTCCTTTCGCTGTTGTCTAAATGCCATAAAATCCTACTTTGACCCTGACAATGACCATAACAAACCTACCTAAACAACCCCCCGTGAGCTCCTGCTCTGCAATATTCCTCAGCTGAGCACTACACTGCTTAGAGCTGCCTTAGATCTTCTCCTCTTTAAACTACCATCAAGTCAGAGAACCAGGCTCACATCAAAGTCAATTCGAATTCATTTTGTACAATTTCAACAGATACTATTTCAAAGGGCTCTGCTAACTTCAAAAACAATATTCATTACCTGGTTGTTGAAGGAAACTGCTCTCAGGATATTGTACACTGCCATCCCCTAATTTGGTAATTCTATCAGGAAAAGCAATTAAGTTTGTCTGACATGACTTGTTTTTATAAATCCATGATGCTTACTGCTCTTAATTTAATTCTCCTCTTACCACTTATAATTTCATTCTCATCTGACAGTTCATATTTTCTCTCTGAGTGATTCTTCCCCCCTTTATATTACTAATCGCAGAAAACTCAGTGAATAACATCAGCCTTTGGGTTGGAAAGAGACTGGAAAATGATGGGCAGTACACAGGCTCCCTTCAGGGAGGGTGGGAATTTTGTTCCTTATGATTCCCCCCACCCCTAAAGCAGTGCTCGGCATACAGATGGTGCTCAATAAATACTTGCCATCAGGTGTCGAGCCAAGTGCTGCAAAGGCAAAGACGACCCAGGTCTTTCCCCATAGTTCACATTCGTCAGAAGGCAGACATTTTAAAAGATGATTACAAAGCAATAAAAAAAAAATGGTACTGTGACAGGACTGCCAGTGAGAACTGGACCTTACAGTTTTATGTTATTTTCAATGTTGGAAAAACGTCCATCTAAAATGCTGTCAGCAATTTCTGTCTCATCGATGGGAGACCTGTGCTGCCTGTGATGATGTGCAAGTTACAGCAGCACAAATGAGCGGATGGTCCGCCATCCCGGAAAACCTGAGGCCAGGGAAGGCAATGGGTAGAAGTCACCTGGTGAGTCTCAAAGGATGAGCTGTGGTCACAGGACAAAGGGAAAGAACGCGTTTTACGCATAAGAAGGGGTGTGGGCAAAGACACAGACGTGTGTAACCGGATGCTGCGTTCAGAGGACTGAAGGCATCTTCTCGGGAATGTGAGGCTCAGTGAGGAAGCAGCCAAGGACGGAGGCGGCAGGGCCAGGAGCCAGTGCTGGAAACCTCGTGTGCCGAGCGGAAAGACCATCGATAGGCAATGGGAGCCACTAAGACGTTCCGGGGCTTCCCTGCTGGCTCAGATGGCAGTCTGCCTGCAATGCTGGAGATGCAGGGTTCGGCCCCTGGCTCAGGAAGGTCCCCTGGGGAAGGGAACGGCGACCCACTCCAGTACTCTTGCCTGGAAAATTCCACGGACAGAGGAGCCTGGCAGGCCACAGTCCAAGTGGTCGCAAAGAGGCAGACACGACTAAGTGACAAACATTTCACTTTTTTTTTTTCCAAGGTGTTTTGGGCAGGAGAGTGAGATGATAAGATTGTGTTATGAGAAAAATCAGTCCTGATTGAAAGAATGTAAGGAATGGATTTGATGGGAACAAGACTGGATGTAGAAGAACAGGAGACAATCGCCACTGTTGCTGGGGGCACTGAGTCGCCAAATCATGTCCGACTCTGCGACCCCATGGACTGCAGCACGGCAGGCCTCCCGGTCCCTCACCATCTCCCAGAGTGTGCCCAAGTTCATGTCCATTGAATCGGTGATGTCCTCCAACCAATTCAATCGATTTAGAACAGGAGACAAAGAATGAGGAAAGAAGGAGGCTTAGGAGGAATGTTAAAGAGGTAGGATGGGAGCCAGAGAGAATGGTGTCAGGACAACCAACGAAGAAAAAAGTTTCAGAAAGAATAAAGTGGTCAACATTGTCAGGGGCTGCTCAAGATATACTCATTAAGTTTCTTTTGGGAAAGCATCATGAGTTCATTCAACACATAAGGCCTACTTTCACATTGCTGTAATCTCTACCAAAAGCTTTCTTGCTCATCAGACTATGGCAACATGGTGGATAAAAAACCACCCTCTGAAACTGAAGGTAAAAAAAAATCAACATCTAGTAACTGAGATTGGCCATCTATCACAAGTAACTCACAAGTAACAAGTAAGATGATCCAGAGATGTGCTGATCAGGAGGGTATGAACATATGAAAATATAAAGGAAATTACCATTATATTATGTTGTGACTTGCCTAGTATGAATTTATGAAATGTTAAAGTTGAGCAGGAGCATGTGCCTCTAATAAATAATCAAAAATGGGTATTGGAGAATAAATGACCTATAAGCATATGAAATGATGCTCGATGTCACCAACCTTTAGGGAAATTAAAATCAAAACCTCAGTGAGATACCACTTCACACCCATAATAGGATGACTGCTATTTAAAAGCAATCACAAAAGCAGAAAAACAGAATCTAAAAGGTGTTGGCAAGGTTGTAGAGAAATGGATAACCTTGTGCATTACTGGTGGAAATATAAAAGGGTGCAGCCACTGTGGAAAAATGTATGGTGGTGGTTTAGTCGCTAAGTCATGTCTGACTCTTTGCAACTACATGGCCTTCAGCTTGCCAGGCTCCTCTGTCCATGGGGATTCTCCAGGTAAGAATACTGGAGTGGGTTGCCATTTCCTTCTCCAGGGGAATCTTCCCCACCCAGGGACTGAACCTGGGTCTCCTGCATTGCAGGCAGATTCTTTACCAACTGAGCCGCCAGGAAAACAGTATATGGCTCCCCCCAAAAAATCAAACACAGAATTAACATATAATTTAAGAATTCCACTTCTAGGTCTATAGCAAAATAACTGAAAGCCGGGACCCAAGCAGATATTTGTACACTCATGTTCTTAGCAGTATTATTCACAATAGTCAAAAGGTGGGGAGCAACCCATCTATGCATGAATGGGTAAACATAGCATGGTATAAACATACAATGGAACATTTTTCAACGTTAAAAAGGGAGAAAATTCTGAAACATGCTGTAACATTAACAGACTTCGAAAACATTATGCTAATAAGTCAGTCCCAAAGGATAAATATTGTAGGTCAAAATAGTCAAATCATAAAAACAGAAATCAAAATGGTGGTCATCAGGAACCAGGAGCAAGGGGGACTGGAGAGTTATTGTCTAATAGGTACAGAGTTCTGTTTGGGAAGATGAAAAATGTTCTTAAGATGGATGGCGGTGATAGTTTCATAGTGATGTGAATGTATATATTCACATATATACATTTGCTGATTAGACTACTCCTGGAGTTTAGGTCTGGGCATCATGCTGTGAAAAAGATGGAGATCAATCAGGCATGATCATCAGAAAGAGGCCACGGTGATGAATGAACTTGAATCCACATCATGGAAGCAATGACTGAAACCCTATCTTCCCAACCTGTGTGCCCTGGCATCCCGTGCTCCAAATCGTGTGAAGCTGTGCCTGGAGATGAACTGTTCAGTCCTCGAGCATGACTTGGAGCAGCTGAAGACTCCATACCAGCCAGGTGTGGGCAAGGCAGCCCTGGTAGGGGCTCTGCATTGTTCAAGCTCAGTGGGTCTGAGGATGCCTTTCAGGGTCCCCTGGAGGAAAGCACAGAAAGTAACTATTTTAGGCTGTGCTGGGTCTTCCTTGCTGCCTGAAAGCTTTTCTCTAGTTGTGGTGAGTGGGGGCTGCTGCTGCTGCTGCTAAGTCACTTCAGTCGTGTCCGACTCTTAGCAACCCCATGGACCGCAGCCCACCAGGCTCCTCCGTCCATGGGATTCTCCAGGCAACAGTACTGGAGTGGGGTGCCATTGCCTCCTCCGGAGTGGGGGCTACTCTCTACAAAAGCGTGCAGGCTTCTCATTACAGTAGCTTCTCTTGTTGCAGGGGCTGCCCAGCTGGTTCTAGTGGTAAAGAACTGGCCTGCAGTTCAGGAAACAGAAGAGATGCAGATTCAGTCCCCAGGTGGAGAAGATCCCCTGGAGGGCGGCATGGCAACCCACTCCAGTATTCTTGCCTGGAGAATCCCACGGACAGAGGAGCCTGGTGGGTACAGCCCCTAAGGTCACGAAGAGTCGGACACGGCTGAAGTGACCGAGCACACTCTTGTTGCAGAGCAAGGGCTCCGGAGCGCAGGCTTTAGCGGTTGTGGCGCAAGGGCAGAAAGTGACTCTTGGCAGGGATTCTCAGCCTGGATATACTGAGCATAAACAAGGCGCTGTGCCCCCTGAGACACCCACCTCGGCAGCCAGAGTCAGAGCACACTGCTGCCCATCCTGAGAGTGGGCCCGAGGAAGCTGGTGTTGAGGTAGTTCATATTCCAGATGCCCAAAGAACATGCGTCTGACCCTAGGTGCTGCCCATCGGAGACGGGGAGCTGGGGGAGGAAGCTGATAGGTGCCCCAGCGGACGTGGTTCCGGGGCTGTTCAGAACCTCTCTTCACATACAACTTCCCTCCCTGTGAGGCTCACATACTCCTCCGGGACGCATTGGCATCACCGGGTAGCCGCTCTAACAATGCTGCATTCTGCAAAACAGAGCGTCAACATAGTTTGAAACACTTAATATGAAAAAGTTCAACTGGACTAGAAGTCTTTTCTCACCAACATTAGAAATTTACACATTATTTCTGTCAATGAAAGTAAAGAAAGAACTATGAGAGTCTTTAATTATAACTGCAACTGTCATACACTTTGAAGGTTGTTAAAAAATGGTATATTTTAAATCATTGTTTCTTGTCCCTTATGGCTACCAAGAATTTGAAGAAACCAGCATCAACAAGTCTTGATCAGGAATTACATGTAGCCATTTCAAATGTCAAAGCTGATATCACAGGTTATATTCATGGAATCAAGCTAAGTTTCACTGTCAAACCTTCAAAAAGATTTTATTTGGAAGCTTTATACAAATTCAATATTTAATCTCCTCTCTAATATTTTATATGTATTTTCTTATCATAATTATATACGACTAAAAAGAAAATATAATGAATTTTTCATTAATCTCCAGACAGACATCCTTAATTCACTTCGGGTTCACCCCAGGGTGTCATGCAAATATCATTTTCTGTATCTGCCTTGGAGTTCAAAAGCCTCAGAAACACTACTAGAAAAAAACTGTTCATGTAGGAGAAACATCGTAGAAAACCAAATCAGAAGAATAGAGATGGGGGCCAAAAATTCAGTTGTTCTGAGTCTCTATAGGGGTGGACTTGTACCTCAAGTAAAGGCTTCAGGAAGATGACTTTCAGTCAAATCTTGAGCCAGCTCTGCCCAAAGAGAGGCCATCATATTTCAATAGCATCTGATGACCACTTATCAAAACGTCATAGATGGAGATTCAAACTTCACAGCATGACTGGCCTGAGGAAACTGTAAAACCTCTTCTGACCTTTAGATTCAGTGATTCTGAACCAGCCATTTCAGGAAGGCTTCCAGCCTCTCCTTCCTTGACATTTCTGAAATTCTCTGATTGGAAAGACAAGCGGTCATCAAGGAATAAAAATCCATCGGTATGCCATGACTGGCAGAAAGATGTTGAAATAAGATTGATATAATGCACACAGAAGCCTCTCTACATCTACAGTCTTTACCCTTGAGAAAGACGTGTGGGGAGATAGACACTGATCATGGCTCAGGATGCTAGACTTTACTAATCTACCCTCTAACTACTAGATACTAGACAAGTCAACTTCCTTTTAATTAAATTTTCTAATCAATACACATAGTGGAGATGAGGTTGGGGAGGTTTAATGGATTTCTAAGGGTTTTCCTAGCTGTAAATTTTTATCTAAGAGCGTTGATATACTTCTTCTGGTCTAATTGTTCCTCATGTGTCTAATGACTATGGAAGGGCCTCCATTTGACACGGTAGTAGTTCCATTCATTTCAACATTTACTAAATAAACATACATTGCATGTCAGGCCTTGTGCTGGACACAAAGGTATCAAATTTTAGTAACAAGGACAGACTACAAAAAGGCAAGCTAAAGGTCAGTGTACTCAATGATACCCTTGAAGGACCTATAGGCATTTAAATAACTCTCAAGTTATATGAGGAAATGATATGGAAGAACAAAACCAGGATGGCGACCATCATGGAAATGAAACAAATTCTCCCTCCCATTCCTGCTCCCAGAGCATCACAGCAACCACTGTGTATGCCTCAAACACAAAGCACGCTGGACAGGCCGTAGCTTCTTCATTACCCAGGGCTTCCCCAGAGGAACAGGAAATAAAACACTGGGCGATGAGCAACTCGCAGGCATGGGTGGCACCAACAGGAGAGGTCCCATCTGGTCCGCCTGAGACAAAGCGGAGAGGAGTTCCTGAAAACTTACTGATGGAGTTCTAGGACACCAAGAGGTTGAGCGAAGATGTACACATGTTCACCAAGACCTTGTTAGTGTACTTGAGAAAGAGAATACAGTGACGGTGGCCCTGGATGAGTTCTGCAGACTGGGTCATCCAAGAATTCCATGGGCAAATTCAAGCCACCTGTGTTAATGTGACATGGTATTTTCTGCTCATTTATCAACTTAATTTAATCATACAATTTTGCCATAGCTGTATTTGTTCTTTATGCCAGATAATCCCAAAAATGCTGGCAAAGAGAGATTTTCCACCTGACAGTGTTCTTTGAAACAAATTACCTGCACATGAACAATTAAATGGAAAGAGGAAGAGTTTTGTAAAATGAGTAAGATTGAGTTCCTGCAGTCATGGAATTCAAACACTAACTGGATGTACAGACATAGATTCAACTATTTTTTTTAATGTTTTTTTTCATTTATTTTTATTAGTTGGAGGCTAATTACTTTACAGTATTGTAGTGGTTTTTGCCATACATTGACATGAATCAGTCATGGATTCACATGTGTTCCCCATCCCGATCCCCCCTCCCACCTCCCTCCCCATCCCATCCCTCTGGGTCTTCCCAGTGCACCAGCCGTGAGCACTTATCTCATGCATCCAACCTGGGCTGGTGATCTGTTTCACCCTTGATAGTATACTTGTTTCAGTGCGGTTCTCTCTGAACAATGGATTCAACTATTAATGTGAAAATACTGTGAAGATTAAACAGGATAACAAACGTCAAGGGTGAGGGAAACATGAAATCACGACACATATCACAAATAAGGTTTATGGGTAGCAGTAGCGATAGTAGCAGTAAGGGAATTATCATGGAGAAGTCCCTATTTAGACTCATTTCCCTAAAATGAAGGTGCAGAATCTTTTTCCCCTGATCATTTGAGTAGCACCTAAACAGTGTCTGTTTCTAAAAATCATCATTCTAGGCAAGGCTATGTTTATCGTTCAGCTGTGCTGTGCCCTTTTAACCAAGATGTCTAACACCACTTCAGCCCGTTACGGAATCCCCCGTTTCCCCCGTTTTGATCGTCTCCGTTGTTTATTGCCTTGCTCTCACAGAGGACTTTTCTGAAAGGTCCGGGTGCTTTCAATTGGGCCTTATCAGAGATCACGGTTACTGGAACTCTCTGTATTTTACGGCTTCCATCTCATTAATGCCAGCACTAATTTGTGGTCCAATCCAACACCACCCCCATAAGATCTGCATGAATACACACTGGATTTCAATCTGCCATTCAACGAGCATGAAGTCCTTTATGTTCATTATTAGCCAATCAAATAGCACCAGTTTCTTTTCTTTGCATTTTTCCCATGGTGAAATCATTTTGTTATCCCAAAGCAGTGGCTTGGTAGGAAATGTTAGAAAAAACAATCACAATAACAGCCCTGCCTCCTCTTCTTTTTCTCCAGTAAATGCAACTGTTTTAACCTGGAAACGCCAGTGCAAATTGAGTTGCCAATTTGTTTGTGAAAATGCTCCTTCCCTAAAATAGCTCTTACCCTGAGACAGTTTGTGGTATATTATAAAATGGGTCTATTTTTGCTCTCAAAGGGGAGGAAGGATTGTTGAGATAAACTAACTAACTAACTCATGCTCTGGCAGAGAATCAAACCAGGTTACCAAATGCAAGTGGACTGATGGATCTGAAATGCTACATGTTTCAGGGTGATCTTATTCTGATGTCCACCGTTTTCATTTCTTAAAAACTGAGGCCTGGAATCATTAACATGGAATTCTCCTTTGTTCACTTTATATGGTTAAATGATATCCCTTTCGCATCATTTCAACCCCATGCATCATTACCAAAAGTACTCCAGTCTCCTGAAATGTTCTGTGCTTCCTGTTCCAACGAATGCCCTGTCCTTTAAGTTCCTTGTGTCATTTTCTGTTCCACAAAAATTTCAATGGTGAAATGAATTCAAGTAGGCTTGGCTATTCGTACTTTGAGATAAATTAAAACTAGAGTGAAAATTCATAAATAAAAGGAAACAACAAACAGCAAAGTGTCTAGCTCCACCAAAAGACCTGGTAAAATTCAAGAGGGTCATTTCTTGCCTTTAATGGACAAGGACAGGAACTCTCAGAAGTGGGTATTCCCTCATACAATAAGGACCTGGACACTATTTTTTCCCCCACTTCCCAGTGAGACCTGGTTCTGCAGTTGGGTTCCCCAGGAAGCAGATTCTGACAGGATGATTTAGGTGTGGAGTTTATTTAGGAGAACACCCCTTTGGCTCGACCCCTGCGGAAGGAAAGAGGGGAAGGGGGATTGGACAGGGGAGGAACTGGGTGACGGTGCAGGCAGAGCAGGTCTCAGCCAATGCCCCAGCAAGTCTAGAGCAGGAAGGGACCTCAGAGCTGTGCGTCCAGCCAGGTAGTCAGGGGAAGGGGGGCCGGGCCTCCATGTCAGCATCAGGGGAGGCGGGATGGCAGTTCCCAAAGACAGCCCAACAACTTTCCCAGGAGCTAAGGGGGGAATGGAGCTAAGTCCTGAAGGGGGGACCCAGGTGGGACAGCAAGGGCTTCCAAAGCACAGGGCGTGTGTGTGTTGAGTCACTAAGTTGTGTCTGACTCCTTGTGACCCCATGGGCTCTACCCCACCATGCCCAGCACAGGGTGACCCCATATAACGTGAAATATTTGATTATTTACCTAAAGCTGAAACAGGTTCCATGAAATGTTCTGCCAAAGCAATTTAGATCCTATTGTGACTATTGGCACCAATGGCTGCTAAACATTTTACTCTTTTGGAGTTAGAAAATATATATTCACCCCAATTTTCACAAAGTGCAAGAAGAAAAAAAAGAGCCAGGTTTGTGTCTAAGCTCAGCTACCTCTGTGCCTTAAAGTGACACCAATGGTCTAAGACTCTGCTTCTTAATAAAACAAGGATAATCTCATTTACTCCAGCCTCCTTATCAGATTACTAAAAGAGGCAATGAATGTGGAAGCATTTGCTAAACATAAAATGCTGTATAGATAGAGCTTCTAATATATAGCACAGAACAAGTGCTCAAAAATATATATGTTGAATTGATAAAGGAGTATGATTCCAACACCCCACATCCCACCAAGAGCCTGGCTTCCTCCCAGCACATGGCCAGTCTGGTCTCTCCGTCTAGCAGCCTGTGTAAGAAAGAGGGAGGACTGGGTGTGAAGTGAAAGGACACCCCCTGCCGTGACAAACAGCTCAGCGTGAAGACAAGCATTCTCTTTATACTGAGGGCGAAGCTTCTGCCTGGGAAACCGGGAGAGATCTCCAGAAGCATCTCCTATCAGTGCCAAGTTGAGTCTAAAATATGGCTCTTTATCAATTATGCCTAAACAAAAATCATTTTTCTAATAGACATACTCCAGTGTTCAAGCAGAAAATATTAAACAAGCTCATCCGGCAAGTCAATTGTTTTTGAGGATCTTCAAAACATTATCATGTGATGTGAGTCTGCAGCTCCTTAGCCACAATTCCAAAATCCAGAGCTCTGAAAACCAAGTTTTTCCCAAACCGATTTGGTGGCAAAAACTGACCTGAACGAGTAGGAGGTTATGGTCTTTATTTACTCCTCTTAGTGGATTTCACTGTAGAAATATGACTGTATTTGATTACCAGCGATGTTAGGCAGCATACAGTACACACTCCATAGGCTTCAGATACGGAACTACAGTGAACCTGTAAGTTCAAGACTTACTGAGAAGCTGGCCTTTTATAAGGCTGGACCGTAAAGAAGGCAGAACAGCAAAGAATTGACGCCTTCAAACTGTGGTGCTGGAAGAGACTCCTAAAAGTCCCTTGGACAGCAAGGAGCTCAAACCAGCCAACCTTAAGGGAGATCAACCCCGAATATTCACTGGAAGGACTGATGCTGCAGCTCCAGTATTTTGGTCATCTGATGTGAACAGACAACTCTTTGGAAAAGTCCCTGACGCCGGGAAAGATCGAGAGCAGAAGGAGAAGAGGGTATCAGAGGATGAGATGGCTGGACAGCATCACTGATGCAATGAACATGAACTTGGGCAAACTTAGGGAGATGGTGAGTGACAGGGAGGCGTGGCGTGCTGCAATCCACGGGGTCGCAATGAGTCAGACACGACTGGGCGACTGAGCAACAACATTGAGAAGTTGCTCCATATCAGAACCTATTCTAAATGCTTGACATCTATTATCTCAGTTAATCTCCACAGAACCTTACAAGGTTCATCCAAACATCTGTCCCATTCTACAGATGAAAAAACTGAGGCGCGGGGAGAGTAAATAAGCTGTCAAGTCACACAGCACGTACGTGGTGGAGCTGACGGCTGCAGCCTGCTTGAAGCAGTCTGCCTCCAAAGTCTGCCTGTTCTCTTCGTAGCAAACTCGCCTTGGTAAATCCTACAGGAGTTAGCAACAGGCGAAGCTAGTCACACCTCAGGAGATATACTGAAACTCTGTGGCAGCTGAGGTGTTCAGTAATTTCTACTTGACTTAGTTAGGGTGTGTGAATGTGTGTACATGGGTAGATCTTTCCCGGCATCAGGGACTTTTCCAAAGAGTTGTCTGTTCATATCAGATGACCAAAATACTGGAGCTGCAGCATCAGTCCTTCCAGTGAATATTCGGGGTTGATCTCCCTTAAGGTTGGCTGGTTTGAGCTCCTTGCTGTCCAAGGGACTTTTAGGAGTCTCTTCCAGCACCATATACACACATTCACACACCCTATATTAGGAGTCTCATGTATATGGAGGGGGTGGTTAAGAAATTGGCTTAAGCTGTTGTAGGGCTGGCAAATTCAAAATCCTGAAATCTACAGGCCAGGCCAGCAGGCTGGAGACATATGGGAGGGTTGATGTTTCAGATTGAGTCTGAAGATTCTGGAGGCAGAATTCCCTCTTTCCCATGAGACCTCAATCTTTTTTCTCTTAAGGCTTTCAACTGATTAGATAAGGCCCACCCACATTAAGGATGACTTGTTTTATGTGAAGTCTATTAATGTAAACTTTTTAAAACTAATGAGGGATACCATGTATTTTTACTTTTACTTTTGGTTGTGCTGGGTCTTCATTGCTGTGCATGGGCTTTCTTTAGCTGCAGTGAGTGGGGGCTACTCTTCATTGCGGTGCATGGGCTTCTCATTGCAGTGGCTTCTCTTGTTGTGGAGCATAGGCTATAGCGCTTGTGGGCCCTAACGCCATGGGCTGCAGGGCTTGTGGCTCAGTTGCTCCAAGGCACGTGGAATCCCTCCAGGACCAGGGATCAAACCTGTGTCCCCTGCACTGGTAGGGAGATTCCCACCCACTGTCCCACCAGGGAAGTCCTACTAATTTAAATGTTAATCACATGTCTAAAATACCTTCAAAGAGACATCCAGACTGGTATTTAGGTATCATGTCACAATCCAGGTGACACAAAAAATTAACCATGAAGCTACTTTAAAAACAATCTAAACTGGATCTGTTAATGCTTAACATTATAGTTTTATGTGAAAGGTAAAGGAGAAAAGGAAAGATATACCAGTCTGAAGAAAGAGTTTGATAGAACAGCAAGAAGAGAAAAGAAAGTCTTCTTAAGTGAACAATGCAAAGGAATAGAGGGAAAGACTAGAAATCTCTTCAAGAAAATTAGAGAAACTAAGGGAACAGTTCATGTAAAGATGGGCACAATAAAAGACAGAAATGTTATGGACCTAATTGAAGCAGAAGATATTAAGAAGAGGTGGCAAGAATACACAGAACTATACCAAAAAGTCTTAATGACGCAGACAACCACAATGGTGTGATCACTCACCTACAGCCAGACATCCTGGAGTGCGAAGTCACTCCTTAGGAAGCATTGCTACCAACAAAGCTAGTAGAAGTGACAGAATTCCAACTGAGCTATTTCAAATCCTAAAAGACGATGCTGTTAAAGTGCTGCATTCAATAGCCAGCAAATTTGGAAAACTCAGCAGTGGCCACACGACTGGAAAAGGTCAGTTTTCATTACAATCCCAAAGAGCAATGCTGAAGAATGTTCAAACTACCGCACAACTGCACTTATTTCACATGCTAGCAGGATAATGCTCAAAATTATTCAAGATGGGCTTTAACAGTACATGCACTGAGAAGTTCCAGATGTCCAAGCTGGATTTAGAAAAGGCAGAGGAACCAGAGATCAAATTGCCAACATCTGTTGGATCATCAAAAAAGCAAGGCAATTCCAGAGAAACATCTACCTCTGCTTCCTCGACTACACTAAAGTTTTTGACTGTATGGATCACAATAAACTGTGGAAAATTCTTAAAGAGATGGGAATACCAGACCACCTAACCTGCCTCCTGAGAAACCAGTATGCAGGTCAAGAAGCAAAATTAGAACCAGACATGGAATAACAGTCTGGCTGAAAATTGAGCAAGGAGTACATCAAGTCTGTATATTGTCACCCTGCTTATTTAACTTATATGCAGAGTACATCATATGAAATGCCAGGCTGGATGAAGCACAAGCTGGAATCAAGATTGCCAGGAGAAATTTCAATAACCTCAGAAAGGCAGATGACACCACCCTAATGGCAGAAAGCAAAGAGGATCTAAAGAGTCTCTTGATAAAGGTGAAAGAGGAGAGGTGGTCCTAAGATGGTGGAGGAGCCACTTTCTCCCCCACAAATTCAACGAAAGATCATTTGAACACTGAGCAAATTCCGCAAAACAACTTCTGAACACTGGTGGAGGACACCAGGTACCCAGAAAGGCAGCCCATTGTCTTCGAAAGGAGGTAGGACAAAATATAAAAGAAAAAAAGAGAGACAGAAGGGTTAGGGATGGAGACCCGTCCCGGGGAGGGAGTCGTAAAAGAAGTTTCCAAATACCAGGAAACCCTATCATCCGTGGGTCTGTGTGGAGTTTTGGAATCTCTAAGGGCAACATAACTGGGAGGAAAAATAAATTAATTAATTAATAAAAGCCACAGATTACGTGCATAACGGCAACTGCCAGCAGACAAGTAGCCCAGACACTCACATCCGCCACCAGTAAGCGGGGACTGAACAGGGAGGCGCGGGCTGCACTGCTTAGGGTAAGGACCGGGCCTGAATGTTGGAGGTCAATCTGAGGGAGCTAATGTGAGATAGTAACCCAAACTGTGGGATAGCCAGAGAGAGGAAAAAAAGAGAGAGAGAGAGAGAGAACTTTCCTGCGAAAAGCTCTAACCTAAGGCACTGCCAACCGCTCACAGAACAAAGGACTGAGTGAATACCAGTTTTGTTTATTTTAAGTTCTTTATTACTCCTTTAATTTTCATTTTTAAAACCTACTATTACCTTGCAAAAAAAAAAAGACCTTATTTTTAAAGCAAATTTCATATATTTTTTAAATAACTTTTGCGATTTTGTTTTAATATTGTATTTTTGAGAGTCTAACCTCTACCCTTGATTTTTAATCTTTGCATTCTGGTATTATCAATTTTGAACCTTTAAGAATCTAATCTTCAGTAGCCATCTTTACTTAGGAGTGTGATTACTGGTTTGGTTGCTCCCTCCCCTTTTGACTCTCCTTATTCTCCCCCAGGTCACCTCTATCTCCCTCCCCCTTCTCTTCTCCACTTAACTCTATGAATTTCTTTGGGTGTTCCGGGCTGTGGAGAACACTTAGGAAACTGATCACTGGCTAGATTGGTCTCTCTCCTTTTGACTCCCCCTCTTCTCCTCCTGGTCACCTCTGTCTCCTTCTCCTTCCTCCCTCTTCTCTTCTCTATGGAACTCTGTGAACCTCTCTGAGGGATCTAGACTGTGGAGGGCACATAGGGAAGTGATTCCTGGCTAGATTGCTCTCTCTCCTTTTGATTCCCCTCTTCTCCTCCTGGTCACCTCTATCTCCTCCTCCCTCTTGTCTTCTCCATGTAACTCTGTGAACCTCTCTGGGTATCCCTCACTGTGGAGAATCTTTTCACCACTAACCTAGATGTTTTGTCATCAGTGCTGTATGGATGGAGAAGTCTTGAGGCTACTGTAAGAATAAGATTGCAAGCCAGAGGCAGAAGGCTTAATCCAAAACTTGAGAACACCAGAAATGTTCCCTGACTCCAGGGAACATTAATCGACAAAGACCTCATCCAAAAGCCGCCATATCTACATTGAAACCAAGCTCCACCCATGAGCCAACAAGTTTCAGAGCAAGACATACCACGCTAATTCTCCAACAACGCAGGAACATAACTCTGAGCACAAAAATACAGGTGGCCAAGAGTCACACCAAACCCACAGATACCTCAAAACTCACTACTGGACACTTCGTTGCACTCCAGAGAGAAGAGATCCAGCTCCACCCACCAGAACACCAACGCAAGCTTCCCTAGCCAGGAAACCTTGACAAGTCACTCCCACCCACAGGGAGGAACCGGGTCCAACCCCACCCACAGGGAGGAACCTCCACAATAAAGAAGAACCACAAACTTCCAGCATATAGAAAGGCCACCCCAAACACAGCAATCCAAACAAGATGAAAGGGCAGGAAAATATTCAGCAGGTAAAGGAACATGATAAAAACCCACCAAACCAAACAAAAGAGGAGGAGATAGGGAGTCTACCTGAAAAATAATTCAGAGTAATGATAGTAAAGATGATCCAAAATCTTGAAAACAAAATGGAGTTATAGATAAATAGTCTGGAGACAAGGATTGAGAAGATGCAAGAAATGTTTAACAAGGAACTAGAAGAAATAAAAAAGAGTCAGTCAATAATGAATAATGCAATAACTGAGATCAAAAGCACTCTGGAGGGAACCAACAGTAGAATAACTGAGGCAGAAGATAGGATAAGTGAGGTGGAAGATAAAATGGTGGAAATAAATGAAGCAGAGAGGAAAAAAGAAAAAAGAATTAAAAGAAATGAGGACAATCTCAGAGACCTCTGGGACACTGTTAAACGCCCCAACAGTTGAAACATAGGCGTCCCAGAAGACGACGACAAAAAGAAAGGCCATGAAAAAATACTTGAGGAGATACTAGTCAAAAACTTCCCTTATATGGGGAAGGAAATAGCCACCCAAGGCCAAGAAACCCAGAGTTGCAAACAGGATAAATTCAAAGTGAAACACCCCAAGACACATATTAATCAAATTAACAAAGATCAAACACAAAGAACAACTATTAAAAGCAGCAAGGGGAAAAGAACAAATAACTCACAAGAGGATTCCCATAAGGATAACAGCTGATCTTTCTATAGAAACTCTTCAAGTCAGAAGGGAATGGCAAGACATACTTAAAGTAATGAAAGAGAATAACCTACAACCCAGATTACTGTACCCAGAAAGGATCTCATTCAAATATGAAGCTTTACAGACAAGATTTACAGACAAGCAAAAGCTGAGAGAATTCAGCTCCACCAAACCAGCTCTTCAACAAATGCTAAAGGATCTTTTCTCGACAGGAAACACAGAAAGGTTTATAAACTCGAACCCAAAGCAACAAAGTAAATGGCAATGGGACCATACCTATCAATAATTGCCTTAAATGTAAATGGGTTGAATGCCCCAACCAAAAGACAAAGACTGGCTGAACAGATACAAAAACAAGACCCCTATATATGCTGTCTACAGGAGACCCACCTCAAAACAAGGGACACATACAGACTGAAAGTGAAGGGCTGGAAAAAGATATTCCATGCAAATGGAAACCAAAAGAAAGCAGGAGTAGCAATACTCATATCAGATAAAATAGACTTTGAAATAAAGGCTGTGAAAAGAGACAGAGAAGGACACTACATAATGATCAAAGGATCAATCCAAGAAGAAGATATAACAATTATAAATATATATGCACCCAACATAGGAGCACCACAATATGAAAGGCAAATGCTAATGAGTATGAAAGAGGTAATTAACAGTAACACAATAATAGTGGGAGACTTTAAGACCCCACTCACACATATGGATAGATCAACTAAACAGAAAATTAGCAAGGAAACACAAAGTTTAAATGATACAATGGACCAGTTAGACCTAATTGATATCTATAGGACATTTCACCCCAAAACAATGAATTTCACCTTTTTCTCAAGTGCACATGGAACCTTCTCCAGGATAGATCACATCCTGGGCCATAAATCTGGTCTTGGAAAATTCAGAAAAATTGAAATCATCTCAAGCATCTTTTCTGATCACAATGAGATAAGATTAGTTGTCAACTACAGGAAAAAAACTATTAAAAATACAAACATATGGAGGCTAAACAACACACTTCTGAATAACCAACAAATCACAGAAGAAATCAAATTATGCATAGAAACAAATGATAGTGAAAACACAACAACCCAAAACCTATGGGATTCAGTAAAAGCAGTGCTAAGGGGAAGGTTCATAGCAATACAAGCCTACCTCAAGAAACAGGAGAGAAATCAAATAAATAAGCTAACTCTACACCTAAAGCAACTAGAAAAAGAAGAAATGAAGCACCCCAGGGTTAGTAGAAGGAAAGAAATCATAAAAATTAGGGCAGAAATAAATGCAAAAGAAACAAAGGAGACCATAGCAAAAATCAACAAAGCTAAAAGCTGGTTTTTTGAGAAGATAAATAAAATTGATAAACCATTAGCCAGACTCATCAAGAAACAAAGGGAGAAGAATCAAATCAACAAAATTAGAAATGAAAATGGAGAGATCACAACAGACAACACTGAAATACAAAGGATCATAAGAGACTACTACCAGCAGCTCTATGCCAATAAAATGGACAACTTGGAAGAAATGGACAAATTCCTAGAAAAGAATAACTTTCCAAAACTGAACCAGGAAGAAATAGAAAATCCTAACAGACCCATCACAAGCATAGAAATTGAAACTGTAATCAGAAATCTTCCAACAAACAAAAGCCCAGGACCAGATGGCTTCACAGCTGAATTCTACCAAAAATTTAGAGAAGAGCTAACACCTATGCTACTCAAAGTCTTCAGAAAACTGTAGAGGAAGGTAAACTTCCAAACTCGTTCTATGAAGCCACCATCACCCTAACACCAAAACCAGACAAAGATGCCACAAAAAAAGAAAACTACAGGCCAATATCACTGATGAACTTACATGCAAAGCTCCTTAACAAAATTCTGGCAAACAGAATCCAACAACATATTAAAAAGATCATACATCATGACCAAGTGGGTTTTATCCCAGGGATGCAAGGATTCTTCAATATTCACAAATCAATCAATGTGATACACCACATTAACAAATTGAAAGATAAAAACCATACGATTATCTCAATAGATGCAGAGAAAGCCTTTGACAAAATTCAACATCCATTTATGACAAAAACCCTCCAGAAAGCAGGCATAGAAGGAACACACCTCAACATAATAAAAGCCATATGTGATAAACCCACAGCAAACATTATCCTCAATGGTGAAAAACTGAAAGCATTTCCCCTAAAGTCAGGAACAAGACAAGGATGCCCACTCATTGGAAGGACTGACGCTGAAGCTGAAGTCCAATACTTTGGCCACTTGATATGAAGAGCCGGCTCATTGGAAAAGCCCCTGATGCTGGAAAGATTGAGGGCAGGAGGAGAAGGGGATGACAGAGGATGAAATGGTTGGATGGCATCACCGACTCAATGGACATGAGTTTGAGCAAACGCCGAGAGATGGTAAAAGACAGGGAAGCCTGGTATATTGCAGTCCATGGGGTTGCAAAGAGCCGGACAGGACTAAGCAACTGAACAACAACAACAGTAGTTTTATGGGTTTGCAAACTGAGGGTTTAAGCAGAGAACCTAATGCTGCCCCCGGAGAAAGTGATGCTCCTGGCTGTAAGCTCCATTTGACCCACCTCTGAGCTGAAAGGCTAGTTGATCAGATATAAATTGGGGCCCTTCATTTTTGACTAGTAGGCTGTCTTCTGCATCTACTACACTGCATTTGTTAGTACTGTTTGACTCACAAGTGAAAGAAATCCAACTTGAACCAGATTAAGCAAACAGGGGGTATATGATCAGGATGCTGGAGCCAGTGAAGATACACAGACTTTCCCCCTTCAATACTAAAGTCAAACAATTAGCAGAAATTCCATCAATGTCAACCAAACATGGGCAGGGCAGCTAATGAACAAGAAAGAAGTTTCTGATCTAACACAGCTCCCGAATATGACCTTTGGACCATGTCCCCTCCAGCCATACCATCACCCACCCCTGGTCCCCCACAGATGCAGTAACAGGGAATCAAAAAAAAAAAAAATCCTAAACTTCAGCTCCTTTATTCTCAACCAGGAGAGAAGTGGATTGAGGGTATATCTTCATATTTTCCCTCTTCTTACTGGGAGGGAATAAGAATGGCTCCCAACAGAATAGGAGAGAATAGAAAATGGATGGATGGATGAAATAGGACGAGACACCCAGGGCCCATTTTCTCTGCCCACTGAAGGCCCATTCACGCTTCAGTGAATCTAGGTCCTAGGGGGTGGGGATGGAATACTCTGGAGCTCTAACACATGGGAATGTGACCCACTCCAACTAACTAGGGTGAATTATCATAAAGTACATTTGACAAAATTAACATACAAAACAAAGCATAGGCTTTCTGGTGGAGACTTCCCACATCTTCAGCCCCAACTTCCCTCTTTTTTTATCCATTCCCAAAGGTTAAAAAAAAAAGGCAGAAAGAAAACAAGATATCCATCCTTTAAACAACACAGAATAGACAATGATTAGGTTTCAGACACAGTGGAAGGAAAGGGTCAAGGGGAATTCATCCACATGATGTGAGAGTAGATATCATTTGGAAAATCTTCTCGGAGTAAGCATAAGTATCAATAAAATGAAAAGAGATGACAAGAAAGCTTCCACACATGCTACAGCAAAGGAGGAGGGAGAAATGTGAGGGAAAAGGGGAGAAAAGGAGGAAGGAAGAGGGAGGAAAGAAGAAAGAGAGGGATCCTGAGGTGCATCCCAGCCAGCCGCTCACGTGGCAGGACCTCAGCTGAGTTTTCTCATTGCTCCATCTCTCTCAGTTCCTGCCCACCTCTGAGCAGGCTTCCCCAACCTTCCCCCGAGTCACCCGACATCCTTCTGATCAATTCCTCTTCTACTTAAATTAACCGAAGTTGGTTCTTTGCTGTTTGAAATCACGAATCTAAATTGATACAGATGGTGAGCAATTAATCCATTTAAATACAAAGCTAAGATAAGTAACTGAGGGAATTCACAGGTGTAAATGTTATGGACCTTGCCAATATATAATAAAATAATATGACCAACAAAAACAGAGGGGGATGAGGAGAAAGAAGTGGGAGTATTAATTCCCTCACCTTTCCTAGCAGGGAATTAATAGGCACTAATTAAAATGGAAACATCATTTTTTAAAACATAATGACTCATAATGTTTCTCATAATCATTTTATAAATCTTAGGGTGATACTTTAGGGGATGCAGGTGAGGAAGTCTAAGTTCAGAAATGATAACTGAC
The DNA here is from genome assembly GCF_019320065.1 of Cervus canadensis. Classification (NCBI taxonomy): domain Eukaryota; kingdom Metazoa; phylum Chordata; class Mammalia; order Artiodactyla; family Cervidae; genus Cervus; species Cervus canadensis. The sequence continues at coordinate 5,220,549 of NC_057404.1, forward strand.
TTAACCAGAATCAAACAGCTGGTTCATTCAAAACTTCAGCAAATGTGCCTCCTAGGTGCTCAGCATTATGCTAAGTGTTGGGCTCATTATGGAGGACAACCCAACACGGTTTCTGCCTTCATGGGGCTGACAGTCTAGTGGGAGAGCCAGACATAAACAAGAACAAAGGCATAAATATGAGGTTACCGTTGTGATCAATGCTGTGAGGGCAAAGAGCAGCATGCTACGTGAGACAATAACAGAGGTGGAGATACACTTGATAAAGGATGACCAGGACCCTCTTGTCTACAGGAGTGGGGACATTTACAAAGAGACTTCACAGCTGAGAAGGAACCAGCCTAACAAAGACTGAAGGGAAGATAATCCCGGACAGAGGAACAGCATGTATCAAAACCCCAAGGACAGTGTGTAGGCACCAATGTCTTATAAACAACAGAAATTCATTGCTGGAGTTCTGGAGGCTGAAGTCCAAGGGCAAGGTGCTGACGGGTTTTGTATCTGGTGAGAGCCTGCTTCCTGGCTCCCAGGTGACTGTCTCCTCCCTGTGTCCTCACGTGGCAGAAAGGATGGGGGAGCTCTTCACAGTCTGCTTTAATCTCATGACCTAATCACCTCCCAAAGACCCCATCTCCTGGTAACATCCTGGTAGGGGTTAGCGTCTCAACGTATGAATTAGAAAGCGCACAAATATTCAAACTATAGCCGTTCACCTCTGGCCCTCCAAAATTCATGTTCTTCTCACATGAAAATACATTCATTACATCGCAACAGTCCTGGAGTTTCAACTCATTCCAGCACCAGCCCTAAAGTCTAAAGTTCAAAGTCTCATCTAAATATCATCTAAATTAGATGTGGGTAAGATTCAAGGTATGATTCATCTTGAGGCAAATTACTCTTCATCTGGGAACCTGTGAAATTAAACAAGTTGTGTGCCGCCAACATATGATGGTGGGACAGGCATAGGACAGACATTTCTATTCCAGAAGGGTGAAACATGAAAGAATAAAGTTGTTAATGGATCCCAAATAAGTCCAAACCATAAAGGAAACTCCATGAGATCTTTAGTTCAGTTCAGTTCAGTCGCTCAGCCGTGTTCAACTCTTTGCGACCCCATGGACCGCAGCACGCCAGGCCTCCCTGTCCATCACCAACTCCCGGAGTTTACTCAAATTCATGTCCATCAAGTTGGTGATGTCATCCAGCCATCTCATCCTCTGTCATCCCTTTCTCCTCCTGCCTTCAATCTTTCCCAGCATCAGGATCTTTTCAAATGAGTCAGCTCTTCACATGAGGTGGCCCAAGTATTGGAGTTTCAGCTTTAGCATCAGTCCTTCCAATGAACACCCAGGACTGATCTCCTTTAGGATCGACTGGTTGGATCTCCTTGCAGTCCAAGGGACTCTCAAGAGTCTTCTCCAAACACCACAGTTCAAAAGCATCAATTCTTCGGCACTCAGCTTTCTTCACAGTCCAACTCTCACATCCACACATGACCACTGGAAAAACCATAGCCTTGACTAGACGGACCTTTGTTGTCAAAGTAATGTCTCTGCTTTTTAATATGCTGTCTAGTTTGGTCATAACTTTCCTTCCAAGGAGTAAGTGTCTTTTAATTTCATGGCTGCAATCACTATCTGCAGTGATTTCGGAGCCCCCAAAAATAAAGTCTGCCACTGTTTCCCCATCTATTTGCCATGAAGTGATGGGACCGGATGTCATGATCTTAGTTTTCTGAATGTCGAACTTTAAGCCAACTTTTTTACTCTCCTCTTTCACTTTCATCAAGAGGCTCTTTAGTTCTTCTTCATCTTAAAGCTGAATAATAATCCTCTTTAGCTCAATTCTCTGTGCCCCAGGCCTATTGAAACAGAAATCCAACCTTGCAAACCCAGTAGGGCAAGAGTCCCACCTTCTGGACCCACTGGGGGAGTGATCCACCCTGACCTGAAACTCTGTCCCACAGGGGTGGGGACTCCCAGGTTCTGGATGGCCCTACCCACCATGGCTTTAGGCAGAGGTCAGCTGGCCTGCTGAAAGTAAGGCAATGGTTCTTCCTTTTGAAACAAAGGAAACAGTCCTAATGATCTCTGTCACCTTTGGGGTCATTTCCACCTTGTCTTAAAGGATAACACCTGGCCTCTATCTAGATGGCTGATGAGGTCCATGTTGCAACCCTTACTAATCTTCTTATCCAATGGTCAATTGGATATACCCTTAGGGTTCTCTCCTGAACACGCTTTCTCACTTTTTCTGATATGGAAAGGCTGAGAATTGTCCAAATCTGTAAATCTAGTTCCTTTCTCCTTAACAATTCCATCTTCCATTCATTTCTCTCTTCTGGCATTTACTACCAGCAGTCAGGAAGGGTCGAGCCACACCTTCAACACTTTGCTTAGAAATCACTTCAGCTAAACGATTGGGAATCATTTACGTGGCTCAGTGGTAAAGAATCTACCTGCAATGCCGGAGACGTGGGTTCAATCCCTGGATCAGGAAGACACCCTGGAGAAGGAAATGGCAACCCCGTCTAGTATTTCTGCCTGGGAGATCCCATGGACAGAAGAGCCTGGCAGGCTGCAGTCCATGGAGTTGCAGAAGAGTCGGACACAACTTAGCAACCAAACAACAACAACAATCCATGCAGGGCAGGCTTGTACGGACATGGAACGGCCATCAGTTTTTATTCCAAAAGCAACAGAAAGTCTCCCAATAGTCTTCATCAGAGAAATGGAAGGATGAAATCTACATTGTGTAATCTACCATGGCGGCTGGGTGGAAAGTGGCTTGGAGAACTGCAAGAATATAATTAGAAAGACAGGTTAGGAACCAGTGGTCCAGGAGTGAAGTTATATTGGTTGCACTTTGTTGATGGCAGTAGAAATGGAGAGATGTAGCCTACCTGCAAAAATATTTTGGAAGTAAAGTCCAAATGTGATGTATTAGATATGGAAGGTAAGGCAGAGAAAAAAATCAAGAAAAATCCTGAATTTCCCTGGTGGTCCAGGGGTTAAGGCAGGTTCCCTGCCTGCCAATGCAGGGAACACAGGTTCAGTCCCCGATCCAGGAAGATTCTATATGCTAAGGGGCAACTAAGCCCACCCACATGCTACAGCTACTGAAGTCCACGAGCCCTACAGAGCATGCTCTGCAACAAGAGAAGCCACTGCAATGAGAAGCCCATGCATTGCTAATAGCCCCCACTCGCCACAACCAGAGAAAGCCAATGAGTAGCAACAAACACCCAGTGCAGCCAAAAATATTAAATAAATAAACTTTAAAAAAAAAAAGAATAACTCCCAGGTTTTTCGGCTGGTTTACTACATATTACCATTTCCTGACATGGTAAAGAGTTTGAGATAAATATTTTGAGAAGTGACTATAAAGAATTATAGACATTTCATGATTAAGATCTATGCAAAACATCCCAGTGGAGATGTCAGATCTTCATTAGTTCTGAAGTTCAGAAAAGAAAGTGGAACTGGAATCATCATCACTCTATAGATGGTATCTAAAAGCATGGGAATGGAGATGATGATGTGGAAAGATAGTGTGGAGGAAAAAAGAAGGCCTATGACCAATTCCTAAGAAAATGTGATACTCAGAGATAGAATGTATAAGAAAACAGACATAAAACTAGAAGGCAGTGGTACCTCAGTATTAAAGAGGAGTTTTTAACTTTGTTGACTTGCTGCTACTAAGCCAAACAAAATGAGGACCAAAGAGGGTCCACTATATTAGGCAATCTATGAAAACAAAGAGTGTTTTTGGTGGAAATACAGAGACAAAAGACAGCCCCTTTAAGAAGTTTGACAGTGAGGAGAAGCAGAGAGATGGAGCAATTACAGGCAGAAGATCAGGTTGAGGGAGAGTCTGAGAAGGCTTCTGCGCTTCAGTAGAAAGAGGAGACAGTCAGGTAGGGAAAGAGAAAAGTCGCAGAGACAGCAAGTACCGGAAGTACATGATAGAGGGAGAGCCAGGATGATGCAGACACAGGAAGGTCTGCAGATTCCATGAGAGAGAGATAAAGGAGATCGCATTTGACGGCTTCTATTTCTCCAAGAAGATAATTTCATCAGCTGACAACTACTTGGAAGAAATGGAGGAAGGGTTGGGAAGTCTGGGTATCAAGCAAGTCATAGAATGTCACTGGGAAAGTAGAAAGCAAGCTTATTTTAAGTTAAGGTAAGGCCATCGCAAGTACAAGGTAGCAATGCCCAAGTATTCAGGTGTAAGGCTAGAGAAGGCAAATGCTTGGGTTCATCCAAGGTCAGAGTTTTACCAGGTAAGAGTAACAAAAGATGAAAGGAACAAGGGAATTCAGGATATCTAAAGACAGTGATTACAATGATGTGTCGTGGAATCTAAGTTAGATAATGAGGGAAGGAAAGCGCAGGAGGGCTCTGCAAGATACAGAGAAAGGAATTTGATCAGTGGACCAGCCATCTCAATGACAGCAATGAAACGTTACAGCAGGGATCAAGCAAGACGAGTGGAAGTGCAGGAGGTCTCAGCTGAGGAGCAGGACGAGCGGAGCAGTCGTTTCGGAACGCTGCACTATTAGAAGATGACTCGTATGGCAGCTGCAGGGGATGGAGATGAAAGCACTGGCTTTGGTGTTTGACAGTCACTGGCTTTGGTGTTTGCGAGTCATTGGTGCTGGATGGATCAGCTCCTAGAAGGTGAAGCCATCAATGATGACAAGCACAGGGGTGACCAGAAAGATTACTGGACAGAAGCCTTCAAGCAGTGAGTGGGAATGGTGGAGCTGAGGCGACAGGGCAGACACACAGCACCTGGCCCAGCATCAGCTCCTCTTCACCAGCTGGTCCTTGTTCGGCTTCTGCTCCGAGAGCTCCCCGGCCCCTTACTGCTGAGGCGCTCCATCTGACTTCCTCCAGGTTCATGCTCACAGGTTGGCTTGAGGAGATAAGGAGACAGCGGGATAAAGAGAAACATACAGTGGAAGCATCAGCTCTGACTCAATATATGTGGGGACCAGAAAAATCAAGCTATATTTGCTCCCCATGGAGAGTCCTCCTTAGGGGGTCATGGCCACTCAAATCAGAATGGAGACAACTCAGGTAAGGCTACCAGGTCTACCAGTCGGAGTGCCCTGCCTGGCAGAAAGAGAAGAAGACCGACAGGAGACAGAGGGAAGAAGAGGAGATAAATTAAACCAGCACCTACTGTGTGCCAGACTTGTGAACGGCTCTCCAAGTCACACTCTGCAGGGCAGCACCACATTCAAAGTGTAAACACCACAGATTTGCCGATTTAGTCTGACAATTTTTTGGCAGACGGAAGTGTTATGGAGTGAACTGTGTCCCTTGTAAATGAGTATGTTGGAGTCCTAACCCATTGTAATTTTTGGAGATAGGACCTTTATCAAGGTAATTGAAGTTAAATAAGATCAAAAGGATGGAGCCCTAAACCAACAGGACCGGTGTCCTTATAAGAAGAGGAAGAGACAGCAATGATGTGTGCACACGGTGAGTCCATGTGAGGACAGGGTAGGAAGGCAGCCATCTGCAAGCCAAGAAGAGAGGTCTCAGGAGAAATCGACCCGTCAGCACCCTGATCATGACTTCACAGGCTGCAGAACTATGAGAAACAAACTCTTGCTCTTTAAAAGCCACCCAACATGTGATATCCTGCCATGGTTCTAGAAAATTAATGTAAGCAGTCAAGTGTTTTGTTCTAATTATCAGTAAATTAGGAAGATTCTCTAACAGGCAGAAGTCAAGCCACTTGGAGAAGGGCTTGATTTTTGCAATTCACGTAAAGATGTCACACAGGCCCCGGTGACTCTGACAGTCACTATGCCAGATGCTTTCTTCTTTTACGCTATCTCATTTAATCAGTACCTAACTTTCCAAAATAAGAGTGTGAAGATGAAGACAACAAGACTCAAAGAAGTTCAGTAACTTGACTAGAGTCAACCAAGCTCTGGTAAGAAGCTGAGCTAAAATTTGTGTCTAGATCAGCCTATTCCAAAACTCACTTGTCTCTCCCTCCACTATACCGTCACCCATTACAGATCCTCATCATTAAAGAGATGCTACCAACATCAATTGCACTTTTACTCTGCCTCAGACACCCTGCTAGATGCTTTCCCATACAATAGTGAAGTAGCCCAGTTAACCCTGTGTTAGACACAAGGAAGGGCTTCTCTGGTGTCTCAGTGGTAAAGAATCCACCTGCCAATGCAGGAGACACAAGAAGCATGGTTTCGATCCCTGGGTTGGGATGATCCCCTGGAGAAGGAAATGGCAACCCACTCCTGTATTCTTACCTGGGAAATCCCATGGACAGAGGAGCCTGGCAGGCGACAGTCCACGGGGTCGCAGAAGAGTTGGACCTTACTGAGTAACTAAGCAACAGAGATAAGGAATCTGAGACCCAGAGAAGTGAAGTGACGCCCTGGGCCACACAGTTTTGCAAGTTGTAACCTGTCTCTTTAGTGCTCCTTTTCCCCGCTCTTCACCTCATACTCCACCACTGAACACAACCGCTGCTCAGATGTACGTTTTTCCAGGCTATCCATAAACACAAAATAGCCCTTCTCCTGCTCATCATAGTATTCAAACCCTTTTAGCCAAAACAACATCAGCCAAAGTCATTTACAGGGACTTCCCTGGTGGTCCAGTGGTTAAGAATCTCTCTGCCAACGCAGGGGACAGGCGTTCAGTCCCTGGTCCAAAAACAGATTCCACATGCCATGGGGGCAAACAAGCCTATGCACCACAACTCCTGAGATCCTGTGCTGCAACTACTGAAGCCCGAGTGCCCAGAGGTCATGCGCTACAAGAGAAGCCACTGCAAGAAGACGCCTGCGTACCACAAAGAGTAGCCCCGGTTCACGGCAACCAGAGAAGGCCCAGCGCAGCCAACTGAATAAATAAATAAAAATGAAAAGTCATGTGCGAAGTAAATACGGCAGCAATGGTCTGATAGTGCATTTGCTCCCCAAAAGTAAATAGATGAAGATCAAGTTGAGTTAAGCAGCAGCTGCAATTCATTGAACAAATTTCTAGCTCTTTTGCTTGATGTATGTGGTTTTTATTTGGTTGAATTATGAATTTTATTTTAAAGATTAATTTGGCCCTCTATAAAAAGCATAAGAATTAATATTCAGCCAAGACATGAATCTTTTTTCATTTTAGTGGAAATCAATTTGTTAAAATATTGTTGAGTGCAATTTGTTCCTTATTCACTCCCACTTTCCTGCTCAAGTTGAGGTATTTGGAAAAATCTACATAAACACTTTGTCAATACTACCAAGATTTATCTTCCCAAGTTCCTATAATTGTTATCTTTAAAAGCACTCTGAATTATGCTATGTGATGTTAGATTTTATTGAACTTACATAATAAAGAAATGATCAATTAGAAAAAAAAAATCACAAGGATTTTTGTCTCCAGCAGGCAGTATGTAGAAATGACTTCTAGGTCATTTGATCAAAGAGATACAACCAAAACACCTGACGTAGGCCTCTACAAGTTGCCTAGTTGGTTCGGAAGCATTTCCACATCTCCTTTAACGCACCTCCCACGATGGTCACTAAGCAGATGCTGCTCTGACATTACCACCTAGCCAGAGCCTTCGACTTAGGCTTTATTCAGGGCTCCTCTTCCCATCCCTCCCTTCTCCTCCTCTGTCTCTTTTTTCCAGGGCTCCCACATCAAAGTACCACTTAAACAATCAAAGTATTATCTCACAGTTTTGGAGGACAGAAGTGGGAAATCAAACTGTTGCCAGGGTGATGGCCTCCCTGAAAGTGCTAGAGAAAGACCCGTTCTAAGCCTCCCACCTCAAGTCTGGTGGTTTGCTGACAACCTTTGGTGGTCCTAGGCCTGTAGACACATAACCCTAAGCTCTGCCTTTCTGTTCATATGGCATTCTCTCTGTTTGCATATCTCCATACAACATTTCCTTTAAGGCTTGCCCAGTGGCTCAGCCATAAAGAACTCACCTGTGAAACCAGTCATACTGGATTAGGGCCCACCCTACACCAATATAACCTCATATGAATTAATTATATCTCCAAAATCCCTGTTTCCAAATAAGTCACATTCTGAGGTACCCAAGGTTAGAACTTGAGCATAGGAATTCTGGACAACACAATTCACCCCATAACGTTCCCCTACTCCCTCAGTATATAAGCATGCTCTACTAATCCTTTCTCATAAATAAAACTAAAGAATAATAATGGCCCCTACCATAACCTGAATTCTTTCCACCCTTTCACAGCCAGCTTCTCAAAAGAGTCATCTCTCAATTTCTTCATCCATCTATTCCTAAACCCACTGTAATCTGGCCAGGCACTCAATGTTCTCAGGGAGGCTGCCAACAACTGTCTAACCTTTAAACATCTTTCTTTTTCACCCTGATCTTGCTAAACCTCTTTGTGGCTTTTCAACCTGTGAATCCCGTCCTCCTTCAGGAACTATATCCTTTCTCAGTGTCACCATCAGTAGCCAGAGCTTTTCCTGCCCCCAGGCACTCTCCACCGAAACCTCTGGAAGCATTCTGGTAGTACCGTTTTTACGGCACCTCTTCTCACCGCTGTCTCAGTCACTCACCCATCTTGTGTCATCACCCACCTCCTGTCCTTAGACGTCTTAAGCCCATGAATCTAGCACACCTCTCCCCTGAGTTCTAGGACATCCCACGGATTTACTTTCCACCTCCTTCTTGGGTCGCAAGTCACCTAAAATTCAACATATCCAGATATAAATCTTCCTCCTCTCAGTGAAAAATGGCACCATCCCTGAGCCAGGTGCCCGGGTCAGAAGTCTGGGAGCCGCCCTGCCTCTCGGGAACCACTCTCTCCCTCAATCAGAAATTCACAGAGAGAGGACTTCCCTGGCAGTCAGCGGTTAGGACTCCACTCCCACTGCAGGGAGCACCAGTTTGACCCCTGACTGGAGAACTAAGGTCCCCCACCAAATAGAACAAAATCGGAAATTCACTTAGAATTCGAGCAGCCTCCCAATAAAGACTTTGAAAATGTAATGCGCAATTCACAACAGGGCTTAGGAAGCATGCCCTGGGGCCCTGAAATTTGCATTGTTCTCACAAACAATAAGTTGGATTACTCAAGGCCACTCAGTGGAGTAGAATATTCCTTTTAGAATCCTCCACCAGCCCCTCCCCATTCCTGTACCCCGGAGCCTCCCACCTGGGAGCCTCCTTCTTTAGGGCCAGTTAGCAGGACCTAGGGCCATGATCCTTTCAGGAGCCCACGAAATTGTTTTAATTTCTTTTAAAATCAGAAAAAAAAATATAATCTACACTGGTTTATATTCCTCTACATATCAACCCAATTCTAAAATACAATTTTTTATTTTTTTATGGAAAAAAGGGTCCACAAAAGCAGAAGCACTTAGGGGATAAAGCAACCTGTCTGCCTCCTCCCTCTGACTACCTTGTCAAGGACCCTTCTCTCAGCTACCAAGGAAAAGATGCATAGACTAACTCACTGCAGCACCAAAGACTGGTACCGGCTAGCCATCCGAGGAGGATTTGCTCCAAATTTGTCTGAAGCCAAAGAGAAGGAATTTTTTTTTTTAATGCTTAATTGCTTCTCCTTTAAGTTTGGAGGAAATACACAAGCACTGTAGACATTTCAGAGAACTCACAAAAGTTTAAAGATAGAAACAAAAATCACCTAAAATGCCAGAGACAATCACTATTAACAATTTGATATACTTTTGTTAGGTAGTTAGAATAGGGAAAAAGAGTCCAAAATCTACCTAACACTTTGTTCCAGTATTTCCGTGGAGAAAATTAATCAAATTGAGATCTTTTTTACATATAATTTAGTCATGAGCAATTTCCTACAGCGTTCACTATTTACGACCCTTCATGACACAATAAATGCGTTTTTTAAATATGTGTTTACTGTTGGCTGAGCTGGGTCTTTGTGGCTGCTCTGGCTTTCCTCTGCTTGCAGCTCACAGGGGCTACCGTCTAGCTGGGGTGCGCGGGCTCCTCACTGCAGCGGCTTCTCTCCCGCAGAGCTCAGGCTCCAGGCACGCAGGCCCGGCAGTCGCGGCTCAAGGGCTTAATTGCTCCGGAACATGTGGGGTCTTCCCAGATCAGGCATCAGACCCGTGTCTCCTACACTGGCAGGCGGATTCTTTACCATTGAACCACCAGGGAAGCCCAATAAATACATTTGTATCAAGCTTTTGTCCACATTTTAAATTATTTTCTTAGGATAAATACTTTTGGGTGAAAATACCGGGTTGACAGCTTAAACATTTTAAAAGTTTCTGATGCACACTGCCAAATTTTTTACCAGAAATATTATATAATCCTCTTCTTATCCATGGTGTCAATTTTCTTATACCCCATAGGACTAAATATTATGCTTTCTAACCTCTGAGTCTGATAAGCAAAAAAAAAAAATTCTTCATTTCAATATGCAACTGATTGCTTGTGACATTAAAAGTATTTTCTTAAACACTTACTAAACAGTTTTTTTTTTTTTCAGCAAAATTGATGTTAAGTATGTTCATCATTCTATTAAACTATGATATTGGAGGGATGATTTTTTTCTACTTAGAAGGGCTCCCTATATAATAAAGATAATAACGTTTATAAGATTGTATATATCTTTCAATTGGACATTATGTTTTTAATCACACACAAGCTCTTAATTAAAATTTAATAAAATCAATCAACTGTTCCTGTTTCTACTTTAGAGTTATGCTTTAAAAACCTTTTACCATCCTAAGATATTTATTTTCTTTCTAATATTTTATGGAGCTAAGTTTTTACATTAAAATCTCCTCCAAATGGAATTTACTTTGATGTAAGCAATGAGAAAATCCTTTGTCATTCTTTTTTCCTAAAGAATTAGAAAATGACAGAACAAATTAGTTTTTCAATATCCATCCAGTCACTTTCCCACTGATTCTGTTTTCCTTTACCCACCTGGAAGTAAATCTGATTCTTGATCTTCTAATCTGATCTCCTACCTAATGAGAAGAGCTGACTCAGTGAAAAAGACCCTGATGCTGCGAAAGATTGAAGGCGAAAGGAGAGGGGGACGGCAGAGGATGAGATGGTTGATAGCATCACTGTAATGGACATGAGTGTGAGCAACCTCTGGGAGATAATGGAGGACCGGGAAGCTGGATGCACTGCAGTCCACGGGTCACAGAGTCAGACACGGCTAAGCAACTCAACACCTGCCGCCTAATTCCTGGCCAAGCGCTGTTTTAGTATTTGTAACCTTACAGTACGCTTTCAAATTACTAGGTTCAGTTCCCACTTTCTAGTCTACTTTTTTGGTAATTTTGTCGGTTACCCTAGTACCTTTTTTCTTTCACATCAAGGGAGGGCAACAGAGAGAGAGACAGACAGAGAAGGCAGAGAGGACGCTGAAGACAACTGACTGTTTTAATTCCTCCTCAACCTGATTCCTCCAGCTGAAGAATTCAGATTCCATCAACATTTAATGAACACAGTGTGATCCAAGGGCATTCACACCGTCATGTCTGTTCCTTCTCCTCTAGTGTCAATATCTAACTTTTAATCCATTTCCCTTTTTTTACACATTAAAACCCAAATACTATAGACTAGGCTTTTATGTTTTCAGGATTAAGAAATAAATTTATTCAAGCAAAGAATAAGCGTGGTTTGTTCACCATCTAAGGAATGATATTCCTAGATATCTTGATCTCTTGAGGAGAAAGATATTGACAAACATATCTCAAAATCAGGGGTTCACATCTAGCAACACAGGCAAGCACAATTAGTATTATTTTATGGCTATCAAGTTTTGAGGTTTCATTAGGTAATTTTTTTTTTCATCAGGTAATTTTTTAAAAGTTACTTCAGATGGTAAATATCCATCCCCAGAAGAACCCCAAGATGCTGATCTGCGAAGGTTCCACACCCCAGAGCGTTAGGAACAACTTTCATGTGGTCACAGGATGACGGGCTCACATGAAGATAGTTTCACAAAGGCACAGAGGCTGTGAAATTTCTCTCTGCCACCAAGATCTGGACCACGTCTGGAGTATTCCAGACAAACCACCCTTCCCTTCCTGGGAGAACGGCTCCATGCAGTCATCAAAGGGCTGGCCTTGAGGCTGACAGATCCATTTCCCAAGCTCAGCTCTCCCAGTCCGGGTCAATCATTTTATTTTCTGTGACTCAGTTTATCTGTGGAGCGTAAAATAATGCCCGATTCTGGGTGGTGGTGGAGATTAAAACATCTAATGCGTGTAAAATGTTCAACACAGAGGCTAGCAGAGAGCAAGCTTCCTTTCAATAATGACACTTCTACTGAGGTTTTGAGTTTTAAAGATTTATGTCTTTTTAGATCAATCACATTAAAAACACACACCCTATCATATTGTTGTCACTTAGTAAATGTAAGCAACAACTTAATAATACCTTAAAAATACCTCTCGAGATAATGAATTTAAAAATTCATGACAATATTTTAAAATATCAATTTTTTTAAAATTCCGACCTTAGATTTTTTTTTCCCACTCAAAAAAGTAATGCAAAAGGCAAGAGGCAAAAACGACAAGTTCTATCTAAAATGTAAACTGACAGCTTATGTTTTCAAAGCTCAGCTTTGCACTGCCCAAGGAATCCCTGCCTTGACTCCATGTGTTCTTAAAGATGGATGTGAGCAGTCCACTCATTTCAAACAGCCTTCTCTTCCCACCCAACTGACAAGTATCATAAATTCCCTACATAATCGTCACCTGTAATTTCACCCTTTTACTTTGTAGTTAACACAAAGGAACAACCAACTGCTCTAAATATAGATGGTCCAGCTGAGGTTCAGACCCACCACCCCTGCCTTCATAGTAGTTTCCATTTTTGTCTTCTCAATGGAGTAAAATGTATGAGATACTCATTTCCTATTACTTTAATTTTTCCACTTGCCACTCATTTTTATGAGTATCAAAAGTAATATAAAACAAAAATTTTTAGAAGTTTTTGAAATAATGAGAACCTTTCTTTTAAAAAATTCTATCCAGAAGTCAGACATGTGACGTAGACCGAAGTGAGGTTGCCCTGGTTAGAGGGAGGTGGGAGTCCTGGAGCTCTTCCAGGGACAACCGCTCACAGTCTAACAACAAAGGTCTCTGCCATTCTGGGATCTCTTGGATAGAACCTAAGTTGGATCATGTCAGACCTTGCTCAAGACCTTCCAAGTCCTGCCCATCACACAGAGTTTGTTAAAACCTTGCCCGACTTGTTCTGGCCTCTGACTACTTCTCAGACGTTTACGTCCTAACACATTTTCCTTCCCACCCGCCGTCATCTCAGCGCCCCACCCCACACCCACACCTGTGCTTACTGCTCCTTGAACAAGTAAAACACACTTGTTCCTCAGTTCTTCGGCATTTATTGTACCCTCCGTGCAAAACCCTGGAGGCCCAGTGATAAATAATCTGCCTGCCAACATATATAACGCTTATTACTGCCAATGCAGGAGATGCAGGTTCGATCCCTGGGTCAGGAAGATCCCCTGGAGAAGGAAGCGGCAACCCACTCCAGTATCCTTGCCAGGAAAATCTCATGGACAAGAGGAGCTTGACAGGCTCCAGATACTCCACAGGGTCACAGAAGAGTTGCACATGACTTAGCGGTTAAACAACTGTGCAAAACGCTCTTTACCCACAAAAACCATGGAGTTTCTCCCCTTATTTCTTTCAGAAATAAGAATAAGTTTCTTCTCTTATTTCTGCTAAAATGCACTCTCCTCAAAGAGGTCTTCTTGGCTGCCCTGCGCCAAGTAGCATACCCTACCCCATCACTCTCTATCCCTTGTCATGTTTTGTTCTTGGCACTTGTATCATTGACACATTTCTCTCTTCATATACACATATACTAGTTAACTGCCTGTGCCTCTCAGTTAAATGTGAGCTCACTAGGATGGGAAACTTGTTTTGTTCACCACCAGCTCATAAAGCAGCACCTGATACACAGTGCTCACTGAGCTTAGTCGCTCAGTCGTGTCCGACTCTTTGCGACCCCATGAACTGTAGCCAGCCAGGCTTCTCTGTCCATGGGGATTCTCCAGGCAAGAATACTGGAGTGGGTTGCTGTTTCCTTCTCCAGGGGATCTTCTCCAGGGGATCTTCCCGACCCAGGAATCAAACAGGGGTCTCCTGCATTGCAGACAGATTCTTAACCATCTGAGCTACCAGGGAAGCCCCATATTCAATTAGTACAATAAATACGTACTGATTGAATGAATGGATGGATGAGACATTTATGCCTGGCTCATGAGGCAGTTTTAAAGTGCTATGCATAAGTCAATACTATTCTATAGACAAATTCGGGAACTTATGAAAATTGGCATAGAAAAGGGACACTTGAGTATTATCATGTACATAACACCCAACAGTACAAGTTGCTTGGATATCCAAATTCTGTGTCCTAGTCTTAGATGCAGGAGACACAGAGATGGGTTTGTGGATGGCGGAAATAAATCTCATGAACGCAGGTTATTTTTACTCACAAGCTTCAGGAACTATCAAAAAGGATATGAGGACTTCCCTGGTGATCCAGTGGTTAAGAATTAGCCTGCCAATGCAGAGGACATGAGTTCGACCCCTGGTCCAGGAAGATCTGCATGCCTCGGAGCAACTAAGCTGGTCCACCACAATGACTACAGCCCACTTGCCCGGAGCCCATGCTCCACAGCAAGGAAAGTCACCGCAACGAGAAGCCGGCGCACTGCAACCAGACAGGAGCTCCCATCCACCACCGCTTAAGAAAGCCCGTGCACAGCCAATAAATAAATAAATAAAACTCTAAAAATAAAAGAATATGAGAATGACAGAAGCAAAGGCCACTGCTGGACGTTTCTTTCTGGCATCCACCAAGGTTGTGGTCCATGATTCCTGAAAAATCCAGTATGTCCAGAGGCTGCACAGAAAGGAGGATCCCTGGCTTCTTAATTCGACTTCACCCTCTTCCAGAAAGGTCATGTCAGTTCCCAGAAACAGTTATACCTGTACGTGAGCATGCGTGCATCATAAGTCGCTTCAGTCATGTCTGACTCTTTGTGGCCCTGTGAACTGTAGCCTGCCAGGGTCCTCTGTCCATGAAATCCCCCAGGCAAGAATACTGGAGTGGTTTGCCATGCCCTCCTCCAGGGAATCTTCCGGACCCAGGGATCACACCCGGGTCCTGCACTGGCAGGGTGGTTCTTTACCACTAGCGCCGCCGGGTAAGCCGGAAGAGCAACAAACGTGCTCATCATCCAGCTGCCTCACTGTGCCCTGATGTCCAGGCCTCCAAACTAAAATTCTTGCTGCACCTTTCTTACGCAATGTGCTTTTTTTCTCTTCATTTGTGCATCAAGACACAGAAATTCCCTTACGTGTACACTTAGGGGCTTTTCAAGCACTGATCCAGCCCACCAGAGCATAAAGCTGGTGACCACTTTAAAAAACATACCAAGAAATTCCATGGCTTAAGCAAAGGACTAGGTTCTGGACATTGCTTATTTTTTGGCTGCATCATGCAGCTTGAGGGATTTTAGTTCCCTGACCAGGTACTGAACCCGGACTCTCGGCAGTGAGAGTGTAGTCCTAACCACTGGACTTTCAGGGGATTCCCTGGAAATGACTTAAATTATCAAAACTAAACAAACAAACAAACAAACCAAAAACCCTGATCAACCAAAGGGTCCTGGCATTCTCATAAATGTTCACTTGCCACAGGTTTTGCAGAGCAGGAGGCAGGCGCAAAGAAAATGTGTTGAGTCACTGGGAATAAGACGGGTTATTTTGGATATTATTATTACTACAACCCATGTTTAAACTGAATATGCTGCAGCCAGCCATTTTACTAGTGATAAATTAATGTTTTACATATTTTATAGATTCCCTGATACCTTGATCTTTAAAAAAATTTTTCTCTGCCTAGAACATCATTCTCCTCTTTATTCCTATGTAACTCCTACCCATGCTTCAGGTCTCAGCTTCCCTCTGTCAGTCCTCAAGGCGGGGCTGCCCCAGAACCCCTTTCCCACAACCCAGGAGGCTGTCCCACTACCCCCTCCCCATACAATCTCAATAAACCTGGCTTTTCCTTTAATGGTCTTAACTCATCTGTACTCAATGTGCATTTACCTGTGTAGTACCTGCCTCCCTCCTTAGACCACAGGTGAGCTCCACGTGGTCAGGAGTCACGTTTGTATGGTTCACTGCTGTCTCCTCAGCATGTCATCTCGCCTGGAGTAAGTGCTCAGCGGATCTAGTGAATAATGGAATGAATGGAACACAGCGTGAACTACGCACGAACACCACCATGGATGCTTGCAACAGTCAGCTTCACTGGGGTAATGGGTTCCCCTACAAGAATAAAGCAGCTATGCTTAGAGCAAGAGGGGGATCACTTTCTCAAGGCTCTCATTCCCAAACCTCCCCCATGGGATAATTCAAATCCTTGCAAGCTCAGACAGCATCAAGCAGCTCATGTGGGGCTTCCCTGGTGTGGCCGGCCAGTGCAGAAGACATGGGTTCAATCCGTGATCTGGGAAGATCCGACATGCCATGGAGCTACTAATCCTGAGCATCACGACTATTGAGCCTGTTATCTAGAGCCGGGGAGCTGCAACTACTGAAGTCTGTGTGCCCTAGGGCCTGTGCTCAGCAACAGGAGAAGCCCATGCACTGAAACTAGAGTAGCCCTGGAATGATGCAGCTAGAGAAAAACCCTAGCAGCAGTGAAGACGGCCAGCACAGCCAAAAATTAGTAAATAAAATTATTTTTAAAAAGAAGCTCATGTGGAATCTTGGGTTTGAGTTCTGATTAAAACTTGACCTTAAGATTTTTGAAACATTGGTAGGAATGGTAGACGTCAAGTCAACCATCACTTCAATGCTTTAAGAAGACAATAAACAAACAGCAACCAAAAAAAAAAAAAATCAACCCAAGCAATGCTTTTCAACATCCAGAGGACCAAATGCAGCGATACCCTTGGCCCACATTCAATCCTCCACTTCTCGGCAGTGAGAACTCCAGAGGACTGGCAGTCCTGGGAGCATCTGGAAACAGCGGCCCCCAGTGAACACCACCTGAGCTGATGATGATGAGAGTCTTTCAAGAGACGTCTTTGGCAGTGGACTTCAATTATGGACAGCCGAAGAAAGAGAGAAAGGATACGGCAGACACCAAATGGGGTCTACAGCTGACATTCAAGTTGTGGGGCTCACCCTTGAGGACTCTAAGAAATATCTGTTAGGAGAGGGGGTTTCAGGGCAAGAGACTCTGCAGCGTGAGTGAGGGTAAGAGCAGGAAATCTAAGCTGAAGCTGTGCTTCAGTTCTAACTGTAAACTGTAAGACGGTATGCTTGATAAGCGTGGACAATATCATTATCCATTAGGCTCTCAGAGAAAGAAAGGAGAGGAAAGATCAGAACATTGTATAACATGGAGTGAGGGGATCCTAGCATCAAAAAAATACCCTCCTTGGAGAGAGAGGGGCAGCATTAGAATTGCCACTGTGGGCTGCAAGTGTTGTAAAGAAGCAAGAACTGATAGGTGAATGCCACGGCAGCAGGCAAACACAGCATGACAGGGATGCCCAGAACGTCATAGATTTGGAAGCTTTCCTAATCTTTGTTTAATCTCCTGGGAGACTTTTTCCATAGAAATGCATCTTTAATTTCATAATGAAAATCAAGAGGCAAACAGATTTGATTTCATAGCCAACTTACAAAAAAATACCTATTCCATTAGTGAGTGGACATCTGTATTTATTTATTTTTAATGGGGAGGCAAGGGGGTTTCTAGGTAATGATCATTTAGCCTCTGAAGAAACTGCCATCAATTCATTAATTCAACAAATATTTATCAAGCCAGGCAGTGTTACAGATGCTAGGGATACTGCAGAGAACAACACCATCTCCAAGGAGCTTCCTTTTTGTGAGGGGCGGTACAGTGCAAATGCAGGAGGCGAGCAGAAAGAAGAAGTGATCAACTCTGGACAGGAAGTGGTCAGCAGGTCAGGGAGCAGAGACGATCTCAGTGAGAACTGAGGGTCTGCTCTCTTACTCAGGGACTGCTTTACTTAAACGGAGAATTTGACCAAAGACTTAAAGAAGGAAGGACCTCCCTGGCAGTCCAATGGTTAAAACTCCTAGCTTCCACTGCAGGTGACGTGGGTTCAATCCCTGGTTGGGGAACTAAGATCCCGCATGCTATGGTGTGGCCAAAAAAAAAAAGAAGCAGCAGCAGCTACTGAAGGAGCAAGTGGTGTGGATGTGTGGGGAAGAGAATTCAGGCAGCGGGAACATCCAGCACTGAAATGGCAGCCCCTCGAGTGACCCCCAGAAGCAGCAGGGCTGGTGTGGATGGGGTGGGGGGAGCACAAAAGGGTGAGGACAGACACAGGGGACAAGCTAGGTGGATGGATAAGGAGG